>NW_024543260.1:702826-1405652 GCF_018167655.1 Microtus oregoni | reverse complement strand
TGCTGGTTGCTCAGTCCTCAGGGTGCTCAGTGCTCAGGGTGCTGGGTGCTCAGTGCTCAGGGTGCTCGGTGCTCAGTACTCAGGGTGCTGGGTGCTCAGTACTCAGGGTGCTGGGTGCTCAGTACTCAGGGTGCTGGGTGCTCAGTGCTCGTAGTGCTGGGTGCTCAGTGCTCAGGGTGCTCAGTGCTCAGTACTCAGGGTGCTGGGTGCTCATTACTCAGGGTGCTGGGTGCTCAGTGCTCGGGGTGCTGGGTGCTCAGTACTCAGGGTGCTGGGTGCTCAGTGCTCAGGGTGCTCGGTGCTCAGTACTCATGGTGCTGGGTGCTCATTCTCAGGGTGCTGGGTGCTCAGTACTCAGGTTGCTCAGTACTCTGGGTGCTCGGTGCTCAGTACTCATGGTGCTGGCTGCTCAGTGCTAAGGGTGCTCGGTGCTCAGTTCTCAGGGTGCTCGGTGCTCAGTGTTTGGGGTGCTGGGTGCTCAGTACTCAGGGTGCTGAGTGCTCAGTGCTCAGGGTGCTCGGTGCTCAGTGCTCTGGGTGCTGGGTGCTCAGTACTCAGTGCTCAGGATGCTGGGTGCTCAGTGCTCAGGGTGCTTGGTGCTCAGTGCTCGGCGTGCCCTGTGCTCAGTGCTCGGTGTGCTCGGTGCTCAGTACTCAGGGTGCTGGGTGCTCAGTACTCAGGGTGCTGGGTGCTCAGTGCTCGGGGTGCCCTGTGCTCAGTGCTCGGTGTGCTCGGTGCTCAGTACTCAGGGTGCTGGGTGCTCAGTACTCACGGTGCTGGGTGCTCAGTGCTCGGGGTGCTGGGTGCTCAGTGCTCGGGGTGCTGGGTGCTCAGTACTCAGGGTGCTGGGTGCTCAGTGCTCAGGGTGCTGGGTGCTCAGTACTCAGGGTGCTGGGTGCTCAGTGCTCGGGGTGCCCTGTGCTCAGTGCTCGGTGTGCTCGGTGCTCAGTACTCAGGGTGCTCAGCGCTCAGTACTCAGGGTGCTGGGTGATCAGTGCTCGGGGTGCTCGTTGCTCAGTACGTTGGGTGCTCAGTGCTCAGGGTGCTGGCTGCTCAGTGCTCAGGGTGCTGGGTGCTCAGTGCTCAGGGTGCTTGATGCTCAGTACTCAGGGTGCTGGGTGCTCAGTGCTCAGGGTGCTGGGTGGTCAGTGCTCAGGGTGCTGGGTGCTCAGTACTCAGGGTGCTGGGTGCTCAGTACTCAGGGTGCTCGGTGCTCAGTGCTTGGGGTGCCGGGTGCTCAGTACTCAGGGTGCTGGGTGCTCAGTGCTCAGGGTGCTGCGTGCTCAGTGCTCAGGGTGCTGGGTGCTCAGTACTCAGTGCTCAGGATGCTGGGTGCACAGTGCTCGGGCTGCTGGGTGCTCAGTGCTCAGGGTGCTGGGTGCTCAGTACTCAGGGTGCTGGGTGCTCAGTGCTCAGG
This sequence comes from Microtus oregoni, assembly GCF_018167655.1. Taxonomy (NCBI): domain Eukaryota; kingdom Metazoa; phylum Chordata; class Mammalia; order Rodentia; family Cricetidae; genus Microtus; species Microtus oregoni. Next base: position 1,404,235 of record NW_024543260.1, on the reverse strand, counting down.
GTGCTGGGTGCTCAGTGCTCTGGGTGCTGGGTGCTCAGTGCTCAGGGTGCTGGGTGCTCAGTGCTCAGTGTGCTGGGTGCTCAGTGCTCGGGGTGCTGGGTGCTGAGTGCTCAGGGTGCTGGGTGCTCAGTGCTCGGGGTGCTCGGTGCTCAGTACGCAGGGTGCTGGGTGCTCAGTGCTCGGGGTGCTGGGTGCTCAGTGCTCAGTACTCAGGGTGGTGGGTGCTCAGTGCTCGGGGTGCTGGGTGCTCAGTACTCAGCGTGCTGGGTGCTCAGTACTCAGGGTGCTCAGTGCTCGGGGAGCTCGGTGCTCAGTACTCAGGGTGCTGGGTGCTCAGTACTCAGTGATCGGGGTCCTGGGTGCTCCGTGCTCGGGGTGCTGGGTGCTCAGTGCTCTGGGTGCTTAGTGCTCAGTACTCAGGGTACTGGGTGCTCAGTACTCAGGGTGCTCAGTGCTCGGGGTGCTGGGTGCTCATTACTCAGGGTGCTGGGTGCTCAGTACTCAGGGTGCTCAGTGCTCAGGGTGCTGGGTGATCACTGCTCGGGGTGCTCGGTGCTCAGTACTCAGGGTGCTGAGTGCTCAGTACTCAGGGTGCTGGGTGCTCAGTACTCAGGGTGCTGGGTGATAAGTGCTCGGGGTGCTGGGTGCTCAGTGCTCAGGGTGCTCAGTGCTCAGTACTCAGGGTGCTCAGTGCTCAGTACTCAGGGTGCTGGGTGCTCAGTGCTCAGGGTGCTGGGTGCTCAGTACTCAGGGTGCTGGGTGCTCGGTGCTCAGTACGCTGGGTGCTCAGTACTCAGGGTGCTGGGTGCTCAGTACTCACGGTGCTGTGTGCTCAGTGCTCGGGGTGCTGGGTGCTCAGTACTCAGGGTGCTGGGTGCTCAGTGCTGGGGTGCTCGGTGCTCAGTACGCTGGGTGCTCAGTACTCAGGGTGCTGGGTGCTCAGTACTCAGGGTGCTGGGTGCTTAGTACTCAGGCTGCTGGGTGCTCAGTGCTCAGGGTGCTGGGTGCTCAGTGCTCAGTACTCAGGGTGCTGGGTGCTCAGTGCTCAGGGTGCTGGGTGCTTGGTGCTCGGGGTGCTGGGTGCTTAGTGCTCGGGGTGCTGGGTGCTCAGTACTCAGGGTGCTGGGTGGTCAGTACTCACGATGCTGGGTGCTCAGTACTCGGGGTGCTGGGTGCTCACTACTCAGTGTGCTGGGTGCTCAGTACTCAGGGTGCTCGGTGCTCAGTGCTTGGGGTGCTGGGTGCTCAGTACTCAGGGTGCTGGGTGCTCAGTGCTCAGGGTGCTGCGTTCTCAGTGCTCAGGGTGCTGGGTGATCAGTACTCAGTGCTCAGGATGCTGGGTGCTCAGTGCTCGGGCTGCTGGGTGCTCAGTGCTCAGGGTGCTGGGTGCTCAGTACTCAGGGTGCTGGGTTCTCCGTACTCAGGGTGCTGGGTGCACAGTGCTAGGGGTGCTGGGTGCTCAGTGCTCGGGGTCTGGGTGCTCAGTACTCAGGGTGCTGGGTGCTCAGTGCTCGGGGTGCTGGGTGCTGAGTGCTCAGGGTGCTGGGTGCTCAGTGCTCGGGGTGCTCGGGGTGCTCGGTGCTCAGTACACAGGGTGCTGGGTGCTCAGTGCTCGGGGTGCTGGGTGCTCAGTGCTCAGTACTCAGGGTGCTGGGTGCTCAGTGCTCGGGGTGCTGGGTGCTCAGTGCTCAGGGTGCTGGGTGCTCAGTGCTCAGGGTGCTGGGTGCTCAGTGCTCGGGGTGCTCGGGGTGCTCGGTGCTCAGTACGCTGGGTGCTCAGTACTCAGGGTGCTGGGTGCTCAGTACTCAGGGTGCTGGGTGCTTAGTACTCAGGGTGCTGGGTGCTAAGTACTCAGGGTGCTTGGTGCTCAGTGCTCAGGGTGCTGGGTGCTCAGTGCTCAGTGCTCAGGGTGCTGGGTGCTTAGTGCTCGGGGTGCTGGGTGCTCAGTACTCAGGGTGCTGGGTGGTCAGTACTCACGGTGCTGGGTGCTCAGTACTCGGGGTGCTGGGTGCTCACTACTCAGGGTGCTGGGTGCTCAGTACTCAGGGTGCTGGGTGCTCAGTGCTCGGGGTGCTCGGTGCTCAGTACGCAGGGTGCTGGGTGCTCAGTGCTCGGGGTGCTGGGTGCTCAGTGCTCAGTACTCAGGGTGGTGGGTGCTCAGTGCTCGGGGTGCTGGGTGCTCAGTACTCAGCGTGCTGGGTGCTCAGTATTCAGGGTGCTCAGTGCTCGGGGAGCTCGGTGCTCAGTACTCAGGGTGCTGGGTGCTCAGTACTCAGTGATCGGGGTCCTGGGTGCTCCGTGCTCGGGGTGCTGGGTGCTCAGTGCTCTGGGTGCTTAGTGCTCAGTACTCAGGGTACTGGGTGCTCAGTACTCAGGGTGCTCAGTGCTCGGGGTGCTGGGTGCTCATTACTCAGGGTGCTGGGTGCTCAGTACTCAGGGTGCTCAGTGCTCAGTGATCGGGGTCCTGGGTGCTCCGTGCTCGGGGTGCTGGGTGCTCAGTGCTCTGGGTGCTTAGTGCTCAGTACTCAGGGTACTGGGTGCTCAGTACTCAGGGTGCTCAGTGCTAGGGGTGCTGGGTGCTCAGTGCTCGGGGTCTGGGTGCTCAGTGCTCAGGGTGCTGGGTGCTCAGTACTCAGGGTGCTGGGTGCTCAGTGCTCAGGGTGCTCAGTGCTCAGTTATCAGGGTGCTCAGTGATCAGTACTAAGGGTGCTGAGTGCTCAGTGCTCAGGGTGCTGGGTGCTCAGTACTCAGGGTGCTGGGTGCTCGGTGCTCAGTACGCTGGGTGCTCAGTACTCAGGGTGCTGGGTGATCAGTACTCAGGGTGCTCGGTGCTCAGTACTCAGCGTGCTGGGTGCTCAGTGCTCGGGGTGCTGGGTGCTCAGTACTCAGGGTGCTGGGTGCTCAGTGCTCGGGGTGCTCGGTGCTCAGTACGCTGGGTGCTCAGTACTCAGGGTGCTGGGTGCTCAGTACTCAGGGTGCTGGGTGCTTAGTACTCAGGGTGCTGGGTGCTTAGTACTCAGGGTGCTTGGTGCTCAGTGCTCAGGGTGCTGGGTGCTCAGTGCTCAGTGCTCAGGGTGCTGGGTGCTTAGTGCTCGGGGTGCTGGGTGCTCAGTACTCAGGGTGCTGGGTGGTCAGTACTCACGGTGCTGGGTGCTCAGTACTCGGGGTGCTGGGTGCTCACTACTCAGGGTGCTGGGTGCTCAGTCCTCAGGGTGCTGGGTGCTCAGTGCTCGGGGTGCTCGGTGCTCAGTACGCAGGGTGCTGGGTGCTCAGTGCTCGGGGTGCTGGGTGCTCAGTGCTCAGTACTCAGGGTGGTGGGTGCTCAGTGCTCGGGGTGCTGGGTGCTCAGTACTCAGCGTGCTGGGTGCTCAGTACTCAGGGTGCTCAGTGCTCGGGGAGCTCGGTGCTCAGTACTCAGGGTGCTGGGTGCTCAGTACTCAGTGATCGGGGTCCTGGGTGCTCCGTGCTCGGGGTGCTGGGTGCTCAGTGCTCTGGGTGCTTAGTGCTCAGTACTCAGGGTACTGGGTGCTCAGTACTCAGGGTGCTCAGTGCTCGGGGTGCTGGGTGCTCATTACTCAGGGTGCTGTGTGCTCAGTACTCAGGGTGCTCAGTGCTCAGGGTGCTGGGTGATCACTGCTCGGGGTGCTCGGTGCTCAGTACTCAGGGTGCTGAGTGCTCAGTACTCAGGGTGCTGGGTGCTCAGTACTCAGGGTGCTGGGTGATCAGTGCTCGGGGTGCTGGGTGCTCAGTGCTCAGGGTGCTCAGTGCTCAGTACTCAGGGTGCTCAGTGCTCAGTACTCAGGGTGCTGGGTGCTCAGTGCTCAGGGTGCTGGGTGCTCAGTACTCAGGGTGCTGGGTGCTCGGTGCTCAGTACGCTGGGTGCTCAGTACTCAGGGTGCTGGGTGCTCAGTACTCACGGTGCTGTGTGCTCAGTGCTCGGGGTGCTGGGTGCTCAGTACTCAGGGTGCTGGGTGCTCAGTGCTCGGGGTGCTCGGTGCTCAGTACGCTGGGTGCTCAGTACTCAGGGTGCTGGGTGCTCAGTACTCAGGGTGCTGGGTGCTTAGTACTCAGGCTGCTGGGTGCTCAGTGCTCAGGGTGCTGGGTGCTCAGTGCTCAGTACTCAGGGTGCTGGGTGCTCAGTGCTCAGGGTGCTGGGTGCTTGGTGCTCGGGGTGCTGGGTGCTTAGTGCTCGGGGTGCTGGGTGCTCAGTACTCAGGGTGCTGGGTGGTCAGTACTCACGATGCTGGGTGCTCAGTACTCGGGGTGCTGGGTGCTCACTACTCAGTGTGCTGGGTGCTCAGTACTCAGGGTGCTCGGTGCTCAGTGCTTGGGGTGCTGGGTGCTCAGTACTCAGGGTGCTGGGTGCTCAGTGCTCAGGGTGCTGCGTTCTCAGTGCTCAGGGTGCTGGGTGATCAGTACTCAGTGCTCAGGATGCTGGGTGCTCAGTGCTCGGGCTGCTGGGTGCTCAGTGCTCAGGGTGCTGGGTGCTCAGTACTCAGGGTGCTGGGTTCTCCGTACTCAGGGTGCTGGGTGCACAGTGCTAGGGGTGCTGGGTGCTCAGTGCTCGGGGTCTGGGTGCTCAGTACTCAGGGTGCTGGGTGCTCAGTGCTCGGGGTGCTGGGTGCTGAGTGCTCAGGGTGCTGGGTGCTCAGTGCTCGGGGTGCTCAGGGTGCTCGGTGCTCAGTACACAGGGTGCTGGGTGCTCAGTGCTCGGGGTGCTGGGTGCTCAGTGCTCAGTACTCAGGGTGCTGGGTGCTCAGTGCTCGGGGTGCTGGGTGCTCAGTACTCAGCGTGCTAGGTGCTCAGTACTCAGGGTGCTGGGTGCTCAGTGCTCAGGGTGCTGGGTGCTCAGTGGTCAGGGTGCTGGGTGCTCAGTGATCGGGGTGCTGGGTGCTCAGTACTCAGGGTGCTCAGTGCTCGGGGAGCTCGGTGCTCAGTACTCAGGGTGCTGGGTGCTCAGTACTCAGTGCTCGTGGTCCTGGGTGCTCCGTGCTCGGGGTGCTGGGTGCTCAGTGCTCTGGGTGCTTAGTGCTCAGTACTCAGGGTGCCTGGTGCTCAGTACTCAGGGTGCTCAGTGCTCGGGGTGCTGGGTGCTCAGTGCTCAGGGTGATAGGTGCTCAGTACTCAGAATGCTGTGTACTCAGTACTCAGGGTGCTGGGTGCTCAGTGCTCGGGGTGCTCGGTGCTCAGTACTCAGGGTGCTGAGTGCTCAGTACTCAGGGTGCTGGGTGCTCAGTACTCAGGGTGCTGGGTGCTCAGTGCTCGGGGTGCTGGGTGCTCAGTGCTCAGGGTGCTCAGTGCTCAGTTATCAGGGTGCTCAGTGATCAGTACTAAGGGTGCTGAGTGCTCAGTGCTCAGGGTGCTGGGTGCTCAGTACTCAGGGTGCTGGGTGCTCGGTGCTCAGTACGCTGGGTGCTCAGTACTCAGGGTGCTGGGTGATCAGTACTCAGGGTGCTCGGTGCTCAGTACTCAGCGTGCTGGGTGCTCAGTGCTCGGGGTGCTGGGTGCTCAGTACTCAGGGTGCTGGGTGCTCAGTGCTCGGGGTGCTCGGTGCTCAGTACGCTGGGTGCTCAGTACTCAGGGTGCTGGGTGCTCAGTACTCAGGGTGCTGGGTGCTTAGTACTCAGGGTGCTGGGTGCTTAGTACTCAGGGTGCTTGGTGCTCAGTGCTCAGGGTGCTGGGTGCTCAGTGCTCAGTGCTCAGGGTGCTGGGTGCTTAGTGCTCGGGGTGCTGGGTGCTCAGTACTCAGGGTGCTGGGTGGTCAGTACTCACGGTGCTGGGTGCTCAGTACTCGGGGTGCTGGGTGCTCACTACTCAGGGTGCTGGGTGCTCAGTACTCAGGGTGCTGGGTGCTCAGTGCTCGGGGTGCTCGGTGCTCAGTACTCAGGGTGCTGGGTGCTCAGTGCTCAGGGTGCTGGGTGCTCAGTACTCAGTGTGCTGGGTGCTCAGTGCTCAGGGTGCTGGGTGCTCAGTACTCAGGGTGCTCAGTACTCAGGGTGCTGGGTGCTCAGTACTCAGGGTGCTCAGGACTCAGGGTGCTGGGTGCTCAGTGCTCGGGGTGCTGGGTGCTCAGTACTCAGGGTGCTCAGTACTCAGGGTGCTGGGTGCTCAGTGCTCGGGGTGCTGGGTGCTCAGTGCTCAGGGTGATCGGTGCTCAGTACTCAGGATGCTGGGTGCTCAGTACTCAGGGTGCTGGATGCTCAGTACTCAGGGTGCTGGTTGCTCAGTCCTCAGCGTGCTCAGTGCTCAGGGTGCTGGGTGCTCAGTGCTCGGGGTGCTGGGTGCTCAGTGCTCAGGGTGCTGGGTGCTCAGTGCTCAGGGTGCTCAGTGCTCAGTACTCAGGGTGCTGGGTGCTCATTACTCAGGGTGCTTGGTGCTCAGTGCTCGGGGTGCTGGGTGCTCAGTACTCAGGGTACTGGGTGCTCAGTGCTCAGGGTGCTGGGTGCTCAGTGCTCGGGGTGCTGGGTGCTCAGTATTCAGGGTGCTGGGTGCTCAGTACTCAGGGTTCTGGGTGCTCAGTGCTCGGGGGGCTGGGTGCTCAGTGCTCAGGGTGCTGGGTGCTCATTACTTAGGGTGCTGGGTGCTCAGTGCTCGGGGTGCTCGGTGCTCAGTACTCAAGGTGCTGGGTGCTCAGTGCTCACGGTGCTGGGTGCTCAGTCCTCGGGGTGCTCCGTGCTCAGTGCTCAGGGTGCTGGGTGCTCAGTGATCAGGGTGCTCGGTGCTCAGTACTCATGGTGCTGGGTGCTCATTCTCGGGGTGCTGGGTGCTCAGTACTCAGGTTGCTCAGTACTCTGGGTGCTCGGTGCTCAGTACTCATGGTGCTGGGTGCTCAGTACTCAGGGTGCTCGGTGCTCAGTTCTCAGGGTGCTCGCTGCTCAGTGTTTGGGGTGCTGGGTGCTCAGTGCTCAGGGTGCTGGGTGCTTAGTGCTCGGGGTGCTGGGTGCTCAGTACTCAGCGTGCTGGGTGCTCAGTACTCAGGGTGCTCAGTGCTCGGGGAGCTCGGTGCTCAGTACTCAGGGTGCTGGGTGCTCAGTACTCAGTGATCGGGGTCCTGGGTGCTCCGTGCTCGGGGTGCTGGGTGCTCAGTGCTCTGGGTGCTTAGTGCTCAGTACTCAGGGTACTGGGTGCTCAGTACTCAGGGTGCTCAGTGCTCGGGGTGCTGGGTGCTCAGTACTCAGGGTGCTGGGTGCTCAGTACTCAGGGTGCTCAGTGCTCAGGGTGCTGGGTGATCACTGCTCGGGGTGCTCGGTGCTCAGTACTCAGGGTGCTGAGTGCTCAGTACTCAGGGTGCTGGGTGCTCAGTACTCAGGGTGCTGGGTGATCAGTGCTCGGGGTGCTGGGTGCTCAGTGCTCAGGGTGCTCAGTGCTCAGTACTCAGGGTGCTCAGTGCTCAGTACTCAGGGTGCTGGGTGCTCAGTGCTCAGGGTGCTGGGTGCTCAGTACTCAGGGTGCTTTGTGCTCGGTGCTCAGTACGCTGGGTGCTCAGTACTCAGGGTGCTGGGTGCTCAGTACTCACGGTGCTGTGTGCTCAGTGCTCGGGGTGCTGGGTGCTCAGTACTCAAGGTGCTGGGTGCTCAGTGCTCGGGGTGCTCGGTGCTCAGTACGCTGGGTGCTCAGTACTCAGGGTGCTGGGTGCTCAGTACTCAGGGTGCTGGGTGCTTAGTACTCAGGCTGCTGGGTGCTCAGTGCTCAGGGTGCTGGGTGCTCAGTGCTCAGTACTCAGGGTGCTGGGTGCTCAGTGCTCAGGGTGCTGGGTGCTTGGTGCTCGGGGTGCTGGGTGCTTAGTGCTCGGGGTGCTGGGTGCTCAGTACTCAGGGTGCTGGGTGGTCAGTACTCACGATGCTGGGTGCTCAGTACTCGGGGTGCTGGGTGCTCACTACTCAGTGTGCTGGGTGCTCAGTACTCAGGGTGCTCGGTGCTCAGTGCTTGGGGTGCTGGGTGCTCAGTACTCAGGGTGCTGGGTGCTCAGTGCTCAGGGTGCTGCGTTCTCAGTGCTCAGGGTGCTGGGTGATCAGTACTCAGTGCTCAGGATGCTGGGTGCTCAGTGCTCGGGCTGCTGGGTTCTCAGTGCTCAGGGTGCTGGGTGCTCAGTACTCAGGGTGCTGGGTTCTCCGTACTCAGGGTGCTGGGTGCACAGTGCTAGGGGTGCTGGGTGCTCAGTGCTCGGGGTCTGGGTGCTCAGTACTCAGGGTGCTGGGTGCTCAGTGCTCGGGGTGCTGGGTGCTCAGTGCTCGGGGTGCTGGGTGCTCAGTACTCAGTACTCAGGGTGCTGGGTGCTCAGTGCTCGGGGTGCTGGGTGCTCAGTACTCAGCGTGCTAGGTGCTCAGGACTCAGGGTGCTGGGTGCTCAGTGCTCAGGGTGCTGGGTGCTCAGTGCTCAGGGTGCTGTGTGCTCAGTGATCGGGGTGCTGGGTGCTCAGTACTCAGGGTGCTCAGTGCTCGGGGAGCTCGGTGCTCAGTACTCAGGGTGCTGGGTGCTCAGTACTCAGTGCTCGGGGTCCTGGGTGCTCCGTGCTCGGGGTGCTGGGTGCTCAGTGCTCAGGGTGCTCAGTGCTCAGTACTCAGGGTGCTCGGTGCTCAGTACTCAGGGTGCTGGGTGCTTAGTGCTCGGGGTGCTGGGTGCTCAGTACTCAGGGTGCTGGGTGGTCAGTACTCACGGTGCTGGGTGCTCAGTGCTCGGGGTGCTGGGTGCTCAGTACTCAGGGTGCTCAGTACTCAGGGTGCTGGGTGCTCAGTGCTCGGGGTGCTGGGTGCTCAGTGCTCAGGGTGATCGGTGCTCAGTACTCAGGATGCTGGGTGCTCAGTACTCAGGGTGCTGGATGCTCAGTACTCAGGGTGCTGGTTGCTCAGTCCTCAGCGTGCTCAGTGCTCAGGGTGCTGGGTGCTCAGTGCTCGGGGTGCTGGGTGCTCAGTGCTCAGGGTGCTGGGTGCTCAGTGCTCAGGGTGCTCAGTGCTCAGTACTCAGGGTGCTGGGTGCTCATTACTCAGGGTGCTTGGTGCTCAGTGCTCGGGGTGCTGGGTGCTCAGTACTCAGGGTACTGGGTGCTCAGTGCTCAGGGTGCTGGGTGCTCAGTGCTCGGGGTGCTGGGTGCTCAGTATTCAGGGTGCTGGGTGCTCAGTACTCAGGGTGCTGGGTGCTCAGTGCTCGGGGGGCTGGGTGCTCAGTGCTCAGGGTGCTGGGTGCTCATTACTTAGGGTGCTGGGTGCTCAGTGCTCGGGGTGCTCGGTGCTCAGTACTCAAGGTGCTGGGTGCTCAGTGCTCACGGTGCTGGGTGCTCAGTCCTCGGGGAGCTCGCTGCTCAGTGTTTGGGGTGCTGGGTGCTCAGTACTCAGGGTGCTGGGTGCTCAGTGTTCAGGGTGCTGGGTGCTCAGTGCTCAGCGTGCTGGGTGCTCAGTACTCAGTGCTCAGGATGCTGGGTGCTCAGTGCTCAGGATGCTCAGTGCTCGGGGTGCAGGGTGCTCAGTACTCAGGGTGCTGGGTGCTCAGTACTCAGGGTGCTCAGTACTCAGGGTGCTGGGTGCTCAGTGCTCAGGGTGCTGGGTGCTCAGTACTCAGGGTGCTGGGTGCTCAGTGCTCAGGGTGCTTGGTGCTTAGTTCTCGGGGTGGTGGGTGCTCAGTGCTCAGGGTGCTGGGTGCTCAGTACTCAGGGTGCTGGGTGCTCGGTTCTCAGTACGCTGGGTTCTCAGTACTCAGGGTGCTGGGTGCTCAGTACTCAGGGTGCTCGGTGCTCAGTACTCAGGGTGCTGGGTGCTCAGTGCTCGGGGTGCTGGGTGCTCAGTACTCAGGGTGCTGGGTGCTCAGTGCTCGGGGTGCTCGGTGCTCAGTACGCTGGGTGCTCAGTACTCAGGGTGCTGGGTGCTCAGTACTCAGGGTGCTGGGTGCTTAGTACTCAGGGTGCTGGGTGCTCAGTGCTCCGGGTGCTGGGTGCTCAGTGCTCAGTACTCAGGGTGCTGGGTGCTCAGTGCTCAGATTGCTGGGTGCTCAGTGCTCAGGGTGCTTCGTGCTCGGTGCTCGGTGCTCGGGGTGCTGGGTGCTTAGTGCTCGGGGTGCTGGGTGCTCAGTACTCAGGGTGCTGGGTGGTCAGTACTCACGGTGCTGGGTGCTCAGTACTCGGGGTGCTGGGTGCTCACTACTCAGGGTGCTGGGTGCTCAGTACTCAGGGTGCTGGGTGCTCAGTGCTCGGGGTGCTCGGTGCTCAGTACTCAGGGTGCTCATTACTCAGGGTGCTCAGTGCTCGGGGTGCTGGGTGCTCAGTACCCAGGGTGCTCAGTACTCAGGGTGCTGGGTGCTCAGTGCTCGGGGTGCTGGGTGCTCCGTGCTCAGGGTGATCGGTGCTCAGTACTCAGGATGCTGGGTGCTCAGTACTCAGGGTGCTGGGTGCTCAGTACACAGGGTGCTGGTTGCTCAGTCCTCAGGGTGCTCAGTGCTCAGGGTGCTGGGTGCTCAGTGCTCGGGGTGCTCGGTGCTCAGTACTCAGCGTGCTGGGTGCTCAGTACTCAGGGTGCTGGGTGCTCAGTACTCAGGGTGCTCAGTGCTCAGTACTCAGGGTGCTGGGTGCTCATTACTCAGGGTACTGGGTGCTCAGTGCTCGGGGTGCTGGGTGCTCAGTACTCAGGGTGCTGTGTGCTCAGTGCTCAGGGTGCTCGGTGCTCAGTACTCATGGTGCTGGGTGCTCATTCTCAGGGTGCTGGGTGCTCAGTACTCAGGTTGCTCAGTACACTGGGTGCTCGGTGCTCAGTACTCATGGTGCTGGCTGCTCAGTACTAAGGGTGCTCGGTGCTCAGTTCTCAGGGTGCTCGGTGCTCAGTGTTTGGGGTGCTGGGTGCTCAGTACTCAGGGTGCTGAGTGCTCAGTGCTCAGGGTGCTCGGTGCTCAGTGCTCTGGGTGCTTGGTGCTCAGTACTCAGTGCTCAGGATGCTGGGTGCTCAGTGCTCAGGGTGCTGGGTGCTCAGTGCTCAGGGAGCTCAGTGCTCAGTACTTAGGGTGCTGGGTGCTCAGTACTCAGGGTGCTGGGTGCTCAGTGCTCGGGGTGCCCGGTGCTCAGTGCTCGAGGTGCTGGGTGCTCAGTGCTCGGGGTGCTGGGTGCTCAGTGCTCAGGGTGCTGGGTGCTCAGTATTCAGGGTGCTGGGTGCTCAGTGCTTGGGGTGCTGGGTGCTCAGTACTCAGGGTGCTGGGTGCTCAGTACTCAGGGTGCTCGGTGCTCAGTGCTTGGGGTGCTGGGTGCTCAGTACTCAGGGTGCTGGGTGCTCAGTGCTCAGGGTGCTGCGTGCTCAGTGCTCAGGGTGCTGGGTGCTCAGTACTCAGTGCTCAGGATGCTGGGTGCTCAGTGCTCGGGCTGCTGGGTGCTCAGTGCTCAGGGTGCTGGGTGCTCAGTACTCAGGGTGCTGGGTGCTCAGTTCTCAGGGTGCTGGGTGCTCAGTGCTCTGGGTGCTGGGTGCTCAGTGCTCGGGGTTCTCGGTGCTCAGTGCTCAAGGTGCTGGGTGCTCAGTACTCAGGGTGCTCATTGCTCAGGGTGCTGGGTGCTCAGTACTCAGGGTGCTGGGTGCTCAGTGCTCAGGGTGATTGGTGCTCAGTACTCAGGGTGCTCAGTGCTTGGGGTGCAGGGTGCTCAGTACTCATGGTGCTCTGTGCTTGCTGTGCTGAATGCTCAGTACTCAGGGTGCTGGGTGCTCAGTACTCAGGGTGCTGGGTGCTCAGTGCTCGGGGTGCTGGGTGCTCAGTGCTCGGGGTGCTGGGTGCTCAGTGCTCGGGGTGCTGGGTGCTCAGTGCTCGGGGTTCTGGGTGCTCAGTGCCCGGGGTGCTGGGTGCTCAGTGCTCGGGGTGCTGGGTGCTCAGTGCAAGGGGTGCTTGGTGCTCAGTGCTCGGGGTGCTGGGTGCTCAGTGCTCAGGGTGCTGGGTGCTCGGTGCTCGGGGTGCTGGGTGCTTAGTGCTCGGGGTGCCCGGTGCTCAGTACTCCGGGTTCTGGGTGCTCAGTGCTCAGGGTACTCGGTGCTCAGTACGTTGGGTGCTCAGTACTCAGGGTGCTGGGTGCTCAGTGCTCAGGGTGCTGGGTGCTCAGTGCTCAGGGTGCTGGGTGCTCAGTGCTCAGGGTGCTGGGTGCTCAGTGCTCAGGGTGCTGGGTGCTCAGTGCTCAGGGTGCTGGGTGCTCGGTGCTCTGGGTGCTGGGTGCTTAGTGCTCGGGGTGCCCGGTGCTCAGTACTCGGGGTGCTCAGTGCTCAGTTCTCAGGGTGGTGGGTGCTCAGTGCTCAGGGTGCTGGGTGCTCAGTACTCAGGGTGCTGGGTGCTCGGTTCTCAGTACGCTGGGTGCTCAGTACTCAGGGTGCTGGGTGCTTGGTGCTCGGGGTGCTGGGTGCTTAGTGCTCGGGGTGCTGGGTGCTCAGTACTCAGGGTGCTGGGTGGTCAGTACTCACGATGCTGGGTGCTCAGTACTCGGGGTGCTGGGTGCTCACTACTCAGTGTGCTGGGTGCTCAGTACTCAGGGTGCTCGGTGCTCAGTGCTTGGGGTGCTGGGTGCTCAGTACTCAGGGTGCTGGGTGCTCAGTGCTCAGGGTGCTGCGTTCTCAGTGCTCAGGGTGCTGGGTGATCAGTACTCAGTGCTCAGGATGCTGGGTGCTCAGTGCTCGGGCTGCTGGGTTCTCAGTGCTCAGGGTGCTGGGTGCTCAGTACTCAGGGTGCTGGGTTCTCCGTACTCAGGGTGCTGGGTGCACAGTGCTAGGGGTGCTGGGTGCTCAGTGCTCGGGGTCTGGGTGCTCAGTACTCAGGGTGCTGGGTGCTCAGTGCTCGGGGTACTGGGTGCTCAGTGCTCGGGGTGCTGGGTGCTCAGTGCTCAGTACTCAGGGTGCTGGGTGCTCAGTGCTCGGGGTGCTGGGTGCTCAGTACTCAGTACTCAGGGTGCTGGGTGCTCAGTGCTCGGGGTGCTGGGTGCTCAGTACTCAGCGTGCTAGGTGCTCAGGACTCAGGGTGCTGGGTGCTCAGTGCTCAGGGTGCTGGGTGCTCAGTGCTCAGGGTGCTGGGTGCTCAGTGATCGGGGTGCTGGGTGCTCAGTACTCAGGGTGCTCAGTGCTCGGGGAGCTCGGTGCTCAGTACTCAGGGTGCTGGGTGCTCAGTACTCAGTGCTCGGGGTCCTGGGTGCTCCGTGCTCGGGGTGCTGGGTGCTCAGTGCTCAGGGTGCTCAGTGCTCAGTACTCAGGGTGCTCGGTGCTCAGTACTCAGGGTGCTGGGTGCTTAGTGCTCGGGGTGCTGGGTGCTCAGTACTCAGGGTGCTGGGTGGTCAGTACTCACGGTGCTGGGTGCTCAGTGCTCGGGGTGCTGGGTGCTCAGTACTCAGGGTGCTCAGTACTCAGGGTGCTGGGTGCTCAGTGCTCGGGGTGCTGGGTGCTCAGTGCTCAGGGTGATCGGTGCTCAGTACTCAGGATGCTGGGTGCTCAGTACTCAGGGTGCTGGATGCTCAGTACTCAGGGTGCTGGTTGCTCAGTCCTCAGCGTGCTCAGTGCTCAGGGTGCTGGGTGCTCAGTGCTCGGGGTGCTGGGTGCTCAGTGCTCAGGGTGCTGGGTGCTCAGTGCTCAGGGTGCTCAGTGCTCAGTACTCAGGGTGCTGGGTGCTCATTACTCAGGGTGCTTGGTGCTCAGTGCTCGGGGTGCTGGGTGCTCAGTACTCAGGGTACTGGGTGCTCAGTGCTCAGGGTGCTGGGTGCTCAGTGCTCGGGGTGCTGGGTGCTCAGTATTCAGGGTGCTGGGTGCTCAGTACTCAGGGTGCTGGGTGCTCAGTGCTCGGGGGGCTGGGTGCTCAGTGCTCAGGGTGCTGGGTGCTCATTACTTAGGGTGCTGGGTGCTCAGTGCTCGGGGTGCTCGGTGCTCAGTACTCAAGGTGCTGGGTGCTCAGTGCTCACGGTGCTGGGTGCTCAGTCCTCGGGGAGCTCGCTGCTCAGTGTTTGGGGTGCTGGGTGCTCAGTACTCAGGGTGCTGGGTGCTCAGTGTTCAGGGTGCTGGGTGCTCAGTGCTCAGCGTGCTGGGTGCTCAGTACTCAGTGCTCAGGATGCTGGGTGCTCAGTGCTCAGGATGCTCAGTGCTCGGGGTGCAGGGTGCTCAGTACTCAGGGTGCTGGGTGCTCAGTACTCAGGGTGCTCAGTACTCAGGGTGCTGGGTGCTCAGTGCTCAGGGTGCTGGGTGCTCAGTACTCAGGGTGCTGGGTGCTCAGTGCTCAGGGTGCTTGGTGCTTAGTTCTCGGGGTGGTGGGTGCTCAGTGCTCAGGGTGCTGGGTGCTCAGTACTCAGGGTGCTGGGTGCTCGGTTCTCAGTACGCTGGGTTCTCAGTACTCAGGGTGCTGGGTGCTCAGTACTCAGGGTGCTCGGTGCTCAGTACTCAGGGTGCTGGGTGCTCAGTGCTCGGGGTGCTGGGTGCTCAGTACTCAGGGTGCTGGGTGCTCAGTGCTCGGGGTGCTCGGTGCTCAGTACGCTGGGTGCTCAGTACTCAGGGTGCTGGGTGCTCAGTACTCAGGGTGCTGGGTGCTTAGTACTCAGGGTGCTGGGTGCTCAGTGCTCCGGGTGCTGGGTGCTCAGTGCTCAGTACTCAGGGTGCTGGGTGCTCAGTGCTCAGATTGCTGGGTGCTCAGTGCTCAGGGTGCTTCGTGCTCGGTGCTCGGTGCTCGGGGTGCTGGGTGCTTAGTGCTCGGGGTGCTGGGTGCTCAGTACTCAGGGTGCTGGGTGGTCAGTACTCACGGTGCTGGGTGCTCAGTACTCGGGGTGCTGGGTGCTCACTACTCAGGGTGCTGGGTGCTCAGTACTCAGGGTGCTGGGTGCTCAGTGCTCGGGGTGCTCGGTGCTCAGTACTCAGGGTGCTCATTACTCAGGGTGCTCAGTGCTCGGGGTGCTGGGTGCTCAGTACCCAGGGTGCTCAGTACTCAGGGTGCTGGGTGCTCAGTGCTCGGGGTGCTGGGTGCTCCGTGCTCAGGGTGATCGGTGCTCAGTACTCAGGATGCTGGGTGCTCAGTACTCAGGGTGCTGGGTGCTCAGTACACAGGGTGCTGGTTGCTCAGTCCTCAGGGTGCTCAGTGCTCAGGGTGCTGGGTGCTCAGTGCTCGGGGTGCTCGGTGCTCAGTACTCAGCGTGCTGGGTGCTCAGTACTCAGGGTGCTGGGTGCTCAGTACTCAGGGTGCTCAGTGCTCAGTACTCAGGGTGCTGGGTGCTCATTACTCAGGGTACTGGGTGCTCAGTGCTCGGGGTGCTGGGTGCTCAGTACTCAGGGTGCTGTGTGCTCAGTGCTCAGGGTGCTCGGTGCTCAGTACTCATGGTGCTGGGTGCTCATTCTCAGGGTGCTGGGTGCTCAGTACTCAGGTTGCTCAGTACACTGGGTGCTCGGTGCTCAGTACTCATGGTGCTGGCTGCTCAGTACTAAGGGTGCTCGGTGCTCAGTTCTCAGGGTGCTCGGTGCTCAGTGTTTGGGGTGCTGGGTGCTCAGTACTCAGGGTGCTGAGTGCTCAGTGCTCAGGGTGCTCGGTGCTCAGTGCTCTGGGTGCTTGGTGCTCAGTACTCAGTGCTCAGGATGCTGGGTGCTCAGTGCTCAGGGTGCTGGGTGCTCAGTGCTCAGGGAGCTCAGTGCTCAGTACTTAGGGTGCTGGGTGCTCAGTACTCAGGGTGCTGGGTGCTCAGTGCTCGGGGTGCCCGGTGCTCAGTGCTCGAGGTGCTGGGTGCTCAGTGCTCGGGGTGCTGGGTGCTCAGTGCTCAGGGTGCTGGGTGCTCAGTATTCAGGGTGCTGGGTGCTCAGTGCTTGGGGTGCTGGGTGCTCAGTACTCAGGGTGCTGGGTGCTCAGTACTCAGGGTGCTCGGTGCTCAGTGCTTGGGGTGCTGGGTGCTCAGTACTCAGGGTGCTGGGTGCTCAGTGCTCAGGGTGCTGCGTGCTCAGTGCTCAGGGTGCTGGGTGCTCAGTACTCAGTGCTCAGGATGCTGGGTGCTCAGTGCTCGGGCTGCTGGGTGCTCAGTGCTCAGGGTGCTGGGTGCTCAGTACTCAGGGTGCTGGGTGCTCAGTTCTCAGGGTGCTGGGTGCTCAGTGCTCTGGGTGCTGGGTGCTCAGTGCTCGGGGTTCTCGGTGCTCAGTGCTCAAGGTGCTGGGTGCTCAGTACTCAGGGTGCTCATTGCTCAGGGTGCTGGGTGCTCAGTACTCAGGGTGCTGGGTGCTCAGTGCTCAGGGTGATTGGTGCTCAGTACTCAGGGTGCTCAGTGCTTGGGGTGCAGGGTGCTCAGTACTCATGGTGCTCTGTGCTTGCTGTGCTGAATGCTCAGTACTCAGGGTGCTGGGTGCTCAGTACTCAGGGTGCTGGGTGCTCAGTGCTCGGGGTGCTGGGTGCTCAGTGCTCGGGGTGCTGGGTGCTCAGTGCTCGGGGTGCTGGGTGCTCAGTGCTCGGGGTTCTGGGTGCTCAGTGCCCGGGGTGCTGGGTGCTCAGTGCTCGGGGTGCTGGGTGCTCAGTGCAAGGGGTGCTTGGTGCTCAGTGCTCGGGGTGCTGGGTGCTCAGTGCTCAGGGTGCTGGGTGCTCGGTGCTCGGGGTGCTGGGTGCTTAGTGCTCGGGGTGCCCGGTGCTCAGTACTCCGGGTTCTGGGTGCTCAGTGCTCAGGGTACTCGGTGCTCAGTACGTTGGGTGCTCAGTACTCAGGGTGCTGGGTGCTCAGTGCTCAGGGTGCTGGGTGCTCAGTGCTCAGGGTGCTGGGTGCTCAGTGCTCAGGGTGCTGGGTGCTCAGTGCTCAGGGTGCTGGGTGCTCAGTGCTCAGGGTGCTGGGTGCTCGGTGCTCTGGGTGCTGGGTGCTTAGTGCTCGGGGTGCCCGGTGCTCAGTACTCGGGGTGCTCAGTGCTCAGTACTCAGGGTGGTGGGTGCTCAGTGCTCAGGGTGCTGGGTGCTCAGTACTCAGGGTGCTGGGTGCTCGGTTCTCAGTACGCTGGGTGCTCAGTACTCAGGGTGCTGGGTGCTCAGTACTCAGGGTGCTCGGTGCTCAGTACTCAGGGTGCTGGGTGCTCAGTGCTCGGGGTGCTGGGTGCTCAGTACTCAGGGTGCTGGGTGCTCAGTGCTCGGGGTGCTCGGTGCTCAGTACGCTCTGTGCTCAGTACTCAGGGTGCTGGGTGCTCAGTACTCAGGGTGCTGGGTGCTCAGTGCTCGGGGTGCTGGGTGCTCAGTACTCAGGGTGCTGGGTGGTCAGTACTCACGGTGCTGGGTGCTCAGTACTCGGGGTGCTGGGTGCTCACTACTCAGGGTGCTGGGTGCTCAGTACTCAGGGTGCTGGGTGCTCAGTGCTCGGGGTGCTCGGTGCTCAGTACTCAGGGTGCTCATTACTCAGGGTGCTCAGTGCTCGGGGTGCTGGGTGCTCAGTACCCAGGGTGCTCAGTACTCAGGGTGCTGGGTGCTCAGTGCTCGGGATGCTGGGTGCTCCGTGCTCAGGGTGATCGGTGCTCAGTACTCAGGATGCTGGGTGCTCAGTACTCAGGGTGCTGGGTGCTCAGTACACAGGGTGCTGGTTGCTCAGTCCTCAGGGTGCTCAGTGCTCAGGGTGCTGGGTGCTCAGTGCTCGGGGTGCTCGGTGCTCAGTACTCAGCGTGCTGGGTGCTCAGTACTCAGGGTGCTGGGTGCTCAGTACTCAGGGTGCTCAGTGCTCAGTACTCAGGGTGCTGGGTGCTCATTACTCAGGGTACTGGGTGCTCAGTGCTCGGGGTGCTGGGTGCTCAGTACTCAGGGTGCTGTGTGCTCAGTGCTCAGGGTGCTCGGTGCTCAGTACTCATGGTGCTGGGTGCTCATTCTCAGGGTGCTGGGTGCTCAGTACTCAGGTTGCTCAGTACACTGGGTGCTCGGTGCTCAGTACTCATGGTGCTGGCTGCTCAGTACTAAGGGTGCTCGGTGCTCAGTTCTCAGGGTGCTCGGTGCTCAGTGTTTGGGGTGCTGGGTGCTCAGTACTCAGGGTGCTGAGTGCTCAGTGCTCAGGGTGCTCGGTGCTCAGTGCTCTGGGTGCTTGGTGCTCAGTACTCAGTGCTCAGGATGCTGGGTGCTCAGTGCTCAGGGTGCTGGGTGCTCAGTGCTCAGGGAGCTCAGTGCTCAGTACTTAGGGTGCTGGGTGCTCAGTACTCAGGGTGCTGGGTGCTCAGTGCTCGGGGTGCCCGGTGCTCAGTGCTCGAGGTGCTGGGTGCTCAGTGCTCGGGGTGCTGGGTGCTCAGTGCTCAGGGTGCTGGGTGCTCAGTATTCAGGGTGCTGGGTGCTCAGTGCTTGGGGTGCTGGGTGCTCAGTACTCAGGGTGCTGGGTGCTCAGTACTCAGGGTGCTCGGTGCTCAGTGCTTGGGGTGCTGGGTGCTCAGTACTCAGGGTGCTGGGTGCTCAGTGCTCAGGGTGCTGCGTGCTCAGTGCTCAGGGTGCTGGGTGCTCAGTACTCAGTGCTCAGGATGCTGGGTGCTCAGTGCTCGGGCTGCTGGGTGCTCAGTGCTCAGGGTGCTGGGTGCTCAGTACTCAGGGTGCTGGGTGCTCAGTTCTCAGGGTGCTGGGTGCTCAGTGCTCTGGGTGCTGGGTGCTCAGTGCTCGGGGTTCTCGGTGCTCAGTGCTCAAGGTGCTGGGTGCTCAGTACTCAGGGTGCTCATTGCTCAGGGTGCTGGGTGCTCAGTACTCAGGGTGCTGGGTGCTCAGTGCTCAGGGTGATGGGTGCTCAGTACTCAGGGTGCTCAGTGCTTGGGGTGCAGGGTGCTCAGTACTCATGGTGCTCTGTGCTTGCTGTGCTGAATGCTCAGTACTCAGGGTGCTGGGTGCTCAGTACTCAGGGTGCTGGGTGCTCAGTGCTCGGGGTGCTGGGTGCTCAGTGCTCGGGGTGCTGGGTGCTCAGTGCTCGGGGTGCTGGGTGCTCAGTGCTCGGGGTTCTGGGTGCTCAGTGCCCGGGGTGCTGGGTGCTCAGTGCTCGGGGTGCTGGGTGCTCAGTGCAAGGGGTGCTTGGTGCTCAGTGCTCGGGGTGCTGGGTGCTCAGTGCTCAGGGTGCTGGGTGCTCGGTGCTCGGGGTGCTGGGTGCTTAGTGCTCGGGGTGCCCGGTGCTCAGTACTCCGGGTTCTGGGTGCTCAGTGCTCAGGGTACTCGGTGCTCAGTACGTTGGGTGCTCAGTACTCAGGGTGCTGGGTGCTCAGTGCTCAGGGTGCTGGGTGCTCAGTGCTCAGGGTGCTGGGTGCTCAGTGCTCAGGGTGC
Source organism: Microtus oregoni (assembly GCF_018167655.1). Taxonomy (NCBI): domain Eukaryota; kingdom Metazoa; phylum Chordata; class Mammalia; order Rodentia; family Cricetidae; genus Microtus; species Microtus oregoni. Next base: position 1,385,044 of record NW_024543260.1, on the reverse strand, counting down.
TGGGTGCTCAGTGCTCAGGGTGCTGGGTGCTCAGTGCTCAGGGTGCTGGGTGCTCGGTGCTCTGGGTGCTGGGTGCTTAGTGCTCGGGGTGCCCGGTGCTCAGTACTCGGGGTGCTCAGTGCTCAGTACTCAGGGTGGTGGGTGCTCAGTGCTCAGGGTGCTGGGTGCTCAGTACTCAGGGTGCTGGGTGCTCGGTTCTCAGTACGCTGGGTGCTCAGTACTCAGGGTGCTCGGTGCTCAGTACTCAGGGTGCTCGGTGCTCAGTACTCAGGGTGCTGGGTGCTCAGTGCTCGGGGTGCTGGGTGCTCAGTACTCAGGGTGCTGGGTGCTCAGTGCTCGGGGTGCTCGGTGCTCAGTACGCTCTGTGCTCAGTACTCAGGGTGCTGGGTGCTCAGTACTCAGGGTGCTGGGTGCTTAGTACTCAGGGTGCTGGGTGCTCAGTGCTCGGGGTGCTGGGTGCTCAGTGCTCACTACTCAGGGTGCTGGGTGCTCAGTGCTCAGGTTGCTGGGTGCTCAGTGCTCAGGGTGCTTCGTGCTCGGTGCTCGGTGCTCGGGGTGCTGGGTGCTTAGTGCTCGGGGTGCTGGGTGCTCAGTACTCAGGGTGCTGGGTGGTCAGTACTCACGGTGCTGGGTGCTCAGTACTCGGGGTGCTGGGTGCTCACTACTCAGGGTGCTGGGTGCTCAGTACTCAGGGTGCTGGGTACTCAGTGCTCGGGGTGCTCGGTGCTCAGTACTCAGGGTGCTCATTACTCAGGGTGCTCAGTACTCAGGGTGCTGGGTGCTCAGTACTCAGGGTGCTCAGTACTCAGGGTGCTGGGTGCTCAGTGCTCGGGGTGCTGGGTGCTCAGTACTCAGGGTGCTCAGTACTCTGGGTGCTGGGTGCTCAGTGCTCGGGGTGCTGGGTGCTCAGTGCTCAGGGTGATCGGTGCTCAGTACTCAGGATGCTGGGTGCTCAGTACTCAGGGTGCTGGGTGCTCAGTACTCAGGGTGCTGGTTGCTCAGTCCTCAGGGTGCTCAGTGCTCAGGGTGCTGGGTGCTCAGTGCTCAGGGTGCTCGGTGCTCAGTACTCAGGGTGCTGGGTGCTCAGTACTCAGGGTGCTGGGTGCTCAGTACTCAGGGTGCTGGGTGCTCAGTGCTCGTAGTGCTGGGTGCTCAGTGCTCAGGGTGCTCAGTGCTCAGTACTCAGGGTGCTGGGTGCTCATTACTCAGGGTGCTGGGTGCTCAGTGCTCGGGGTGCTGGGTGCTCAGTACTCAGGGTGCTGGGTGCTCAGTGCTCAGGGTGCTCGGTGCTCAGTACTCATGGTGCTGGGTGCTCATTCTCAGGGTGCTGGGTGCTCAGTACTCAGGTTGCTCAGTACTCTGGGTGCTCGGTGCTCAGTACTCATGGTGCTGGCTGCTCAGTGCTAAGGGTGCTCGGTGCTCAGTTCTCAGGGTGCTCGGTGCTCAGTGTTTGGGGTGCTGGGTGCTCAGTACTCAGGGTGCTGAGTGCTCAGTGCTCAGGGTGCTCGGTGCTCAGTGCTCTGGGTGCTGGGTGCTCAGTACTCAGTTCTCAGGATGCTGGGTGCTCAGTGCTCAGGGTGCTTGGTGCTCAGTGCTCAGGGAGCTCAGTGCTCAGTACTTAGGGTGCTGGGTGCTCAGTACTCAGGGTGCTGGGTGCTCAGTGCTCGGGGTGCCCTGTGCTCAGTGCTCGGTGTGCTCGGTGCTCAGTACTCAGGGTGCTGGGTGCTCAGTACTCACGGTGCTGGGTGCTCAGTGCTCGGGGTGCTGGGTGCTCAGTGCTCGGGGTGCTGGGTGCTCAGTACTCAGGGTGCTGGGTGCTCAGTGCTCAGGGTGCTGGGTGCTCAGTACTCAGGGTGCTGGGTGCTCAGTGCTCGGGGTGCCCTGTGCTCAGTGCTCGGTGTGCTCGGTGCTCAGTACTCAGGGTGCTCAGCGCTCAGTACTCAGGGTGCTGGGTGATCAGTGCTCGGGGTGCTCGTTGCTCAGTACGTTGGGTGCTCAGTGCTCAGGGTGCTGGCTGCTCAGTGCTCAGGGTGCTGGGTGCTCAGTGCTCAGGGTGCTTGATGCTCAGTACTCAGGGTGCTGGGTGCTCAGTGCTCAGGGTGCTGGGTGGTCAGTGCTCGGGGTGCTTGGTGCTCAGTGCTCAGCGTGCTGGGTGCTCAGTACTCAGGGTGCTGGGTGCTCAGTACTCGCGGTGCTGGGTGCTCAGTGCTCAGCGTGCTGGGTGCTCAGTACTCAGGGTGCTCGGTGCTCAGTGCTTGGGGTGCCGGGTGCTCAGTACTCAGGGTGCTGGGTGCTCAGTGCTCAGGGTGCTGCGTGCTCAGTGCTCAGGGTGCTGGGTGCTCAGTACTCAGTGCTCAGGATGCTGGGTGCACAGTGCTCGGGCTGCTGGGTGCTCAGTGCTCAGGGTGCTGGGTGCTCAGTACTCAGGGTGCTGGGTGCTCAGTGCTCAGGGTGCTGGGTGCTCAGTGCTCTGGGTGCTGGGTGCTCAGTGCTCAGGGTGCTGGGTGCTCAGTGCTCAGTGTGCTGGGTGCTCAGTGCTCGGGGTGCTGGGTGCTGAGTGCTCAGGGTGCTGGGTGCTCAGTGCTCGGGGTGCTCGGTGCTCAGTACACAGGGTGCTGGGTGCTCAGTGCTCGGGGTGCTGGGTGCTCAGTGCTCAGTACTCAGGGTGCTGGGTGCTCAGTGCTCGGGGTGCTGGGTGCTCAGTACTCAGCGTGCTGGGTGCTCAGTACTCAGGGTGCTCAGTGCTCGGGGAGCTCGGTGCTCAGTACTCAGGGTGCTGGGTGCTCAGTACTCAGTGATCAGGGTCCTGGGTGCTCCGTGCTCGGGGTGCTGGGTGCTCAGTGCTCTGGGTGCTTAGTGCTCAGTACTCAGGGTACTGGGTGCTCAGTACTCAGGGTGCTCAGTGCTCGGGGTGCTGGGTGCTCAGTACTCAGGGTGCTGGGTGCTCAGTACTCAGGGTGCTCAGTGCTCAGGGTGCTGGGTGATCACTGCTCGGGGTGCTCGGTGCTCAGTACTCAGGGTGCTGAGTGCTCAGTACTCAGGGTGCTGGGTGATCAGTACTCAGGGTGCTGGGTGATCAGTGCTCGGGGTGCTGGGTGCTCAGTGCTCAGGGTGCTCAGTGCTCAGTACTCAGGGTGCTCAGTGCTCAGTACTCAGGGTGCTGGGTGCTCAGTGCTCAGGGTGCTGGGTGCTCAGTACTCAGGGTGCTGGGTGCTCGGTGCTCAGTACGCTGGGTGCTCAGTACTCAGGGTGCTGGGTGCTCAGTACTCACGGTGCTGTGTGCTCAGTGCTCGGGGTGCTGGGTGCTCAGTACTCAGGGTGCTGGGTGCTCAGTGCTCGGGGTGCTCGGTGCTCAGTACGCTGGGTGCTCAGTACTCAGGGTGCTGGGTGCTCAGTACTCAGGGTGCTGGGTGCTTAGTACTCAGGCTGCTGGGTGCTCAGTGCTCAGGGTGCTGGGTGCTCAGTGCTCAGTACTCAGGGTGCTGGGTGCTCAGTGCTCAGGGTGCTGGGTGCTCAGTACTCACGGTGCTGGGTGCTCAGTGCTCGGGGTGCTGGGTGCTCAGTGCTCGGGGTGCTGGGTGCTCAGTACTCAGGGTGCTGGGTGCTCAGTGCTCAGGGTGCTGGGTGCTCAGTACTCAGGGTGCTGGGTGCTCAGTGCTCGGGGTGCCCTGTGCTCAGTGCTCGGTGTGCTCGGTGCTCAGTACTCAGGGTGCTCAGCGCTCAGTACTCAGGGTGCTGGGTGATCAGTGCTCGGGGTGCTCGTTGCTCAGTACGTTGGGTGCTCAGTGCTCAGGGTGCTGGCTGCTCAGTGCTCAGGGTGCTGGGTGCTCAGTGCTCAGGGTGCTTGATGCTCAGTACTCAGGGTGCTGGGTGCTCAGTGCTCAGGGTGCTGGGTGGTCAGTGCTCGGGGTGCTGGGTGCTCAGTGCTCAGGGTGCTGGGTGCTCAGTACTCAGGGTGCTGGGTGCTCAGTACTCGCGGTGCTGGGTGCTCAGTGCTCAGCGTGCTGGGTGCTCAGTACTCAGGGTGCTCGGTGCTCAGTGCTTGGGGTGCCGGGTGCTCAGTACTCAGGGTGCTGGGTGCTCAGTGCTCAGGGTGCTGCGTGCTCAGTGCTCAGGGTGCTGGGTGCTCAGTACTCAGTGCTCAGGATGCTGGGTGCACAGTGCTCGGGCTGCTGGGTGCTCAGTGCTCAGGGTGCTGGGTGCTCAGTACTCAGGGTGCTGGGTGCTCAGTGCTCAGGGTGCTGGGTGCTCAGTGCTCTGGGTGCTGGGTGCTCAGTGCTCAGGGTGCTGGGTGCTCAGTGCTCAGTGTGCTGGGTGCTCAGTGCTCGGGGTGCTGGGTGCTGAGTGCTCAGGGTGCTGGGTGCTCAGTGCTCGGGGTGCTCGGTGCTCAGTACACAGGGTGCTGGGTGCTCAGTGCTCGGGGTGCTGGGTGCTCAGTGCTCAGTACTCAGGGTACTGGGTGCTCAGTGCTCGGGGTGCTGGGTGCTCAGTACTCAGCGTGCTGGGTGCTCAGTACTCAGGGTGCTCAGTGCTCGGGGAGCTCGGTGCTCAGTACTCAGGGTGCTGGGTGCTCAGTACTCAGTGATCGGGGTCCTGGGTGCTCCGTGCTCGGGGTGCTGGGTGCTCAGTGCTCTGGGTGCTTAGTGCTCAGTACTCAGGGTACTGGGTGCTCAGTACTCAGGGTGCTCAGTGCTCGGGGTGCTGGGTGCTCAGTACTCAGGGTGCTGGGTGCTCAGTACTCAGGGTGCTCAGTGCTCAGGGTGCTGGGTGATCACTGCTCGGGGTGCTCGGTGCTCAGTACTCAGGGTGCTGAATGCTCAGTACTCAGGGTGCTGGGTGATCAGTACTCAGGGTGCTGGGTGATCAGTGCTCGGGGTGCTGGGTGCTCAGTGCTCAGGGTGCTCAGTGCTCAGTACTCAGGGTGCTCAGTGCTCAGTACTCAGGGTGCTGGGTGCTCAGTGCTCAGGGTGCTGGGTGCTCAGTACTCAGGGTGCTGGGTGCTCGTTGCTCAGTACGCTGGGTGCTCAGTACTCAGGGTGCTGGGTGCTCAGTACTCACGGTGCTGTGTGCTCAGTGCTCGGGGTGCTGGGTGCTCAGTACTCAGGGTGCTGGGTGCTCAGTGCTCGGGGTTCTCGGTGCTCAGTATGCTGGGTGCTCAGTACTCAGGGTGCTGGGTGCTCAGTACTCAGGGTGCTGGGTGCTTAGTACTCAGGCTGCTGGGTGCTCAGTGCTCAGGGTGCTTAGTGCTCAGTACTCAGGGTACTGGGTGCTCAGTACTCAGGGTGCTCAGTGCTCGGGGTGCTGGGTGCTCAGTACTCAGGGTGCTGGGTGCTCAGTACTCAGGGTGCTCAGTGCTCAGGGTGCTGGGTGATCACTGCTCGGGGTGCTCGGTGCTCAGTACTCAGGGTGCTGAGTGCTCAGTACTCAGGGTGCTGGGTGCTCAGTACTCAGGGTGCTCGGTGCTCAGTGCTTGGGGTGCTGGGTGCTCAGTACTCAGGGTGCTGGGTGCTCAGTGCTCAGGGTGCTGCGTTCTCAGTGCTCAGGGTGCTGGGTGATCAGTACTCAGTGCTCAGGATGCTGGGTGCTCAGTGCTCGGGCTGCTGGGTGCTCAGTGCTCAGGGTGCTGGGTGCTCAGTACTCAGGGTGCTGGGTTCTCCGTACTCAGGGTGCTGGGTGCACAGTGCTTTGGGTGCTGGGTGCTCAGTGCTCGGGGTCTGGGTGCTCAGTACTCAGGGTGCTGGGTGCTCAGTGCTCGGGGTGCTGGGTGCTGAGTGCTCAGGGTGCTGGGTGCTCAGTGCTCGGGGTGCTCGGGGTGCTCGGTGCTCAGTACACAGGGTGCTGGGTGCTCAGTGCTCGGGGTGCTGGGTGCTCAGTGCTCAGTACTCAGGGTGCTGGGTGCTCAGTGCTCGGGGTGCTGGGTGCTCAGTACTCGGGGTGCTGGGTGCTCAGTACTCAGGGTGCTGGGTGCTCAGTGCTCAGGGTGCTGGGTGCTCAGTGCTCAGGGTGCTGGGTGCTCAGTGATCGGGGTGCTGGGTGCTCAGTACTCATGGTGCTCAGTGCTCGGGGAGCTCGGTGCTCAGTACTCAGGGTGCTGGGTGCTCAGTACTCAGTGCTCGGGGTCCTGGGTGCTCCGTGCTCGGGGTGCTGGGTGCTCAGTGCTCTGGGTGCTTAGTGCTCAGTACTCAGGGTGCCTGGTGCTCAGTACTCAGGGTGCTCAGTGCTCGGGGTGCTGGGTGCTCAGTGCTCAGGGTGATAGGTGCTCAGTACTCAGAATGCTGTGTACTCAGTACTCAGGGTGCTGGGTGCTCAGTGCTCGGGGTTCTCGGTGCTCAGTACTCAGGGTGCTGAGTGCTCAGTACTCAGGGTGCTGGGTGCTCAGTACTCAGGGTGCTGGGTGCTCAGTGCTCGGGGTGCTGGGTCCTCAGTGCTCAGGGTGCTCAGTGCTCAGTTCTCAGGGTGCTCAGTGCTCAGTACTCAGGGTGCTGAGTGCTCAGTGCTCAGGGTGCTGGGTGCTCAGTACTCAGGGTGCTGGGTGCTCGGTGCTCAGTACGCTGGGTGCTCAGTACTCAGGGTGCTGGGTGATCAGTACTCAGGGTGCTCGGTGCTCAGTACTCAGCGTGCTGGGTGCTCAGTGCTCGGGGTGCTGGGTGCTCAGTACTCAGGGTGCTGGGTGCTCAGTGCTCGGGGTGCTCGGTGCTCAGTACGCTGGGTGCTCAGTACTCAGGGTGCTGGGTGCTCAGTACTCAGGGTGCTGGGTGCTTAGTACTCAGGGTGCTGGGTGCTTAGTACTCAGGGTGCTGGGTGCTCAGTGCTCAGGGTGCTGGGTGCTCAGTGCTCAGTGCTCAGGGTGCTGGGTGCTCAGTGCTCAGGTTGCTGGGTGCTCGGCGCTCGGGGTGCTGGGTGCTTAGTGCTCGGGGTGCTGGGTGCTCAGTACTCAGGGTGCTGGGTGGTCAGTACTCACGGTGCTGGGTGCTCAGTACTCGGGGTGCTGGGTGCTCACTACTCAGGGTGCTGGGTGCTCAGTACTCAGGGTGCTGGGTGCTCAGTGCTCGGGGTGCTCGGTGCTCAGTACTCAGGGTGCTGGGTGCTCAGTGTTCAGGGTGCTGGGTGCTCAGTACTCAGTGTGCTGGGTGCTCAGTGCTCAGGGTGCTGGGTGCTCAGTACTCAGGGTGCTCAGTACTCAGGGTGCTGGGTGCTCAGTACTCAGGGTGCTCAGGACTCAGGGTGCTGGGTGCTCAGTGCTCGGGGTGCTGGGTGCTCAGTACTCAGGGTGCTCAGTACTCAGGGTGCTGGGTGCTCAGTGCTCGGGGTGCTGGGTGCTCAGTGCTCAGGGTGATCGGTGCTCAGTACTCAGGATGCTGGGTGCTCAGTACTCAGGGTGCTGGATGCTCAGTACTCAGGGTGCTGGTTGCTCAGTCCTCAGCGTGCTCAGTGCTCAGGGTGCTGGGTGCTCAGTGCTCGGGGTGCTGGGTGCTCAGTGCTCAGGGTGCTGGGTGCTCAGTGCTCAGGGTGCTCAGTGCTCAGTACTCAGGGTGCTGGGTGCTCATTACTCAGGGTGCTTATTGCTCAGCGCTCGGGGTGCTGGGTGCTCAGTACTCAGGGTACTGGGTGCTCAGTGCTCAGGGTGCTGGGTGCTCAGTGCTCGGGGTGCTGGGTGCTCAGTATTCAGGGTGCTGGGTGCTCAGTACTCAGGGTGCTGGGTGCTCAGTGCTCGGGGGGCTGGGTGCTCAGTGCTCAGGGTGCTGGGTGCTCATTACTTAGGGTGCTGGGTGCTCAGTGCTCGGGGTTCTCGGTGCTCAGTACTCAAGGTGCTGGGTGCTCAGTGCTCACGGTGCTGGGTGCTCAGTCCTCGGGGTGCTCCGTGCTCAGTGCTCAGGGTGCTGGGTGCTCAGTGATCAGGGTGCTCGGTGCTCAGTACTCATGGTGCTGGGTGCTCATTCTCGGGGTGCTGGGTGCTCAGTACTCAGGTTGCTCAGTACTCTGGGTGCTCGGTGCTCAGTACTCATGGTGCTGGGTGCTCAGTACTCAGGGTGCTCGGTGCTCAGTTCTCAGGGTGCTCGCTGCTCAGTGTTTGGGGTGCTGGGTGCTCAGTACTCAGGGTGCTGGGTGCTCAGTGTTCAGGGTGCTGGGTGCTCAGTGCTCAGCGTGCTGGGTGCTCAGTACTCAGTGCTCAGGATGCTGGGTGCTCAGTGCTCAGGGTGCTCAGTGCTCGGTGTGCAGGGTGCTCAGTACTCAGGGTGCTGGGTGCTCAGTACTCAGGGTGCTCAGTACTCAGGGTGCTGGGTGCTCAGTGCTCAGGGTGCTGGGTGCTCAGTACTCAGGGTGCTGTGTGCTCAGTGCTCAGGGTGCTTGGTGCTTAGTTCTCGGGGTGCTGGGTGCTCATTCTCGGGGTGCTGGGTGCTCAGTACTCAGGGTGCTGGGTGCTCAATGCTCGGGGTGCTCGGTGCTCAGTACACAGGGTGCTGGGTGCTCAGTGCTCGGGGTGCTGGGTGCTCAGTACTCAGGGTGCTGGGTGCTCAGTTCTCAGTACTCAGCGTGCTCTGTGCTCAGTGCTCAGAGTGTTTGATGCTCAGTACTCAGGGTGCTGGGTGCTCAGTGCTCAGTGCTCAGGGTGCTCAGTGCTCAGTGTGCTGGGTGCTCAGGGTGCAGGGTGCTCAGTGCTCGGGGTGCTGGGTGCTCAGTGCTCAGGGTGCTGGGTGCTCAGTGCTCAGTGCTCAGGGTGCTGGGTGCTCAGTGCTCAGTGCTCAGGGTGCTGGGTGTTCAGTACTCAGGGTGCTGGGTGCTCAGTACTCAGGGTGCTGGGTGCTCAGTGCTCAGGGTGCTGGGTGCTCAGTGCTCACGATGCTGGGTGCTCAGTACTCAGGGTGCTGGGTGCTCAGTTCTCAGGGTGCTGGGTGCACAGTGTTCGGGGTGCTCGGTGCTCAGTGCTCGGGGTGCTGGGTGCTCAGTACTCAGGGTGCTGGGTGCTCAGTACTCAGGGTGCTGGTTGCTCAGTCCTCAGCGTGCTCAGTGCTCAGGGTGCTGGGTGCTCAGTGCTCGGGGTGCTCGGTGCTCAGTACTCAGGGTGCTGAGTGCTCAGTACTCAGGGTGCTGGGTGCTCAGTGCTCAGGGTGCTGGGTGCTCAGTGCTCAGGTTGCTCAGTGCTCAGTACTCAGGGTGCTGGGTGCTCATTACTAAGGGTGCTTGGTGCTCAGTGCTCGGGGTGCAGGGTGCTCAGTACTCAGGGTGCTGGGTGCTCAGTGCTCAGGGTGCTGGGTGCTCAGTGCTCGGGGTGCTGGGTGCTCAGTACTCAGGGTGCTGGGTGCTCAGTACTCAGGGTGCTGGGTGCTCAGTGCTCGGGGGGCTGGGTGCTCAGTGCTCAGGGTGCTGGGTGCTCATTACTTAGGTGCTGGGTGCTCAGTGCTCGGGGTGCTCGGTGCTCAGTACTCAAGGTACTGGGTGCTCAGTGCTCACGGTGCTGGGTGCTCAGTCCTCGGGGTGCTCCGTGCTCAGTGCTCAGGGTGCTGGGTGCTCATTGCTCAGGGTGCTCGTTGCTCAGTACTCATGGTGCTGGGTGCTCATTCTCGGGGTGCTGGGTGCTCAGTACTCAGGTTGCTCAGTACTCTGGGTGCTCGGTGCTCAGTACTCATGGTGCTGGGTGCTCAGTACTCAGGGTGCTCGGTGCTCAGTTCTCAGGGTGCTCGGTGCTCAGTGTTTGGGGTGCTGGGTGCTCAGTACTCAGGGTGCTGGGTGCTCAGTGTTCAGGGTGCTTGGTGCTCAGTGCTCAGCGTGCTGGGTGCTCAGTACTCAGTGCTCAGGATGCTGGGTGCTCAGTGCTCAGGGTGCTCAGTGCTCGGGGTGCAGGGTGCTCAGTACTCAGGGTGCTGGGTGCTCAGTACTCAGGGTGCTCAGTACTCAGGGTGCTGGGTGCTCAGTGCTCGGGGTGATGGGTGCTCAGTACTCAGGGTGCTGGGTGCTCAGTGCTCAGAGTACTGGATGCTCAGTGCTCGGGGTGCTGGGTGCTCATTCTCGGGGTGCTGGGTGCTCAGTACTCAGGGTGGTGGGTGCTCAGTGCTCGGGGTGCTCGGTGCTCAGTACACAGGGTGCTGGGTGCTCAGTGCTCGGGGTGCTGGGTGCTCAGTACTCAGGGTGCTGGGTGCTCAGTGCTCAGTACTCAGCGTGCTCTGTGCTCAGTGCTCAGAGTGTTGGATGCTCAGTACTCAGGGTGCTGGGTGCTCAGTGCTCAGGGTGCTCAGTGCTCAGGGTGCTGGGTGCTCAGGGTGCTGGGTGCTCAATGCTCGGGGTGCTGGGTGCTCAGTGCTCAGGGTGCTGGGTGCTCAGTGCTCAGTGCTCAGGGTGCTGGGTGCTCAGTGCTCAGTGCTCAGGGTGCTGGGTGTTCAGTACTCAGGGTGCTGGGTTCTCAGTACTCAGGGTGCTGGGTGCTCAGTGCTCAGGGTGCTGGGTGCTCAGTGCTCACGATGCTGGGTGCTCAGTACTCAGGGTGCTGGGTGCTCAGTTCTCAGGGTGCTGGGTGCACAGTGTTCGGGGTGCTCGGTGCTCAGTGCTCAGGGTGCTGGGTGCTCAGTACTCAGGGTGCTGGGTGCTAAGTGCTCGGTGTGCTGGGTGCTCAGTGCTCGGGGTGCTGGGTGCTCAGTACTCAGGGTGCTCGGTGCTCAGTGCTCGGGGTGCTGGGTGCTCAGTGCTCGGGGTGCTGGGTGCTCAGTACTCGGGGTGCTGGGTGCTCAGTGCTCAGGGTGCTGGTTCTCAGTGCTCGGGGGTACTGGGTACTCAGTGCTCAGTACACAGGGTGCTGAGTGCTCAGTGCTCGGGGTGCTGGGTGCTCAGTGCTCAGTACTCAGGGTGCTGGGTGCTCAGTGCTCGGGGTGCTGGGTGCTCAGAGCTCGGCGTGCTCGGTGCTCAGTACTCAGGGTTCTCAGTGCTCAGTGCTCAGGGTGCTGGGTGCTCAGTGCCCAGGGTGCTGCGTTCTCAGTGCTCAAGGTGCTGGGTGCTCAGTACTCAGTGCTCAGGATGCTGGGTGCTCAGTGCTCAGGGTGCTGGGTGCTCAGTACTCAGGGTGCTGGGTTCTCCGTACTCAGGGTGCTGGGTGCACAGTGCTAGGGGTGCTGGGTGCTCAGTGCTCGGGTTCTGGGTGCTCAGTACTCAGAGTGCTGGGTGCTCAGTGCTCGGGGTGCTGGGTGCTGAGTGCTCAGGGTGCTGGGTGCTCAGTGCTCGGGGTGCTCGGTGCTCAGTACACAGGGTGCTGGGTGCTCAGTGCTCGGGGTGCTGGGTGCTCAGTGCTCAGTACTCAGGGTGCTGGGTGCTCAGTGCTCGGGGTGCTGGGTGCTCAGTACTCAGCGTGCTGGGTGCTCAGTACTCAGGGTGATGGGTGCTCAGTGCTCAGGGTGCTGGGTGCCCAGTGCTCAGGGTGCTGGGTGCTCAGTGATCGGGGTGCTGGGTGCTCAGTACTCAGGGTGCTCAGTGCTCGGGGAGCTCGGTGCTCAGGACTCAGGGTGCTGGGTGCTCAGTACTCAGTGCTCGGGGTCCTGGGTGCTCCGTGCTCGGGGTGCTGGGTGCTCAGTGCTCTGGGTGCTTAGTGCTCAGTACTCAGGGTGCTGGGTGCTCAGTACTCAGGGTGCTCAGTGCTCGGGGTGCTGGGTGCTCAGTGCTCAGGGTGATAGGTGCTCAGTACTCAGGATGCTGTGTACTCAGTACTCAGGGTGCTGGGTGCTCAGTGCTCGGGGTGCTCGGTGCTCAGTACTCAGGGTGCTGAGTGCTCAGTACTCAGGGTGCTGGGTGCTCAGTACTCAGGGTGCTGGGTGCTCAGTGCTCGGGGTGCTGGGTGCTCAGTGCTCAGGGTGCTCAGTGCTCAGTTCTCAGGGTGCTCAGTGCTCAGTACTCAGGGTGCTGAGTGCTCAGTGCTCAGGGTGCTGGGTGCTCAGTACTCAGGGTGCTGGGTGCTCGGTGCTCAGTACGCTGGGTGCTCAGTACTCAGGGTGCTGGGTGCTCAGTACTCAGGGTGCTCGATGCTCAGTACTCAGGGTGCTGGGTGCTCAGTGCTCGGGGTGCTGGGTGCTCAGTACTCAGGGTGCTGGGTGCTCAGTGCTCGGGGTGCTCGGTGCTCAGTACGCTGGGTGCTCAGTACTCAGGGTGCTGGGTGCTCAGTACTCAGGGTGCTGGGTGCTTAGTACTCAGGGTGCTGGGTGCTCAGTGCTCAGGTTGCTGGGTGCTCAGTGCTCAGTGCTCAGGGTGCTGGGTGCTCAGTGCTCAGGGTGCTGGGTGCTCGGTGCTCGGGGTGCTGGGTGCTTAGTGTTCGGGGTGCTGGGTGCTCAGTACTCAGGGTGCTGGGTGGTCAGTACTCACGGTGCTGGGTGCTCAGTACTCGGGGTGCTGGGTGCTCACTACTCAGGGTGCTGGGTGCTCAGTACTCAGGGTGCTGGGTGCTCAGTGCTCAGGGTGCTCGGTGCTCAGTACTCAGGGTGCTTTGTGCTCAGTGCTCAGGGTGCTGGGTGCTCAGTACTCAGTGTGCTGGGTGCTCAGTGCTCAGGGTGCTGGGTGCTCAGTACTCAGGGTGCTCAGTACTCAGGGTGCTGGGTGCTCAGTACTCAGGGTGCTCAGGACTCAGGGTGCTGGGTGCTCAGTGCTCGGGGTGCTGGGTGCTCAGTACTCAGGGTGCTCTGTACTCAGGGTGCTGGGTGCTCAGTGCTCGGGGTGCTGGGTGCTCAGTGCTCAGGGTGATCGGTGCTCAGTACTCAGGATGCTGGGTGCTCAGTACTCAGGGTGCTGGATGCTCAGTACTCATGGTGCTGGTTGCTCAGTCCTCAGCGTGCTCAGTGCTCAGGGTGCTGGGTGCTCAGTGCTCGGGGTGCTGGGTGCTCAGTGCTCAGGGTGCTGGGTGCTCAGTGCTCAGGGTGCTCAGTGCTCAGTACTCAGGGTGCTGGGTGCTCATTACTCAGGGTGCTTGGTGCTCAGTGCTCAGGGTGCTGGGTGCTCAGTGCTCGGGGTGCTGGGTGCTCAGTGCTCAGGGTGCTGGGTGCTCAGTGCTGAGGGTGCTCAGTGCTCAGTACTCAGGGTGCTGGGTGCTCAGTACTCAGGGTACTGGGTGCTCAGTGCTCAGGGTGCTGGGTGCTCAGTGCTCGGGGTGCTGGGTGCTCAGTATTCAGGGTGCTGGGTGCTCAGTACTCAGGGTGCTGGGTGCTCAGTGCTCACGGTACTGGGTGCTCAGTCCTCGGGGTGCTCCGTGCTCAGTGCTCAGGGTGCTGGGTGCTCAGTGATCAGGCTGCTCGGTGCTCAGTACTCATGGTGCTGGGTGCTCATTCTCGGGGTGCTGGGTGCTCAGTACTCAGGTTGCTCAGTACTCTGGGTGCTCGGTGCTCAGTACTCATGGTGCTGGGTGCTCAGTACTCAGGGTGCTCGGTGCTCAGTTCTCAGGGTGCTCGGTGCTCAGTGTTTGGGGTGCTGGGTGCTCAGTACTCAGGGTGCTGGGTGCTCAGTGTTCAGGGTGCTGGGTGCTCAGTGCTCAGCGTGCTGGGTGCTCAGTACTCAGTGCTCAGGATGCTGGGTGCTCAGTGCTCAGGGTGCTCAGTGCTCGGGGTGCAGGGTGCTCAGTACTCAGGGTGTTGGGTGCTCAGTACTCAGGGTGCTCAGTACTCAGGGTGCTGGGTGCTCAGTGCTCAGGGTGCTGGGTGCTCAGTACTCAGGGTGCTGGGTGCTCAGTGCTCAGGGTGCTTGGTGCTCAGTTCTCGGGGTGCTGGGTGCTCATTCTCGGGGTGCTGGGTGCTCAGTACTCAGGGTGCTGGGTGCTCAGTGCTCGGGGTGCTCGGTGCTCAGTACACAGGGTGCTGGGTGCTCAGTGCACGGGGTGCTGGGTGCTCCGTACTCAGGGTGCTGGGTGCTCAGTTCTCAGTACTCAGCGTGCTCTGTGCTCAGTGCTCAGAGTGTTTGATGCTCAGTACTCAGGGTGCTGGGTGCTCAGTGCTCAGTGCTCAGTGTGCTCAGTGCTCAGGGTGCTGGGTGCTCAGGGTGCTGGGTGCTCAGTGCTCGGGGTGCTGGGTGCTCAGTGCTCAGGGTGCTGGGTGCTCAGTGCTCAGTGCTCAGGGTGCTGGGTGTTCAGTACTCAGGGTGCTGGGTGCTCAGTACTCAGGGTGCTGGGTGCTCAGTGCTCAGGGTGCTGGGTGCTCAGTGCTCACGATGCTGGGTGCTCAGTACTCAGGGTGCTGGGTGCTCAGTTCTCAGGGTGCTGGGTGCACAGTGTTCGGGGTGCTCGGTGCTCAGTGCTCGGGGTGCTGGGTGCTCAGTACTCAGGGTGCTGGGTGCTCAGTACTCAGGGTCCTGGTTGCTCAGTCCTCAGCGTGCTCAGTGCTCAGGGTGCTGGGTGCTCAGTGCTCGGGGTGCTCGGTGCTCAGTACTCAGGGTGCTGAGTGCTCAGTACTCAGGGTGCTGGGTGCTCAGCGCTCAGGGTGCTGGGTGCTCAGTGCTCAGGGTGCTCAGTGCTCAGTACTCAGGGTGCTGGGTGCTCATTACTCAGGGTGCTTGGTGCTCAGTGCTCGGGGTGCAGGGTGCTCAGTACTCAGGGTGCTGGGTGCTCAGTGCTCAGGGTGCTGGGTGCTCAGTGCTCGGGGTGCTGGGTGCTCAGTACTCAGGGTGCTGGGTGCTCAGTACTCAGGGTGCTGGGTGCTCAGTGCTCGGGGGGCTGGGTGCTCAGTGCTCAGGGTGCTGGGTGCTCATTACTTAGGGTGCTGGGTGCTCAGTGCTCGGGGTGCTCGGTGCTCAGTACTCAAGGTGCTGGGTGCTCAGTGCTCACGGTGCTGGGTGCTCAGTCCTCGGGGTGCTCCGTGCTCAGTGCTCAGGGTGCTGGGTGCTCAGTGCTCAGGGTGCTCGGTGCTCAGTACTCATGGTGCTGGGTGCTCATTCTCGGGGTGCTGGGTGCTCAGTACTCAGGTTGCTCAGTACTCTGGGTGCTCGGTGCTCAGTACTCATGGTGCTGGGTGCTCAGTACTCAGGGTGCTCGGTGCTCAGTTCTCAGGGTGCTCGGTGCTCAGTGTTTGGGGTGCTGGGTGCTCAGTACTCAGGGTGCTGGGTGCTCACTGTTCAGGGTGCTTGGTGCTCAGTGCTCAGCGTGCTGGGTGCTCAGTACTCAGTGCTCAGGATGCTGGGTGCTCAGTGCTCAGGGTGCTCAGTGCTCGGGGTGCAGGGTGCTCAGTACTCAGGGTGCTGGGTGCTCAGTACTCAGGGTGCTCAGTACTCAGGGTGCTGGGTGCTCAGTGCTCGGGATGCTGGATGGTCTGTACTCAGGGTGCTGGGTGCTCAGTGATCAGGGTGCTGGGTGCTCAGTGCTCGGGGTGCTGGGTGCTCATTCTCGGGGTGCTGGGTGCTCAGTACTCAGGGTGGTGGGTGCTCAGTGCTCGGGGTGCTCGGTGCTCAGTACACAGGGTGCTGGGTGCTCAGTGCTCGGGGTGCTGGGTGCTCAGTACTCAGGGTGCTGGGTGCTCAGTGCTCAGTACTCAGCGTGCTCTGTGCTCAGTGCTCAGAGTGTTGGATGCTCAGTACTCAGGGTGCTGGGTGCTCAGTGCTCAGGGTGGTCAGTGCTCAGGGTGCTGGGTGCTCAGGGTGCTGGGTGCTCAATGCTCGGGGTGCTGGGTGCTCAGTGCTCAGGGTGCTGGGTGCTCAGTGCTCAGTGCTCAGGGTGCTGGGTGCTCAGTGCTCAGTGCTCAGGGTGCTGGGTGTTCAGTACTCAGGGTGCTGGGTTCTCAGTACTCAGGGTGCTGGGTGCTCAGTGCTCAGGGTGCTGGGTGCTCAGTGCTCACGATGCTGGGTGCTCAGTACTCAGGGTGCTGGGTGCTCAGTTCTCAGGGTGCTGGGTGCACAGTGTTCGGGGTGCTCATTGCTCAGTGCTCAGGGTGCTGGGTGCTCAGTACTCAGGGTGCTGGGTGCTCAGTGCTCGGGGTGCTGGGTGCTCTGTGCTCGGGGTGCTGGGTGCTCAGTACTCAGGGTGCTCGGTGCTCAGTGATCGGGGTGCTGGGTGCTCAGTGCTCGGGGTGCTGGGTGCTCAGTACTCGGGGTGCTGGGTGCTCAGTGCTCAGGGTGCTGGTTCTCAGTGCTCGGGGGTACTGGGTTCTCAGTGCTCAGTACACAGGGTGCTGAGTGTTCAGTGCTCAGTACTCAGGGTGCTGGGTGCTCAGTGCTCGGGGTGCTGGGTGCTCAGTGCTCGGGGTGCTCGGTGCTCAGTACTCAGGGTTCTCAGTGCTCAGTGCTCAGGGTGCTGGGTGCTCAGTACTCAGGGTGCTCAGTGCTCAGTACTCGGGGTACTGGGTGCTCAGTACTCAGGGTGCTCAGTGCTCAGTACTCGGGGTTCTGGGTGCTCAGTGCTCAGGGTGCTCAGTGCTCAGTGCTCGGGGTGCTGGATGCTCAGTGCTCGGTGTGCTGTGTGCTCAGTGCTCAGAGTGCTGGGTGCTCAGTACTCAGGTTGCTGGGTGCTCAGTGCTCAGGGTGCTGGGTGCTCAGTACTCAGGGTGCTGGGTGCTCAGTACTCAGGGTGCTGGGTGCTCAGTGCTCGGGGTGCTCGGTGCTCAGTACACAGGGTGCTGGGTGCTCAGTGCTCAGGGTGCTGGGTGCTCAGTACTCAGGGTGCTGGGTGCTCAGTGCTCAGTACTCAGCGTGCTCTGTGCTCAGTGCTCAGAGTGTTTGATGCTCAGTACTCAGGGTGCTGGGTGCTCAGTGCTCAGTGCTCAGGGTGCTCAGTGCTCAGGGTGCTGGGTGCTTAGGGTGCTGGGTGCTCAGTGCTCGGGTGCTGGGTGCTCAGTGCTCAGGGTGCTGGGTGCTCATTACTCAGGGTGCTGCTTGCTCAGTGATTGGGGTGCTGGGTGCTCAGTACTCAGGGTGCTCAGTGCTCGGGGAGATCGGTGCTCAGTACTCAGGGTGCTGGGTGCTCAGTGCTCGGGGTGCTCGGTGCTCAGTACTCAAGGTGCTGGGTGCTCAGTGCTCACGGTGCTGGGTGCTCAGTCCTCGGGGTGCTCCGTGCTCAGTGCTCAGGGTGCTGGATGCTCAGTGCTCAGGGTGCTCGGTGCTCAGTACTCATGGTGCTGGGTGCTCATTCTCGGGGTGCTGGGTGCTCAGTACTCAGGTTGCTCAGTACTCTGGGTGCTCGGTGCTCAGTACTTATGGTGCTGGGTGCTCAGTACTCAGGGTGCTCGGTGCTCAGTTCTCAGGGTGCTCGGTGCTCAGTGTTTGGGGTGCTGGGTGCTCAGTACTCAGGGTGCTGGGTGCTCAGTGTTCAGGGTGCTTGGTGCTCAGTGCTCAGCGTGCTGGGTGCTCAGTACTCAGTGCTCAGGATGCTGGGTGCTCAGTGCTCAGGGTGCTCAGTGCTCGGGGTGCAGGGTGCTCAGTACTCAGGGTGCTGGGTGCTCAGTACTCAGGGTGCTCAGTACTCAGGGTGCTGGGTGCTCAGTGCTCGGGGTGCTGGATGCTCTGTACTCAGGGTGCTGGGTGCTCAGTGATCAGGGTGCTGGGTGCTCAGTGCTCGGGGTGCTGGGTGCTCATTCTCGGGGTGCTGGGTGCTCAGTACTCAGGGTGGTGGGTGCTCAGTGCTCGGGGTGCTCGGTGCTCAGTACACAGGGTGCTGGGTGCTCAGTGCTCGGGGTGCTGGGTGCTCAGTACTCAGGGTGCTGGGTGCTCAGTGCTCAGTACTCAGCGTGCTCTGTGCTCAGTGCTCAGAGTGTTGGATGCTCAGTACTCAGGGTGCTGGGTGCTCAGTGCTCAGGGTGGTCAGTGCTCAGGGTGCTGGGTGCTCAGGGTGCTGGGTGCTCAATGCTCGGGGTGCTGGGTGCTCAGTGCTCAGGGTGCTGGGTGCTCAGTGCTCAGTGCTCAGGGTGCTGGGTGCTCAGTGCTCAGTGCTCAGGGTGCTGGGTGTTCAGTACTCAGGGTGCTGGGTTCTCAGTACTCAGGGTGCTGGGTGCTCAGTGCTCAGGGTGCTGGGTGCTCAGTGCTCACGATGCTGGGTACTCAGTACTCAGGGTGCTGGGTGCTCAGTTCTCAGGGTGCTGGGTGCACAGTGTTCGGGGTGCTCATTGCTCAGTGCTCAGGGTGCTGGGTGCTCAGTACTCAGGGTGCTGGGTGCTCAGTGCTCGGGGTGCTGGGTGCTCTGTGCTCGGGGTGCTGGGTGCTCAGTACTCAGGGTGCTCGGTGCTCAGTGATCGGGGTGCTGGGTGCTCAGTGCTCGGGGTGCTGGGTGCTCAGTACTCGGGGTGCTGGGTGCTCAGTGCTCAGGGTGCTGGTTCTCAGTGCTCGGGGGTACTGGGTACTCAGTGCTCAGTACACAGGGTGCTGAGTGCTCAGTGCTCGGGGTGCTGGGTGCTCAGTGCTCAGTACTCAGGGTGCTGGGTGCTCAGTGCTCGGGGTGCTGGGTGCTCAGTGCTCGGGGTGCTCGGTGCTCAGTACTCAGGGTTCTCAGTGCTCAGTGCTCGGGGTGCTGGGTGCTCAGTACTCAAGGTGCTCAGTGCTCAGTACTCGGGGTACTGGGTGCTCAGTACTCAGGGTGCTCAGTGCTCAGTACTCGGGGTTCTGGGTGCTCAGTGCTCAGGGTGCTCAGTGCTCAGTGCTCGGGGTGCTGGATGCTCAGTGCCCGGTGTGCTGTGTGCTCAGTGCTCAGAGTGCTGGGTGCTCAGTACTCAGGTTGCTGGGTGCTCAGTGCTCAGGGTGCTGGGTGCTCAGTACTCAGGGTGCTGGGTGCTCAGTACTCACGGTGCTGGGTGCTCAGTTCTCGGGGTGCTCGGTGCTCAGTACACAGGGTGCTGGGTGCTCAGTGCTCAGGGTGCTGGGTGCTCAGTACTCAGGGTGCTGGGTGCTCAGTGCTCAGTACTCAGCGTGCTCTGTGCTCAGTGCTCAGAGTGTTTGATGCTCAGTACTCAGGGTGCTGGGTGCTCGGTGCTCAGTTCTCAGGGTGCTCGGTGCTCAGTGTTTGGGGTGCTGGGTGCTCAGTACTCAGGGTGCTGGGTGCTCAGTGTTCAGGGTGCTTGGTGCTCAGTGCTCAGCGTGCTGGGTGCTCAGTACTCAGTGCTCAGGATGCTGGGTGCTCAGTGCTCAGGGTGCTCAGTGCTCGGGGTGCAGGGTGCTCAGTACTCAAGGTGCTGGGTGCTCAGTACTCAGGGTGCTCAGTACTCAGGGTGCTGGGTGCTCAGTGCTCGGGGTGCTGGATGCTCTGTACTCAGGGTGCTGGGTGCTCAGTGATCAGGGTGCTGGGTGCTCAGTGCTCGGGGTGCTGGGTGCTCATTCTCGGGGTGCTGGGTGCTCAGTACTCAGGGTGGTGGGTGCTCAGTGCTCGGGGTGCTCGGTGCTCAGTACACAGGGTGCTGGGTGCTCAGTGCTCGGGGTGCTGGGTGCTCAGTACTCAGGGTGCTGGGTGCTCAGTGCTCAGTACTCAGCGTGCTCTGTGCTCAGTGCTCAGAGTGTTGGATGCTCAGTACTCAGGGTGCTGGGTGCTCAGTGCTCAGGGTGGTCAGTGCTCAGGGTGCTGGGTGCTCAGGGTGCTGGGTGCTCAATGCTCGGGGTGCTGGGTGCTCAGTGCTCAGGGTGCTGGGTGCTCAGTGCTCAGTGCTCAGGGTGCTGGGTGCTCAGTGCTCAGTGCTCAGGGTGCTGGGTGTTCAGTACTCAGGGTGCTGGGTTCTCAGTACTCAGGGTGCTGGGTGCTCAGTGCTCAGGGTGCTGGGTGCTCAGTGCTCACGATGCTGGGTGCTCAGTACTCAGGGTGCTGGGTGCTCAGTTCTCAGGGTGCTGGGTGCACAGTGTTCAGGGTGCTCATTGCTCAGTGCTCAGGGTGCTGGGTGCTCAGTACTCAGGGTGCTGGGTGCTCAGTGCTCGGGGTGCTGGGTGCTCTGTGCTCGGGGTGCTGGGTGCTCAGTACTCAGGGTGCTCGGTGCTCAGTGATCGGGGTGCTGGGTGCTCAGTGCTCGGGGTGCTGGGTGCTCAGTACTCGGGGTGCTGGGTGCTCAGTGCTCAGGGTGCTGGTTCTCAGTGCTCGGGGGTACTGGGTACTCAGTGCTCAGTACACAGGGTGCTGAGTGCTCAGTGCTCGGGGTGCTGGTTGCTCAGTGCTCAGTACTCAGGGTGCTGGGTGCTCAGTGCTCGGGGTGCTGGGTGCTCAGTGCTCGGGGTGCTCGGTGCTCAGTACTCAGGGTTCTCAGTGCTCAGTGCTCAGGGTGCTGGGTGCTCAGTACTCAGGGTGCTCAGTGCTCAGTACTCGGGGTACTGGGTGCTCAGTACTCAGGGTGCTCAGTGCTCAGTACTCGGGGTTCTGGGTGCTCAGTGCTCAGGGTGCTCAGTGCTCAGTGCTCGGGGTGCTGGATGCTCAGTGCTCGGTGTGCTGTGTGCTCAGTGCTCAGAGTGCTGGGTGCTCAGTACTCAGGTTGCTGGGTGCTCAGTGCTCAGGGTGCTGGGTGCTCAGTACTCAGGGTGCTGGGTGCTCAGTACTCACGGTGCTGGGTGCTCAGTTCTCGGGGTGCTCGGTGCTCAGTACACAGGGTGCTGGGCGCTCAGTGCTCAGGGTGCTGGGTGCTCAGTACTCAGGGTGCTGGGTGCTCAGTGCTCAGTACTCAGCGTGCTCTGTGCTCAGTGCTCAGAGTGTTTGATGCTCAGTACTCAGGGTGCTGGGTGCTCAGTGCTCAGTGCTCAGGGTGCTCAGTGCTCAGGGTGCTGGGTGCTTAGGGTGCTGGGTGCTCAGTGCTCGGGGTGCTGGGTGCTCAGTGCTCAGGGTGCTGGGTGCTCAGTACTCAGGGTGCTGGGTGCTCAGTGATTGGGGTGCTGGGTGCTCAGTACTCAGGGTGCTCAGTGCTCGGGGAGATCGGTGCTCAGTACTCAGGGTGCTGGGTGCTCAGTACTCAGTGATCGGGGTCCTGGGTGCTCCGTGCTCGGGGTGCTGGGTGCTCAGTGCTCTGGGTGCTTAGTGCTCAGTACTCAGGGTACTGGGTGCTCAGTACTCAGGGTGCTCAGTGCTCGGGGTGCTGGGTGCTCAGTACTCAGGGTGCTGGGTGCTCAGTACTCAGGGTGCTCAGTGCTCAGGGTGCTGGGTGATCACTGCTCGGGGTGCTCGGTGCTCAGTACTCAGGGTGCTGAGTGCTCAGTACTCAGGGTGCTGGGTGCTCAGTACTCAGGGTGCTGGGTGATCAGTGCTCGGGGTGCTGGGTGCTCAGTGCTCAGGGTGCTCAGTGCTCAGTACTCAGGGTGCTCAGTGCTCAGTACTCTGGGTGCTGGGTGCTCAGTGCTCAGGGTGCTGGGTGCTCAGTACTCAGGGTGCTGGGTGCTCGGTGCTCAGTACGCTGGGTGCTCAGTACTCAGGGTGCTGGGTGCTCAGTACTCAGGGTGCTGTGTGCTCAGTGCTCGGGGTGCTGGGTGCTCAGTACTCAGGGTGCTGGGTGCTCAGTGCTCGGGGTGCTCGGTGCTCAGTACGCTGGGTGCTCAGTACTCAGGGTGCTGGGTGCTCAGTACTCAGGGTGCTGGGTGCTTAGTACTCAGGCTGCTGGGTGCTCAGTGCTCAGGGTGCTGGGTGCTCAGTGCTCAGTACTCAGGGTGCTGGGTGCTCAGTGCTCAGGGTGCTGGGTGCTTGGTGCTCGGGGTGCTGGGTGCTTAGTGCTCGGGGTGCTGGGTGCTCAGTACTCAGGGTGCTGGGTGGTCAGTACTCACGATGCTGGGTGCTCAGTACTCGGGGTGCTGGGTGCTCACTACTCAGTGTGCTGGGTGCTCAGTACTCAGGGTGCTCGGTGCTCAGTGCTTGGGGTGCTGGGTGTTCAGTACTCAGGGTGCTGGGTGCTCAGTGCTCAGGGTGCTCAGTGCTCAGTGCTCGGGGTGCTGGATGCTCAGTGCTCGGTGTGCTGTGTGCTCAGTGCTCAGAGTGCTGGGTGCTCAGTACTCAGGTTGCTGGGTGCTCAGTGCTCAGGGTGCTGGGTGCTCAGTACTCAGGGTGCTGGGTGCTCAGTACTCACGGTGCTGGGTGCTCAGTTCTCGGGGTGCTCGGTGCTCAGTACACAGGGTGCTGGGTGCTCAGTGCTCAGGGTGCTGGGTGCTCAGTACTCAGGGTGCTGGGTGCTCAGTGCTCAGTACTCAGCGTGCTCTGTGCTCAGTGCTCAGAGTGTTTGATGCTCAGTACTCAGGGTGCTGGGTGCTCGGTGCTCAGTTCTCAGGGTGCTCGGTGCTCAGTGTTTGGGGTGCTGGGTGCTCAGTACTCAGGGTGCTGGGTGCTCAGTGTTCAGGGTGCTTGGTGCTCAGTGCTCAGCGTGCTGGGTGCTCAGTACTCAGTGCTCAGGATGCTGGGTGCTCAGTGCTCAGGGTGCTCAGTGCTCGGGGTGCAGGGTGCTCAGTACTCAGGGTGCTGGGTGCTCAGTACTCAGGGTGCTCAGTACTCAGGGTGCTGGGTGCTCAGTGCTCGGGGTGCTGGATGCTCTGTACTCAGGGTGCTGGGTGCTCAGTGATCAGGGTGCTGGGTGCTCAGTGCTCGGGGTGCTGGGTGCTCATTCTCGGGGTGCTGGGTGCTCAGTACTCAGGGTGGTGGGTGCTCAGTGCTCGGGGTGCTCGGTGCTCAGTACACAGGGTGCTGGGTGCTCAGTGCTCGGGGTGCTGGGTGCTCAGTACTCAGGGTGCTGGGTGCTCAGTGCTCAGTACTCAGCGTGCTCTGTGCTCAGTGCTCAGAGTGTTGGATGCTCAGTACTCAGGGTGCTGGGTGCTCAGTGCTCAGGGTGGTCAGTGCTCAGGGTGCTGGGTGCTCAGGGTGCTGGGTGCTCAATGCTCGGGGTGCTGGGTGCTCAGTGCTCAGGGTGCTGGGTGCTCAGTGCTCAGTGCTCAGGGTGCTGGGTGCTCAGTGCTCAGTGCTCAGGGTGCTGGGTGTTCAGTACTCAGGGTGCTGGGTTCTCAGTACTCAGGGTGCTGGGTGCTCAGTGCTCAGGGTGCTGGGTGCTCAGTGCTCACGATGCTGGGTGCTCAGTACTCAGGGTGCTGGGTGCTCAGTTCTCAGGGTGCTGGGTGCACAGTGTTCAGGGTGCTCATTGCTCAGTGCTCAGGGTGCTGGGTGCTCAGTACTCAGGGTGCTGGGTGCTCAGTGCTCGGGGTGCTGGGTGCTCTGTGCTCGGGGTGCTGGGTGCTCAGTACTCAGGGTGCTCGGTGCTCAGTGATCGGGGTGCTGGGTGCTCAGTGCTCGGGGTGCTGGGTGCTCAGTACTCGGGGTGCTGGGTGCTCAGTGCTCAGGGTGCTGGTTCTCAGTGCTCGGGGGTACTGGGTACTCAGTGCTCAGTACACAGGGTGCTGAGTGCTCAGTGCTCGGGGTGCTGGGTGCTCAGTGCTCAGTACTCAGGGTGCTGGGTGCTCAGTGCTCGGGGTGCTGGGTGCTCAGTGCTCGGGGTGCTCGGTGCTCAGTACTCAGGGTTCTCAGTGCTCAGTGCTCAGGGTGCTGGGTGCTCAGTACTCAGGGTGCTCAGTGCTCAGTACTCGGGGTACTGGGTGCTCAGTACTCAGGGTGCTCAGTGCTCAGTACTCGGGGTTCTGGGTGCTCAGTGCTCAGGGTGCTCAGTGCTCAGTGCTCGGGGTGCTGGATGCTCAGTGCTCGGTGTGCTGTGTGCTCAGTGCTCAGAGTGCTGGGTGCTCAGTACTCAGGTTGCTGGGTGCTCAGTGCTCAGGGTGCTGGGTGCTCAGTACTCAGGGTGCTGGGTGCTCAGTACTCACGGTGCTGGGTGCTCAGTTTTGGGGTGCTCGGTGCTCAGTACACAGGGTGCTGGGCGCTCAGTGCTCAGGGTGCTGGGTGCTCAGTACTCAGGGTGCTGGGTGCTCAGTGCTCAGTACTCAGCGTGCTCTGTGCTCAGTGCTCAGAGTGTTTGATGCTCAGTACTCAGGGTGCTGGGTGCTCAGTGCTCAGTGCTCAGGGTGCTCAGTGCTCAGGGTGCTGGGTGCTTAGGGTGCTGGGTGCTCAGTGCTCGGGGTGCTGGGTGCTCAGTGCTCAGGGTGCTGGGTGCTCAGTACTCAGGGTGCTGGGTGCTCAGTGATTGGGGTGCTGGGTGCTCAGTACTCAGGTTGCTCAGTGCTCGGGGAGATCGGTGCTCAGTACTCAGGGTGCTGGGTGCTCAGTACTCAGTGATCGGGGTCCTGGGTGCTCCGTGCTCGGGGTGCTGGGTGCTCAGTGCTCTGGGTGCTTAGTGCTCAGTACTCAGGGTACTGGGTGCTCAGTACTCAGGGTGCTCAGTGCTCGGGGTGCTGGGTGCTCAGTACTCAGGGTGCTGGGTGCTCAGTACTCAGGGTGCTCAGTGCTCAGGGTGCTGGGTGATCACTGCTCGGGGTGCTCGGTGCTCAGTACTCAGGGTGCTGAGTGCTCAGTACTCAGGGTGCTGGGTGCTCAGTACTCAGGGTGCTGGGTGATCAGTGCTCGGGGTGCTGGGTGCTCAGTGCTCAGGGTGCTCAGTGCTCAGTACTCAGGGTGCTCAGTGCTCAGTACTCTGGGTGCTGGGTGCTCAGTGCTCAGGGTGCTGGGTGCTCAGTACTCAGGGTGCTGGGTGCTCGGTGCTCAGTACGCTGGGTGCTCAGTACTCAGGGTGCTGGGTGCTCAGTACTCAGGGTGCTGTGTGCTCAGTGCTCGGGGTGCTGGGTGCTCAGTACTCAGGGTGCTGGGTGCTCAGTGCTCGGGGTGCTCGGTGCTCAGTACGCTGGGTGCTCAGTACTCAGGGTGCTGGGTGCTCAGTACTCAGGGTGCTGGGTGCTTAGTACTCAGGCTGCTGGGTGCTCAGTGCTCAGGGTGCTGGGTGCTCAGTGCTCAGTACTCAGGGTGCTGGGTGCTCAGTGCTCAGGGTGCTGGGTGCTTGGTGCTCGGGGTGCTGGGTGCTTAGTGCTCGGGGTGCTGGGTGCTCAGTACTCAGGGTGCTGGGTGGTCAGTACTCACGATGCTGGGTGCTCAGTACTCGGGGTGCTGGGTGCTCACTACTCAGTGTGCTGGGTGCTCAGTACTCAGGGTGCTCGGTGCTCAGTGCTTGGGGTGCTGGGTGTTCAGTACTCAGGGTGCTGGGTGCTCAGTGCTCAGGGTGCTGCGTGCTCAGTGCTCAGGGTGCTGGGTGCTCAGTACTCAGTGCTCAGGATGCTGGGTGCTCAGTGCTCGGGCTGCTGGGTGCTCAGTTCTCAGGGTGCTGGGTGCTCAGTACTCAGGGTGCTGGGTTCTCCGTACTCAGGGTGCTGGGTGCACAGTGCTAGGGGTGCTGGGTGCTCAGTGCTCGGGGTCTGGGTGCTCAGTACTCAGGGTGCTGGGTGCTCAGTGCTCGGGGTGCTGGGTGCTGAGTGCTCAGGGTGCTGGGTGCTCAGTGCTCGGGGTGCTCGGTGCTCAGTACACAGGGTGCTGGGTGCTCAGTGCTCGGGGTGCTGGGTGCTCAGTGCTCAGTACTCAGGGTGCTGGGTGCTCAGTGCTCGGGGTGCTGGGTGCTCAGTACTCAGCGTGCTGGGTGCTCAGTACTCAGGGTGCTGGGTGCTCAGTGCTCAGGGTGCTGGGTGCTCAGTGCTCAGGGTGCTGGGTGCTCAGTGATCGGGGTGCTGGGTGCTCAGTACTCAGGGTGCTCAGTGCTCGGGGAGCTCGGTGCTCAGTACTCAGGTTGCTGGGTGCTCAGTACTCAGTGCTCGGGGTCCTGGGTGCTCCGTGCTCGGGGTGCTGGGTGCTCAGTGCTCTGGGTGCTTAGTGCTCAGTACTCAGGGTGCTGGGTGCTCAGTACTCTGGGTGCTCAGTGCTCGGGGTGCTGGGTGCTCAGTGCTCAGGGTGATAGGTGCTCAGTACTCAGGATGCTGTGTACTCAGTACTCAGGGTGCTGGGTGCTCAGTGCTCGGGGTGCTCGGTGCTCAGTACTCAGGGTGCTGAGTGCTCAGTACTCAGGGTGCTGGGTGCTCAGTACTCAGGGTGCTGGGTGCTCAGTGCTCGGGGTGCTGGGTGCTCAGTGCTCAGGGTGCTCAGTGCTCAGTTCTCAGGGTGCTCAGTGCTCAGTACTCAGGGTGCTGAGTGCTCAGTGCTCAGGGTGCTGGGTGATCAGTACTCAGGGTGCTGGGTGCTCGGTGCTCAGTACGCTGGGTGCTCAGTACTCAGGGTGCTGGGTGCTCGGTGCTCAGTACGCTGGGTGCTCATTACTCAGGGTGCTGGGTGCTCAGTACTCAGGGTGCTCGGTGCTCAGTACTCAGCGTGCTGGGTGCTCAGTGCTCGGGGTGCTGGGTGCTCAGTACTCAGGGTGCTGGGTGCTCAGTGCTCGGGGTGCTCGGTGCTCAGTACGCTGGGTGCTCAGTACTCAGGGTGCTGGGTGCTTAGTACTCAGGGTGCTGGGTGCTCAGTGCTCAGGGTGCTGGGTGCTCAGTGCTCAGTGCTCAGGGTGCTGGGTGCTCAGTACTCAGGGTGCTGGGTGGTCAGTACCCACGGTGCTGGGTGCTCAGTACTCGGGGTGCTGGGTGCTCACTACTCAGGGTGCTGGGTGCTCAGTACTCAGGGTGCTGGGTGCTCAGTGCTCGGGGTGCTCGGTGCTCAGTACTCAGGGTGCTGGGTGCTCAGTGCTCAGGGTGCTGGGTGCTCAGTACTCAGTGTGCTGGGTGCTCAGTGCTCAGGGTGCTGGGTGCTCAGTACTCAGGGTGCTCAGTACTCAGGGTGCTGGGTGCCCAGTACTCAGGGTGCTCAGGACTCAGGGTGCTGGGTGCTCAGTGCTCGGGGTGCTGGCTGCTCAGTACTCAGGGTGCTCAGTACTCAGGGTGCTGGGTGCTCAGTGCTCGGGGTGCTGGGTGCTCAGTGCTCAGGGTGATCGGTGCTCAGTACTCAGGGTGCTGGGTGCTCAGTGCTCAGGGTGCTCAGTGCTCAGTACTCAGGGTGCTGGGTGCTCATTACTCAGGGTGCTTGGTGCTCAGTGCTAGGGGTGCTGGGTGCTCAGTACTCAGGGTACTGGGTGCTCAGTGCTCAGGGTTCTGGGTGCTCAGTGCTCGGGGTGCTGGGTGCTCAGTATTCAGGGTGCTGGGTGCTCAGTACTAAGGGTGCTGGGTGCTCAGTGCTCGGGGGGCTGGGTGCTCAGTGCTCAGGGTGCTGGGTGCTCATTACTTAGGGTGCTGGGTGCTCAGTGCTCGGGGTGCTCGGTGCTCAGTACTCAAGGTGCTGGGTGCTCAGTGCTCACGGTGCTGGGTGCTCAGTCCTCGGGGTGCTCCGTGCTCAGTGCTCAGGGTGCTGGGTGCTCAGTGATCAGGGTGCTCGGTGCTCAGTACTCATGGTGCTGGGTGCTCATTCTCGGGGTGCTGGGTGCTCAGTACTCAGGTTGCTCAGTACTCTGGGTGCTCGATGCTCAGTACTCATGGTGCTGGGTGCTCAGTACTCAGGGTGCTCGGTGCTCAGTTGTCAGGGTGCTCGGTGCTCAGTGTTTGGGGTGCTGGGTGCTCAGTACTCAGGGTGCTCGGTGCTCAGTGTTCAGGGTGCTGGGTGCTCAGTGCTCAGCGTGCTGGGTGCTCAGTACTCAGTGCTCAGGATGCTGGGTGCTCAGTGCTCAGGGTGCTCAGTGCTCGGGGTGCAGGGTGCTCAGTACTCAGGGTGCTGGGTGCTCAGTACTCAGGGTGCTCAGTACTCAGGGTGCTGGGTGCTCAGTGCTCAGGGTGCTGGGTGCTCAGTACTCAGGGTGCTGGGTGCTCAGTGCTCAGGGTGCTTGGTGCTTAGTTCTCGGGGTGCTGGGTGCTCATTCTCGGTGTGCTGGGTGCTCAGTACTCAGGGTGCTGGGTGCTCAGTGCTCGGGGTGCTCGGTGCTCAGTACACAGGGTGCTGGGTGCTCAGTGCTCGGGGTGCTGGGTGCTCAGTACTCAGGGTGCTGGGTGCTCAGTTCTCAGTACTCAGCGTGCTCTGTGCTCAGTGCTCAGAGTGTTTGATGCTCAGTACTCAGGGTGCTGGGTGCTCAGTGCTCAGTGCTCAGGGTGCTCAGTGCTCAGGGTGCTGGGTGCTCAGGGTGCTGGGTGCTCAGTGCTCGGGGTGCTGGGTGCTCAGTGCTCAGGGTGCTGGGTGCTCAGTGCTCAGTGCTCAGGGTGCTGGGTGCTCAGTGCTCAGTGCTCAGGGTGCTGGGTGTTCAGTACTCAGGGTGCTGGGTGCTCAGTACTCAGGGTGCTGGGTGCTCAGTGCTCAGGGTGCTGGGTGCTCAGTGCTCACGATGCTGGGTGCTCAGTACTCAGGGTGCTGGGTGCTCAGTTCTCAGGGTGCTGGGTGCACAGTGTTCGGGGTGCTCGGTGCTCAGTGCTCGGGGTGCTGGGTGCTCAGTACTCAGGGTGCTGGGTGCTCAGTACTCAGGGTGCTGGTTGCTCAGTCCTCAGCGTGCTCAGTGCTCAGGGTGCTGGGTGCTCAGTGCTCGGTGCTCAGTACTCAGGGTGCTGAGTGCTCAGTACTCAGGGTGCTCGGTGCTCAGTGCTCAGGGTGCTGGGTGCTCAGTGCTCTGGGTGCTCAGTGCTCAGTACTCAGGGTGCTGGGTGCTCATTACTCAGGGTGCTTGGTGCTCAGTGCTCGGGGTGCAGGGTGCTCAGTACTCAGGGTGCTGGGTGCTCAGTGCTCAGGGTGCTGGGTGCTCAGTGCTCGGGGTGCTGGGTGCTCAGTACTCAGGGTGCTGGGTGCTCAGTACTCAGGGTGCTGGGTGCTCAGTGCTCGGGGGGCTGGGTGCTCAGTGCTCAGGGTGCTGGGTGCTCATTACGTAGGGTGCTGGGTGTTCAGTGCTCGGGGTGTTCGGTACTCAGTACTCAAGATCCTGGGTGCTCAGTGCTCACGGTGCTGGGTGCTCAGTCCTCGGGGTGCTCCGTGCTCAGTGCTCAGGGTGCTGGGTGCTCAGTGCTCAGGGTGCTCGGTGCTCAGTACTCATGGTGCTGGGTGCTCATTCTCGGGGTGCTGGGTGCTCAGTACTCAGGTTGCTCAGTACTCTGGGTGCTCGTTGCTCAGTACTCATGGTGCTGGGTGCTCAGTACTCAGGGTGCTCGGTGCTCAGTTCTCAGGGTGCTCGGTGCTCAGTGTTTGGGGTGCTGGGTGCTCAGTACTCAGGGTGCTGGGTGCTCAGTGTTCAGGGTGCTTGGTGCTCAGTGCTCAGCGTGCTGGGTGCTCAGTACTCAGTGCTCAGGATGCTGGGTGCTCAGTGCTCAGGGTGCTCAGTGCTCGGGGTGCAGGGTGCTCAGTACTCAGGGTGCTGGGTGCTCAGTACTCAGGGTGCTCAGTACTCAGGGTGCTGGGTGCTCAGTGCTCAGGGTGCTGGGTGCTCAGTACTCAGGGTGCTGGGTGCTCAGTGCTCAGGGTGCTGGGTGCTCAGTGCTCGGGGTGCTGGGTGCTCATTCTCGGGGTGCTGGGTGCTCAGTACTCAGGGTGGTGGGTGCTCAGTGCTCGGGGTGCTCGGTGCTCAGTACACAGGGTGCTGGGTGCTCAGTGCTCGGGGTGCTGGGTGCTCAGTACTCAGTGTGCTGGGTGCTCAGTGCTCAGTACTCAGCGTGCTCTGTGCTCAGTGCTCAGAGTGTTGGATGCTCAGTACTCAGGGTGCTGGGTGCTCAGTGCTCAGGGTGCTCAGTGCTCAGAGTGCTGGGTGCTCAGGGTGCTGGGTGCTCAATGCTCGGGGTGCTGGGTGCTCAGTGCTCAGGGTGCTGGGTGCTCAGTGCTCAGTGCTCAGGGTGCCGGGTGCTCAGTGCTCAGTGCTCAGGGTCCTGGGTGTTCAGTACTCAGGGTGCTGGGTTCTCAGTACTCAGGGTGCTGGGTGCTCAGTGCTCAGGGTGCTGGGTGCTCAGTGCTCACGATTCTGTGTGCTCAGTACTCAGGGTGCTGGGTGCTCAGTTCTCAGGGTGCTGGGTGCACAGTGTTCGGGGTGCTCGGTGCTCAGTGCTCAGGGTGCTGGGTGCTCAGTACTCAGGGTGCTGGGTGCTCAGTGCTTGGGGTGCTGGGTGCTCAGTGCTCGGGGTGCTGGGTGCTCAGTACTCAGGGTGCTCGGTGCTCAGTGCTCGGGGTGCTGGGTGCTCAGTGCTCGGGTTGCTGGGTGCTCAGTACTCGGGGTGCTGGGTGCTCAGTGCTCAGGGTGCTGGTTCTCAGTGCTCGGGGGTACTGGGTACTCAGTGCTCAGTACACAGGGTGCTGAGTGCTCAGTGCTCAGGGTGCTCGGTGCTCAGTGCTCAGTACTCAGGGTGCTGGGTGCTCAGTGCTCGGGGTGCTGGGTGCTCAGAGCTCGGGGTGCTCGGTGCTCAGTACTCAGGGTTCTCAGTGCTCAGTGCTCAGGGTGCTGGGTGCTCAGTGCCCAGGGTGCTGGGTGCTCAGTGCTCAGGGTGCTGCGTGCTCAGTGCTCAGGGTGCTGGGTGCTCAGTACTCAGTGCTCAGGATGCTGGGTGCTCAGTGCTCGGGCTGCTGGGTGCTCAGTGCTCAGGGTGCTGGGTGATCAGTACTCAGGGTGCTGGGTTCTCCGTACTCAGGGTGCTGGGTGCACAGTGCTAGGGGTGCTGGGTGCTCAGTGCTCGGGGTCTGGGTGCTCAGTACTCAGGGTGCTGGGTGCTCAGTGCTCGGGGTGCTGGGTGCTGAGTGCTCAGGGTGCTGGTTGCTCAGTGCTCGGGGTGCTCGGTGCTCAGTACACAGGGTGCTGTGTGCTCAGTACTCAGGGTGCTGGGTGCTCAGTGCTCAGTACTCAGGGTGCTGGGTGCTCATTGCTCGGGGTGCTGGGTGCTCAGTACTCAGCGTGCTGGGTGCTCAGTACTCAGGGTGGTGGGTGCTCAGTGCTCAGGGTGCTGGGTGCTCAGTGCTCAGGGTGCTGGGTGCTCAGTGATCGGGGTGCTGGGTGCTAAGTACTCAGGGTGCTCAGTGCTCGGGGAGCTCGGTGCTCAGTACTCAGGGTGCTGGGTGCTCAGTACTCAGTGCTCGGGGTCCTGGGTGCTCCGTGCTCGGCGTGCTGGGTGCTCAGTGCTCTGGGTGCTTAGTGCTCAGTACTCAGGGTGCTGGGTGCTCAGTACTCAGGGTGCTCAGTGCTCGGGGTGCTGGGTGCTCAGTGCTCAGGGTGATAGGTGCTCAGTTCTCAGGATGCTGTGTACTCAGTACTCAGGGTGCTGGGTGCTCAGTACTCGGGGTGCTCGGTGCTCAGTACTCAGTGTGCTGAGTGCTCAGTACTCAGGGTGCTGGGTGCTCAGTACTCAGGGTGCTGGGTGCTCAGTGCTCGGGTTGCTGGGTGCTCAGTGCTCAGGGTGCTCAGTGCTCAGTTCTCAGGGTGCTCAGTGCTCAGTACTCAGGGTGCTGAGTGCTCAGTGCTCAGGGTGCTGGGTGCTCAGTACTCAGGGTGCTGGGTGCTCGGTGCTCAGTACGCTGGGTGCTCAGTACTCAGGGTGCTGGGTGCTCAGTACTCAGGGTGCTCGGTGCTCAGTACTCAGGGTGCTGGGTGCTCAGTGCTCGGGGTGCTGGGTGCTCAGTACTCAGGGTGCTGGGTGCTCAGTGCTCGGGGTGCTCGGTGCTCAGTACGCTGGGTGCTCAGTACTCAGGGTGCTGGGTGCTCAGTACTCAGGGTGCTGGGTGCTTAGTACTCAGGGTGCTGGGTGCTCAGTGCTCAGGGTGCTGGGTGCTCAGTGCTCAGTGCTCAGGGTGCTGGGTGCTCAGTGCTCAGGGTGCTGGGTGCTCGGCGCTCGGGGTGCTGGGTGCTTAGTGCTCGGGGTGCTGGGTGCTCAGTACTCAGGGTGCTGGGTGGTCAGTACTCACGGTGCTGGGTGCTCAGTACTCGGCGTGCTGGGTGCTCACTACTCAGGGCGCTGGGTGCTCAGTACTCAGGGTGCTGGGTGCTCAGTGCTCGGGGTGCTCGGTGCTCAGTACTCAGGGTGCTGGGTGCTCAGTGCTCAGGGTGCTGGGTGCTCAGTACTCAGTGTGCTGGGTGCTCAGTGCACAGGGTGCTGGGTGCTCAGTACTCAGGGTGCTCAGTACTCAGGGTGCTGGGTGCTCAGTACTCAGGGTGCTCAGGACTCAGGGTGCTGGGTGCTCAGTGCTCGGGGTGCTGGTTGCTCAGTCCTCAGCGTGCTCAGTGCTCAGGGTGCTGGGTGCTCAGTGCTCGGGGTGCTGGGTGCTCAGTGCTCAGGGTGCTGGGTGCTCAGTGCTCAGGGTGCTCAGTGCTCAGTACTCAGGGTGCTGGGTGCTCATTACTCAGGGTGCTTGGTGCTCAGTGCTCGGGGTGCTGGGTGCTCAGTACTCAGGGTACTGGGTGCTCAGTGCTCAGGGTGCTGGGTGCTCAGTGCTCGGGGTGCTGGGTGCTCAGTATTCAGGGTGCTGGGTGCTCAGTACTCAGGGTGCTGGGTGCTCAGTGCTCGGGGGGCTGGGTGCTCAGTGCTCAGGGTGCTGGGTGCTCATTACTTAGGGTGCTGGGTGCTCAGTGCTCGGGGTGCTCGGTGCTCAGTACTCAAGGTGCTGGGTGCTCAGTGCTCACGGTGCTGGGTGCTCAGTCCTCGGGGTGCTCCGTGCTCAGTGCTCAGGGTGCTGGGTGCTCAGTGATCAGGGTGCTCGGTGCTCAGTACTCATGGTGCTGGGTGCTCATTCTCGGGGTGCTGGGTGCTCAGTACTCAGGTTGCTCAGTACTCTGGGTGCTCGGTGCTCAGTACTCATGGTGCTGGGTGCTCAGTACTCAGGGTGCTCGGTGCTCAGTTCTCAGGGTGCTCGGTGCTCAGTGTTTGGGGTGCTGGGTGCTCAGTACTCAGGGTGCTGGGTGCTCAGTGTTCAGGGTGCTGGGTGCTCAGTGCTCAGCGTGCTGGGTGCTCAGTACTCAGTGCTCAGGATGCTGGGTGCTCAGTGCTCAGGGTGCTCAGTGCTCGGGGTGCAGGGTGCTCAGTACTCAGGGTGCTGGGTGCTCAGTACTCAGGGTGCTCAGTACTCAGGGTGCTGGGTGCTCAGTGCTCAGGGTGCTGGGTGCTCAGTACTCAGGGTGCTGGGTGCTCAGTGCTCAGGGTGCTTGGTGCTCAGTTCTCGGGGTGCTGGGTGCTCATTCTCGGGGTGCTGGGTGCTCAGTACTCAGGGTGCTGGGTGCTCAGTGCTCGAGGTGCTCGGTGCTCAGTACACAGGGTGCTGGGTGCTCAGTACTCAGGGTTCTGGGTGCTCAGTTCTCAGTACTCAGCGTGCTCTGTGCTCAGTGCTCAGAGTGTTTGATGCTCAGTACTCAGGGTGCTGGGTGCTCAGTGATCAGTGCTCAGGGTGCTCAGTGCTCAGGGTGCTGGGTGCTCAGGGTGCTGGGTGCTCAGTGCTCGGGGTGCTGGGTGCTCAGTGCTCAGGGTGCTGGGTGCTCAGTGCTCAGTACTCAGGGTGCTGGGTGCTCAGTGCTCAGTGCTCAGGGTGCTGGGTGTTCAGTACTCAGGGTGCTGGGTGCTCAGTACTCAGGGTGCTGGGTGCTCAGTGCTCAGGGTGCTGGGTGCTCAGTGCTCACGATGCTGGGTGCTTAGTACTCAGGGTGCTGGGTGCTCAGTTCTCAGAGTGCTGGGTGCACAGTGTTCGGGGTGCTCGGTGCTCAGTGCTCGGGGTGCTGGGTGCTCAGTACTCAGGGTGCTGGGTGCTCAGTACTCAGGGTGCTGGTTGCTCAGTCCTCAGCGTGCTCAGTGCTCAGGGTGCTGGGTGCTCAGTGCTCGGGGTGCTCGGTGCTCAGTACTCAGGGTGCTGAGTGCTCAGTACTCAGGGTGCTGGGTGCTCAGTGCTCAGGGTGCTGGGTGCTCAGTGCTCAGGGTGCTCAGTGCTCAGTACTCAGTGTGCTGGGTGCTCATTACTCAGGGTGCTTGGTGCTCAGTGCTCGGGGTGCAGGGTGCTCAGTACTTAGAGTGCTGGGTGCTCAGTGCTCAGGGTGCTGGGTGCTCAGTGCTCGGGGTGCTGGGTGCTCAGTACTCAGGGTGCTGGGTGCTCAGTACTCAGGGTGCTGGGTGCTCAGTGCTCGGGGGGCTGGGTGCTCAGTGCTCAGGGTGCTGGGTGCTCATTACTTAGGGTGCTGGGTGCTCAGTGCTCGGGGTGCTCGGTGCTCAGTACTCAAGGTGCTGGGTGCTCAGTCCTCACGGTGCTGGGTGCTCAGTCCTCGGGGTGCTCCGTGCTCAGTGCTCAGGGTGCTGGGTGCTCAGTGCTCAGGGTGCTCGCTGCTCAGTACTCATGGTGCTGGGTGCTCATTCTCGGGGTGCTGGGTGCTCAGTACTCAGGTTGCTCAGTACTCTGGGTGCTCGGTGCTCAGTACTCATGGTGCTGGGTGCTCAGTACTCAGGGTGCTCGGTGCTCAGTTCTCAGGGTGCTCGGTGCTCAGTGTTTGGGGTGCTGGGTGCTCAGTACTCAGGGTGCTGGGTGCTCAGTGTTCTAGGTGCTTGGTGCTCAGTGCTCAGCGTGCTGGGTGCTCAGTACTCAGTGCTCAGGATGCTGGGTGCTCAGTGCTCAGGGTGCTCAGTGCTCGGGGTGCAGGGTGCTCAGTACTCAGGGTGCTGGGTGCTCAGTACTCAGGGTGCTCAGTACTCAGGGTGCTGGGTGCTCAGTGCTCGGTGTGCTGGGTGCTCAGTACTCAGGGTGCTGGGTGCTCAGTGCTCAGAGTGCTGGGTGCTCAGGGCTCGGGGTGCTGGGTGCTCATTCTCGGGGTGCTGGGTGCTCAGTACTCAGGGTGGTGGGTGCTCAGTGCTCGGGGTGCTCGGTGCTCAGTACACAGGGTGCTGGGTGCTCAGTGCTCAGGGTGCTGGGTGATCAGTACTCAGGGTGCTGGGTGCTCAGTGCTCAGTACTCAGCGTGCTGTGTGCTCAGTGCTCAGAGTGTTGGATGCTCAGTACTCAGGGTGCTGGGTGCTCAGTGCTCAGGGTGCTCAGTGCTCAGGGTGCTGGGTGCACAGGGTGCTGGGTGCTCAATTCTCGGGGTGCTGGGTGCTCAGTGCTCAGGGTGCTGGGTGCTCAGTGCTCAGTGCTCAGGGTGCTGGGTGCTCAGTGCTCAGTGCTCAGGGTGCTGGGTGTTCAGTACTCAGGGTGCTGGGTTCTCAGTACTCAGGGTGCTGGGTGCTCAGTGCTCAGGGTGCTGGGTGCTCAGTGCTCACGATGCTGGGTGCTCAGTACTCAGGGTGCTGGGTGCTCAGTTCTCAGGGTGCTGGGTGCACAGTGTTCGGGGTGCTCGGTGCTCAGTGCTCAGGGTGCTGGGTGCTCAGTACTCAGGGTGCTGGGTGCTCAGTGCTCGGGGTGCTGGGTGCTCAGTGCTCGGGGTACTGGGTGCTCAGTACTCCGGGTGCTCGGTGCTCAGTGATCGGGGTGCTGGGTGCTCAGTGCTCGGGGTGCTGGGTGCTCAGTACTCGGGGTGCTGGGTGCTCAGTACTCAGGGTGCTGGGTGCTCAGTTCTCAGTACTCAGCGTGCTCTGTGCTCAGTGCTCAGAGTGTTTGATGCTCAGTACTCAGGGTGCTGGGTGCTCAGTGATCAGTGCTCAGGGTGCTCAGTGCTCAGGGTGCTGGGTGCTCAGGGTGCTGGGTGCTCAGTGCTCGGGGTGCTGGGTGCTCAGTGCTCAGGGTGCTGGGTGCTCAGTGCTCAGTACTCAGGGTGCTGGGTGCTCAGTGCTCAGTGCTCAGGGTGCTGGGTGTTCAGTACTCAGGGTGCTGGGTGCTCAGTACTCAGGGTGCTGGGTGCTCAGTGCTCAGGGTGCTGGGTGCTCAGTGCTCACGATGCTGGTTGCTTAGTACTCAGGGTGCTGGGTGCTCAGTTCTCAGAGTGCTGGGTGCACAGTGTTCGGGGTGCTCGGTGCTCAGTGCTCGGGGTGCTGGGTGCTCAGTACTCAGGGTGCTGGGTGCTCAGTACTCAGGGTGCTGGTTGCTCAGTCCTCAGCGTGCTCAGTGCTCAGGGTGCTGGGTGCTCAGTGCTCGGGGTGCTCGGTGCTCAGTACTCAGGGTGCTGAGTGCTCAGTACTCAGGGTGCTGGGTGCTCAGTGCTCAGGGTGCTGGGTGCTCAGTGCTCAGGGTGCTCAGTGCTCAGTACTCAGTGTGCTGGGTGCTCATTACTCAGGGTGCTTGGTGCTCAGTGCTCGGGGTGCAGGGTGCTCAGTACTTAGAGTGCTGGGTGCTCAGTGCTCAGGGTGCTGGGTGCTCAGTGCTCGGGGTGCTGGGTGCTCAGTACTCAGGGTGCTGGGTGCTCAGTACTCAGGGTGCTGGGTGCTCAGTGCTCGGGGGGCTGGGTGCTCAGTGCTCAGGGTGCTGGGTGCTCATTACTTAGGGTGCTGGGTGCTCAGTGCTCGGGGTGCTCGGTGCTCAGTACTCAAGGTGCTGGGTGCTCAGTGCTCACGGTGCTGGGTGCTCAGTCCTCGGGGTGCTCCGTGCTCAGTGCTCAGGGTGCTGGGTGCTCAGTGCTCAGGGTGCTCGGTGCTCAGTACTCATGGTGCTGGGTGCTCATTCTCGGGGTGCTGGGTGCTCAGTACTCAGGTTGCTCAGTACTCTGGGTGCTCGGTGCTCAGTACTCATGGTGCTGGGTGCTCAGTACTCAGGGTGCTCGGTGCTCAGTTCTCAGGGTGCTCGGTGCTCAGTGTTTGGGGTGCTGGGTGCTCAGTACTCAGGGTGCTGGGTGCTCAGTGTTCTGGGTGCTTGGTGCTCAGTGCTCAGCGTGCTGGGTGCTCAGTACTCAGTGCTCAGGATGCTGGGTGCTCAGTGCTCAGGGTGCTCAGTGCTCGGGGTGCAGGGTGCTCAGTACTCAGGGTGCTGGGTGCTCAGTACTCAGGGTGCTCAGTACTCAGGGTGCTGGGTGCTCAGTGCTCGGTGTGCTGGGTGCTCAGTACTCAGGGTGCTGGGTGCTCAGTGCTCAGAGTGCTGGGTGCTCAGGGCTCGGGGTGCTGGGTGCTCATTCTCGGGGTGCTGGGTGCTCAGTACTCAGGGTGGTGGGTGCTCAGTGCTCGGGGTGCTCGGTGCTCAGTACACAGGGTGCTGGGTGCTCAGTGCTCAGGGTGCTGGGTGATCAGTACTCAGGGTGCTGGGTGCTCAGTGCTCAGTACTCAGCGTGCTGTGTGCTCAGTGCTCAGAGTGTTGGATGCTCAGTACTCAGGGTGCTGGGTGCTCAGTGCTCAGGGTGCTCAGTGCTCAGGGTGCTGGGTGCACAGGGTGCTGGGTGCTCAATTCTCGGGGTGCTGGGTGCTCAGTGCTCAGGGTGCTGGGTGCTCAGTGCTCAGGGTGCTGGGTGCTCAGTGCTCAGTGCTCAGGGTGCTGGGTGTTCAGTACTCAGGGTGCTGGGTTCTCAGTACTCAGGGTGCTGGGTGCTCAGTGCTCAGGGTGCTGGGTGCTCAGTGCTCACGATGCTGGGTGCTCAGTACTCAGGGTGCTGGGTGCTCAGTTCTCAGGGTGCTGGGTGCACAGTGTTCGGGGTGCTCGGTGCTCAGTGCTCAGGGTGCTGGGTGCTCAGTACTCAGGGTGCTGGGTGCTCAGTGCTCGGGGTGCTGGGTGCTCAGTGCTCGGGGTACTGGGTGCTCAGTACTCCGGGTGCTCGGTGCTCAGTGATCGGGGTGCTGGGTGCTCAGTGCTCGGGGTGCTGGGTGCTCAGTACTCGGGGTGCTGGGTGCTCAGTGCTCAGGGTGCTGGTTCTCAGTGCTCGGGGGTACTGGGTACTCAGTGCTCAGTACACAGGGTGCTGAGTGCTCAGTGCTCGGGGTGCTGGGTGCTCAGTGCTCAGTACTCAGGGTGCTGGGTGCTCAGTGCTCGGGGTGCTGGGTGCTCAGTGCTCGGGGTGCTCGGTGCTCAGTACTCAGGGTTCTCAGTGCTCAGTGCTCAAGGTGCTGGGTGCTCAGTACTCAGGGTGCTCAGTGCTCAGTACTCGGGGTACTGGGTGCTCAGTACTCAGGGTGCTCAGTGCTCAGTACTCGGGGTTCTGGGTGCTCAGTGCTCAGGGTGCTCAGTGCTCAGTGCTCGGGGTCCTGGGTGCTCAGTGCTCGGGGTGCTGTGTGCTCAGTGCTCAGAGTGCTGGGTGCTCAGTACTCAGGTTGCTGGGTGCTCAGTGCTCAGGGTGCTGGGTGCTCAGTACTCAGGGTGCTGGGTCCTCAGTACTCAGGGTGCTGGGTGCTCAGTGCTCGGGGTGCTCGGTGCTCAGTACTCAAGGTGCTGGGTGCTCAGTGCTCAGGGTGCTGGGTGCTCAGTGCTCAGGGTGCTGGGTGCTCAGTACTCAGGGTGCTGGGTGCTCAGTGCTCAGTACTCAGCGTGCTCTGTGCTCAGTGCTCAGAGTGTTTGATGCTCAGTACTCAGGGTGCTGGGTGCTCAGTGCTCAGTGCTCAGGGTGCTCAGTGCTCAGGGTGCTGGGTGCTCAGGGTGCTGGGTGCTCAGTGCTCGGGGTGCTGGGTGCTCAGTGCTCAGGGTGCTGGGTGCTCAGTGCTCAGTGCTCAGGGTGCTGGTTGCTCAGTGCTCAGTGCTCAGGGTGCTGGGTGTTCAGTACTCAGGGTGCTGGGTGCTCAGTACTCAGGGTGCTGGGTGCTCAGTGCTCAGGGTGCTGGGTGCTCAGTGCTCACGATGCTGGGTGCTCAGTACTCAGGGTGCTGGGTGCTCAGTTCTTAGGGTGCTGGGTGCACAGTGTTCGGGGTGCTCGGTGCTCAGTGCTCGGGGTGCTGGGTGCTCAGTACTCAGGGTGCTGGGTGCTCAGTACTCAGGGTGCTGGTTGCTCAGTCCTCAGCATGCTCAGTGCTCAGGGTGCTGGGTGCTCAGTGCTCGGGGTGCTCGGTGCTCAGTACTCAGGGTGCTGAGTGCTCAGTACTCAGGGTGCTGTGTGCTCAGTGCTCAGGGTGCTGGGTTCTCAGTGCTCAGGGTGCTCAGTGCTCAGTACTCAGGGTGCTGGTTGCTCATTACTCAGGGTGCTTGGTGCTCAGTGCTCGGGGTGCAGGGTGCTCAGTACTCAGGGTGCTGGGTGCTCAGTGCTCACGGTGCTGGGTGCTCAGTGCTCGGGGTGCTGGGTGCTCAGTACTCAGGGTTCTGGGTGCTCAGTACTCAGGGTGCTGGGTGCTCAGTGCTCGGGGGGCTGGGTGCTCAGTGCTCAGGGTGCTGGGTGCTCATTACTTAGGGTGCTGGGTGCTCAGTGCTCGGGGTGCTCGGTGCTCAGTACTCAAGGTGCTGGGTGCTCAGTGCTCATGGTGCTGGGTGCTCAGTCCTCGGGGTGCTCCGTGCTCAGTGCTCAGGGTGCTGGGTGCTCAGTGCTCAGGGTGCTCGGTGCTCAGTACTCATGGTGCTGGGTGCTCATTCTCGGGGTGCTGGGTGCTCAGTACTCAGGTTGCTCAGTACTCTGGGTGCTCGGTGCTCAGTACTCATGGTGCTGGGTGCTCAGTACTCAGGGTGCTCGGTGCTCAGTTCTCAGGGTGCTCGGTGCTCAGTGTTTGGGGTGCTGGGTGCTCAGTACTCAGGGTGCTGGGTGCTCAGTGTTCAGGGTGCTTGGTGCTCAGTGCTCAGCGTTCTGGGTGCTCAGTACTCAGTGCTCAGGATGCTGGGTGCTCAGTGCTCAGGGTGCTCAGTGCTCGGGGTGCAGGGTGCTCAGTACTCAGGGTGCTGGGTGCTCAGTACTCAGGGTGCTCAGTACTCAGGGTGCTGGGTGCTCAGTGCTCGGGGTGCTGGGTGCTCAGTACTCAGGGTGCTGGGTGCTCAGTGCTCAGGGTGCTGGGTGCTCAGTGCTCGGGGTGCTGGGTGCTCATTCTCGGGGTGCTGGGTCCTCAGTACTCAGGGTGCTGGGTGCTCAGTGCTCGGGGTGCTCGGTGCTCAGTACACAGGGTGCTGGGAACTCAGTGCTCGGGGTGCTGGGTGCTCAGTACTCAGGGTGCTGGGTGCTCAGTGCTCAGTACTCAGCGTGCTCTGTGCTCAGTGCTCAGAGTGTTGGATGCTCAGTACTCAGGGTGCTGGGTGCTCAGTGCTCAGGGTGCTCAGTGCTCAGGGTGCTGTTTGCTCAGGGTGCTGGGTGCTCAGTGCTCGGGGTGCTGGGTGCTCAGTGCTCAGGGTGCTGGGTGCTCAGTACTCAGGGTGCTCGGTGCTCAGTGCTCGGGGTGCTGGGTGCTCAGTGCTCGGGGTGCTGGGTGCTCAGTACTCGGGGTGCTGGGTGCTCAGTGCTCAGGGTGATGGTTCTCAGTGCTCGGGGGTACTGGGTACTCAGTGCTCAGTACACAGGGTGCTGAGTGCTCAGTGCTCGGGGTGCTGGGTGCTCAGTGCTCAGTACTCAGGGTGCTGGGTGCTCAGTGCTCGGGGTGCCTGGTGCTCAGAGCTCGGGGTGCTCGGTGCTCAGTACTCAGGGTTCTCAGTGCTCAGTTCTCAGGGTGCTGGGTGCTCAGTACTCAGGGTGCTCAGTGCTCAGTACTCGGGGTACTGGGTGCTCAGTACTCAGGGTGCTCAGTGCTCAGTACTCGGGGTTCTGGGTGCTCAGTGCTCAGGGTGCTCAGTGCTCAGTGCTCGGGGTGCTGGGTGCTCAGTGCTCGGGGTGCTGGGTGCTCAGTGCTCAGAGTGCTGGGTGCTCAGTACTCAGGTTGCTGGGTGCTCAGTGCTCAGGGTGCTGGGTGCTCAGTACTCAGGGTGCTGGGTGCTCAGTACTCAGGGTGCTGGGTGCTCAGTGCTCGGGGTGCTGGGTGCACAGTGTTCGGGGTGCTCGGTGCTCAGTGCTCAGGGTGCTGGGTGCTCAGTGCTCGGGGTGCTGGGTGCTCAGTGTTCAGGGTGCTGGGTGCTCAGTGCTCAGCGTGCTGGGTGCTCAGTACTCAGTGCTCAGGATGCTGGGTGCTCAGTGCTCAGGGTGCTCAGTACTCAGGGTGCTGGGTGCTCAGTGCTCAGGGTGCTGGGTGCTCAGTACTCAGGGTGCTGGGTGCTCAGTACTCAGGGTGCTAAGAGCTCAGGGTGCTCAGTGCTCGGGGTGCTGGATGCTCAGTGCTCATTGCACAGGGTGCTGGGTGCTCAGTGTTCAGGGTGCTGGGTGCTCAGTGCTCAGCGTGCTGGGTGCTCAGTACTCAGTGCTCAGGATGCTGGGTGCTCAGTGCTCAGGGTGCTCAGTGCTCGGGGTGCAGGGTGCTCAGTACTCAGGGTGCTGGGTGCTCAGTACTCAGGGTGCTCAGTACTCAGGGTGCTGGGTGCTCAGTGCTCGGGGTGCTGGGTGCTCAGTACTCAGGGTGCTGAGTGCTCAGTGCTCAGGGTGCTGGGTGCTCAGTGCTAGGGGTGCTGGGTGCTCATTCTCGGGGTGCTGGGTGCTCAGTACTCAGGGTGCTGGGTGCTCAGTGCTCGGGGTCCTCGGTGTTCAGTACACAGGGTGCTGGGTGCTCAGTGCTCGGGGTGCTGGGTGCTCAGTACTCAGGGTGCTGGGTGCTCAGTGCTCAGTACTCAGCGTGCTCTGTGCTCAGTGCTCAGAGTGTTTGATGCTCAGTACTCAGGGTGCTGGGTGCTCAGTGCTCAGTGCTCAGGATGCTCAGTGCTCAGGGTGCTGGGTGCTCAGGGTGCTGGGTGCTCAGTGCTCGGGGTGCTGGGTGCTCAGTGCTCAGGGTGCTGGGTGCTCAGTGCTCAGTGCTCAGGTTGCTGGGTGCTCAGTGCTCAGGGTGCTGGGTGTTCAGTATTCAGGGTGCTGGGTGCTCAGTACTCAGGGTGCTGGGTGCTCAGTGCTCAGGGTGCTGGGTGCTCAGTGCTCACGATGCTGGGTACTCAGTACTCAGGGTGCTGGGTGCTCACTTCTCAGGGTGCTGGGTGCACAGTGTTCGGGGTGCTCGGTGCTCAGTGCTCGGGGTGCTGGGTGCTCAGTACTCAGGGTGCTGGGTGCTCAGTACTCAGGGTGCTGGTTGCTCAGTCCTCAGCGTGCTCAGTGCTCAGGGTGCTGGGTGCTCAGTGCTCGGGGTGCTGGGTGCTCAGTACTCAGGGTGCTGGGTGCTCAGTGCTCAGGGTGCTGGGTGCTCAGTCCTCAGCGTGCTCAGTGCTCAGGGTGCTGGGTGCTCAGTACTCAGGGTGCTGGGTGCTCAGTACTCAGGGTGCTGGTTGCTCAGTCCTCAGCGTGCTCAGTGCTCAGGGTGCTGGGTGCTCAGTGCTCGGGGTGCTCGGTGCTCAGTACTCAGGGTACTGAGTGCTCAGTACTCAGGGTGCTGGGTGCTCAGTGCTCAGGGTGCTGGGTGCTCAGTGCTCAGGGTGCTCAGTGCTCAGTACTCAGGGTGCTGGGTGCTCATTACTCAGCGTGCTTGGTGCTCAGTGCTCGGGGTGCTGGGTGCTCAGTACTCAGGGTGCTGGGTGCTCAGTGCTCAGGGTGCTGGGTGCTCAGTGCTCGGGGTGCTGGGTGCTCAGTACTCAGGGTGCTGGGTGCACAGTGTTCGGGGTGCTCGGTGCTCAGTGCTCGGGGTGCTGGGTGCTCAGTACTCAGGGTGCTCGGTGCTCAGTACTCAGGGTGCTGGTTGCTCAGTCCTCAGCGTGCTCAGTGCTCAGGGTGCTGGGTGCTCAGTGCTCGGGGTGCTCGGTGCTCAGTACTCAGGGTGCTGAGTGCTCAGTACTCAGGGTACTGTGTGCTCTGTGCTCAGGGTGTTGGGTGCTCAGTGCTCAGGGTGCTCAGTGCTCAGTACTCAGGGTGCTGGGTGCTCATTACTCAGGGTGCTTGGTGCTCAGTGCTCGGGGTGCAGGGTGCTCAGTACTCAGGGTGCTGGGTGCTCAGTGCTCACGGTGCTGGGTGCTCAGTGCTCGGGGTGCTGGGTGCTCAGTACTCAGGGTGCTGGGTGCTCAGTACTCAGGGTGCTGGGTGCTCAGTGCTCGGGGGGCTGGGTGCTCAGTGCTCAGGGTGCTGGGTGCTCATTACTTAGGGTGCTGGGTGCTCAGTGCTCGGGGTGCTCGGTGCTCAGTACTCAAGGTGCGGGGTGCTCAGTGCTCACGGTGCTGGGGGCTCAGTCCTCGGGGTGCTCCGTGCTCAGTGCTCAGGGTGCTGGGTGCTCAGTGCTCAGGGTGCTCGGTGCTCAGTACTCATGGTGCTGGTTGCTCATTCTCGGGGTGCTGGGTGCTCAGTACTCAGGTTGCTCAGTACTCTGGGTGCTCGCTGCTCAGTACTCATGGTGCTGGGTGCTCAGTACTCAGGGTGCTCGGTGCTCAGTTCTCAGGGTGCTCGGTGCTCAGTGTTTGGGGTGCTGGGTGCTCAGTACTCAGGGTGCTGGGTGCTCAGTGCTCAGGGTGCTCAGTGCTCGGGGTGCAGGGTGCTCAGTACTCAGGGTGCTGGGTGCTCAGTACTCAGGGTGCTCGGTACTCAGGGTGCTGGGTGCTCAGTGCTCGGGGTGCTGGGTGCTCAGTACTCAGGGTGCTGGGTGCTCAGTGCTCAGGGTGCTGGGTGCTCAGTGCTCGGGGTGCTGGGTGCTCATTCTCGGGGTGCTGGGTGCTCAGTACTCAGGGTGCTGGGTGCTCAGTGCTCGGGGTGCTCGGTGCTCAGTACA
Source organism: Microtus oregoni (assembly GCF_018167655.1). Taxonomy (NCBI): domain Eukaryota; kingdom Metazoa; phylum Chordata; class Mammalia; order Rodentia; family Cricetidae; genus Microtus; species Microtus oregoni. The sequence continues at coordinate 1,341,746 of NW_024543260.1, read as the reverse complement.
CAGGGTGCTGGGTACTCAGTGCTCGGGGTGCTGGGTGCTCAGTACTCAGGGTGCTGGGTGCTCAGTGCTCAGTACTCAGCGTGCTCTGTGCTCAGTGCTCAGAGTGTTGGATGCTCAGTACTCAGGGTGCTGGGTGCTCAGTGCTCAGTACTCAGCGTGCTCTGTGCTCAGTGCTCAGAGTGTTGGATGCTCAGTACTCAGGGTGCTGGGTGCTCAGTGCTCAGGGTGCTCAGTGCTCAGGGTGCTGTTTGCTCAGGGTGCTGGGTGCTCAGTGCTCGGGGTGCTGGGTGCTCAGTGCTCAGGGTGCTGGGTGCTCAGTACTCAGGGTGCTCGGTGCTCAGTGCTCGGGGTGCTGGGTGCTCAGTGCTCGGGGTGCTGGGTGCTCAGTACTCGGGGTGCTGGGTGCTCAGTGCTCAGGGTGCTGGTTCTCAGTGCTCGGGGGTACTGGGTACTCAGTGCTCAGTACACAGGGTGCTGAGTGCTCAGTACTCGGGGTGCTGGGTGCTCAGTGCTCAGTACTCAGGGTGCTGGGTGCTCAGTGCTCGGGGTGCCTGGTGCTCAGAGCTCGGGGTGCTCGGTGCTCAGTACTCAGGGTTCTCAGTGCTCAGTTCTCAGGGTGCTGGGTGCTCAGTACTCAGGGTGCTCAGTGCTCAGTACTCGGGGTACTGGGTGCTCAGTACTCAGGGTGCTCAGTGCTCAGTACTCGGGGTTCTGGGTGCTCAGTGCTCAGGGTGCTCAGTGCTCAGTGCTCGGGGTGCTGGGTGCTCAGTGCTCGGGGTGCTGGGTGCTCAGTGCTCAGAGTGCTGGGTGCTCAGTACTCAGGTTGCTGGGTGCTCAGTGCTCAGGGTGCTGGGTGCTCAGTACTCAGGGTGCTGGGTGCTCAGTACTCAGGGTGCTGGGTGCTCAGTGCTCGGGGTGCTGGGTGCACAGTGTTCGGGGTGCTCGGTGCTCAGTGCTCAGGGTGCTGGGTGCTCAGTGCTCGGGGTGCTGGGTGCTCAGTGTTCAGGGTGCTGGGTGCTCAGTGCTCAGCGTGCTGGGTGCTCAGTACTCAGTGCTCAGGATGCTGGGTGCTCAGTGCTCAGGGTGCTCAGTACTCAGGGTGCTGGGTGCTCAGTGCTCAGGGTGCTGGGTGCTCAGTACTCAGGGTGCTGGGTGCTCAGTACTCAGGGTGCTAAGAGCTCAGGGTGCTCAGTGCTCGGGGTGCTGGATGCTCAGTGCTCATTGCACAGGGTGCTGGGTGCTCAGTGTTCAGGGTGCTGGGTGCTCAGTGCTCAGCGTGCTGGGTGCTCAGTACTCAGTGCTCAGGATGCTGGGTGCTCAGTGCTCAGGGTGCTCAGTGCTCGGGGTGCAGGGTGCTCAGTACTCAGGGTGCTGGGTGCTCAGTACTCAGGGTGCTCAGTACTCAGGGTGCTGGGTGCTCAGTGCTCGGGGTGCTGGGTGCTCAGTACTCAGGGTGCTGAGTGCTCAGTGCTCAGGGTGCTGGGTGCTCAGTGCTCGGGGTGCTGGGTGCTCATTCTCGGGGTGCTGGGTGCTCAGTACTCAGGGTGCTGGGTGCTCAGTGCTCGGGGTCCTCGGTGCTCAGTACACAGGGTGCTGGGTGCTCAGTGCTCGGGGTGCTGGGTGCTCAGTACTCAGGGTGCTGGGTGCTCAGTGCTCAGTACTCAGCGTGCTCTGTGCTCAGTGCTCAGAGTGTTTGATGCTCAGTACTCAGGGTGCTGGGTGCTCAGTGCTCAGTGCTCAGGATGCTCAGTGCTCAGGGTGCTGGGTGCTCAGGGTGCTGGGTGCTCAGTGCTCGGGGTGCTGGGTGCTCAGTGCTCAGGGTGCTGGGTGCTCAGTGCTCAGTGCTCAGGTTGCTGGGTGCTCAGTGCTCAGGGTGCTGGGTGTTCAGTATTCAGGGTGCTGGGTGCTCAGTACTCAGGGTGCTGGGTGCTCAGTGCTCAGGGTGCTGGGTGCTCAGTGCTCACGATGCTGGGTACTCAGTACTCAGGGTGCTGGGTGCTCACTTCTCAGGGTGCTGGGTGCACAGTGTTCGGGGTGCTCGGTGCTCAGTGCTCGGGGTGCTGGGTGCTCAGTACTCAGGGTGCTGGGTGCTCAGTACTCAGGGTGCTGGTTGCTCAGTCCTCAGCGTGCTCAGTGCTCAGGGTGCTGGGTGCTCAGTGCTCGGGGTGCTCGGTGCTCAGTACTCAGGGTACTGAGTGCTCAGTACTCAGGGTGCTGGGTGCTCAGTGCTCAGGGTGCTGGGTGCTCAGTGCTCAGGGTGCTCAGTGCTCAGTACTCAGGGTGCTGGGTGCTCATTACTCAGGGTGCTTGGTGCTCAGTGCTCGGGGTGCTGGGTGCTCAGTACTCAGGGTGCTGGGTGCTCAGTGCTCAGGGTGCTGGGTGCTCAGTGCTCGGGGTGCTGGGTGCTCAGTACTCAGGGTGCTGGGTGCACAGTGTTCGGGGTGCTCGGTGCTCAGTGCTCGGGGTGCTGGGTGCTCAGTACTCAGGGTGCTGGGTGCTCAGTACTCAGGGTGCTGGTTGCTCAGTACTCAGCGTGCTCAGTGCTCAGGGTGCTGGGTGCTCAGTGCTCGGGGTGCTCGGTGCTCAGTACTCAGGGTGCTGAGTGCTCAGTACTCAGGGTACTGTGTGCTCAGTGCTCAGGGTGCTGGGTGCTCAGTGCTCAGGGTGCTCAGTGCTCAGTACTCAGGGTGCTGGGTGCTCATTACTCAGGGTGCTTGGTGCTCAGTGCTCGGGGTGCAGGGTGCTCAGTACTCAGGGTGCTGGGTGCTCAGTGCTCACGGTGCTGGGTGCTCAGTGCTCGGGGTGCTGGGTGCTCAGTACTCAGGGTGCTGGGTGCTCAGTACTCAGGGTGCTGGGTGCTCAGTGCTCGGGGGGCTGGGTGCTCAGTGCTCAGGGTGCTGGGTGCTCATTACTTAGGGTGCTGGGTGCTCATTGCTCGGGGTGCTCGGTGCTCAGTACTCAAGGTGCGGGGTGCTCAGTGCTCACGGTGCTGGGGGCTCAGTCCTCGGGGTGCTCCGTGCTCAGTGCTCAGGGTGCTGGGTGCTCAGTGCTCAGGGTGCTCGGTGCTCAGTACTCATGGTGCTGGTTGCTCATTCTCGGGGTGCTGGGTGCTCAGTACTCAGGTTGCTCAGTACTCTGGGTGCTCGCTGCTCAGTACTCATGGTGCTGGGTGCTCAGTACTCAGGGTGCTCGGTGCTCAGGTCTCAGGGTGCTCGGTGCTCAGTGTTTGGGGTGCTGGGTGCTCAGTACTCAGGGTGCTGGGTGCTCAGTGTTCAGGGTGCTTGGTGCTCAGTGCTCAGCGTGCTGGGTGCTCAGTACTCAGTGCTCAGGATGCTGGGTGCTCAGTGCTCAGGGTGCTCAGTGCTCGGGGTGCAGGGTGCTCAGTACTCAGGGTGCTGGGTGCTCAGTACTCAGGGTGCTCAGTACTCAGGGTGCTGGGTGCTCAGTGCTCGGGGTGCTGGGTGCTCAGTACTCAGGGTGCTGGGTGCTCAGTGCTCAGGGTGCTGGGTGCTCAGTGCTCGGGGTGCTGGGTGCTCATTCTCGGGGTGCTGGGTGCTCAGTACTCAGGGTGCTGGGTGCTCAGTGCTCGGGGTGCTCGGTGCTCAGTACACAGGGTGCTGGGTACTCAGTGCTCGGGGTGCTGGGTGCTCAGTACTCAGGGTGCTGGGTGCTCAGTGCTCAGTACTCAGCGTGCTCTGTGCTCAGTGCTCAGAGTGTTGGATGCTCAGTACTCAGGTTGCTGGGTGCTCAGTGCTCAGGGTGCTCAGTGCTCAGGGTGCTGTTTGCTCAGGGTGCTGGGTGCTCAGTGCTCGGGGTGCTGGGTGCTCAGTGCTCGGGGTGCTGGGTGCTCAGTACTCAGGGTGCTCGGTGCTCAGTGCTCGGGGTGCTGGGTGCTCAGTGCTCGGGGTGATCGGTGCTCTGTGCTCAGGGTGCTGGGTGCTCAGTGCTCAGGGTGCTGGTTCTCAGTGCTCGGGGGTACTGGGTACTCAGTGCTCAGTACACAGGGTGCTGAGTGCTCAGTGCTCTGGGTGCTGGGTGCTCAGTGCTCAGTACTCAGGGTGCTGGGTGCTCAGTGCTCGGGGTGCCTGGTGCTCAGAGCTCGGGGTGCTCGGTGCTCAGTACTCAGGGTTCTCAGTGCTCAGTGCTCAGGGTGCTGGGTGCTCAGTACTCAGGGTGCTCAGTGCTCAGTACTCGGGGTACTGGGTGCTCAGTACTCAGGGTGCTCAGTGCTCAGTACTCGGGGTTCTGGGTGCTCAGTGCTCAGGGTGCTCAGTGCTCAGTGCTCGGGGTGCTGGGTGCTCAGTGCTCGGGGTGCTGGGTGCTCAGTGCTCAGAGTGCTGGGTGCTCAGTACTCAGGTTGCTGGGTGCTCAGTGCTCAGGGTGCTGGGTGCTCAGTACTCAGGGTGCTGGGTGCTCAGTACTCAGGGTGCTGGGTGCTCAGTGCTCGGGGTGCAGGATGCACAGTGTTCGGGGTGCTCGGTGCTCAGTGCTCAGGGTGCTGGGTGCTCAGTGCTCGGGGTGCTGGGTGCACAGTGTTCGGGGTGCTCGGTGCTCAGTGTTCAGGGTGCTGGGTGCTCAGTGCTCAGCGTGCTGGGTGCTCAGTACTCAGTGCTCAGGATGCTGGGTGCTCAGTGCTCAGGGTGCTCAGTACTCAGGGTGCTGGGTGCTCAGTGCTCAGGGTGCTGGGTGCTCAGTACTCAGGGTGCTGGGTGCTCAGTACTCAGGGTGCTAAGAGCTCAGGGTGCTCAGTGCTCGGGGTGCTGGATACTCAGTGCTCAGTGCACAGGGTGCTGGGTGCTCAGTGTTCAGGGTGCTGGGTGCTCAGTGCTCAGCGTGCTGGGTGCTCAGTACTCAGTGCTCAGGATGCTGGGTGCTCAGTGCTCAGGGTTCTCAGTGCTCGGGGTGCAGGGTGCTCAGTACTCAGGGTGCTGGGTGCTCAGTACTCAGGGTGCTCAGTACTCAGGGTGCTGGGTGCTCAGTGCTCGGGGTGCTGGGTGCTCAGTACTCAGGGTGCTGAGTGCTCAGTGCTCAGGGTGCTGGGTGCTCAGTGCTCGGGGTGCTGGGTGCTCATTCTCGGGGTGCTGGGTGCTCAGTACTCAGGGTGCTGGGTGCTCAGTGCTCGGGGTCCTCGGTGCTCAGTACACAGGGTGCTGGGTGCTCAGTGCTCGGGGTGCTGGGTGCTCAGTACTCAGGGTGCTGGGTGCTCAGTGCTCAGTACTCAGCGTGCTCTGTGCTCAGTGCTCAGAGTGTTTGATGCTCAGTACTCAGGGTGCTGGGTGCTCAGTGCTCAGTGCTCAGGATGCTCAGTGCTCAGGGTGCTGGGTGCTCAGGGTGCTGGGTGCTCAGTGCTCGGGGTGCTGGGTGCTCAGTGCTCAGGGTGCTGGGTGCTCAGTGCTCAGTGCTCAGGTTGCTGGGTGCTCAGTGCTCAGGGTGCTGGGTGTTCAGTATTCAGGGTGCTGGGTGCTCAGTACTCAGGGTGCTGGGTGCTCAGTGCTCAGGGTGCTGGGTGCTCAGTGCTCACGATGCTGGGTACTCAGTACTCAGGGTGGTTGGTGCTCACTTCTCAGGGTGCTGGGTGCACAGTGTTCGGGGTGCTCGGTGCTCAGTGCTCGGGGTGCTGGGTGCTCAGTACTCAGGGTGCTGGGTGCTCAGTACCCAGGGTGCTGGTTGCTCAGTCCTCAGCGTGCTCAGTGCTCAGGGTGCTGGGTGCTCAGTGCTCGGGGTGCTCGGTGCTCAGTACTCAGGGTACTGAGTGCTCAGTACTCAGGGTGCTGGGTGCTCAGTGCTCAGGGTGCTGGGTGCTCAGTGCTCAGGGTGCTCAGTGCTCAGTACTCAGGGTGCTGGGTGCTCATTACTCAGGGTGCTTGGTGCTCAGTGCTCGGGGTGCTGGGTGCTCAGTACTCAGGGTGATGTGTGCTCAGTGCTCAGGGTGCTGGGTGCTCAGTGCTCGGGGTGCTGGGTGCTCAGTACTCAGGGTGCTGGGTGCTCAGTACTCAGGGTGCTGGGTGCTCAGTGCTCGGGGGGCTGGGTGCTCAGTGCTCAGGGTGCTGGGTGCTCATTACTTAGGGTGCTGGGTGCTCAGTGCTCTTGGTGCTCGGTGCTCAGTACTCAAGGTGCTGGGTGCTCAGTGCTCACGGTGCTGGGTGCTCAGTGCTCAGGGTGCTCGGTGCTCAGTACTCATGGTGCTGGGTGCTCATTCTCGGGGTGCTGGGTGCTCAGTACTCAGGTTGCTCAGTACTCTGGGTGCTCGATGCTGAGTTCTCAGGGTGCTCGGTGCTCAGTGTTTGGGGTGCTGGGTGCTCAGTACTCAGGGTGCTGGGTGCTCAGTGTTCAGGGTGCTTGGTGCTCAGTGCACAGCGTGCTGGGTGCTCAGTACTCAGTGCTCAGGATGCTGGGTGCTCAGTGCTCAGGGTGCTCAGTGCTCGGTGTGCAGGGTGCTCAGTACTCAGGGAGCTGGGTGCTCAGTACTCAGGGTGCTCAGTACTCAGGGTGCTGGGTGCTCAGTGCTCGGGGTGCTGGGTGCTCAGTACTCAGGGTGCTGGGTGCTCAGTGCTCAGGGTGCTGGGTGCTCAGTGCTCGGGGTGCTGGGTGCTCATTCTCGGGGTGCTGGGTGCTCATTACTCAGGGTGATGGGTGCTCAGTGCTCGGGGTGCTCGGTGCTCAGTACACAGAGTGCTGGGTGCTCCGTGCTCGGGGTGCTGGGTGCTCAGTACTCAGGGTGCTGGGTGCTCAGTGCTCAGTACTCAGCGTGCTCTGTGCTCAGTGCTCAGAGTGTTGGATGCTCAGTACTCAGGGTGCTGGGTGCTCAGTGCTCAGTGCTCAGGGTGCTCAGTGCTCAGGGTGCTGGGTGCTCAGGGTTTTTTGTGCTCAGTGCTCGGGTTGCTGGGTGCTCAGTGCTCAGGGTGCTGGGTGCTCAGTGCTCAGTGCTCAGGGTGCTGGGTGCTCAGTGCTGAGTGGTCAGGGTGAAGGGTGTTCAGTACTCAGGGTGATGGGTGCTCAGTACTCAGGGTGCTGGGTGCTCAGTGCTCAGGGTGCTGGGTGCTCAGTGCTCACGATGCTGGGTGCTCAGTACTCAGGGTGCTGGGTGCTCAGTTCTCAGGGTGCTGGGTGCACAGTGTTCGGGGTGCTCGGTGCTCTGTGCTCAGGGTGCTGGGTGCTCAGTACTCAGGGTGCTGGGTGCTCAGTGCTCGGGGTGCTGGGTGCTCAGTGCTCGGGGTGCTGGGTGCTCAGTACTCAGGGTGCTGGGTGCTCAGTGCTCGGGGTGCTGGGTGCTCAGTGCTCGGGGTGCTGGGTGCTCAGTACTCGGGGTGCTGGGTGCTCAGTGCTCAGGGTGCTGGTTCTCAGTGCTCGGGGGTACTGGGTACTCAGTGCTCAGTACACAGGGTGCTGAGTGCTCGGTGCTCGGGGTGCTGGGTGCTCAGTGCTCAGTACTCAGGGTGCTGGGTGCTCAGTGCTCGGGGTGCTGGGTGCTCAGAGCTCGGGGTGCTCGGTGCTCAGTACTCAGGCTTCTCAGTGCTCAGTGCTCAGGGTGCTGGGTGCTCAGTACTCAGGGTGCTCAGTGCTCAGTACTCGGGGTACTGGTTGCTCAGTACTCAGGGTGCTCAGTGCTCAGTACTCGGGTTTCTGGGTGCTCAGTGCTCAGGGTGCTCAGTGCTCAGTGCTCGGGGTGCTGGGTGCTCAGTGCTCAGAGTGCTGGGTGCTCAGTACTCAGGTTGCTGGGTGCTCAGTGCTCAGGGTGCTGGGTGCTCAGTACTCAGGGTGCTGGGTGCTCAGTACTCAGGGTGCTGGGTGCTCAGTGCTCAGGGTGCTCGGTGCTCAGTACTCATGGTGCTGGGTACTCAGTGCTCAGGGTGCTCATTCTCGGGGTGCTGGGTGCTCAGTACTCAGGGTGCTGGGTGCTCAGTGCTCGGGGTTCTGGGTGATCAGTGCTCGGGGTGCTCGGTGCTCAGTTCTCTGGGTGCTCAGTGCTCAGTACTCAGGGTGCTGGGTGCTCAGTACTCAGGCTGCTGGGTGCTCAGTACTCAGGGTGCTGGGTGCTCAGTACTCAGGGTGCTCAGCACTCAGGGTGCTGGGTGCTCAGTGCTCGGGGTGCTGGGTGCTCAGTACTCAGGGTGCTGGGTGCTCAGTGCTCAGGGTGCTGGGTGCTCAGTGCTCGGGATGCTGGGTGCTCATTCTCGGGGTGCTGGGTGCTCAGTACTCAAGGTGCTGGGTGCTCAGTGCTCGGGGTGCTCGGTGCTCAGTACACAGGGTGCTGGGTGCTCAGTGCTCGGGGTGCTGGGTGCTCAGTACTCAGGGTGCTGGGTGCTCAGTTCTCAGTACTCAGTGTGCTCTGTGCTCAGTGCTCAGAGTGTTGGGTGCTCAGTACTCAGGGTGCTCTCTGCTCAGTGCTCAGTGCTCAGGGTGCTCAGTGCTCAGGCTGCTGGGTGCTCAGGGTGCTGGGTGCTCAGTGCTCCGGGTGCTGGGTGCTCAGTGCTCAGGGTGCTGGGTGCTCAGTGCTCAGTGCTCAGGGTGCTGGTTGCTCAGTGCTCAGTGCTCAGGGTGCAGGGTGTTCAGTACTCAGTGTGCTGGGTGCTCAGTACTCAGGGTGCTGGGTGCTCAGTGCTCAGGGTGCTGGGTGCTCAGTGCTCAGGATGCTGGGTGCTCAGTACTCAGGGTGCTGGGTGCTCACTTCTCAGGGTGCTGGGTGCACAGTGTTCGGGGTGCTCGGTGCTCAGTGCTCGGGGTGCTGGGTGCTCAGTACTCAGGGTGCTGGGTGCTCAGTGCTCTGGGTGCTGGGTGCTCAGTGCTCGGGGTGCTGGGTGCTCAGTACTCAGGGTGCTGGGTGCTCAGTGGTCGGGGTGCTGGGTGCTCAGTGCTCAGGGTGCTGGGTCTCAGTGCTCAGGGGTACTGGGTACTCAGTGCTCAGTACACACAGTGCTGAGTGCTCAGTGCTCGGGGTGCTGGGTGCTCAGTGCTCAGTACTCAGGGTGCTGGGTGCTCAGTGCTCGGGGTGCTGGGTGCTCAGTGCTCGGGGTGCTCGGTGCTCAGTACTCAGGGTTCTCAGTGCTCAGGGTGCTGGGTGCTCAGTACTCAGGGTGCTCAGTGCTCAGTACTCGGGGTGCTGGGTGCTCAGTACTCAGGTTGCTCTGTGCTCAGTACTCGGGGTGCTGGGTGCTCAGTGCTCAGGGTGCTCAGTGGCCAGTGCTCGGAGTGCTGGGTGCTCAGTGCTCGGCGTGCTGGGTGCTCAGTGCTCAGAGTGCTGGGTGCTCAGTACTCAGTTTTCTGGTGCTCAGTGCTCAGGGTGCTGGGTGCTCAGTACTCAGGGTGCTGGGTGCTCAGTACTCATGGTGCTGGGTACTCAGTTCTCAGGGTGCTCATTCTCGGGGTGCTGGGTGCTCAGTACTCAGGGTGCTGGGTGCTCAGTGCTCGGGGTGCTGGGTGCTCAGTTCTCGGGGTGCTCGGTGCTCAGTACTCGGGGTGCTGGGTGAGCAGTGCTCAGGGTGCTGGGTGCTCAGTGCTCGGGGTGCTGGGTGCTCAGTGCTCAGGGTGCTGGGTGCTCAGTGCTCGGGGTGCTCGGTGCTCAGTACTCAGGGTGCTGGGTGCTCAGTACTCAGGGTGCTGGGTGCTCAGTGCTCAGGGTGCTGGGTGCTCAGTACTCAGGGTGCTGGGTGCTCAGTACTCAGGGTGCTAAGAGCTCAGGGTGCTCAGTGCTCGGGGTGCTGGATGCTCAGTGCTCAGTGCACAGGGTGCTGGGTGCTCAGTCCTCGGGGTGCTGGGTGCTCAGTACTCAGGGTGCTGGGTGCTCAGTACTCAGGGTGCTGGGTACTCAGTGCTCAGGGTGCTGGGTGCTCAGTGCTCTGGGTGCTGGGTGCTCAGTGCTCAGGGTGCTGGGTGCTCAGTGCTCAGGTTGCTGGGTGCTCAGTGTTCGGGATGCTGGGTGCTGAGTGCTCAGGGTGCTGGGTGCTCAGTGCTCGGGGTGCTCGGTGCTCAGTACACAGGGTGCTGGGTGCTCAGTGCTCGGGGTGCTGGGTGCTCAGTGCTCAGTACTCAGGGTGCTGGGTGCTCAGTGCTCGGGGTGCTCGGTGCTCAGTACACAGGGTGCTGGGTGCTCAGTACTCAGTGTGCTGGGTGCTCAGTACTCAGGGTGCTGGGTGCTCCGTGCTCGGGGTGCTGGGTGCTCAGTGCTCTGGCTGCTTAGTACTCAGTACTCAGGGTGCTGGGTGCTCAGTACTCAGGGTGCTCAGTGCTCGGGGTGCTGGGTGCTCAGTGCTCAGGGTGATCGGTGCTCAGTACTCAGGATGCTCCGTGCTCAGTACTCAGGGTGCTGGTTGCTCAGTCCTCAGGGTGCTCAGTGCTTAGGGTGCTGTGTGCTCCGTGCTCGGGGTGCTCGGTGCTCAGTATTCAGGTTGCTGAGTGCTCAGTACTCAGGGTGCTGGGTGCTCAGTACTCAGGGTGCTGGGTGCTCAGTGCTCGGGGTGCTGGGTGCTCAGTGCTCAGGGTGCTCAGTGCTCAGTACTCAGGGTGCTCAGTGCTCAGTACTCAGGGTGCTGGGTGCTCAGTGCTCAGGGTGCTGGGTGCTCAGTGCTCGGGGGTACTGGGTACTCAGTGCTCAGTACACAGGGTGCTGAGTGCTCAGTGCTCGGGGTGCTGGGTGCTCAGTGCTCAGTACTCAGGGTGCTGGGTGCTCAGTGCTCAGGGTGCTGGGTGCTCAGTGCTCGGTGTGCTCGGTGCTCAGTACTCAGGGTTCTCAGTGCTCAGTGCTCAGGGTGCTGGGTGCTCAGTACTCAGGGTGCTCAGTGCTTAGTACTCGGGGTGCTGGGTGCTCAGTACTCAGGGTGCTCAGTGCTCAGTACTCGGGGTGCTGGGTGCTCAGTGCTCAGGGTGCTCAGTGCTCAGTGCTCGGGGTGCTGGGTGCTCAGTGCTCGGGGTGCTGGGTGCTCATTGCTCAGAGTGCTGGGTGCTCAGTACTCAGGTTGCTGGGTGCTCAGTGCTCAGGGTGCTGGGTGCTCAGTACTCAGGGTGCTGGGTGCTCAGTACTCATGGTGCTGGGTACTCAGTGCTCAGGGTGCTCATTCTTGGGGTGCTGGGTGCTCAGTACTCAGGGTGCTGGGTGCTCAGTGCTCGGGGTGCTGGGTGCTCATTGCTCAGGGTGATCGGTGCTCAGTACTCAGGATGCTGGGTGCTCAGTACTCAGGGTGCTGGGTGCTCAGTACTCAGGGTGCTGGGTGCTCAGTGCTCAGTACTCAGCGTGCTCTGTGCTCAGTGCTCAGAGTGTTTGATGCTCAGTACTCAGGGTGCTGGGTGCTCAGTGCTCAGTGCTCAGGATGCTCAGTGCTCAGGGTGCTGGGTGCTCAGGGTGCTGGGTACTCAGTGTTCGGGGTGCTGGGTGCTCAGTGCTCAGGGTGCTGGGTGCTCAGTGCTCAGTGCTCAGGGTGCTGGGTGCTCAGTGCTCATTGCTCAGGGTGCTGGGTGTTCAGTATTCAGGGTGCTGGGTGCTCAGTACTCAGGGTGCTGGGTGCTCAGTGCTCAGGGTGCTGGGTGCTCAGTGCTCACGATGCTGGGTACTCAGTACTCAGGGTGCTGGGTGCTCACTTCTCAGGGTGCTGGGTGCACAGTGTTCGGGGTGCTCGGTGCTCAGTGCTCGGGTTGCTGGGTGCTCAGTACTCAGGGTGCTGGTTGCTCAGTCCTCAGCGTGCTCAGTGCTCAGTACTCAGGGTGCTGGGTGCTCATTACTCAGGGTGCTTGGTGCTCAGTGCTCGGGGTGCTGGGTGCTCAGTACTCAGGGTGCTGGGTGCTCAGTGCTCAGGGTGCTGGGTGCTCAGTGCTCGGGGTGCTGGGTGCTCAGTACTCAGGGTGCTGGGTGCTCAGTACTCAGGGTGCTGGTTGCTCAGTCCTCAGCGTGCTCAGTGCACAGGGTGCTGGGTGCTCAGTGCTCGGGGTGCTCGGTGCTCAGTACTCAGGGTACTGAGTGCTCAGTACTCAGGGTGCTGGGTGCTCAGTGCTCAGGGTGCTGGGTGCTTAGTGCTCAGGGTGCTGGTTGCTAAGTCCTCAGCGTGCTCAGTGCTCAGGGTGCTGGGTGCTCAGTGCTCGGGGTGCTCGGTGCTCAGTACTCAGGGTACTGAGTGCTCAGTACTCAGGGTGCTGGGTGCTCAGTGCTCAGGGTGCTGGGTGCTTAGTGCTCAGTGTGCTCAGTGCTCAGTACTCAGGGTGCTGGGTGCTCATTACTCAGGGTGCTTGGTGCTCAGTGCTCGGGGTGCTGGGTGCTCAGTACTCAGGGTGCTGGGTGCTCAGTGCTCAGGGTGCTGGGTGCTCAGTGCTCGGGGTGCTGGGTGCTCAGTACTCAGGGTGCTGGGTGCTCAGTACTCAGGGTGCTGGGTGCTCAGTGCTCGGGGGGCTGTGTGCTCAGTGCTCAGGGTGCTGGGTGCTCATTACTTAGGGTGCTGGGTGCTCAGTGCTCGGGGTGCTCGGTGCTCAGTACTCAAGGTGCTGGGTGCTCAGTGCTCACGGTGCTGGGTGCTCAGTCCTCGGGGTGCTCCGTGCTCAGTGCTCAGGGTGCTGGGTGCTCAGTGCTCAGGGTGCTGGGTGCTCATTCTCGGGGTGCTGGGTGCTCAGTACTCAGGTTGCTCAGTACTCTGGGTGCTCGGTGCTCAGTTCTCAGGGTGCTCGGTGCTCAGTGTTTGGGGTGCTGGGTGCTCAGTACTCAGGGTGCTGGGTGCTCAGTGTTCAGGGTGCTTGGTGCTCAGTGCTCAGCGTGCTGGGTGCTCAGTACTCAGTGCTCAGGATGCTGGGTGCTCAGTGCTCAGGGTGCTCAGTGCTCGGGGTGCAGGGTGCTCAGTACTCAGGGTGCTGGGTGCTCAGTACTCAGGGTGCTCAGTACTCAGGGTGCTGGGTGCTCAGTGCTCGGGGTGCTGGGTGCTCAGTACTCAGGGTGCTGGGTGCTCAGTGCTCAGGGTGCTGGGTGCTCAGTGCTCGGGGTGCTGGGTGCTCATTCTCGGGGTGCTGGGTGCTCAGTACTCAGGGTGCTGGGTGCTCAGTGCTCGGGGTGCTCGGTGCTCAGTACACAGGGTGCTGGGTGCTCCGTGCTCAGGGTGCTGGTTGCTCAGTACTCAGGGTGCTGGGTGCTCAGTGCTCAGTACTCAGCGTGCTCTGTGCTCAGTGCTCAGAGTGTTGGATGCTCAGTACTCAGGGTGCTGGGTGCTCAGTGCTCAGTGCTCAGGGTGCTCAGTGCTCAGGGTGCTGGGTGCTCAGGGTTCTTTGTGCTCAGTGCTCGGGGTGCTGGGTGCTCAGTGCTCAGGGTGCTGGGTGCTCAGTACTCAGTGCTCAGGGTGCTGGGTGCTCAGTGCTGAGTGCTCAGGGTGAAGGGTGTTCAGTACTCAGGGTGATGGGTGCTCAGTACTCAGGGTGCTGGGTGCTCAGTGCTCAGGGTGCTGGGTGCTCAGTGCTCACGATGCTGGGTGCTCAGTACTCAGGGTGCTGGGTGCTCAGTTCTCAGGGTGCTGGGTGCACAGTGTTCGGGGTGCTCGGTGCTCAGTGCTCAGGGTGCTGGGTGCTCAGTACTCAGGGTGCTGGGTGCTCAGTGCTCGGGGTGCTGGGTGCTCAGTGCTCGGCGTGCTGGGTGCTCAGTACTCAGGGTGCTGGGTGCTCAGTGCTCGGGGTGCTGGGTGCTCAGTGCTCAGTACTCAGGGTGCTGGGTGCTCAGTGCTCGGGGTGCTGGGTGCTCAGAGCTCGGGGTGCTCGGTGCTCAGTACTCAGGGTTCTCAGTGCTCAGTGCTCAGGGTGCTGGGTGCTCAGTACTCAGGGTGCTCAGTGCTCAGTACTCGGGGTACTGGGTGCTCAGTACTCAGGGTGCTCAGTGCTCAGTACTCGGGGTTCTGGGTGCTCAGTGCTCAGTGTGCTCAGTGCTCAGTGCTCGGGGTGCTGGGTGCTCAGTGCTCGGGGTGCTGGGTGCTCAGTGCTCAGAGTGCTGGGTGCTCAGTACTCAGGTTGCTGGGTGCTCAGTGCTCAGGGTGCTGGGTGCTCAGTACTCAGGGTGCTGGGTGCTCAGTACTCAGGGTGCTGGGTGCTCAGTGATCAGGGTGCTCGGTGCTCAGTACTCATGGTGCTGGGTACTCAGTGCTCAGGGTGCTCATTCTCGGGGTGCTGGGTGCTCAGTACTCAGGGTGCTGGGTGCTCAGTGCTCGGGGTGCTGGGTGATCAGTGCTCGGGGTGCTCGGTGCTCAGTACTCAGGGTGCTGGGTGCTCAGTACTCAGGGTGCTCAGTGCTCGGGGAGCTCGGGGCTCAGTACTCAGGGTGCTTGGTACTCAGTGCTCGGGGTGCTCGGTGCTCAGTATTCAGGGTGCTGGGTGCTCAGTGCTCAGGGTGCTGGGTGCTCAGTACTCAGGTTGCTGGGTGCTCAGTACTCAGCGTGCTGGGTGCTCAGTACTCAGGGTGCTGGGTGCTCAGTGCTCAGGGTGCTGGGTGCTCAGTACTCAGGGTGCTGGGTGCTCAGTACTCATGGTGCTGGGTACTCAGTGCTCAGGGTGCTCATTCTCGGGTTGCTGGGTGCTCAGTACTCAGGGTGCTGGGTGCTCAGTGCTCGGGGTGCTGGGTGCTCAGTGCTCTGGGTGCTCGGTGCTCAGTACTCAGGGTGCTTGGTGCTCAGTACTCAGGGTGCTCAGTGTTCGGGGAGCTCGGTGCTCAGTACTCAGGGTGCTGGGTGTTCAGTGCTCGGGGTGCTCGGTGCTCAGTACTCAGGGTTCTCAGTGCTCAGTGCTCAGGGTGCTGGGTGCTCAGTACTCATGGTGCTCAGTGCTCAGTACTCGGGGTGCTGGGAGCTCAGTACTCAGGGTGCTCAGTGCTCAGTACTCGGGGTGCTGGGTGCTCAGTGCTCAGGGTGCTCAGTGCTCAGTGCTCGGGGTGCTGGGTGCTCAGTTCTCAGGGTGCTCGGTGCTCAGTACTCGGGGTGCTGGGTGCTCAGTGCTCAGGGTGCTGGGTGCTCAGTGCTCGGGGTGCTGGGTGCTCAGTGCTCAGGGTGCTGGGTGCTCAGTGCCCGGGTGCTCAGTGCTCAGTACTCAGAGTGCTGGGTGCTCAGTACTCAGGGTGCTGGGTGCTCAGTACTCGGGGTGCTGGGTGCTGAGTCCTCAGGGTGCTCAGTGGTCAGGGTGCTGGGTGCTCAGTGCTCGGGGTGCTCAGTGCTCAGTACTCAGGCTGCTGAGTGATCAGTACTCAGGGTGCTGGCTGCTCAGTACTCAGGGTGCTGGGTGCTCAGTGCTCAGTACTCAGGGTGCTGGGTGCTCAGTGCTCGGGGTGCTGGGTGCTCAGTGCTCGGGGTGCTCGGTGCTCAGTACTCAGGGTTCTCAGTGCTCAGTGCTCAGGGTGCTGGGTGCTCAGTACTCAGGGTGCTCAGTGCTCCGTACTCGGGGTGCTGGGTGCTCAGTACTCAGGGTGCTCAGTGCTCAGTACTCGGGGTGCTGGGTGCTCAGTGCTCAGGGTGCTCAGTGCTCAGTGCTCGGGGTGCTGGGTGCTCAGTGCTCGGGGTGCTGGGTGCTCAGTGCTCAGAGTGCTGGGTGCTCAGTACTCAGGTTGCTGGGTGCTCAGTGCTCAGTGTGCTGGGTGCTCAGTACTCAGGGTGCTGGGTGCTCAGAACTCATGGTGCTGGGTGCTCAGTGCTCAGGGTGCTGGGTGCTCAGTGCTCGGTGTGCTCGGTGCTCAGTACTCAGGATGCTGAGTGCTCAGTACTCAGGGTGCTGGGTGCTCAGTACTCAGGGTGCTGGGTGTTCAGTGCTCGGGGTGCTCGGTGCTCAGTACTCAGTGTTCTCAGTGCTCAGTGCTCAGGGTGCTGGGTGCTCAGTACTCATGGTGCTCAGTGCTCAGTACTCGGGGTGCTGGGAGCTCAGTACTCAGGGTGCTCAGTGCTCAGTACTCGGGGTGCTGGGTGCTCAGTGCTCAGGGTGCTCAGTGCTCAGTGCTCAAGGTGCTGGGTGCTCAGTTCTCAGGGTGCTCGGTGCTCAGTACTCGGGGTGCTGGGTGCTCAGTGCTCAGGGTGCTGGGTGCTCAGTGCTCGGGGTGCTGGGTGCTCAGTGCTCAGGGTGCTGGGTGCTCAGTGCCCGGGTGCTCAGTGCTCAGTACTCAGAGTGCTGGGTGCTCAGTACTCAGGGTGCTGGGTGCTCAGTGCTCAGGGTGCTGGGTGCTCAGTACTCAGGGTGCTGGGTGCTCAGTGCTCAGGGTGCTGGGTGCTCAGTGCTCTGGGTGCTGGGTGCTCAGTGCTCAGGGTGCTGGGTGCTCAGTGCTCACGGTGCTGGGTACTCAGTGCTCGGGGTGCTGGGTGCTGAGTGCTCAGGGTGCTGGGTGCTCAGTGCTCGGGGTGCTCGGTGCTCAGTACACAGGGTGCTGGGTGCTCAGTGCTCGGGGTGCTGGGTGCTCAGTGCTCAGTACTCAGGGTGCTGGGTGCTCAGTGCTCGGGGTGCTGGGTGCTCAGTACTCAGCGTGCTGGGTGCTCAGTACTCAGGGTGCTGGGTGCTCAGTGCTCAGGGTGCTGGGTGCTCAGTGCTGAGGGTGATGGGTGCTCAGTGATCGGGGTGCTGGGTGCTCAGTACTCAGGGTGCTCAGTGCTCTGGGTGCTTAGTGCTCAGTACTCATGGTGCTGGGTGCTCAGTACTCAGGGTGCTCAGTGCTCGGGGTGCTGGGTGCTCAGTGCTCAGGGTGCTGGGTGCTCAGTACTCAGGATGCTGGGTGCTCAGTACTCAGGGTGCTGGGTGCTGAGTCCTCAGGGTGTTCAGTGGTCAGGGTGCTGGGTGCTCAGTGCTCGGGGTGCTCAGTGCTCAGTACTCAGGGTGCTGAGTGATCAGTACTCAGGGTGCTGGCTGCTCAGTACTCAGGGTGCTGGGTGCTCAGTGCTCGGTGTGCTGGGTGCTCAGTGCTCAGGGTGCTCAGTGCTCAGTACTCAGGGTGCTCAGTGCTCAGTACTCAGGGTGCTGGGTGCTCAGTGCTCAGGGTGCTGGGTGCTCAGTGCTCGGGGGTACTGGGTACTCAGTGCTCAGTACACAGGGTGCTGAGTGCTCAGTGCTCGGGGTGCTGGGTGCTCAGTGCTCAGTACTCAGGGTGCTGGGTGCTCAGTGCTCGGGGTGCTGGGTGCTCAGTGCTCGGGGTGCTCGGTGCTCAGTACTCAGGGTTCTCAGTGCTCAGTGCTCAGGGTGCTGGGTGCTCAGTACTCAGGGTGCTCAGTGCTCCGTACTCGGGGTGCTGGGTGCTCAGTACTCAGGGTGCTCAGTGCTCAGTACTCGGGGTGCTGGGTGCTCAGTGCTCAGGGTGCTCAGTGCTCAGTGCTCGGGGTGCTGGGTGCTCAGTGCTCGGGGTGCTGGGTGCTCAGTGCTCAGAGTGCTGGGTGCTCAGTACTCAGGTTGCTGGGTGCTCAGTGCTCAGTGTGCTGGGTGCTCAGTACTCAGGGTGCTGGGTGCTCAGAACTCATGGTGCTGGGTGCTCAGTGCTCAGGGTGCTGGGTGCTCAGTGCTCGGTGTGCTCGGTGCTCAGTACTCAGGATGCTGAGTGCTCAGTACTCAGGGTGCTGGGTGCTCAGTACTCAGGGTGCTGGGTGCTCAGTGCTCGGGGTGCTGGGTGCTCAGTGCTCAGGGTGCTCAGCGCTCAGTACTCAGGGTGCTCAGTGCTCAGTACTCAGGGTGCTGGGTGCTCAGTGCTCAGGGTGCTGGGTGCTCAGTGCTCAGGGGTACTGGGTACTCAGTGCTCAGTACACAGGGTGCTGAGTGCTCAGTGCTCGGGGTGCTGGGTGCTCAGTGCTCAGTACTCGGGGTGCTGGGTGCTCAGTACTCAGGGTGCTCAGTGCTCAGTACTCGGGGTGCTGGGTGCTCAGTGCTCAGGGTGCTCAGTGCTCAGTGCTCGGTGTGCTGGGTGCTCAGTGCTCGGTTTGCTGGGTGCTCAGTGCTCAGAGTGCTGGGTGCTCAGTACTCAGGTTGCTGGGTGCTCAGTGCTCAGGGTGCTGGGTGCTCAGTACTCAGGGTGCTGTGTGCTCAGTATTCATGGTGCTGGGTACTCAGTGCACAGGGTGCTCATTCTCGGGGTGCTGGGTGCTCAGTACTCAGGGTGCTGGGTGCTCAGTACTCAGTGTGCTAAGAGCTCAGGGTGCTCAGTGCTCGGGGTGCTGGATGCTCAGTGCTCAGTGCACAGGGTGCTGGGTGCTCAGTCCTCGGGGTGCTGGGTGCTCAGTACTCAGGGTGCTGGGTGCTCAGTACTCAGGGTGCTGGGTGCTCAGTGCTCAGGGTGCTGGGTGCTCAGTGCTCTGGGTGCTGGGTGCTCAGTGCTCAGGGTGCTGGGTGCTCAGTGCCTAGGGTGCTGGGTGCTCAGTGCTAGGGGTGCTGGGTGCTGAGTGCTCGGGGTGCTGGGTGCTCAGTGCTCGGGGTGCTGGGTGCTCAGTGCTCAGTACTCAGGGTGCTGGGTGCTCAGTGCTCGGGGTGCTGGGTGCTCAGTACTCAGCGTGCTGGGTGCTCAGTACTCAGGGTGCTGGGTGCTCAGTGCTCAGGGTGCTGGGTGCTCAGTGCTCAGGGTGCTGGGTGCTCAGTGATTGGGGTTCTGGGTGCTCAGTACTCAGGGTGCTCAGTGCTCGGGGAGCTCGGTGCTCAGTACTCAGGGTGCTGGGTGCTCAGTACTCAGTGCTCGGGGTCCTGGATGCTCCGTGCTCGGGGTGCTGGGTGCTCAGTGCTCTGGGTGCTTAGTGCTCAGTACTCAGGGTGCTGGGTGCTCAGTACTCAGGGTGCTCAGTGCTCGGGGTGCTGGGTGCTCAGTGCTCAGGGTGATCGGTGCTCAGTACTCAGGATGCTGGGTGCTCAGTACTCAGGGTGCTGAGTGCTCAGTACTCAGGGTGCTGGTTGCTCAGTCCTCAGGGTGCTCAGTGCTCAGGGTGCTGGGTGCTCAGTCCTCAGGGTGCTCAGTGCTCAGGGTGCTGGGTGCTCAGTGCTCGGGTTGCTCGGTGCTCAGTACTCAGGGTGCTGAGTGCTCAGTACTCAGGGTGCTGGGTGCTCAGTACTCAGGGTGCTGGGTGCTCAGTACTCAGGGTGCTGCGTGCTCAGTGCTCAGGGTGCTGGGTGCTCAGTGCTCGGGGGTACTGGGTACTCAGTGCTCAGTACACAGGGTGCTGAGTGCTCAGTGCTCGGGGTGCTGGGTGCTCAGTGCTCAGTACTCAGGGTGCTGGGTGCTCAGTGCTCGGGGTGCTGGGTGCTCAGTGCTCGGGGTGCTCGGTGCTCAGTACTCAGGGTTCTCAGTGCTCAGTGCTCAGGGTGCTGGGTGCTCAGTACTCAGGGTGCTCAGTGCTCCGTACTCGGGGTGCTGGGTGCTCAGTACTCAGGGTGCTCAGTGCTCAGTACTCGGGGTGCTGGGTGCTCAGTGCTCAGGGTGCTCAGTGCTCAGTGCTCGGGGTGCTGGGTGCTCAGTACTCAGGGTGCTGGGTGCTCAGTGCTCAGGGTGCTGGGTGCTCAGTGCTCGGGGTGCTGGGTGCTCAGTACTCAGGGTGCTGGGTGCACAGTGTTCGGGGTGCTCGGTGCTCAGTGCTCGGGGTGCTGGGTGCTCAGTACTCAGGGTGCTGGGTGCTCAGTACTCAGGGTGCTGGTTGCTCAGTACTCAGCGTGCTCAGTGCTCAGGGTGCTGGGTGCTCAGTGCTCGGGGTGCTCGGTGCTCAGTACTCAGGGTGCTGAGTGCTCAGTACTCAGGGTACTGTGTGCTCAGTGCTCAGGGTGCTGGGTGCTCAGTGCTCAGGGTGCTCAGTGCTCAGTACTCAGGGTGCTGGGTGCTCATTACTCAGGGTGCTTGGTGCTCAGTGCTCGGGGTGCAGGGTGCTCAGTACTCAGGGTGCTGGGTGCTCAGTGCTCACGGTGCTGGGTGCTCAGTGCTCGGGGTGCTGGGTGCTCAGTACTCAGGGTGCTGGGTGCTCAGTACTCAGGGTGCTGGGTGCTCAGTGCTCGGGGGGCTGGGTGCTCAGTGCTCAGGGTGCTGGGTGCTCATTACTTAGGGTGCTGGGTGCTCATTGCTCGGGGTGCTCGGTGCTCAGTACTCAAGGTGCGGGGTGCTCAGTGCTCACGGTGCTGGGGGCTCAGTCCTCGGGGTGCTCCGTGCTCAGTGCTCAGGGTGCTGGGTGCTCAGTGCTCAGGGTGCTCGGTGCTCAGTACTCATGGTGCTGGTTGCTCATTCTCGGGGTGCTGGGTGCTCAGTACTCAGGTTGCTCAGTACTCTGGGTGCTCGCTGCTCAGTACTCATGGTGCTGGGTGCTCAGTACTCAGGGTGCTCGGTGCTCAGGTCTCAGGGTGCTCGGTGCTCAGTGTTTGGGGTGCTGGGTGCTCAGTACTCAGGGTGCTGGGTGCTCAGTGTTCAGGGTGCTTGGTGCTCAGTGCTCAGCGTGCTGGGTGCTCAGTACTCAGTGCTCAGGATGCTGGGTGCTCAGTGCTCAGGGTGCTCAGTGCTCGGGGTGCAGGGTGCTCAGTACTCAGGGTGCTGGGTGCTCAGTACTCAGGGTGCTCAGTACTCAGGGTGCTGGGTGCTCAGTGCTCGGGGTGCTGGGTGCTCAGTACTCAGGGTGCTGGGTGCTCAGTGCTCAGGGTGCTGGGTGCTCAGTGCTCGGGGTGCTGGGTGCTCATTCTCGGGGTGCTGGGTGCTCAGTACTCAGGGTGCTGGGTGCTCAGTGCTCGGGGTGCTCGGTGCTCAGTACACAGGGTGCTGGGTACTCAGTGCTCGGGGTGCTGGGTGCTCAGTACTCAGGGTGCTGGGTGCTCAGTGCTCAGTACTCAGCGTGCTCTGTGCTCAGTGCTCAGAGTGTTGGATGCTCAGTACTCAGGTTGCTGGGTGCTCAGTGCTCAGGGTGCTCAGTGCTCAGGGTGCTGTTTGCTCAGGGTGCTGGGTGCTCAGTGCTCGGGGTGCTGGGTGCTCAGTGCTCGGGGTGCTGGGTGCTCAGTACTCAGGGTGCTAGGTGCTCAGTGCTCGGGGTGCTGGGTGCTCAGTGCTCGGGGTGATCGGTGCTCTGTGCTCAGGGTGCTGGGTGCTCAGTGCTCAGGGTGCTGGTTCTCAGTGCTCGGGGTTACTGGGTACTCAGTGCTCAGTACACAGGGTGCTGAGTGCTCAGTGCTCTGGGTGCTGGGTGCTCAGTGCTCAGTACTCAGGGTGCTGGGTGCTCAGTGCTCGGGGTGCCTGGTGCTCAGAGCTCGGGGTGCTCGGTGCTCAGTACTCAGGGTTCTCAGTGCTCAGTGCTCAGGGTGCTGGGTGCTCAGTACTCAGGGTGCTCAGTGCTCAGTACTCGGGGTACTGGGTGCTCAGTACTCAGGGTGCTCAGTGCTCAGTACTCGGGGTTCTGGGTGCTCAGTGCTCAGGGTGCTCAGTGCTCAGTGCTCGGGGTGCTGGGTGCTCAGTGCTCGGGGTGCTGGGTGCTCAGTGCTCAGAGTGCTGGGTGCTCAGTACTCAGGTTGCTGGGTGCTCAGTGCTCAGGGTGCTGGGTGCTCAGTACTCAGGGTGCTGGGTGCTCAGTACTCAGGGTGCTGGGTGCTCAGTGCTCGGGGTGCTGGGTGCACAGTGTTCGGGGTGCTCGGTGCTCAGTGCTCAGGGTGCTGGGTGCTCAGTGCTCGGGGTGCTGGGTGCACAGTGTTCGGGGTGCTCGGTGCTCAGTGTTCAGGGTGCTGGGTGCTCAGTACTCAGGGTGCTGGGTGCTCAGTACTCAGGGTGCTGGTTGCTCAGTCCTCAGCGTGCTCAGTGCTCAGGGTGCTGGGTGCTCAGTGCTCGGGGTGCTCGGTGCTCAGTACTCAGGGTACTGAGTGCTCAGTACTCAGGGTGCTGGGTGCTCAGTGCTCAGGGTGCTGGGTGCTCAGTGCTCAGGGTGCTCAGTGCTCAGTACTCAGGGTGCTGGGTGCTCATTACTCAGGGTGCTTGGTGCTCAGTGCTCGGGGTGCTGGGTGCTCAGTACTCAGGGTGCTGGGTGCTCAGTGCTCAGGGTGCTGGGTGCTCAGTGCTCGGGGTGCTGGGTGCTCAGTACTCAGGGTGCTGGGTGCACAGTGTTCGGGGTGCTCGGTGCTCAGTGCTCGGGGTGCTGGGTGCTCAGTACTCAGGGTGCTGGGTGCTCAGTACTCAGGGTGCTGGTTGCTCAGTACTCAGCGTGCTCAGTGCTCAGGGTGCTGGGTGCTCAGTGCTCGGGGTGCTCGGTGCTCAGTACTCAGGGTGCTGAGTGCTCAGTACTCAGGGTACTGTGTGCTCAGTGCTCAGGGTGCTGGGTGCTCAGTGCTCAGGGTGCTCAGTGCTCAGTACTCAGGGTGCTGGGTGCTCATTACTCAGGGTGCTTGGTGCTCAGTGCTCGGGGTGCAGGGTGCTCAGTACTCAGGGTGCTGGGTGCTCAGTGCTCACGGTGCTGGGTGCTCAGTGCTCGGGGTGCTGGGTGCTCAGTACTCAGGGTGCTGGGTGCTCAGTACTCAGGGTGCTGGGTGCTCAGTGCTCGGGGGGCTGGGTGCTCAGTGCTCAGGGTGCTGGGTGCTCATTACTTAGGGTGCTGGGTGCTCATTGCTCGGGGTGCTCGGTGCTCAGTACTCAAGGTGCGGGGTGCTCAGTGCTCACGGTGCTGGGGGCTCAGTCCTCGGGGTGCTCCGTGCTCAGTGCTCAGGGTGCTGGGTGCTCAGTGCTCAGGGTGCTCGGTGCTCAGTACTCATGGTGCTGGTTGCTCATTCTCGGGGTGCTGGGTGCTCAGTACTCAGGTTGCTCAGTACTCTGGGTGCTCGCTGCTCAGTACTCATGGTGCTGGGTGCTCAGTACTCAGGGTGCTCGGTGCTCAGGTCTCAGGGTGCTCGGTGCTCAGTGTTTGGGGTGCTGGGTGCTCAGTACTCAGGGTGCTGGGTGCTCAGTGTTCAGGGTGCTTGGTGCTCAGTGCTCAGCGTGCTGGGTGCTCAGTACTCAGTGCTCAGGATGCTGGGTGCTCAGTGCTCAGGGTGCTCAGTGCTCGGGGTGCAGGGTGCTCAGTACTCAGGGTGCTGGGTGCTCAGTACTCAGGGTGCTCAGTACTCAGGGTGCTGGGTGCTCAGTGCTCGGGGTGCTGGGTGCTCAGTACTCAGGGTGCTGGGTGCTCAGTGCTCAGGGTGCTGGGTGCTCAGTGCTCGGGGTGCTGGGTGCTCATTCTCGGGGTGCTGGGTGCTCAGTACTCAGGGTGCTGGGTGCTCAGTGCTCGGGGTGCTCGGTGCTCAGTACACAGGGTGCTGGGTACTCAGTGCTCGGGGTGCTGGGTGCTCAGTACTCAGGGTGCTGGGTGCTCAGTGCTCAGTACTCAGCGTGCTCTGTGCTCAGTGCTCAGAGTGTTGGATGCTCAGTACTCAGGTTGCTGGGTGCTCAGTGCTCAGGGTGCTCAGTGCTCAGGGTGCTGTTTGCTCAGGGTGCTGGGTGCTCAGTGCTCGGGGTGCTGGGTGCTCAGTGCTCGGGGTGCTGGGTGCTCAGTACTCAGGGTGCTCGGTGCTCAGTGCTCGGGGTGCTGGGTGCTCAGTGCTCGGGGTGATCGGTGCTCTGTGCTCAGGGTGCTGGGTGCTCAGTGCTCAGGGTGCTGGTTCTCAGTGCTCGGGGGTACTGGGTACTCAGTGCTCAGTACACAGGGTGCTGAGTGCTCAGTGCTCTGGGTGCTGGGTGCTCAGTGCTCAGTACTCAGGGTGCTGGGTGCTCAGTGCTCGGGGTGCCTGGTGCTCAGAGCTCGGGGTGCTCGGTGCTCAGTACTCAGGGTTCTCAGTGCTCAGTGCTCAGGGTGCTGGGTGCTCAGTACTCAGGGTGCTCAGTGCTCAGTACTCGGGGTACTGGGTGCTCAGTACTCAGGGTGCTCAGTGCTCAGTACTCGGGGTTCTGGGTGCTCAGTGCTCAGGGTGCTCAGTGCTCAGTGCTCGGGGTGCTGGGTGCTCAGTGCTCGGGGTGCTGAGTGCTCAGTGCTCAGAGTGCTGGGTGCTCAGTACTCAGGTTGCTGGGTGCTCAGTGCTCAGGGTGCTGGGTGCTCAGTACTCAGGGTGCTGGGTGCTCAGTACTCAGGGTGCTGGGTGCTCAGTGCTCGGGGTGCTGGGTGCACAGTGTTCGGGGTGCTCGGTGCTCAGTGCTCAGGGTGCTGGGTGCTCAGTGCTCGGGGTGCTGGGTGCACAGTGTTCGGGGTGCTCGGTGCTCAGTGTTCAGGGTGCTGGGTGCTCAGTGCTCAGCGTGCTGGGTGCTCAGTACTCAGTGCTCAGGATGCTGGGTGCTCAGTGCTCAGGGTGCTCAGTACTCAGGGTGCTGGGTGCTCAGTGCTCAGGGTGCTGGGTGCTCAGTACTCAGGGTGCTGGGTGCTCAGTACTCAGGGTGCTAAGAGCTCAGGGTGCTCAGTGCTCGGGGTGCTGGATACTCAGTGCTCAGTGCACAGGGTGCTGGGTGCTCAGTGTTCAGGGTGCTGGGTGCTCAGTGCTCAGCGTGCTGGGTGCTCAGTACTCAGTGCTCAGGATGCTGGGTGCTCAGTGCTCAGGGTTCTCAGTGCTCGGGGTGCAGGGTGCTCAGTACTCAGGGTGCTGGGTGCTCAGTACTCAGGGTGCTCAGTACTCAGGGTGCTGGGTGCTCAGTGCTCGGGGTGCTGGGTGCTCAGTACTCAGGGTGCTGAGTGCTCAGTGCTCAGGGTGCTGGGTGCTCAGTGCTCGGGGTGCTGGGTGCTCATTCTCGGGGTGCTGGGTGCTCAGTACTCAGGGTGCTGGGTGCTCAGTGCTCGGGGTCCTCGGTGCTCAGTACACAGGGTGCTGGGTGCTCAGTGCTCGGGGTGCTGGGTGCTCAGTACTCAGGGTGCTGGGTGCTCAGTGCTCAGTACTCAGCGTGCTCTGTGCTCAGTGCTCAGAGTGTTTGATGCTCAGTACTCAGGGTGCTGGGTGCTCAGTGCTCAGTGCTCAGGATGCTCAGTGCTCAGGGTGCTGGGTGCTCAGGGTGCTGGGTGCTCAGTGCTCGGGGTGCTGGGTGCTCAGTGCTCAGGGTGCTGGGTGCTCAGTGCTCAGTGCTCAGGTTGCTGGGTGCTCAGTGCTCAGGGTGCTGGGTGTTCAGTATTCAGGGTGCTGGGTGCTCAGTACTCAGGGTGCTGGGTGCTCAGTGCTCAGGGTGCTGGGTGCTCAGTGCTCACGATGCTGGGTACTCAGTACTCAGGGTGGTTGGTGCTCACTTCTCAGGGTGCTGGGTGCACAGTGTTCGGGGTGCTCGGTGCTCAGTGCTCGGGGTGCTGGGTGCTCAGTACTCAGGGTGCTGGGTGCTCAGTACCCAGGGTGCTGGTTGCTCAGTCCTCAGCGTGCTCAGTGCTCAGGGTGCTGGGTGCTCAGTGCTCGGGGTGCTCGGTGCTCAGTACTCAGGGTACTGAGTGCTCAGTACTCAGGGTGCTGGGTGCTCAGTGCTCAGGGTGCTGGGTGCTCAGTGCTCAGGGTGCTCAGTGCTCAGTACTCAGGGTGCTGGGTGCTCATTACTCAGGGTGCTTGGTGCTCAGTGCTCGGGGTGCTGGGTGCTCAGTACTCAGGGTGATGTGTGCTCAGTGCTCAGGGTGCTGGGTGCTCAGTGCTCGGGGTGCTGGGTGCTCAGTACTCAGGGTGCTGGGTGCTCAGTACTCAGGGTGCTGGGTGCTCAGTGCTCGGGGGGCTGGGTGCTCAGTGCTCAGGGTGCTGGGTGCTCATTACTTAGGGTGCTGGGTGCTCAGTGCTCTTGGTGCTCGGTGCTCAGTACTCAAGGTGCTGGGTGCTCAGTGCTCACGGTGCTGGGTGCTCAGTGCTCAGGGTGCTCGGTGCTCAGTACTCATGGTGCTGGGTGCTCATTCTCGGGGTGCTGGGTGCTCAGTACTCAGGTTGCTCAGTACTCTGGGTGCTCGATGCTGAGTTCTCAGGGTGCTCGGTGCTCAGTGTTTGGGGTGCTGGGTGCTCAGTACTCAGGGTGCTGGGTGCTCAGTGTTCAGGGTGCTTGGTGCTCAGTGCACAGCGTGCTGGGTGCTCAGTACTCAGTGCTCAGGATGCTGGGTGCTCAGTGCTCAGGGTGCTCAGTGCTCGGTGTGCAGGGTGCTCAGTACTCAGGGAGCTGGGTGCTCAGTACTCAGGGTGCTCAGTACTCAGGGTGCTGGGTGCTCAGTGCTCGGGGTGCTGGGTGCTCAGTACTCAGGGTGCTGGGTGCTCAGTGCTCAGGGTGCTGGGTGCTCAGTGCTCGGGGTGCTGGGTGCTCATTCTCGGGGTGCTGGGTGCTCATTACTCAGGGTGATGGGTGCTCAGTGCTCGGGGTGCTCGGTGCTCAGTACACAGAGTGCTGGGTGCTCCGTGCTCGGGGTGCTGGGTGCTCAGTACTCAGGGTGCTGGGTGCTCAGTGCTCAGTACTCAGCGTGCTCTGTGCTCAGTGCTCAGAGTGTTGGATGCTCAGTACTCAGGGTGCTGGGTGCTCAGTGCTCAGTGCTCAGGGTGCTCAGTGCTCAGGGTGCTGGGTGCTCAGGGTTTTTTGTGCTCAGTGCTCGGGTTGCTGGGTGCTCAGTGCTCAGGGTGCTGGGTGCTCAGTGCTCAGTGCTCAGGGTGCTGGGTGCTCAGTGCTGAGTGGTCAGGGTGAAGGGTGTTCAGTACTCAGGGTGATGGGTGCTCAGTACTCAGGGTGCTGGGTGCTCAGTGCTCAGGGTGCTGGGTGCTCAGTGCTCACGATGCTGGGTGCTCAGTACTCAGGGTGCTGGGTGCTCAGTTCTCAGGGTGCTGGGTGCACAGTGTTCGGGGTGCTCGGTGCTCTGTGCTCAGGGTGCTGGGTGCTCAGTACTCAGGGTGCTGGGTGCTCAGTGCTCGGGGTGCTGGGTGCTCAGTGCTCGGGGTGCTGGGTGCTCAGTACTCAGGGTGCTGGGTGCTCAGTGCTCGGGGTGCTGGGTGCTCAGTGCTCGGGGTGCTGGGTGCTCAGTACTCGGGGTGCTGGGTGCTCAGTGCTCAGGGTGCTGGTTCTCAGTGCTCGGGGGTACTGGGTACTCAGTGCTCAGTACACAGGGTGCTGAGTGCTCGGTGCTCGGGGTGCTGGGTGCTCAGTGCTCAGTACTCAGGGTGCTGGGTGCTCAGTGCTCGGGGTGCTGGGTGCTCAGAGCTCGGGGTGCTCGGTGCTCAGTACTCAGGGTTCTCAGTGCTCAGTGCTCAGGGTGCTGGGTGCTCAGTACTCAGGGTGCTCAGTGCTCAGTACTCGGGGTACTGGGTGCTCAGTACTCAGGGTGCTCAGTGCTCAGTACTCGGGTTTCTGGGTGCTCAGTGCTCAGGGTGCTCAGTGCTCAGTGCTCGGGGTGCTGGGTGCTCAGTGCTCGGGGTGCTGGTTGCTCAGTGCTCAGAGTGCTGGGTGCTCAGTACTCAGGTTGCTGGGTGCTCAGTGCTCAGGGTGCTGGGTGCTCAGTACTCAGGGTGCTGGGTGCTCAGTACTCAGGGTGCTGGGTGCTCAGTGCTCAGGGTGCTCGGTGCTCAGTACTCATGGTGCTGGGTACTCAGTGCTCAGGGTGCTCATTCTCGGGGTGCTTGGTGCTCAGTACTCAGGGTGCTGGGTGCTCAGTGCTCGGGGTTCTGGGTGATCAGTGCTCGGGGTGCTCGGTGCTCAGTTCTCTGGGTGCTCAGTGCTCAGTACTCAGGGTGCTGGGTGCTCAGTACTCAGGCTGCTGGGTGCTCAGTACTCAGGGTGCTGGGTGCTCAGTACTCAGGGTGCTCAGCACTCAGGGTGCTGGGTGCTCAGTGCTCGGGGTGCTGGGTGCTCAGTACTCAGGGTGCTGTGTGCTCAGTGCTCAGGGTGCTGGGTGCTCAGTGCTCGGGATGCTGGGTGCTCATTCTCGGGGTGCTGGGTGCTCAGTACTCAAGGTGCTGGGTGCTCAGTGCTCGGGGTGCTCGGTGCTCAGTACACAGGGTGCTGGGTGCTCAGTGCTCGGGGTGCTGGGTGCTCAGTACTCAGGGTGCTGGGTGCTCAGTTCTCAGTACTCAGTGTGCTCTGTGCTCAGTGCTCAGAGTGTTGGGTGCTCAGTACTCAGGGTGCTCTCTGCTCAGTGCTCAGTGCTCAGGGTGCTCAGTGCTCAGGCTGCTGGGTGCTCAGGGTGCTGGGTGCTCAGTGCTCCGGGTGCTGGGTGCTCAGTGCTCAGGGTGCTGGGTGCTCAGTGCTCAGTGCTCAGGGTGCTGGTTGCTCAGTGCTCAGTGCTCAGGGTGCAGGGTGTTCAGTACTCAGTGTGCTGGGTGCTCAGTACTCAGGGTGCTGGGTGCTCAGTGCTCAGGGTGCTGGGTGCTCAGTGCTCAGGATGCTGGGTGCTCAGTACTCAGGGTGCTGGGTGCTCACTTCTCAGGGTGCTGGGTGCACAGTGTTCGGGGTGCTCGGTGCTCAGTGCTCGGGGTGCTGGGTGCTCAGTACTCAGGGTGCTGGGTGCTCAGTGCTCTGGGTGCTGGGTGCTCAGTGCTCGGGGTGCTGGGTGCTCAGTACTCAGGGTGCTGGGTGCTCAGTGGTCGGGGTGCTGGGTGCTCAGTGCTCAGGGTGCTGGGTCTCAGTGCTCAGGGGTACTGGGTACTCAGTGCTCAGTACACACAGTGCTGAGTGCTCAGTGCTCGGGGTGCTGGGTGCTCAGTGCTCAGTACTCAGGGTGCTGGGTGCTCAGTGCTCGGGGTGCTGGGTGCTCAGTGCTCGGGGTGCTCGGTGCTCAGTACTCAGGGTTCTCAGTGCTCAGGGTGCTGGGTGCTCAGTACTCAGGGTGCTCAGTGCTCAGTACTCGGGGTGCTGGGTGCTCAGTACTCAGGTTGCTCTGTGCTCAGTACTCGGGGTGCTGGGTGCTCAGTGCTCAGGGTGCTCAGTGGCCAGTGCTCGGAGTGCTGGGTGCTCAGTGCTCGGCGTGCTGGGTGCTCAGTGCTCAGAGTGCTGGGTGCTCAGTACTCAGTTTTCTGGTGCTCAGTGCTCAGGGTGCTGGGTGCTCAGTACTCAGGGTGCTGGGTGCTCAGTACTCATGGTGCTGGGTACTCAGTTCTCAGGGTGCTCATTCTCGGGGTGCTGGGTGCTCAGTACTCAGGGTGCTGGGTGCTCAGTGCTCGGGGTGCTGGGTGCTCAGTTCTCGGGGTGCTCGGTGCTCAGTACTCGGGGTGCTGGGTGAGCAGTGCTCAGGGTGCTGGGTGCTCAGTGCTCGGGGTACTGGGTGCTCAGTGCTCAGGGTGCTGGGTGCTCAGTGCTCGGGGTGCTCGGTGCTCAGTACTCAGGGTGCTGGGTGCTCAGTACTCAGGGTGCTGGGTGCTCAGTGCTCAGGGTGCTGGGTGCTCAGTACTCAGGGTGCTGGGTGCTCAGTACTCAGGGTGCTAAGAGCTCAGGGTGCTCAGTGCTCGGGGTGCTGGATGCTCAGTGCTCAGTGCACAGGGTGCTGGGTGCTCAGTCCTCGGGGTGCTGGGTGCTCAGTACTCAGGGTGCTGGGTGCTCAGTACTCAGGGTGCTGGGTACTCAGTGCTCAGGGTGCTGGGTGCTCAGTGCTCTGGGTGCTGGGTGCTCAGTGCTCAGGGTGCTGGGTGCTCAGTGCTCAGGTTGCTGGGTGCTCAGTGTTCGGGATGCTGGGTGCTGAGTGCTCAGGGTGCTGGGTGCTCAGTGCTCGGGGTGCTCGGTGCTCAGTACACAGGGTGCTGGGTGCTCAGTGCTCGGGGTGCTGGGTGCTCAGTGCTCAGTACTCAGGGTGCTGGGTGCTCAGTGCTCGGGGTGCTCGGTGCTCAGTACACAGGGTGCTGGGTGCTCAGTACTCAGTGTGCTCGGTGCTCAGTACTCAGGGTGCTGGGTGCTCCGTGCTCGGGGTGCTGGGTGCTCAGTGCTCTGGCTGCTTAGTACTCAGTACTCAGGGTGCTGGGTGCTCAGTACTCAGGGTGCTCAGTGCTCGGGGTGCTGGGTGCTCAGTGCTCAGGGTGATCGGTGCTCAGTACTCAGGATGCTCCGTGCTCAGTACTCAGGGTGCTGGTTGCTCAGTCCTCATGGTGCTCAGTGCTTAGGGTGCTGTGTGCTCCGTGCTCGGGGTGCTCGGTGCTCAGTATTCAGGTTGCTGAGTGCTCAGTACTCAGGGTGCTGGGTGCTCAGTACTCAGGGTGCTGGGTGCTCAGTGCTCGGTGTGCTGGGTGCTCAGTGCTCAGGGTGCTCAGTGCTCAGTACTCAGGGTGCTCAGTGCTCAGTACTCAGGGTGCTGGGTGCTCAGTGCTCAGGGTGCTGGGTGCTCAGTGCTCGGGGGTACTGGGTACTCAGTGCTCAGTACACAGGGTGCTGAGTGCTCAGTGCTCGGGGTGCTGGGTGCTCAGTGCTCAGTACTCAGGGTGCTGGGTGCTCAGTGCTCAGGGTGCTGGGTGCTCAGTGCTCGGTGTGCTCGGTGCTCAGTACTCAGGGTTCTCAGTGCTCAGTGCTCAGGGTGCTGGGTGCTCAGTACTCAGGGTGCTCAGTGCTCAGTACTCGGGGTGCTGGGTGCTCAGTACTCAGGGTGCTCAGTGCTCAGTACTCGGGGTGCTGGGTGCTCAGTGCTCAGGGTGCTCAGTGCTCAGTGCTCGGGGTGCTGGGTGCTCAGTGCTCGGGGTGCTGGGTGCTCATTGCTCAGAGTGCTGGGTGCTCAGTACTCAGGTTGCTGGGTGCTCAGTGCTCAGGGTGCTGGGTGCTCAGTACTCAGGGTGCTGGGTGCTCAGTACTCATGGTGCTGGGTACTCAGTGCTCAGGGTGCTCATTCTTGGGGTGCTGGGTGCTCAGTACTCAGGGTGCTGGGTGCTCAGTGCTCGGGGTGCTGGGTGCTCATTGCTCAGGGTGATCGGTGCTCAGTACTCAGGATGCTGGGTGCTCAGTACTCAGGGTGCTGGGTGCTCAGTACTCAGGGTGCTGGGTGCTCAGTGCTCAGTACTCAGCGTGCTCTGTGCTCAGTGCTCAGAGTGTTTGATGCTCAGTACTCAGGGTGCTGGGTGCTCAGTGCTCAGTGCTCAGGATGCTCAGTGCTCAGGGTGCTGGGTGCTCAGGGTGCTGGGTACTCAGTGTTCGGGGTGCTGGGTGCTCAGTGCTCAGGGTGCTGGGTGCTCAGTGCTCAGTGCTCAGGGTGCTGGGTGCTCAGTGCTCATTGCTCAGGGTGCTGGGTGTTCAGTATTCAGGGTGCTGGGTGCTCAGTACTCAGGGTGCTGGGTGCTCAGTGCTCAGGGTGCTGGGTGCTCAGTGCTCACGATGCTGGGTACTCAGTACTCAGGGTGCTGGGTGCTCACTTCTCAGGGTGCTGGGTGCACAGTGTTCGGGGTGCTCGGTGCTCAGTGCTCGGGTTGCTGGGTGCTCAGTACTCAGGGTGCTGGTTGCTCAGTCCTCAGCGTGCTCAGTGCTCAGTACTCAGGGTGCTGGGTGCTCATTACTCAGGGTGCTTGGTGCTCAGTGCTCGGGGTGCTGGGTGCTCAGTACTCAGGGTGCTGGGTGCTCAGTGCTCAGGGTGCTGAGTGCTCAGTGCTCGGGGTGCTGGGTGCTCAGTACTCAGGGTGCTGGGTGCTCAGTACTCAGGGTGCTGGTTGCTCAGTCCTCAGCGTGCTCAGTGCACAGGGTGCTGGGTGCTCAGTGCTCGGGGTGCTCGGTGCTCAGTACTCAGGGTACTGAGTGCTCAGTACTCAGGGTGCTGGGTGCTCAGTGCTCATGGTGCTGGGTGCTTAGTGCTCAGGGTGCTGGTTGCTCAGTCCTCAGCGTGCTCAGTGCTCAGGGTGCTGGGTGCTCAGTGCTCGGGGTGCTCGGTGCTCAGTACTCAGGGTACTGAGTGCTCAGTACTCAGGGTGCTGGGTGCTCAGTGCTCAGGGTGCTGGGTGCTTAGTGCTCAGTGTGCTCAGTGCTCAGTACTCAGGGTGCTGGGTGCTCATTACTCAGGGTGCTTGGTGCTCAGTGCTCGGGGTGCTGGGTGCTCAGTACTCAGGGTGCTGGGTGCTCAGTGCTCAGGGTGCTGGGTGCTCAGTGCTCGGGGTGCTGGGTGCTCAGTACTCAGGGTGCTGGGTGCTCAGTACTCAGGGTGCTGGGTGCTCAGTGCTCGGGGGGCTGGGTGCTCAGTGCTCAGGGTGCTGGGTGCTCATTACTTAGGGTGCTGGGTGCTCAGTGCTCGGGGTGCTCGGTGCTCAGTACTCAAGGTGCTGGGTGCTCAGTGCTCACGGTGCTGGGTGCTCAGTCCTCGGGGTGCTCCGTGCTCAGTGCTCAGGGTGCTGGGTGCTCAGTGCTCAGGGTGCTGGGTGCTCATTCTCGGGGTGCTGGGTGCTCAGTACTCAGGTTGCTCAGTACTCTGGGTGCTCGGTGCTCAGTTCTCAGGGTGCTCGGTGCTCAGTGTTTGGGGTGCTGGGTGCTCAGTACTCAGGGTGCTGGGTGCTCAGTGTTCAGGGTGCTTGGTGCTCAGTGCTCAGCGTGCTGGGTGCTCAGTACTCAGTGCTCAGGATGCTGGGTGCTCAGTGCTCAGGGTGCTCAGTGCTCGGGGTGCAGGGTGCTCAGTACTCAGGGTGCTGGGTGCTCAGTACTCAGGGTGCTCAGTACTCAGGGTGCTGGGTGCTCAGTGCTCGGGGTGCTGGGTGCTCAGTACTCAGGGTGCTGGGTGCTCAGTGCTCAGGGTGCTGGGTGCTCAGTGCTCGGGGTGCTGGGTGCTCATTCTCGGGGTGCTGGGTGCTCAGTACTCAGGGTGCTGGGTGCTCAGTGCTCGGGGTGCTCGGTGCTCAGTACACAGGGTGCTGGGTGCTCCGTGCTCAGGGTGCTGGGTGCTCAGTACTCAGGGTGCTGGGTGCTCAGTGCTCAGTACTCAGCGTGCTCTGTGCTCAGTGCTGAGAGTGTTGGATGCTCAGTACTCAGGGTGCTGGGTGCTCAGTGCTCAGTGCTCAGGGTGCTCAGTGCTCAGGGTGCTGGGTGCTCAGGGTTCTTTGTGCTCAGTGCTCGGGGTGCTGGGTGCTCAGTGCTCAGGGTGCTGGGTGCTCAGTACTCAGTGCTCAGGGTGCTGGGTGCTCAGTGCTGAGTGCTCAGGGTGAAGGGTGTTCAGTACTCAGGGTGATGGGTGCTCAGTACTCAGGGTGCTGGGTGCTCAGTGCTCAGGGTGCTGGGTGCTCAGTGCTCACGATGCTGGGTGCTCAGTACTCAGGGTGCTGGGTGCTCAGTTCTCAGGGTGCTGGGTGCACAGTGTTCGGGGTGCTCGGTGCTCAGTGCTCAGGGTGCTGGGTGCTCAGTACTCAGGGTGCTGGGTGCTCAGTGCTCGGGGTGCTGGGTGCTCAGTGCTCGGCGTGCTGGGTGCTCAGTACTCAGGGTGCTGGGTGCTCAGTGCTCGGGGTGCTGGGTGCTCAGTGCTCAGTACTCAGGGTGCTGGGTGCTCAGTGCTCGGGGTGCTGGGTGCTCAGAGCTCGGGGTGCTCGGTGCTCAGTACTCAGGGTTCTCAGTGCTCAGTGCTCAGGGTGCTGGGTGCTCAGTACTCAGGGTGCTCAGTGCTCAGTACTCGGGGTACTGGGTGCTCAGTACTCAGGGTGCTCAGTGCTCAGTACTCGGGGTTCTGGGTGCTCAGTGCTCAGTGTGCTCAGTGCTCAGTGCTCGGGGTGCTGGGTGCTCAGTGCTCGGGGTGCTGGGTGCTCAGTGCTCAGAGTGCTGGGTGCTCAGTACTCAGGTTGCTGGGTGCTCAGTGCTCAGGGTGCTGGGTGCTCAGTACTCAGGGTGCTGGGTGCTCAGTACTCAGGGTGCTGGGTGCTCAGTGATCAGGGTGCTCGGTGCTCAGTACTCATGGTGCTGGGTACTCAGTGCTCAGGGTGCTCATTCTCGGGGTGCTGGGTGCTCAGTACTCAGGGTGCTGGGTGCTCAGTGCTCGGGGTGCTGGGTGATCAGTGCTCGGGGTGCTCGGTGCTCAGTACTCAGGGTGCTGGGTGCTCAGTACTCAGGGTGCTCAGTGCTCGGGGAGCTCGGGGCTCAGTACTCAGGGTGCTTGGTACTCAGTGCTCGGGGTGCTCGGTGCTCAGTATTCAGGGTGCTGGGTGCTCAGTGCTCAGGGTGCTGGGTGCTCAGTACTCAGGTTGCTGGGTGCTCAGTACTCAGCGTGCTGGGTGCTCAGTACTCAGGGTGCTGGGTGCTCAGTGCTCAGGGTGCTGGGTGCTCAGTACTCAGGGTGCTGGGTGCTCAGTACTCATGGTGCTGGGTACTCAGTGCTCAGGGTGCTCATTCTCGGGTTGCTGGGTGCTCAGTACTCAGGGTGCTGGGTGCTCAGTGCTCGGGGTGCTGGGTGCTCAGTGCTCTGGGTGCTCGGTGCTCAGTACTCAGGGTGCTTGGTGCTCAGTACTCAGGGTGCTCAGTGTTCGGGGAGCTCGGTGCTCAGTACTCAGGGTGCTGGGTGTTCAGTGCTCGGGGTGCTCGGTGCTCAGTACTCAGGGTTCTCAGTGCTCAGTGCTCAGGGTGCTGGGTGCTCTGTACTCATGGTGCTCAGTGCTCAGTACTCGGGGTGCTGGGAGCTCAGTACTCAGGGTGCTCAGTGCTCAGTACTCGGGGTGCTGGGTGCTCAGTGCTCAGGGTGCTCAGTGCTCAGTGCTCGGGGTGCTGGGTGCTCAGTTCTCAGGGTGCTCGGTGCTCAGTACTCGGGGTGCTGGGTGCTCAGTGCTCAGGGTGCTGGGTGCTCAGTGCTCGGGGTGCTGGGTGCTCAGTGCTCAGGGTGCTGGGTGCTCAGTGCCCGGGTGCTCAGTGCTCAGTACTCAGAGTGCTGGGTGCTCAGTGCTCGGGGTGCTGGGTGCTCAGAGCTCGGGGTGCTCGGTGCTCAGTACTCAGGGTTCTCAGTGCTCAGTGCTCAGGGTGCTGGGTGCTCAGTACTCAGGGTGCTCAGTGCTCAGTACTCGGGGTACTGGGTGCTCAGTGCTCAGCGTGCTGGGTGCTCAGTACTCAGTGCTCAGGATGCTGGGTGCTCAGTGCTCAGGGTTCTCAGTGCTCGGGGTGCAGGGTGCTCAGTACTCAGGGTGCTGGGTGCTCAGTACTCAGGGTGCTCAGTACTCAGGGTGCTGGGTGCTCAGTGCTCGGGGTGCTGGGTGCTCAGTACTCAGGGTGCTGAGTGCTCAGTGCTCAGGGTGCTGGGTGCTCAGTGCTCGGG
Source organism: Microtus oregoni (assembly GCF_018167655.1). Taxonomy (NCBI): domain Eukaryota; kingdom Metazoa; phylum Chordata; class Mammalia; order Rodentia; family Cricetidae; genus Microtus; species Microtus oregoni. The sequence goes on along the minus strand of NW_024543260.1, from coordinate 1,306,740 downwards.
GTGCTGGGTGCTCATTCTCGGGGTGCTGGGTGCTCAGTACTCAGGGTGCTGGGTGCTCAGTGCTCGGGGTCCTCGGTGCTCAGTACACAGGGTGCTGGGTGCTCAGTGCTCGGGGTGCTGGGTGCTCAGTACTCAGGGTGCTGGGTGCTCAGTGCTCAGTACTCAGCGTGCTCTGTGCTCAGTGCTCAGAGTGTTTGATGCTCAGTACTCAGGGTGCTGGGTGCTCAGTGCTCAGTGCTCAGGATGCTCAGTGCTCAGGGTGCTGGGTGCTCAGGGTGCTGGGTGCTCAGTGCTCGGGGTGCTGGGTGCTCAGTGCTCAGGGTGCTGGGTGCTCAGTGCTCAGTGCTCAGGTTGCTGGGTGCTCAGTGCTCAGGGTGCTGGGTGTTCAGTATTCAGGGTGCTGGGTGCTCAGTACTCAGGGTGCTGGGTGCTCAGTGCTCAGGGTGCTGGGTGCTCAGTGCTCACGATGCTGGGTACTCAGTACTCAGGGTGGTTGGTGCTCACTTCTCAGGGTGCTGGGTGCACAGTGTTCGGGGTGCTCGGTGCTCAGTGCTCGGGGTGCTGGGTGCTCAGTACTCAGGGTGCTGGGTGCTCAGTACCCAGGGTGCTGGTTGCTCAGTCCTCAGCGTGCTCAGTGCTCAGGGTGCTGGGTGCTCAGTGCTCGGGGTGCTCGGTGCTCAGTACTCAGGGTACTGAGTGCTCAGTACTCAGGGTGCTGGGTGCTCAGTGCTCAGGGTGCTGGGTGCTCAGTGCTCAGGGTGCTCAGTGCTCAGTACTCAGGGTGCTGGGTGCTCATTACTCAGGGTGCTTGGTGCTCAGTGCTCGGGGTGCTGGGTGCTCAGTACTCAGGGTGATGTGTGCTCAGTGCTCAGGGTGCTGGGTGCTCAGTGCTCGGGGTGCTGGGTGCTCAGTACTCAGGGTGCTGGGTGCTCAGTACTCAGGGTGCTGGGTGCTCAGTGCTCGGGGGGCTGGGTGCTCAGTGCTCAGGGTGCTGGGTGCTCATTACTTAGGGTGCTGGGTGCTCAGTGCTCTTGGTGCTCGGTGCTCAGTACTCAAGGTGCTGGGTGCTCAGTGCTCACGGTGCTGGGTGCTCAGTGCTCAGGGTGCTCGGTGCTCAGTACTCATGGTGCTGGGTGCTCATTCTCGGGGTGCTGGGTGCTCAGTACTCAGGTTGCTCAGTACTCTGGGTGCTCGATGCTGAGTTCTCAGGGTGCTCGGTGCTCAGTGTTTGGGGTGCTGGGTGCTCAGTACTCAGGGTGCTGGGTGCTCAGTGTTCAGGGTGCTTGGTGCTCAGTGCACAGCGTGCTGGGTGCTCAGTACTCAGTGCTCAGGATGCTGGGTGCTCAGTGCTCAGGGTGCTCAGTGCTCGGTGTGCAGGGTGCTCAGTACTCAGGGAGCTGGGTGCTCAGTACTCAGGGTGCTCAGTACTCAGGGTGCTGGGTGCTCAGTGCTCGGGGTGCTGGGTGCTCAGTACTCAGGGTGCTGGGTGCTCAGTGCTCAGGGTGCTGGGTGCTCAGTGCTCGGGGTGCTGGGTGCTCATTCTCGGGGTGCTGGGTGCTCATTACTCAGGGTGATGGGTGCTCAGTGCTCGGGGTGCTCGGTGCTCAGTACACAGAGTGCTGGGTGCTCCGTGCTCGGGGTGCTGGGTGCTCAGTACTCAGGGTGCTGGGTGCTCAGTGCTCAGTACTCAGCGTGCTCTGTGCTCAGTGCTCAGAGTGTTGGATGCTCAGTACTCAGGGTGCTGGGTGCTCAGTGCTCAGTGCTCAGGGTGCTCAGTGCTCAGGGTGCTGGGTGCTCAGGGTTTTTTGTGCTCAGTGCTCGGGTTGCTGGGTGCTCAGTGCTCAGGGTGCTGGGTGCTCAGTGCTCAGTGCTCAGGGTGCTGGGTGCTCAGTGCTGAGTGGTCAGGGTGAAGGGTGTTCAGTACTCAGGGTGATGGGTGCTCAGTACTCAGGGTGCTGGGTGCTCAGTGCTCAGGGTGCTGGGTGCTCAGTGCTCACGATGCTGGGTGCTCAGTACTCAGGGTGCTGGGTGCTCAGTTCTCAGGGTGCTGGGTGCACAGTGTTCGGGGTGCTCGGTGCTCTGTGCTCAGGGTGCTGGGTGCTCAGTACTCAGGGTGCTGGGTGCTCAGTGCTCGGGGTGCTGGGTGCTCAGTGCTCGGGGTGCTGGGTGCTCAGTACTCAGGGTGCTGGGTGCTCAGTGCTCGGGGTGCTGGGTGCTCAGTGCTCGGGGTGCTGGGTGCTCAGTACTCGGGGTGCTGGGTGCTCAGTGCTCAGGGTGCTGGTTCTCAGTGCTCGGGGGTACTGGGTACTCAGTGCTCAGTACACAGGGTGCTGAGTGCTCGGTGCTCGGGGTGCTGGGTGCTCAGTGCTCAGTACTCAGGGTGCTGGGTGCTCAGTGCTCGGGGTGCTGGGTGCTCAGAGCTCGGGGTGCTCGGTGCTCAGTACTCAGGGTTCTCAGTGCTCAGTGCTCAGGGTGCTGGGTGCTCAGTACTCAGGGTGCTCAGTGCTCAGTACTCGGGGTACTGGGTGCTCAGTACTCAGGGTGCTCAGTGCTCAGTACTCGGGTTTCTGGGTGCTCAGTGCTCAGGGTGCTCAGTGCTCAGTGCTCGGGGTGCTGGGTGCTCAGTGCTCGGGGTGCTGGTTGCTCAGTGCTCAGAGTGCTGGGTGCTCAGTACTCAGGTTGCTGGGTGCTCAGTGCTCAGGGTGCTGGGTGCTCAGTACTCAGGGTGCTGGGTGCTCAGTACTCAGGGTGCTGGGTGCTCAGTGCTCAGGGTGCTCGGTGCTCAGTACTCATGGTGCTGGGTACTCAGTGCTCAGGGTGCTCATTCTCGGGGTGCTTGGTGCTCAGTACTCAGGGTGCTGGGTGCTCAGTGCTCGGGGTTCTGGGTGATCAGTGCTCGGGGTGCTCGGTGCTCAGTTCTCTGGGTGCTCAGTGCTCAGTACTCAGGGTGCTGGGTGCTCAGTACTCAGGCTGCTGGGTGCTCAGTACTCAGGGTGCTGGGTGCTCAGTACTCAGGGTGCTCAGCACTCAGGGTGCTGGGTGCTCAGTGCTCGGGGTGCTGGGTGCTCAGTACTCAGGGTGCTGTGTGCTCAGTGCTCAGGGTGCTGGGTGCTCAGTGCTCGGGATGCTGGGTGCTCATTCTCGGGGTGCTGGGTGCTCAGTACTCAAGGTGCTGGGTGCTCAGTGCTCGGGGTGCTCGGTGCTCAGTACACAGGGTGCTGGGTGCTCAGTGCTCGGGGTGCTGGGTGCTCAGTACTCAGGGTGCTGGGTGCTCAGTTCTCAGTACTCAGTGTGCTCTGTGCTCAGTGCTCAGAGTGTTGGGTGCTCAGTACTCAGGGTGCTCTCTGCTCAGTGCTCAGTGCTCAGGGTGCTCAGTGCTCAGGCTGCTGGGTGCTCAGGGTGCTGGGTGCTCAGTGCTCCGGGTGCTGGGTGCTCAGTGCTCAGGGTGCTGGGTGCTCAGTGCTCAGTGCTCAGGGTGCTGGTTGCTCAGTGCTCAGTGCTCAGGGTGCAGGGTGTTCAGTACTCAGTGTGCTGGGTGCTCAGTACTCAGGGTGCTGGGTGCTCAGTGCTCAGGGTGCTGGGTGCTCAGTGCTCAGGATGCTGGGTGCTCAGTACTCAGGGTGCTGGGTGCTCACTTCTCAGGGTGCTGGGTGCACAGTGTTCGGGGTGCTCGGTGCTCAGTGCTCGGGGTGCTGGGTGCTCAGTACTCAGGGTGCTGGGTGCTCAGTGCTCTGGGTGCTGGGTGCTCAGTGCTCGGGGTGCTGGGTGCTCAGTACTCAGGGTGCTGGGTGCTCAGTGGTCGGGGTGCTGGGTGCTCAGTGCTCAGGGTGCTGGGTCTCAGTGCTCAGGGGTACTGGGTACTCAGTGCTCAGTACACACAGTGCTGAGTGCTCAGTGCTCGGGGTGCTGGGTGCTCAGTGCTCAGTACTCAGGGTGCTGGGTGCTCAGTGCTCGGGGTGCTGGGTGCTCAGTGCTCGGGGTGCTCGGTGCTCAGTACTCAGGGTTCTCAGTGCTCAGGGTGCTGGGTGCTCAGTACTCAGGGTGCTCAGTGCTCAGTACTCGGGGTGCTGGGTGCTCAGTACTCAGGTTGCTCTGTGCTCAGTACTCGGGGTGCTGGGTGCTCAGTGCTCAGGGTGCTCAGTGGCCAGTGCTCGGAGTGCTGGGTGCTCAGTGCTCGGCGTGCTGGGTGCTCAGTGCTCAGAGTGCTGGGTGCTCAGTACTCAGTTTTCTGGTGCTCAGTGCTCAGGGTGCTGGGTGCTCAGTACTCAGGGTGCTGGGTGCTCAGTACTCATGGTGCTGGGTACTCAGTTCTCAGGGTGCTCATTCTCGGGGTGCTGGGTGCTCAGTACTCAGGGTGCTGGGTGCTCAGTGCTCGGGGTGCTGGGTGCTCAGTTCTCGGGGTGCTCGGTGCTCAGTACTCGGGGTGCTGGGTGAGCAGTGCTCAGGGTGCTGGGTGCTCAGTGCTCGGGGTACTGGGTGCTCAGTGCTCAGGGTGCTGGGTGCTCAGTGCTCGGGGTGCTCGGTGCTCAGTACTCAGGGTGCTGGGTGCTCAGTACTCAGGGTGCTGGGTGCTCAGTGCTCAGGGTGCTGGGTGCTCAGTACTCAGGGTGCTGGGTGCTCAGTACTCAGGGTGCTAAGAGCTCAGGGTGCTCAGTGCTCGGGGTGCTGGATGCTCAGTGCTCAGTGCACAGGGTGCTGGGTGCTCAGTCCTCGGGGTGCTGGGTGCTCAGTACTCAGGGTGCTGGGTGCTCAGTACTCAGGGTGCTGGGTACTCAGTGCTCAGGGTGCTGGGTGCTCAGTGCTCTGGGTGCTGGGTGCTCAGTGCTCAGGGTGCTGGGTGCTCAGTGCTCAGGTTGCTGGGTGCTCAGTGTTCGGGATGCTGGGTGCTGAGTGCTCAGGGTGCTGGGTGCTCAGTGCTCGGGGTGCTCGGTGCTCAGTACACAGGGTGCTGGGTGCTCAGTGCTCGGGGTGCTGGGTGCTCAGTGCTCAGTACTCAGGGTGCTGGGTGCTCAGTGCTCGGGGTGCTCGGTGCTCAGTACACAGGGTGCTGGGTGCTCAGTACTCAGTGTGCTCGGTGCTCAGTACTCAGGGTGCTGGGTGCTCCGTGCTCGGGGTGCTGGGTGCTCAGTGCTCTGGCTGCTTAGTACTCAGTACTCAGGGTGCTGGGTGCTCAGTACTCAGGGTGCTCAGTGCTCGGGGTGCTGGGTGCTCAGTGCTCAGGGTGATCGGTGCTCAGTACTCAGGATGCTCCGTGCTCAGTACTCAGGGTGCTGGTTGCTCAGTCCTCAGGGTGCTCAGTGCTTAGGGTGCTGTGTGCTCCGTGCTCGGGGTGCTCGGTGCTCAGTATTCAGGTTGCTGAGTGCTCAGTACTCAGGGTGCTGGGTGCTCAGTACTCAGGGTGCTGGGTGCTCAGTGCTCGGTGTGCTGGGTGCTCAGTGCTCAGGGTGCTCAGTGCTCAGTACTCAGGGTGCTCAGTGCTCAGTACTCAGGGTGCTGGGTGCTCAGTGCTCAGGGTGCTGGGTGCTCAGTGCTCGGGGGTACTGGGTACTCAGTGCTCAGTACACAGGGTGCTGAGTGCTCAGTGCTCGGGGTGCTGGGTGCTCAGTGCTCAGTACTCAGGGTGCTGGGTGCTCAGTGCTCAGGGTGCTGGGTGCTCAGTGCTCGGTGTGCTCGGTGCTCAGTACTCAGGGTTCTCAGTGCTCAGTGCTCAGGGTGCTGGGTGCTCAGTACTCAGGGTGCTCAGTGCTCAGTACTCGGGGTGCTGGGTGCTCAGTACTCAGGGTGCTCAGTGCTCAGTACTCGGGGTGCTGGGTGCTCAGTGCTCAGGGTGCTCAGTGCTCAGTGCTCGGGGTGCTGGGTGCTCAGTGCTCGGGGTGCTGGGTGCTCATTGCTCAGAGTGCTGGGTGCTCAGTACTCAGGTTGCTGGGTGCTCAGTGCTCAGGGTGCTGGGTGCTCAGTACTCAGGGTGCTGGGTGCTCAGTACTCATGGTGCTGGGTACTCAGTGCTCAGGGTGCTCATTCTTGGGGTGCTGGGTGCTCAGTACTCAGGGTGCTGGGTGCTCAGTGCTCGGGGTGCTGGGTGCTCATTGCTCAGGGTGATCGGTGCTCAGTACTCAGGATGCTGGGTGCTCAGTACTCAGGGTGCTGGGTGCTCAGTACTCAGGGTGCTGGGTGCTCAGTGCTCAGTACTCAGCGTGCTCTGTGCTCAGTGCTCAGAGTGTTTGATGCTCAGTACTCAGGGTGCTGGGTGCTCAGTGCTCAGTGCTCAGGATGCTCAGTGCTCAGGGTGCTGGGTGCTCAGGGTGCTGGGTACTCAGTGTTCGGGGTGCTGGGTGCTCAGTGCTCAGGGTGCTGGGTGCTCAGTGCTCAGTGCTCAGGGTGCTGGGTGCTCAGTGCTCATTGCTCAGGGTGCTGGGTGTTCAGTATTCAGGGTGCTGGGTGCTCAGTACTCAGGGTGCTGGGTGCTCAGTGCTCAGGGTGCTGGGTGCTCAGTGCTCACGATGCTGGGTACTCAGTACTCAGGGTGCTGGGTGCTCACTTCTCAGGGTGCTGGGTGCACAGTGTTCGGGGTGCTCGGTGCTCAGTGCTCGGGTTGCTGGGTGCTCAGTACTCAGGGTGCTGGTTGCTCAGTCCTCAGCGTGCTCAGTGCTCAGTACTCAGGGTGCTGGGTGCTCATTACTCAGGGTGCTTGGTGCTCAGTGCTCGGGGTGCTGGGTGCTCAGTACTCAGGGTGCTGGGTGCTCAGTGCTCAGGGTGCTGAGTGCTCAGTGCTCGGGGTGCTGGGTGCTCAGTACTCAGGGTGCTGGGTGCTCAGTACTCAGGGTGCTGGTTGCTCAGTCCTCAGCGTGCTCAGTGCACAGGGTGCTGGGTGCTCAGTGCTCGGGGTGCTCGGTGCTCAGTACTCAGGGTACTGAGTGCTCAGTACTCAGGGTGCTGGGTGCTCAGTGCTCATGGTGCTGGGTGCTTAGTGCTCAGGGTGCTGGTTGCTCAGTCCTCAGCGTGCTCAGTGCTCAGGGTGCTGGGTGCTCAGTGCTCGGGGTGCTCGGTGCTCAGTACTCAGGGTACTGAGTGCTCAGTACTCAGGGTGCTGGGTGCTCAGTGCTCAGGGTGCTGGGTGCTTAGTGCTCAGTGTGCTCAGTGCTCAGTACTCAGGGTGCTGGGTGCTCATTACTCAGGGTGCTTGGTGCTCAGTGCTCGGGGTGCTGGGTGCTCAGTACTCAGGGTGCTGGGTGCTCAGTGCTCAGGGTGCTGGGTGCTCAGTGCTCGGGGTGCTGGGTGCTCAGTACTCAGGGTGCTGGGTGCTCAGTACTCAGGGTGCTGGGTGCTCAGTGCTCGGGGGGCTGGGTGCTCAGTGCTCAGGGTGCTGGGTGCTCATTACTTAGGGTGCTGGGTGCTCAGTGCTCGGGGTGCTCGGTGCTCAGTACTCAAGGTGCTGGGTGCTCAGTGCTCACGGTGCTGGGTGCTCAGTCCTCGGGGTGCTCCGTGCTCAGTGCTCAGGGTGCTGGGTGCTCAGTGCTCAGGGTGCTGGGTGCTCATTCTCGGGGTGCTGGGTGCTCAGTACTCAGGTTGCTCAGTACTCTGGGTGCTCGGTGCTCAGTTCTCAGGGTGCTCGGTGCTCAGTGTTTGGGGTGCTGGGTGCTCAGTACTCAGGGTGCTGGGTGCTCAGTGTTCAGGGTGCTTGGTGCTCAGTGCTCAGCGTGCTGGGTGCTCAGTACTCAGTGCTCAGGATGCTGGGTGCTCAGTGCTCAGGGTGCTCAGTGCTCGGGGTGCAGGGTGCTCAGTACTCAGGGTGCTGGGTGCTCAGTACTCAGGGTGCTCAGTACTCAGGGTGCTGGGTGCTCAGTGCTCGGGGTGCTGGGTGCTCAGTACTCAGGGTGCTGGGTGCTCAGTGCTCAGGGTGCTGGGTGCTCAGTGCTCGGGGTGCTGGGTGCTCATTCTCGGGGTGCTGGGTGCTCAGTACTCAGGGTGCTGGGTGCTCAGTGCTCGGGGTGCTCGGTGCTCAGTACACAGGGTGCTGGGTGCTCCGTGCTCAGGGTGCTGGGTGCTCAGTACTCAGGGTGCTGGGTGCTCAGTGCTCAGTACTCAGCGTGCTCTGTGCTCAGTGCTGAGAGTGTTGGATGCTCAGTACTCAGGGTGCTGGGTGCTCAGTGCTCAGTGCTCAGGGTGCTCAGTGCTCAGGGTGCTGGGTGCTCAGGGTTCTTTGTGCTCAGTGCTCGGGGTGCTGGGTGCTCAGTGCTCAGGGTGCTGGGTGCTCAGTACTCAGTGCTCAGGGTGCTGGGTGCTCAGTGCTGAGTGCTCAGGGTGAAGGGTGTTCAGTACTCAGGGTGATGGGTGCTCAGTACTCAGGGTGCTGGGTGCTCAGTGCTCAGGGTGCTGGGTGCTCAGTGCTCACGATGCTGGGTGCTCAGTACTCAGGGTGCTGGGTGCTCAGTTCTCAGGGTGCTGGGTGCACAGTGTTCGGGGTGCTCGGTGCTCAGTGCTCAGGGTGCTGGGTGCTCAGTACTCAGGGTGCTGGGTGCTCAGTGCTCGGGGTGCTGGGTGCTCAGTGCTCGGCGTGCTGGGTGCTCAGTACTCAGGGTGCTGGGTGCTCAGTGCTCGGGGTGCTGGGTGCTCAGTGCTCAGTACTCAGGGTGCTGGGTGCTCAGTGCTCGGGGTGCTGGGTGCTCAGAGCTCGGGGTGCTCGGTGCTCAGTACTCAGGGTTCTCAGTGCTCAGTGCTCAGGGTGCTGGGTGCTCAGTACTCAGGGTGCTCAGTGCTCAGTACTCGGGGTACTGGGTGCTCAGTACTCAGGGTGCTCAGTGCTCAGTACTCGGGGTTCTGGGTGCTCAGTGCTCAGTGTGCTCAGTGCTCAGTGCTCGGGGTGCTGGGTGCTCAGTGCTCGGGGTGCTGGGTGCTCAGTGCTCAGAGTGCTGGGTGCTCAGTACTCAGGTTGCTGGGTGCTCAGTGCTCAGGGTGCTGGGTGCTCAGTACTCAGGGTGCTGGGTGCTCAGTACTCAGGGTGCTGGGTGCTCAGTGATCAGGGTGCTCGGTGCTCAGTACTCATGGTGCTGGGTACTCAGTGCTCAGGGTGCTCATTCTCGGGGTGCTGGGTGCTCAGTACTCAGGGTGCTGGGTGCTCAGTGCTCGGGGTGCTGGGTGATCAGTGCTCGGGGTGCTCGGTGCTCAGTACTCAGGGTGCTGGGTGCTCAGTACTCAGGGTGCTCAGTGCTCGGGGAGCTCGGGGCTCAGTACTCAGGGTGCTTGGTACTCAGTGCTCGGGGTGCTCGGTGCTCAGTATTCAGGGTGCTGGGTGCTCAGTGCTCAGGGTGCTGGGTGCTCAGTACTCAGGTTGCTGGGTGCTCAGTACTCAGCGTGCTGGGTGCTCAGTACTCAGGGTGCTGGGTGCTCAGTGCTCAGGGTGCTGGGTGCTCAGTACTCAGGGTGCTGGGTGCTCAGTACTCATGGTGCTGGGTACTCAGTGCTCAGGGTGCTCATTCTCGGGTTGCTGGGTGCTCAGTACTCAGGGTGCTGGGTGCTCAGTGCTCGGGGTGCTGGGTGCTCAGTGCTCTGGGTGCTCGGTGCTCAGTACTCAGGGTGCTTGGTGCTCAGTACTCAGGGTGCTCAGTGTTCGGGGAGCTCGGTGCTCAGTACTCAGGGTGCTGGGTGTTCAGTGCTCGGGGTGCTCGGTGCTCAGTACTCAGGGTTCTCAGTGCTCAGTGCTCAGGGTGCTGGGTGCTCTGTACTCATGGTGCTCAGTGCTCAGTACTCGGGGTGCTGGGAGCTCAGTACTCAGGGTGCTCAGTGCTCAGTACTCGGGGTGCTGGGTGCTCAGTGCTCAGGGTGCTCAGTGCTCAGTGCTCGGGGTGCTGGGTGCTCAGTTCTCAGGGTGCTCGGTGCTCAGTACTCGGGGTGCTGGGTGCTCAGTGCTCAGGGTGCTGGGTGCTCAGTGCTCGGGGTGCTGGGTGCTCAGTGCTCAGGGTGCTGGGTGCTCAGTGCCCGGGTGCTCAGTGCTCAGTACTCAGAGTGCTGGGTGCTCAGTACTCAGGGTGCTGGGTGCTCAGTACTCGGGGTGCTGGGTGCTGAGTCCTCAGGGTGCTCAGTGGTCAGGGTGCTGGGTGCTCAGTGCTCGGGGTGCTCAGTGCTCAGTACTCAGGCTGCTGAGTGATCAGTACTCAGGGTGCTGGCTGCTCAGTACTCAGGGTGCTGGGTGCTCAGTGCTCAGTACTCAGGGTGCTGGGTGCTCAGTGCTCGGGGTGCTGGGTGCTCAGTGCTCGGGGTGCTCGGTGCTCAGTACTCAGGGTTCTCAGTGCTCAGTGCTCAGGGTGCTGGGTGCTCAGTACTCAGGGTGCTCAGTGCTCCGTACTCGGGGTGCTGGGTGCTCAGTACTCAGGGTGCTCAGTGCTCAGTACTCGGGGTGCTGGGTGCTCAGTGCTCAGGGTGCTCAGTGCTCAGTGCTCGGGGTGCTGGGTGCTCAGTGCTCGGGGTGCTGGGTGCTCAGTGCTCAGAGTGCTGGGTGCTCAGTACTCAGGTTGCTGGGTGCTCAGTGCTCAGTGTGCTGGGTGCTCAGTACTCAGGGTGCTGGGTGCTCAGAACTCATGGTGCTGGGTGCTCATTGCTCAGGGTGCTGGGTGCTCAGTGCTCGGTGTGCTCGGTGCTCAGTACTCAGGATGCTGAGTGCTCAGTACTCAGGGTGCTGGGTGCTCAGTACTCAGGGTGCTGGGTGTTCAGTGCTCGGGGTGCTCGGTGCTCAGTACTCAGTGTTCTCAGTGCTCAGTGCTCAGGGTGCTGGGTGCTCAGTACTCATGGTGCTCAGTGCTCAGTACTCGGGGTGCTGGGAGCTCAGTACTCAGGGTGCTCAGTGCTCAGTACTCGGGGTGCTGGGTGCTCAGTGCTCAGGGTGCTCAGTGCTCAGTGCTCAAGGTGCTGGGTGCTCAGTTCTCAGGGTGCTCGGTGCTCAGTACTCGGGGTGCTGGGTGCTCAGTGCTCAGGGTGCTGGGTGCTCAGTGCTCGGGGTGCTGGGTGCTCAGTGCTCAGGGTGCTGGGTGCTCAGTGCCCGGGTGCTCAGTGCTCAGTACTCAGAGTGCTGGGTGCTCAGTACTCAGGGTGCTGGGTGCTCAGTGCTCAGGGTGCTGGGTGCTCAGTACTCAGGGTGCTGGGTGCTCAGTACTCAGGGTGCTAAGAGCTCAGGCTGCTCAGTGCTCGGGGTGCTGGATGCTCAGTGCTCAGTGCACAGGGTGCTGGGTGCTCAGTCCTCGGGGTGCTGGGTGCTCAGTACTCAGGGTGCTGGGTGCTCAGTACTCAGGGTGCTGGGTGCTCAGTGCTCAGGGTGCTGGGTGCTCAGTGCTCTGGGTGCTGGGTGCTCAGTGCTCAGGGTGCTGGGTGCTCAGTGCTCACGGTGCTGGGTACTCAGTGCTCGGGGTGCTGGGTGCTGAGTGCTCAGGGTGCTGGGTGCTCAGTGCTCGGGGTGCTCGGTGCTCAGTACACAGGGTGCTGGGTGCTCAGTGCTCGGGGTGCTGGGTGCTCAGTGCTCAGTACTCAGGGTGCTGGGTGCTCAGTGCTCGGGGTGCTGGGTGCTCAGTACTCAGCGTGCTGGGTGCTCAGTACTCAGGGTGCTGGGTGCTCAGTGCTCAGGGTGCTGGGTGCTCAGTGCTGAGGGTGCTGGGTGCTCAGTGATCGGGGTGCTGGGTGCTCAGTACTCAGGGTGCTCAGTGCTCTGGGTGCTTAGTGCTCAGTACTCATGGTGCTGGGTGCTCAGTACTCAGGGTGCTCAGTGCTCGGGGTGCTGGGTGCTCAGTGCTCAGGGTGCTGGGTGCTCAGTACTCAGGATGCTGGGTGCTCAGTACTCAGGGTGCTGGGTGCTGAGTCCTCAGGGTGTTCAGTGGTCAGGGTGCTGGGTGCTCAGTGCTCGGGGTGCTCAGTGCTCAGTACTCAGGGTGCTGAGTGATCAGTACTCAGGGTGCTGGCTGCTCAGTACTCAGGGTGCTGGGTGCTCAGTGCTCGGGGTGCTGGGTGCTCAGTGCTCAGGGTGCTCAGTGCTCAGTACTCAGGGTGCTCAGTGCTCAGTACTCAGGGTGCTGGGTGCTCAGTGCTCAGGGTGCTGGGTGCTCAGTGCTCGGGGGTACTGGGTACTCAGTGCTCAGTACACAGGGTGCTGAGTGCTCAGTGCTCGGGGTGCTGGGTGCTCAGTGCTCAGTACTCAGGGTGCTGGGTGCTCAGTGCTCGGGGTGCTGGGTGCTCAGTGCTCGGGGTGCTCGGTGCTCAGTACTCAGGGTTCTCAGTGCTCAGTGCTCAGGGTGCTGGGTGCTCAGTACTCAGGGTGCTCAGTGCTCCGTACTCGGGGTGCTGGGTGCTCAGTACTCAGGGTGCTCAGTGCTCAGTACTCGGGGTGCTGGGTGCTCAGTGCTCAGGGTGCTCAGTGCTCAGTGCTCGGGGTGCTGGGTGCTCAGTGCTCGGGGTGCTGGGTGCTCAGTGCTCAGAGTGCTGGGTGCTCAGTACTCAGGTTGCTGGGTGCTCAGTGCTCAGTGTGCTGGGTGCTCAGTACTCAGGGTGCTGGGTGCTCAGAACTCATGGTGCTGGGTGCTCAGTGCTCAGGGTGCTGGGTGCTCAGTGCTCGGTGTGCTCGGTGCTCAGTACTCAGGATGCTGAGTGCTCAGTACTCAGGGTGCTGGGTGCTCAGTACTCAGGGTGCTGGGTGCTCAGTGCTCGGGGTGCTGGGTGCTCAGTGCTCAGGGTGCTCAGCGCTCAGTACTCAGGGTGCTCAGTGCTCAGTACTCAGGGTGCTGGGTGCTCAGTGCTCAGGGTGCTGGGTGCTCAGTGCTCAGGGGTACTGGGTACTCAGTGCTCAGTACACAGGGTGCTGAGTGCTCAGTGCTCGGGGTGCTGGGTGCTCAGTGCTCAGTACTCGGGGTGCTGGGTGCTCAGTACTCAGGGTGCTCAGTGCTCAGTACTCGGGGTGCTGGGTGCTCAGTGCTCAGGGTGCTCAGTGCTCAGTGCTCGGTGTGCTGGGTGCTCAGTGCTCGGTTTGCTGGGTGCTCAGTGCTCAGAGTGCTGGGTGCTCAGTACTCAGGTTGCTGGGTGCTCAGTGCTCAGGGTGCTGGGTGCTCAGTACTCAGGGTGCTGTGTGCTCAGTATTCATGGTGCTGGGTACTCAGTGCACAGGGTGCTCATTCTCGGGGTGCTGGGTGCTCAGTACTCAGGGTGCTGGGTGCTCAGTACTCAGTGTGCTAAGAGCTCAGGGTGCTCAGTGCTCGGGGTGCTGGATGCTCAGTGCTCAGTGCACAGGGTGCTGGGTGCTCAGTCCTCGGGGTGCTGGGTGCTCAGTACTCAGGGTGCTGGGTGCTCAGTACTCAGGGTGTTGGGTGCTCAGTGCTCAGGGTGCTGGGTGCTCAGTGCTCTGGGTGCTGGGTGCTCAGTGCTCAGGGTGCTGGGTGCTCAGTGCCTAGGGTGCTGGGTGCTCAGTGCTAGGGGTGCTGGGTGCTGAGTGCTCGGGGTGCTGGGTGCTCAGTGCTCGGGGTGCTCGGTGCTCAGTACACAGGGTGCTGGGTGCTCAGTGCTCGGGGTGCTGGGTGCTCAGTGCTCAGTACTCAGGGTGCTGGGTGCTCAGTGCTCGGGGTGCTGGGTGCTCAGTACTCAGCGTGCTGGGTGCTCAGTACTCAGGGTGCTGGGTGCTCAGTGCTCAGGGTGCTGGGTGCTCAGTGCTCAGGGTGCTGGGTGCTCAGTGATTGGGGTTCTGGGTGCTCAGTACTCAGGGTGCTCAGTGCTCGGGGAGCTCGGTGCTCAGTACTCAGGGTGCTGGGTGCTCAGTACTCAGTGCTCGGGGTCCTGGATGCTCCGTGCTCGGGGTGCTGGGTGCTCAGTGCTCTGGGTGCTTAGTGCTCAGTACTCAGGGTGCTGGGTGCTCAGTACTCAGGGTGCTCAGTGCTCGGGGTGCTGGGTGCTCAGTGCTCAGGGTGATCGGTGCTCAGTACTCAGGATGCTGGGTGCTCAGTACTCAGGGTGCTGAGTGCTCAGTACTCAGGGTGCTGGTTGCTCAGTCCTCAGGGTGCTCAGTGCTCAGGGTGCTGGGTGCTCAGTCCTCAGGGTGCTCAGTGCTCAGGGTGCTGGGTGCTCAGTGCTCGGGTTGCTCGGTGCTCAGTACTCAGGGTGCTGAGTGCTCAGTACTCAGGGTGCTGGGTGCTCAGTACTCAGGGTGCTGGGTGCTCAGTACTCAGGGTGCTGCGTGCTCAGTGCTCAGGGTGCTGGGTGCTCAGTGCTCGGGGGTACTGGGTACTCAGTGCTCAGTACACAGGGTGCTGAGTGCTCAGTGCTCGGGGTGCTGGGTGCTCAGTGCTCAGTACTCAGGGTGCTGGGTGCTCAGTGCTCGGGGTGCTGGGTGCTCAGTGCTCGGGGTGCTCGGTGCTCAGTACTCAGGGTTCTCAGTGCTCAGTGCTCAGGGTGCTGGGTGCTCAGTACTCAGGGTGCTCAGTGCTCCGTACTCGGGGTGCTGGGTGCTCAGTACTCAGGGTGCTCAGTGCTCAGTACTCGGGGTGCTGGGTGCTCAGTGCTCAGGGTGCTCAGTGCTCAGTGCTCGGGGTGCTGGGTGCTCAGTGCTCGGGGTGCTGGGTGCTCAGTGCTCAGAGTGCTGTGTGCTCAGTACTCAGGTTGCTGGGTGCTCAGTGCTCAGGGTGCTGGGTGCTCAGTACTCAGGGTGCTGGGTGCTCAGAACTCATGGTGCTGGGTGCTCAGTGCTCAGGGTGCTGGGTGCTCAGTGCTCGGTGTGCTCGGTGCTCAGTACTCAGGATGCTGAGTGCTCAGTACTCAGGGTGCTGGGTGCTCAGTACTCAGGGAGCTGGGTGCTCAGTGCTCGGGGTGCTGGGTGCTCAGTGCTCAGGGTGCTCAGCGCTCAGTACTCAGGGTGCTCAGTGCTCAGTACTCAGGGTGCTGGGTGCTCAGTGCTCAGGGTGCTGGGTGCTCAGTGCTCGGGGGTACTGGGTACTCAGTGCTCAGTACACAGGGTGCTGAGTGCTCAGTGCTCGGGGTGCTGGGTGCTCAGTGCTCAGTACTCAGGGTGCTGGGTGCTCAGTGCTCGGGGTGCTGGGTGCTCAGTGCTCGGGGTGCTCGGTGCTCAGTACTCAGGGTTCTCAGTGCTCAGTGCTCAGGGTGCTGGTTGCTCAGTACTCAGGGTGCTCAGTGCTCAGTACTCGGGGTGCTGGGTGCTCAGTGCTCAGGGTGCTCAGTGCTCAGTGCTCGGGGTGCTGGGTGCTCAGTGCTCGGGGTGCTGGGTGCTCAGTGCTCAGAGTGCTGGGTGCTCAGTACTCAGGTTGCTGGGTGCTCAGTGCTCAGGGTGCTGGGTGCTCAGTACTCAGGGTGCTGGTTGCTCAGTATTCATGGTGCTGGGTACTCAGTGCTCAGGGTGCTCATTCTCGGGGTGCTGGGTGCTCAGTACTCAGGGTGCTGGGTGCTCAGTACTCAGTGTGCTAAGAGCTCAGGGTGCTCAGTGCTCGGGGTGCTGGATGCTCAGTGCTCAGTGCACAGGGTGCTGGGTGCTCAGTCCTCGGGGTGCTGGGTGCTCAGTACTCAGGGTGCTGGGTGCTCAGTACTCAGGGTGCTGGGTGCTCAGTGCTCAGGGTGCTGGGTGCTCAGTGCTCTGGGTGCTGGGTGCTCAGTGCTCAGGGTGCTGGGTGCTCAGTGCCTAGGGTGCTGGGTGCTCAGTGCTAGGGGTGCTGGGTGCTGAGTGCTCGGGGTGCTGGGTGCTCAGTGCTCGGGGTGCTCGGTGCTCAGTACACAGGGTGCTGGGTGCTCAGTGCTCGGGGTGCTGGGTGCTCAGTGCTCAGTACTCAGGGTGCTGGGTGCTCAGTGCTCGGGGTGCTGGGTGCTCAGTACTCAGCGTGCTGGGTGCTCAGTACTCAGGGTGCTGGGTGCTCAGTGCTCAGGGTGCTGGGTGCTCAGTGCTCAGGGTGCTGGGTGCTCAGTGATCGGGGTTCTGGGTGCTCAGTACTCAGGGTGCTCAGTGCTCGGGGAGCTCGGTGCTCAGTACTCAGGGTGCTGGGTGCTCAGTACTCAGTGCTCGGGGTCCTGGATGCTCCGTGCTCGGGGTGCTGGGTGCTCAGTGCTCTGGGTGCTTAGTGCTCAGTACTCAGGGTGCTGGGTGCTCAGTACTCAGGGTGCTCAGTGCTCGGGGTGCTGGGTGCTCAGTGCTCAGGGTGATCGGTGCTCAGTACTCAGGATGCTGGGTGCTCAGTACTCAGGGTGCTGGGTGCTCAGTACTCAGGGTGCTGGTTGCTCAGTCCTCAGGGTGCTCAGTGCTCAGGGTGCTGGGTGCTCAGTCCTCAGGGTGCTCAGTGCTCAGGGTGCTGGGTGCTCAGTGCTCGGGTTGCTCGGTGCTCAGTACTCAGGGTGCTGAGTGCTCAGTACTCAGGGTTCTGGGTGCTCAGTACTCAGGGTGCTGGGTGCTCAGTGCTCGGGGTGCTGGGTGCTCAGTGCTCATGGTGCTCAGTGCTCAGTACTCAGGGTGCTGAGTGCTCAGTACTGAGTGTGCTGGGTGCTCAGTACTCAGGGTGCTGGGTGCTCAGTGCTCAGGGTGCTGGGTGCTCAGTACTCAGGGTGCTGGGTGCTCGGTGCTCAGTACGCTGGGTGCTCAGTACTCAGGGTGCTGGGTGCTCAGTACTCAGGGTGCTCGGTGCTCAGTACTCAGGGTGCTTTGTGCTGAGTGCTCGGGGTGCTGGGTGCTCAGTACACAGGGTGCTGGGTGCTGAGTGCTCGGGGTGCTCGGTGCTCAGTACCCTGGGTGCTCAGTACTCAGGGTGCTGGGTGCTCAGTACTCAGGGTGCTGGGTGCTTAGTACTCAGGGTGCTGGGTGCTCAGTGCTCAGGGTGCTGGGTGCTCAGTTCTCAGTACTCAGGGTGCTGGGTGCTCAGTGCTCAGGGTGCTGGGTGCTCACTGCTCAGGGTGCTGGGTGCTCGGTGCTCGGGGTGCTGGGTGCTTAGTGCTCGGGGTGCTGGGTGCTCAGTACTCAGGGTGCTGGGTGGTCAGTACTCACGGTGCTGGGTGCTCAGTACTCGGGGTGCTGGGTGCTCACTACTCCGGGTGCTGGGTGCTCAGTACTCAGGGTGCTGGGTGCTCAGTGCTCGGGGTGCTCGGTGCTCAGTACTCAGGGTGCTGGGTGCTCAGTGCTCAGGGTGCTGGGTGCTCAGTACTCAGTGTGCTGGGTGCTCAGTGCTCAGGGTGCTGGGTGCTCAGTACTTAGGGTGCTCAGTATTCAGGGTGCTGGGTGCTCAGTACTCAGGGTGCCCAGTGCTCAGGGTGCTGGGTGCTCAGTGCTCGGGGTGCTCGGTGCTCAGTACTCAGGATGCTGAGTGCTCAGTACTCAGGGTGCTGGGTGCTCAGTACTCAGGGTGCTGGGTGCTCAGTGCTCGGGGTGCTGCGTGCTCAGTGCTCAGGGTGCTCAGTGCTCAGTACTCAGGGTGCTCAGTGCTCAGTACTCAGGGTGCTGGGTGCTCAGTGCTCAGGGTGCTGGGTGCTCAGTGCTCGGGGGTACTGGGTACTCAGTGCTCAGTACACAGGGTGCTGGGTGCTCAGTGCTCGGGGTGCTGGGTGCTCAGTGCTCAGTACTCAGGGTGCTGGGTGCTCAGTGCTCGGGGTGCTGGGTGCTCAGTGCTCGGGGTGCTCGGTGCTCTGTACTCAGGGTTCTCAGTCCTGAGTGCTCAGGGTGCTGGGTGCTCAGTACTCAGGGTGCTCAGTGCTCAGTACTCGGGGTGCTGGGTGCTCAGTACTCAGGGTGCTCAGTGCTCAGTACTCGGGGTGCTGGGTGCTCAGTGCTCAGGGTGCTCAGTGCTCAGTGCTCGGGGTGCTGGGTGCTCAGTGCTCGGGGTGCTGGGTGCTCAGTGCTCAGAGTGCTGGGTGCTCAGTACTCAGGTTGCTGGGTGCTCAGTGCTCAGGGTGCTGGGTGCTCAGTACTCAGGGTGCTGGGTGCTCAATACTCATGGTGCTGGGTACTCAGTGCTCAGGGTGCTTATTATCGGGGTGCTGGGTGCTCAGTACTCAGGGTGCTGGGTGCTCAGTGCTCGGGGTGCTGGGTGCTCAGTGCTCAGGGTGCTCAGTGCTCGGGGAGCTCGGTGCTAAGTACTCAGGGTGCTGGGTGTTCAGTGCTCGGGGTGCTCGGTGCTCAGTACTCAGGGTTCTCAGTGCTCAGTGCTCAGGGTGCTGGGTGCTCAGTACTCAGGGTGCTCAGTGCTCCGTACTCGGGGTGCTGGGTGCTCAGTACTCAGGGTGCTCAGTGCTCAGTACTCGGGGTGCTGGGTGCTCAGTGCTCAGGGTGCTCAGTGCTCAGTGCTCGGGGTGCTGGGTGCTCAGTGCTCGGGGTGCTGGGTGCTCAGTGCTCAGAGTGCTGGGTGCTCAGTACTCAGGTTGCTGGGTGCTCAGTGCTCAGTGTGCTGGGTGCTCAGTACTCAGGGTGCTGGGTGCTCAGAACTCATGGTGCTGGGTGCTCAGTGCTCAGGGTGCTGGGTGCTCAGTGCTCGGTGTGCTCGGTGCTCAGTACTCAGGATGCTGAGTGCTCAGTACTCAGGGTGCTGGGTGCTCAGTACTCAGGGTGCTGGGTGCTCAGTGCTCGGGGTGCTGGGTGCTCAGTGCTCAGGGTGCTCAGCGCTCAGTACTCAGGGTGCTCAGTGCTCAGTACTCAGGGTGCTGGGTGCTCAGTGCTCAGGGTGCTGGGTGCTCAGTGCTCAGGGGTACTGGGTACTCAGTGCTCAGTACACAGGGTGCTGAGTGCTCAGTGCTCGGGGTGCTGGGTGCTCAGTGCTCAGTACTCGGGGTGCTGGGTGCTCAGTACTCAGGGTGCTCAGTGCTCAGTACTCGGGGTGCTGGGTGCTCAGTGCTCAGGGTGCTCAGTGCTCAGTGCTCGGTGTGCTGGGTGCTCAGTGCTCGGTTTGCTGGGTGCTCAGTGCTCAGAGTGCTGGGTGCTCAGTACTCAGGTTGCTGGGTGCTCAGTGCTCAGGGTGCTGGGTGCTCAGTACTCAGGGTGCTGTGTGCTCAGTATTCATGGTGCTGGGTACTCAGTGCACAGGGTGCTCATTCTCGGGGTGCTGGGTGCTCAGTACTCAGGGTGCTGGGTGCTCAGTACTCAGTGTGCTAAGAGCTCAGGGTGCTCAGTGCTCGGGGTGCTGGATGCTCAGTGCTCAGTGCACAGGGTGCTGGGTGCTCAGTCCTCGGGGTGCTGGGTGCTCAGTACTCAGGGTGCTGGGTGCTCAGTACTCAGGGTGCTGGGTGCTCAGTGCTCAGGGTGCTGGGTGCTCAGTGCTCTGGGTGCTGGGTGCTCAGTGCTCAGGGTGCTGGGTGCTCAGTGCCTAGGGTGCTGGGTGCTCAGTGCTAGGGGTGCTGGGTGCTGAGTGCTCGGGGTGCTGGGTGCTCAGTGCTCGGGGTGCTCGGTGCTCAGTACACAGGGTGCTGGGTGCTCAGTGCTCGGGGTGCTGGGTGCTCAGTGCTCAGTACTCAGGGTGCTGGGTGCTCAGTGCTCGGGGTGCTGGGTGCTCAGTACTCAGCGTGCTGGGTGCTCAGTACTCAGGGTGCTGGGTGCTCAGTGCTCAGGGTGCTGGGTGCTCAGTGCTCAGGGTGCTGGGTGCTCAGTGATTGGGGTTCTGGGTGCTCAGTACTCAGGGTGCTCAGTGCTCGGGGAGCTCGGTGCTCAGTACTCAGGGTGCTGGGTGCTCAGTACTCAGTGCTCGGGGTCCTGGATGCTCCGTGCTCGGGGTGCTGGGTGCTCAGTGCTCTGGGTGCTTAGTGCTCAGTACTCAGGGTGCTGGGTGCTCAGTACTCAGGGTGCTCAGTGCTCGGGGTGCTGGGTGCTCAGTGCTCAGGGTGATCGGTGCTCAGTACTCAGGATGCTGGGTGCTCAGTACTCAGGGTGCTGAGTGCTCAGTACTCAGGGTGCTGGTTGCTCAGTCCTCAGGGTGCTCAGTGCTCAGGGTGCTGGGTGCTCAGTCCTCAGGGTGCTCAGTGCTCAGGGTGCTGGGTGCTCAGTGCTCGGGTTGATCGGTGCTCAGTACTCAGGGTGCTGAGTGCTCAGTACTCAGGGTGCTGGGTGCTCAGTACTCAGGGTGCTGGGTGCTCAGTACTCAGGGTGCTGCGTGCTCAGTGCTCAGGGTGCTGGGTGCTCAGTGCTCGGGGGTACTGGGTACTCAGTGCTCAGTACACAGGGTGCTGAGTGCTCAGTGCTCGGGGTGCTGGGTGCTCAGTGCTCAGTACTCAGGGTGCTGGGTGCTCAGTGCTCGGGGTGCTGGGTGCTCAGTGCTCGGGGTGCTCGGTGCTCAGTACTCAGGGTTCTCAGTGCTCAGTGCTCAGGGTGCTGGGTGCTCAGTACTCAGGGTGCTCAGTGCTCCGTACTCGGGGTGCTGGTTGCTCAGTACTCAGGGTGCTCAGTGCTCAGTACTCGGGGTGCTGGGTGCTCAGTGCTCAGGGTGCTCAGTGCTCAGTGCTCGGGGTGCTGGGTGCTCAGTGCTCGGGGTGCTGGGTGCTCAGTGCTCAGAGTGCTGGGTGCTCAGTACTCAGGTTGCTGGGTGCTCAGTGCTCAGGGTGCTGGGTGCTCAGTACTCAGGGTGCTGGGTGCTCAGAACTCATGGTGCTGGGTGCTCAGTGCTCAGGGTGCTGGGTGCTCAGTGCTCGGTGTGCTCGGTGCTCAGTACTCAGGATGCTGAGTGCTCAGTACTCAGGGTGCTGGGTGCTCAGTACTCAGGGAGCTGGGTGCTCAGTGCTCGGGGTGCTGGGTGCTCAGTGCTCAGGGTGCTCAGCGCTCAGTACTCAGGGTGCTCAGTGCTCAGTACTCAGGGTGCTGGGTGCTCAGTGCTCAGGGTGCTGGGTGCTCAGTGCTCGGGGGTACTGGGTACTCAGTGCTCAGTACACAGGGTGCTGAGTGCTCAGTGCTCGGGGTGCTGGGTGCTCAGTGCTCAGTACTCAGGGTGCTGGGTGCTCAGTGCTCGGGGTGCTGGGTGCTCAGTGCTCGGGGTGCTCGGTGCTCAGTACTCAGGGTTCTCAGTGCTCAGTGCTCAGGGTGCTGGTTGCTCAGTACTCAGGGTGCTCAGTGCTCAGTACTCGGGGTGCTGGGTGCTCAGTGCTCAGGGTGCTCAGTGCTCAGTGCTCGGGGTGCTGGGTGCTCAGTGCTCGGGGTGCTGGGTGCTCAGTGCTCAGAGTGCTGGGTGCTCAGTACTCAGGTTGCTGGGTGCTCAGTGCTCAGGGTGCTGGGTGCTCAGTACTCAGGGTGCTGGTTGCTCAGTATTCATGGTGCTGGGTACTCAGTGCTCAGGGTGCTCATTCTCGGGGTGCTGGGTGCTCAGTACTCAGGGTGCTGGGTGCTCAGTACTCAGTGTGCTAAGAGCTCAGGGTGCTCAGTGCTCGGGGTGCTGGATGCTCAGTGCTCAGTGCACAGGGTGCTGGGTGCTCAGTCCTCGGGGTGCTGGGTGCTCAGTACTCAGGGTGCTGGGTGCTCAGTACTCAGGGTGCTGGGTGCTCAGTGCTCAGGGTGCTGGGTGCTCAGTGCTCTGGGTGCTGGGTGCTCAGTGCTCAGGGTGCTGGGTGCTCAGTGCCTAGGGTGCTGGGTGCTCAGTGCTAGGGGTGCTGGGTGCTGAGTGCTCGGGGTGCTGGGTGCTCAGTGCTCGGGGTGCTCGGTGCTCAGTACACAGGGTGCTGGGTGCTCAGTGCTCGGGGTGCTGGGTGCTCAGTGCTCAGTACTCAGGGTGCTGGGTGCTCAGTGCTCGGGGTGCTGGGTGCTCAGTACTCAGCGTGCTGGGTGCTCAGTACTCAGGGTGCTGGGTGCTCAGTGCTCAGGGTGCTGGGTGCTCAGTGCTCAGGGTGCTGGGTGCTCAGTGATCGGGGTTCTGGGTGCTCAGTACTCAGGGTGCTCAGTGCTCGGGGAGCTCGGTGCTCAGTACTCAGGGTGCTGGGTGCTCAGTACTCAGTGCTCGGGGTCCTGGATGCTCCGTGCTCGGGGTGCTGGGTGCTCAGTGCTCTGGGTGCTTAGTGCTCAGTACTCAGGGTGCTGGGTGCTCAGTACTCAGGGTGCTCAGTGCTCGGGGTGCTGGGTGCTCAGTGCTCAGGGTGATCGGTGCTCAGTACTCAGGATGCTGGGTGCTCAGTACTCAGGGTGCTGGGTGCTCAGTACTCAGGGTGCTGGTTGCTCAGTCCTCAGGGTGCTCAGTGCTCAGGGTGCTGGGTGCTCAGTCCTCAGGGTGCTCAGTGCTCAGGGTGCTGGGTGCTCAGTGCTCGGGTTGCTCGGTGCTCAGTACTCAGGGTGCTGAGTGCTCAGTACTCAGGGTTCTGTGTGCTCAGTACTCAGGGTGCTGGGTGCTCAGTGCTCGGAGTGCTGGGTGCTCAGTGCTCATGGTGCTCAGTGCTCAGTACTCAGGGTGCTGAGTGCTCAGTACTGAGTGTGCTGGGTGCTCAGTACTCAGGGTGCTGGGTGCTCAGTGCTCAGGGTGCTGGGTGCTCAGTACTCAGGGTGCTGGGTGCTCGGTGCTCAGTACGCTGGGTGCTCAGTACTCAGGGTGCTGGGTGCTCAGTACTCAGGGTGCTCGGTGCTCAGTACTCAGGGTGCTTTGTGCTCAGTGCTCGGGGTGCTGGGTGCTCAGTACTCAGGGTGCTGGGTGCTGAGTGCTCGGGGTGCTCGGTGCTCAGTACCCTGGGTGCTCAGTACTCAGGGTGCTGGGTGCTCAGTACTCAGGGTGCTGGGTGCTTAGTACTCAGGGTGCTGGGTGCTCAGTGCTCAGGGTGCTGGGTGCTCAGTTCTCAGTACTCAGGGTGCTGGGTGCTCAGTGCTCAGGGTGCTGGGTGCTCACTGCTCAGGGTGCTGGGTGCTCGGTGCTCGGGGTGCTGGGTGCTTAGTGCTCGGGGTGCTGGGTGCTCAGTACTCAGGGTGCTGGGTGGTCAGTACTCACGGTGCTGGGTGCTCAGTACTCGGGGTGCTGGGTGCTCACTACTCCGGGTGCTGGGTGCTCAGTACTCAGGGTGCTGGGTGCTCAGTGCTCGGGGTGCTCGGTGCTCAGTACTCAGGGTGCTGGGTGCTCAGTGCTCAGGGTGCTGGGTGCTCAGTACTCAGTGTGCTGGGTGCTCAGTGCTCAGGGTGCTGGGTGCTCAGTACTTAGGGTGCTCAGTACTCAGGGTGCTGGGTGCTCAGTACTCAGGGTGCCCAGTGCTCAGGGTGCTGGGTGCTCAGTGCTCGGGGTGCTCGGTGCTCAGTACTCAGGATGCTGAGTGCTCAGTACTCAGGGTGCTGGGTGCTCAGTACTCAGGGTGCTGGGTGCTCAGTGCTCGGGGTGCTCCGTGCTCAGTGCTCAGGGTGCTCAGTGCTCAGTACTCAGGGTGCTCAGTGCTCAGTACTCAGGGTGCTGGGTGCTCAGTGCTCAGGGTGCTGGGTGCTCAGTGCTCGGGGGTACTGGGTACTCAGTGCTCAGTACACAGGGTGCTGGGTGCTCAGTGCTCGGGGTGCTGGGTGCTCAGTGCTCAGTACTCAGGGTGCTGGGTGCTCAGTGCTCGGGGTGCTGGGTGCTCAGTGCTCGGGGTGCTCGGTGCTCTGTACTCAGGGTTCTCAGTCCTGAGTGCTCAGGGTGCTGGGTGCTCAGTACTCAGGGTGCTCAGTGCTCAGTACTCGGGGTGCTGGGTGCTCAGTACTCAGGGTGCTCAGTGCTCAGTACTCGGGGTGCTGGGTGCTCAGTGCTCAGGGTGCTCAGTGCTCAGTGCTCGGGGTGCTGGGTGCTCAGTGCTCGGGGTGCTGGGTGCTCAGTGCTCAGAGTGCTGGGTGCTCAGTACTCAGGTTGCTGGGTGCTCAGTGCTCAGGGTGCTGGGTGCTCAGTACTCAGGGTGCTGGGTGCTCAATACTCATGGTGCTGGGTACTCAGTGCTCAGGGTGCTCATTATCGGGGTGCTGGGTGCTCAGTACTCAGGGTGCTGGGTGCTCAGTGCTCGGGGTGCTGGGTGCTCAGTGCTCAGGGTGCTCAGTGCTCGGGGAGCTCGGTGCTACGTACTCAGGGTGCTGGGTGTTCAGTGCTCGGGGTGCTCGGTGCTCAGTACTCAGGGTTCTCAGTGCTCAGTGCTCAGGGTGCTGGGTGCTCAGTACTCATGGTGCTCAGTGCTCAGTACACGGGGTGCTGGTTGCTCAGTACTCAGTGTGCTCAGTGCTCAGTACTCGGGGTGCTGGGTGCTCAGTGCTCAGGGTGCTCAGTGCTCAGTGCTCGGGGTGCTGGGTGCTCAGTTCTCGGGGTGCTCGGTGCTCAGTACTCGGGTGCTGGGTGCTCAGTGCTCAGGGTGCTGGGTGCGCAGTGCTCGGGGTGCTGGGTGCTCAGTGCTCAGTGTGCTGGGTGCTCAGTGCACGGGGTGCTCGGTGCTCAGTACTCAGGGTGCTTGGTGCTCAGTACTCAGGGTGCTGGGTGCTCAGTGCTCAGGGTGCTGGGTGCTCAGTACTCAGGGTGCTGGGTGCTCAGTACTCAGGGTGCTAAGAGCTCAGGGTGCTCAGTGCTCGGGGTGCTGGATGCTCAGTGCTCAGTGCACAGGGTGCTGGGTGCTCAGTCCTCGGGGTGCTGGGTGCTCAGTACTCAGGGTGCTGGGTGCTCAGTACTCAGGGTGCTGGGTGCTCAGTGCTCAGTGTGCTGGGTGCTCAGTGCTCTGGGTGCTGGGTGCTCAGTGCTCAGGGTGCTGGGTGCTCAGTGCTCAGGGTGCTGGGTGCTCAGTGCTCGGGGTGCCGGGTGCTGAGCGCTCAGGGTGCTGGGTGCTCAGTGCTCGGGGTGCTCGGTTCTCAGTACACAGGGTGCTGGGTGCTCAGTGCTCGGGGTGCGGGGTGCTCAGTGCTCAGTACTCAGGGTGCTGGGCGCTCAGTGCTCGGGGTGCTGGGTGCTCAGTACTCAGCGTGCTGGGTGCTCAGTACTCAGGGTGCTGGGTGCTCAGTGCTCAGGGTGCTGGGTGCTCAGTGCTCAGGGTGCTGGGTGCTCAGTGATCGGGGTTCTGGGTGCTCAGTACTCAGGGTTCTCAGTGCTCGCGGAGCTCGGTGCTCAGTACTCAGGGTGCTGGGTGCTCAGTACTCAGTGCTCGGGGTCCTGGATGCTCCGTGCTCGGGGTGCTGGGTGCTCAGTGCTGTGGGTGCTTAGTGCTCAGTACTCAGGGTGCTGGGTGCTCAGTACTCAGGGTGCTCAGTGCTCGGGGTGCTGGGTGCTCAGTGCTCAGGGTGATCGATGCTCAGTACTCAGGATGCTGGGTGCTCAGTACTCAGGGTGCTGGGTGCTCAGTACTCAGGGTGCTGGGTGCTCAGTACTCAGGGTGCTGGGTGCTCAGTGCTCAGTGTGCTGGGTGCTCAGTGCTATGGGTGCTGGGTGCTCAGTGCTCAGGGTGCTGGGTGCTCAGTGCTCAGGGTGCTGGGTGCTCAGTGCTCGGGGTCCCGGGTGCTGAGCGCTCAGGGTGCTGGGTGCTCAGTGCTCGGGGTGCTCGGTTCTCAGTACACAGGGTGCTGGGTGCTCAGTGCTCGGGGTGCTGGGTGCTCAGTGCTCAGTACTCAGGGTGCTGGGTGCTCAGTGCTCGGGGTGCTGGGTGCTCAGTACTCAGCGTGCTGGGTGCTCAGTACTCAGGGTGCTGGGTGCTCAGTGCTCAGGGTGCTGGGTGCTCAGTGCTCAGGGTGCTGGGTGCTCAGTGATCGGGGTTCTGGGTGCTCAGTACTCAGGGTGCTCAGTGCTCGCGGAGCTCGGTGCTCTTTACTCAGGGTGCTGGGTGCTCAGTACTCAGTGCTCGGGGTCCTGGATGCTCCGTGCTCGGGGTGCTGGGTGCTCAGTGCTCTGGGTGCTTAGTGCTCAGTACTCAGGGTGCTGGGTGCTCAGTACTCAGGGTGCTCAGTGCTCGGGGTGCTGGGTGCTCAGTGCTCAGGGTGATCGATGCTCAGTACTCAGGATGCTGGGTGCTCAGTACTCAGGGTGCTGGGTGCTCAGTACTCAGGGTGCTGGTTGCTCAGTCCTCAGGGTGCTCAGTGCTCAGGGTGCTGGGTGCTCAGGGCTCGGGGTGCTCGGTGCTCAGTACTCAGGGTGCTGAGTGCTCAGTACTCAGGGTGCTGGTTGCTCAGTACTCAGGGTGCTGGGTGCTCAGTGCTCGGGGTGCTGGGTGCTCAGTGCTCATGGTGCTCAGTGCTCAGTACTCAGGGTGCTCAGTGCTCAGTACTCAGGGTGCTGGGTGCTCAGTACTCAGGGTGCTGGGTGCTCAGTGCTCAGGGTGCTGGCTGCTCAGTACTCAGGGTGCTGGGTGCTCGGTGCTCAGTACGCTGGGTGCTCAGTACTCAGGGTGCTCGGTGCTCAGTACTCAGGGTGCTCGGTGCTCAGTACTCAGGGTGCTGGGTGCTCAGTGCTCGGGGTGCTGGGTGCTCAGTACTAAGGGTGCTGGGTGCTCAGTGCTCGGGGTGCTCGGTGCTCAGTATGCTGGGTGCTCAGTACTCAGGGTGCTGGGTGCTCAGTACTAAGGGTGCTGGGTGCTTAGTATTAAGGGTGCTGGGTGCTCAGTGCTCAGGGTGCTGGGTGCTCAGTGATCAGTACTCAAGGTGCTGGGTGCTCAGTACTTAGGGTGCTCAGTACTCAGGGTGCTGGGTGCTCAGTACTCAGGGTGCCCAGTGCTCAGGGTGCTGGGTGCTCAGTGCTCGGGGTGCTCGGTGCTCAGTACTCAGGATGCTGAGTGCTCAGTACTCAGGGTGCTGGGTGCTCAGTACTCAGGGTGCTGGGTGCTCAGTGCTCGGGGTGCTGGGTGCTCAGTGCTCAGGGTGCTCAGTGCTCAGTACTCAGGGTGCTCAGTGCTCAGTACTCAGGGTGCTGGGTGCTCAGTGCTCAGGGTGCTGGGTGCTCAGTGCTCGGGGGTACTGGGTACTCAGTGCTCAGTACACAGGGTGCTGGGTGCTCAGTGCTCGGGGTGCTGGGTGCTCAGTGCTCAGTACTCAGGGTGCTGGGTGCTCAGTGCTCGGGGTGCTGGGTGCTCAGTGCTCGGGGTGCTCGGTGCTCTGTACTCAGGGTTCTCAGTACTGAGTGCTCAGGGTGCTGGGTGCTCAGTACTCAGGGTGCTCAGTGCTCAGTACTCGGGGTGCTGGGTGCTCAGTACTCAGGGTGCTCAGTGCTCAGTACTCGGGGTGCTGGGTGCTCAGTGCTCAGGGTGCTCAGTGCTCAGTGCTCGGGGTGCTGGGTGCTCAGTGCTCGGGGTGCTGGGTGCTCAGTGCTCAGAGTGCTGGGTGCTCAGTACTCAGGTTGCTGGGTGCTCAGTGCTCAGGGTGCTGGGTGCTCAGTACTCAGGGTGCTGGGTGCTCAATACTCATGGTGCTGGGTACTCAGTGCTCAGGGTGCTCATTCTCGGGGTGCTGGGTGCTCAGTACTCAGGGTGCTGGGTGCTCAGTGCTCGGGGTGCTGGGTGCTCAGTGCTCGGGGTGCTCGGTGCTCAGTACTCAGGGTGCTGGGTGCTCAGTGCTCAGGGTGCTCAGTGCTCGGGGAGCTCGGTGCTCAGTACTCAGGGTGCTGGGTGTTCAGTGCTCGGGGTGCTCGGTGCTCAGTACTCAGGGTTCTCAGTGCTCAGTGCTCAGGGTGCTGGGTGCTCAGTACTCATGGTGCTCATTGCTCAGTACACGGGGTGCTGGTTGCTCAGTACTCAGTGTGCTCAGTGCTCAGTACTCGGGGTGCTGGGTGCTCAGTGCTCAGGGTGCTGGGTGCTCAGTGCTCAGTACTCAGGGTGCTGGGTGCTCAGTGCTCGGGGTGCTGGGTGCTCCGTGCTCAGTACTCAGGGTGCTGGGTGCTCAGTGCTCGGGGTGCTGGGTGCTCAGTATTCAGCGTGCTGGGTGCTCAGTACTCAGGGTGCTGGGTGCTCAGTGCTCAGGGTGCTGGGTGCTCAGTGCTCAGGGTGCTGGGTGCTCAGTGATCGGGGTTCTGGGTGCTCAGTACTCAGGGTGCTCAGTGCTCGCGGAGCTCGGTGCTCAGTACTCAGGGTGCTGGGTGCTCAGTACTCAGTGCTCGGGGTCCTGGATGCTCCGTGCTCGGGGTGCTGGGTGCTCAGTGCTCTGGGTGCTTAGTGCTCAGTACTCAGGGTGCTGGGTGCTCAGTACTCAGGGTGCTCAGTGCTCGGGGTGCTGGGTGCTCAGTGCTCAGGGTGATCGATGCTCAGTACTCAGGATGCTGGGTGCTCAGTACTCAGGGTGCTGGGTGCTCAGTACTCAGGGTGCTGGTTGCTCAGTCCTCAGGGTGCTCAGTGCTCAGGGTGCTGGGTGCTCAGGGCTCGGGGTGCTCGGTGCTCAGTACTCAGGGTGCTGAGTGCTCAGTACTCAGGGTGCTGGTTGCTCAGTACTCAGGGTGCTGGGTGCTCAGTGCTCGGGGTGCTGGGTGCTCAGTGCTCATGGTGCTCAGTGCTCAGTACTCAGGGTGCTCAGTGCTCAGTACTCAGGGTGCTGGGTGCTCAGTACTCAGGGTGCTGGGTGCTCAGTGCTCAGGGTGCTGGCTGCTCAGTACTCAGGGTGCTGGGTGCTCGGTGCTCAGTACGCTGGGTGCTCAGTACTCAGGGTGCTGGGTGCTCAGTACTCAGGGTGCTCGGTGCTCAGTACTCAGGGTGCTGGGTGCTCAGTGCTCGGGGTGCTGGGTGCTCAGTACTAAGGGTGCTGGGTGCTCAGTGCTCGGGGTGCTCGGTGCTCAGTATGCTGGGTGCTCAGTACTCAGGGTGCTGGGTGCTCAGTACTAAGGGTGCTGGGTGCTTAGTATTAAGGGTGCTGGGTGCTCAGTGCTCAGGGTGCTGGGTGCTCAGTGATCAGTACTCAAGGTGCTGGGTGCTCAGTGCTCAGGGTGCTGGGTGCTCACTGCTCAGGATGCTGGGTGCTCGGTGCTCGGGGTGCTGGGTGCTTAGTGCTCGGGGTGCTGGGTGCTCAGTACTCAGGGTGCTGGGTGGTCAGTACTCACGGTGCTGGGTGCTCAGTAGTCGGTGTGCTGGGTGCTCACTACTCAGGGTGCTGGGTGCTCAGTACTCAGGGTGCTGGGTGCTCAGTGCTCGGGGTGCTCGGTGCTCAGTACTCAGGGTGCTGGGTGCTCAGTGCTCAGGGTGCTGGGTGGTCAGTACTCAGTGTGCTGGGTGCTCAGTGCTCAGGGTGCTGGTTGCTCAGTCCTCAGGGTGCTCAGTGCTCAGGGTGCTGGGTGCTCAGTACTCAGTGTGCTCAGTACTCAGGGTGCTGGGTGCTCAGTACTCAGGGTGCTAAGTACTCAGGGTGCTGGGTGCTCAGTGCTCGGGGTGCTGGGTGCTCAGTACTCACGGTGCTCAGTACTCAGGGTGCTGGGTGCTCAGTGCTCGGGGTGCTGGGTGCTCAGTGCTCAGGGTGATCGGTGCTCAGTACTCAGGATGCTGGGTGCTCAGTACTCAGGGTGCTGGGTGCTCAGTACTCATGGTGCTGGGTACTCAGTGCTCAGGGTGCTCATTCTCGGGGTGCTGGGTGCTCAGTACTCAGGGTGCTGGGTGCTCAGTGCTCGGGGTGCTGGGTGCTCAGTGCTCGGGGTGCTCGGTGCTCAGTACTCAGGGTGCTGGGTGCTCAGTGCTCAGGGTGCTCAGTGCTCGGGGAGCTCGGTGCTCAGTACTCAGGGTGCTGGGTGCTCAGTGCTCGGGGAGCTCGGTGCTCAGTACTCAGGGTGCTGGGTGTTCAGTGCTCGGGGTGCTCGGTGCTCAGTACTCGGGGTGCTGGGTGCTCAGTGCTCAGGGTGCTGGGTGCTCAGTGCTCGGGGTGCTGGGTGCTCAGTGCTCAGTGTGCTGGGTGCTCAGTGCTCGGGGTGCTCGGTGCTCAGTACTCAGGGTGCTTGGTGCTCAGTACTCAGGGTGTTGGGTGCTCAGTGCTCAGGGTGCTGGGTGCTAAGTACTCAGGTTGCTGGGTGCTCATTACTCAGGGT
Organism: Microtus oregoni; assembly: GCF_018167655.1. NCBI lineage: Eukaryota > Metazoa > Chordata > Mammalia > Rodentia > Cricetidae > Microtus > Microtus oregoni. Next base: position 1,276,882 of record NW_024543260.1, on the reverse strand, counting down.
GCTAAGAGCTCAGGGTGCTCAGTGCTCGGGGTGCTGGATGCTCAGTGCTCAGTGCACAGGGTGCTGGGTGCTCAGTCCTCGGGGTGCTGGGTGCTCAGTACTCAGGGTGCTGGGTGCTCAGTACTCAGGGTGCTGGGTGCTTAGTGCTATGGGTGCTGGGTGCTCAGTACTCAGGGTGCTGGGTGCTCAGTGCTCAGGGTGCTGGGTGCTCAGTGCTCGGGGTGCCGGGTGCTGAGCGCTCAGTGTGCTGGGTGCTCAGTTCTCGGGGTGCTCGGTTCTCAGTACACAGGGTGCTGGGTGCTCAGTGCTCAGGGAGCTCGGTGCTCAGTACTCAGGTTGCTGGGTGTTCAGTGCTCGGGGTGCTCGGTGCTCAGTACTCAGGGTTCTCAGTGCTCAGTGCTCAGGGTGCTGGGTGCTCAGTACTCATGGTGCTCAGTGCTCAGTACTCGGGGTGCTGGTTGCTCAGTACTCAGTGTGCTCAGTGCTCAGTACTCGGTGTGCTGGGTGCTCAGTGCTCAGGGTGCTCAGTGCTCAGTGCTCGGGGTGCTGGGTGCTCAGTTCTCGGGGTGCTCGGTGCTCAGTACTCGGGGTGCTGGGTGCTCAGTGCTCAGGGTGCTGGGTGCTCAGTGCTCGGGGTGCTGGGTGCTCAGTGCTCAGTGTGCTGGGTGCTCAGTGCACGGGGTGCTCGGTGCTCAGTACTCAGGGTGCTTGGTGCTCAGTACTCAGGGTGCTGGGTGCTCAGTGCTCGGGGTGCTGGGTGCTCAGTGCTCAGGGTGATCGGTGCTCAGTACTCAGGATGCTGGATGCTCAGTACTCAGGGTGCTGGGTGCTCAGTACTCATGGTGCTGGGTACTCAGTGCTCAGGGTGCTCATTCTCGGGGTGCTGGGTGCTCAGTACTCAGGGTGCTGGGTGCTCAGTGCTCGGGGTGCTGGGTGCTCAGTGCTCGGTGTGCTCGGTGCTCAGTACTCAGGGTGCTGGGTGCTCAGTGCTCAGTGTGCTCAGTGCTCGGGGAGCTTGGTGCTCAGTACTCAGGGTGCTGGGTGTTCAGTGCTCGGGGTGCTCGGTGCTCAGTACTCAGGGTTCTCAGTGCTCAGTGCTCAGGGTGCTGGGTGCTCAGTACTCATGGTGCTCAGTGCTCAGTACTCGGGGTGCTGGTTGCTCAGTACTCAGTGTGCTCAGTGCTCAGTACTCGGGGTGCTGGGTGCTCAGTGCTCAGGGTGCTCAGTGCTCAGTGCTCGGGGTGCTGGGTGCTCAGTTCTCGGGGTGCTCGGTGCTCAGTACTCGGGGTGCTGGGTGCTCAGTGCTCAGGGTGCTGGGTGCTCAGTGCTCGGGGTGCTGGGTGCTCAGTGCTCAGTGTGCTGGGTGCTCAGTGCACGGGGTGCTCGGTGCTCAGTACTCAGGGTGCTTGGTGCTCAGTACTCAGGGTGCTGGGTGCTCAGTGCTCGGGGTGCTGGGTGCTCAGTGCTCAGGGTGATCGGTGCTCAGTACTCAGGATGCTGGGTGCTCAGTACTCAGGGTGCTGGGTGCTCAGTACTCATGGTGCTGGGTACTCAGTGCTCAGGGTGCTCATTCTCGGGGTGCTGGGTGCTCAGTACTCAGGGTGCTGGGTGCTCAGTGCTCGGGGTGCTGTGTGCTCAGTGCTCGGGGTGCTCGGTGCTCAGTCCTCAGGGTGCTGGGTGCTCAGTGCTCAGGGTGCTCAGTGCTCGGATAGCTCGGTGCTCAGTACTCAGGGTGCTGGGTGTTCAGTGCTCGGGGTGCTCGGTGCTCAGTACTCAGGGTTCTCAGTGCTCAGTGCTCAGGGTGCTGGGTGCTCAGTACTCATGGTGCTCAGTGCTCAGTACTCGGGGTGCTGGTTGCTCAGTACTCAGGGTGCTCAGTGCTCAGTACTCGGGGTGCTGGGTGCTCAGTGCTCAGGGTGCTCAGTGCTCAGTGCTCGGGGTGCTGGGTGCTCAGTGCTCAGTGTGCTGGGTGCTCAGTGCTCGGGGTGCTCAGTGCTCAGTACTCGGGGTGCTGGGTGCTCAGTACTCAGGGTTCTCAGTGCTCAGTGCTCGGGGTGCTGGGTGCTCAGTACTCATGGTGCTCAGTGCTCAGTACTCGGGGTGCTGGGTGCTCAGTGCTCAGGGTGCTGGGTGCTCAGTGCTCGGGGTGCTGGGTGCTCAGTGCTCAGTGTGCTGGGTGCTCAGTGCTCGGGGTGCTCGGTGCTCAGTACTCAGGGTGCTTGGTGCTCAGTACTCAGGGTGCTGGGTGCTCAGTGCTCAGGGTGCTGGGTGCTAAGTACTCAGGGTGCTGGGTGCTCAGTACTCAGGGTGCTAAGAGCTCAGGGTGCTCAGTGCTCGGGGTGCTGGATGCTCAGTCCTCAGTGCACAGGGTGCTGGGTGCTCAGTCCTCGGGGTGCTGGGTGCTCAGTACTCAGGGTGCTGGGTGCTCAGTACTCAGGGTGCTGGGTGCTCAGTGCTCAGTGTGCTGGGTGCTCAGTGCTCTGAGTGCTGGGTGCTCAGTGCTCAGGGTGCTGGGTGCTCAGTGCTCAGGGTGCTGGGTGCTCAGTACTCAGGGTTCTCAGTGCTCAGTGCTCAGGGTGCTGGGTGCTCAGTACTCATGGTGCTCAGTGCTCAGTACTCGGGGTGCTGGTTGCTCAGTACTCAGTGTGCTCAGTGCTCAGTACTCGGGGTGCTGGGTGCTCAGTGCTCAGGGTGCTCAGTGCTCAGTGCTCGGGGTGCTGGTTGCTCAGTTCTCGGGGTGCTCGGTGCTCAGTACTCGGGGTGCTGGGTGGTCAGTGCTCAGGGTGCTGGGTGCTCAGTGCTCGGGGTGCTGGGTGCTCAGTGCTCAGTGTGCTGGGTGCTCAGTGCAAGGGGTGCTCGGTGCTCAGTACTCAGGGTGCTTGGTGCTCAGTACTCAGGGTGCTGGGTGCTCAGTGCTCAGGGTGCTGGGTGCTCAGTACTCAGGGTGCTGGGTGCTCAGTACTCAGGGTGCTAAGAGCTCAGGGTGCTCAGTGCTCGGGGTGCTGGATGCTCAGTGCTCAGTGCACAGGGTGCTGGGTGCTCAGTCCTCGGGGTGCTGGGTGCTCAGTACTCAGGGTGCTGGGTGCTCAGTACTCAGGGTGCTGGGTGCTCAGTGCTCAGTGTGCTGGGTGCTCAGTGCTCTGGGTGCTGGGTGCTCAGTGCTCAGGGTGCTGGGTGCTCAGTGCTCAGGGTGCTGGGTGCTCAGTGCTCGGGGTGCCGGGTGCTGAGCGCTCAGGGTGCTGGGTGCTCAGTGCTCGGGGTGCTCGGTTCTCAGTACACAGGGTGCTGGGTGCTCAGTGCTCGGGGTGCTGGGTGCTCAGTGCTCAGTACTCAGGGTGCTGGGTGCTCAGTGCTCGGGGTGCTGGGTGCTCAGTACTCAGCGTGCTGGGTGCTCAGTACTCAGGGTGGTGGGTGCTCAGTGCTCAGGGTGCTGGGTGCTCAGTGCTCAGGGTGCTGGGTGCTCAGTGATCGGGGTTCTGGGTGCTCAGTACTCAGGGTGCTCAGTGCTCGCGGAGCTCGGTGCTCAGTACTCAGGGTGCTGGGTGCTCAGTACTCAGTGCTCGGGGTCCTGGATGCTCCGTGCTCGGGGTGCTGGGTGCTCAGTGCTCTGGGTGCTTAGTGCTCAGTACTCAGGGTGCTGGGTGCTCAGTACTCAGGGTGCTCAGTGCTCGGGGTGCTGGGTGCTCAGTGCTCAGGGTGATCGATGCTCAGTACTCAGGATGCTGGGTGCTCAGTACTCAGGGTGCTGGGTGCTCAGTACTCAGGGTGCTGGTTGCTCAGTCCTCAGGGTGCTCAGTGCTCAGGGTGCTGGGTGCTCAGGGCTCGGGGTGCTCGGTGCTCAGTACTCAGGGTGCTGAGTGCTCAGTACTCAGGGTGCTGGTTGCTCAGTACTCAGGGTGCTGGGTGCTCAGTGCTCGGGGTGCTGGGTGCTCAGTGCTCATGGTGCTCAGTGCTCAGTACTCAGGGTGCTCAGTGCTCAGTACTCAGGGTGCTGGGTGCTCAGTACTCAGGGTGCTGGGTTCTCAGTGCTCAGGGTGCTGGCTGCTCAGTACTCAGGGTGCTGGGTGCTCGGTGCTCAGTACGCTGGGTGCTCAGTACTCAGGGTGCTGGGTGCTCAGTACTCAGGGTGCTCGGTGCTCAGTACTCAGGGTGCTGGGTGCTCAGTGCTCGGGGTGCTGGGTGCTCAGTACTAAGGGTGCTGGGTGCTCAGTGCTCGGGGTGCTCGGTGCTCAGTATGCTGGGTGCTCAGTACTCAGGGTGCTGGGTGCTCAGTACTAAGGGTGCTGGGTGCTTAGTATTAAGGGTACTGGGTGCTCAGTGCTCAGGGTGCTGGGTGCTCAGTGCTCAGTACTCAAGGTGCTGGGTGCTCAGTGCTCAGGGTGCTGGGTGCTCACTGCTCAGGATGCTGGGTGCTCGGTGCTCGGGGTGCTGGGTGCTTAGTGCTCGGGGTGCTGGGTGCTCAGAACTCAGGGTGCTGGGTGGTCAGTACTCACGGTGCTGGGTGCTCAGTAGTCGGGGTGCTGGGTGCTCACTACTCAGGGTGCTGGGTGCTCAGTACTCAGGGTGCTGGGTGCTCAGTGCTCGGGGTGCTCGGTGCTCAGTACTCAGGGTGCTGGGTGCTCAGTGCTCAGGGTGCTGGGTGGTCAGTACTCAGTGTGCTGGGTGCTCAGTGCTCAGGGTGCTGGTTGCTCAGTCCTCAGGGTGCTCAGTGCTCAGGGTGCTGGGTGCTCAGTACTCAGTGTGCTCAGTACTCAGGGTGCTGGGTGCTCAGTACTCAGGGTGCTCAGTACTCAGGGTGCTGGGTGCTCAGTGCTCGGGGTGCTGGGTGCTCAGTACTCACGGTGCTCAGTACTCAGGGTGCTGGGTGCTCAGTGCTCGGGGTGCTGGGTGCTCAGTGCTCAGGGTGATCGGTGCTCAGTACTCAGGATGCTGGGTGCTCAGTACTCAGGGTGCTGGGTGCTCAGTACTCATGGTGCTGGGTGCTCAGTGCTCGGGGTGCTGGGTGCTCAGTGCTCGGGGTGCTCGGTGCTCAGTACTCAGGGTGCTGGGTGCTCAGTGCTCAGGGTGCTCAGTGCTCGGGGAGCTCGGTGCTCAGTACTCAGGGTGCTGCGTGTTCAGTGCTCGGGGTGCTCGGTGCTCAGTACTCAGGGTTCTCAGTGCTCAGTGCTCAGGGTGCTGGGTGCTCAGTACTCATGGTGCTCAGTGCTCAGTACTCGGGGTGCTGGTTGCTCAGTACTCAGGGTGCTCAGTGCTCAGTACTCGGGGTGCTGGGTGCTCAGTGCTCAGGGTGCTCAGTGCTCAGTGCTCGGGGTGCTGGGTGCTCAGTTCTCGGGGTGCTCGGTGCTCAGTACTCGGGGTGCTGGGTGCTCAGTGCTCAGGGTGCTGGGTGCTCAGTGCTCGGGGTGCTGGGTGCTCAGTGCTCAGTGTGCTGGGTGCTCAGTGCTCGGGGTGCTCGGTGCTCAGTACTCAGTGTGCTTGGTGCTCAGTACTCAGGGTGCTGGGTGCTCAGTGCTCAGGGTGCTGGGTGCTAAGTACTCAGGGTGCTGGGTGCTCAGTACTCAGGGTGCTAAGAGCTCAGGGTGCTCAGTGCTCGGGGTGCTGGATGCTCAGTGCTCAGTGCACACGGTGCTGGGTGCTCAGTCCTCGGGGTGCTTGGTGCTCAGTACTCAGGGTGCTGGGTGCTCAGTACTCAGGGTGCTGGGTGCTCAGTGCTCAGTGTGCTGGGTGCACAGTGCTCTGGGTGCTGGGTGCTCAGTGCTCAGGGTGCTGGGTGCTCAGTGCTCAGGGTGCTGGGTGCTCAGTGCTCGGGGTGCCGGGTGCTGAGCGCTCAGTGTGCTGGGTGCTCAGTGCTCGGGGTGCTCGGTTCTCAGTACACAGGGTGCTGGGTGCTCAGTGCTCGGGATGCTGGGTGCTCAGTGCTCAGTACTCAGTGTGCTGGGTGCTCAGTGCTCGGGGTGCTGGGTGCTCAGTACTCAGCGTGCTGGGTGCTCAGTACTCAGGGTGGTGGGTGCTCAGTGCTCAGGGTGCTGGGTGCTCAGTGCTCAGGGTGCTGGGTGCTCAGTGATCGGGGTTCTGGGTGCTCAGTACTCAGGGTGCTCCGTGCTCGCGGAGCTCGGTGCTCAGTACTCAGGGTGCTGGGTGCTCAGTACTCAGTGCTCGGGGTCCTGGATGCTCCGTGCTCAGGGTGCTGGGTGCTCAGTGCTCTGGGTGCTTAGTGCTCAGTACTCAGGGTGCTGGGTGCTCAGTACTCAGGGTGCTCAGTGCTCGGGGTGCTGGGTGCTCAGTGCTCAGGGTGATCGGTGCTCAGTACTCAGGATGCTGGGTGCTCAGTACTCAGGGTGCTGGGTGCTCAGTACTCAGGGTGCTGGTAGCTCAGTCCTCAGGGTGCTCAGTGCTCAGGGTGCTGGGTGCTCAGGGCTCGGGGTGCTCGGTGCTCAGTACTCAGGGTGCTGAGTGCTCAGTACTCAGGGTGCTGGTTGCTCAGTACTCAGGGTGCTTGGTGCTCAGTGCTCGGGGTGCTGGGTGCTCAGTGCTCATGGTGCTCAGTGCTCAGTACTCAGGGTGCTCAGTGCTCAGTACTCAGGGTGCTGGGTGCTCAGTACTCAGGGTGCTGGGTGCTCAGTGCTCAGGGTGCTGGCTGCTCAGTACTCAGGGTGCTGGGTGCTCGGTGCTCAGTACGCTGGGTGCTCAGTACTCAGGGTACTGGGTGCTCAGTACTCAGGGTGCTCGGTGCTCAGTACTCAGGGTGCTGGGTGCTCAGTGCTCGGGGTGCTGGGTGCTCAGTACTAAGGGTGCTGGGTGCTCAGTGCTCGGGGTGCTCGGTGCTCAGTATGCTGGGTGCTCAGTACTCAGGGTGCTGGGTGCTCAGTACTCAGGGTGCTGGGTGCTGAGTATTAAGGGTGTTGGGTGCTCAGTGCTCAGGGTGCTGGGTGCTCAGTGCTCAGTACTCAAGGTGCTGGGTGCTCAGTGCTCAGGGTGCTGGGTGCTCACTGCTCAGGGTGCTGGGTGCTCGGTGCTCGGGGTGCTGGGTGCTTCGAGCTCGGGGTGCTGGGTGCTCAGTACTCAGGGTGCTGGGTGGTCAGTACTCACGGTGCTGGGTGCTCAGTAGTCGGGGTGCTGGGTGCTCACTACTCAGGGTGCTGGGTGCTCAGTACTCAGGGTGCTGGGTGCTCAGTGCTCGGGGTGCTCGGTGCTCAGTACTCAGGGTGTTGGGTTCTCAGTGCTCAGGGTGCTGGGTGGTCAGTACTCAGTGTGCTGGGTGCTCAGTGCTCAGGGTGCTGGTTGCTCAGTCCTCAGGGTGCTCAGTGCTCAGGGTGCTGGGTGCTCAGTACTCAGTGTGCTCAGTACTCAGGGTGCTGGGTGCTCAGTACTCAGGGTGCTCAGTACTCAGGGTGCTGGGTGCTCAGTGCTCGGGGTGCTGGGTGCTCAGTACTCACGGTGCTCAGTGCTCAGGGTGCTGGGTGGTCAGTACTCAGTGTGCTGGGTGCTCAGTGCTCAGGGTGCTGGTTGCTCAGTCCTCAGGGTGCTCAGTGCTCAGGGTGCTGGGTGCTCAGTACTCAGTGTGCTCAGTACTCAGGGTGCTGGTTGCTCAGTCCTCAGGGTGCTCAGTGCTCAGGGTGCTGGGTGCTCAGTGCTCGGGGTGCTCGGTGCTCAGTACTCAGGGTGCTGAGTGCTCAGTACTCAGGGTGCTGGTTGCTCAGTACTCAGGGTGCTGGGTGCTCAGTGCTCGGGGTGCTGGGTGCTCAGTGCTCATGGTGCTCAGTGCTCAGTACTCAGGGTGCTCAGTGCTCAGTACTCAGGGTGCTGGGTGCTCAGAACTCAGGGTGCTGGGTGCTCAGTGCTCAGGGTGCTGGCTGCTCAGTACTCAGGGTGCTGGGTGCTCGGTGCTCAGTACGCTGGGTGCTCAGTACTCAGGGTGCTGGGTGCTCAGTACTCAGGGTGCTCGGTGCTCAGTACTCAGGGTGCTGGGTGCTCAGTGCTCGGGGTGCTGGGTGCTCAGTACTAAGGGTGCTGGGTGCTCAGTGCTCGGGGTGCTCGGTGCTCAGTATGCTGGGTGCTCAGTACTCAGGGTGCTGGGTGCTCAGTACTAAGGGTGCTGGGTGCTTAGTATTAAGGGTGCTGGGTGCTCAGTGCTCAGGGTGCTGGTTGCTCAGTGCTCAGTACTCAAGGTGCTGGGTGCTCAGTGCTCAGGGTGCTGGGTGCTCACTGCTCAGGATGCTGGGTGCTCGGTGCTCGGGGTGCTTGGTGCTTAGTGCTCGGGGTGCTGGGTGCTCAGTACTCAGGGTGCTGGGTGGTCAGTACTCACGGTGCTGGGTGCTCAGTAGTCGGGGTGCTGGGTGCTCACTACTCAGGGTGCTGGGTGCTCAGTACTCAGGGTGCTGGGTGCTCAGTGCTCGGGGTGCTCGGTGCTCAGTACTCAGGGTGCTGGGTGCTCAGTGCTCAGGGTGCTGGGTGGTCAGTACTCAGTGTGCTGGGTGCTCAGTGCTCAGGGTGCTGGTTGCTCAGTCCTCAGGGTGCTCAGTGCTCAGGGTGCTGGGTGCTCAGTACTCAGTGTGTTCAGTACTCAGGGTGCTGGGTGCTCAGTACTCAGGGTGCTCAGTACTCAGGGTGCTGGGTGCTCAGTGCTCGGGGTGCTGGGTGCTCAGTACTCACGGTGCTCAGTACTCAGGGTGCTGGGTGCTCAGTGCTCGGGGTGCTGGGTGCTCAGTGCTCAGGGTGATCGGTGCTCAGTACTCAGGATGCTGGGTGCTCAGTACTCAGGGTGCTGGGTGCTCAGTACTCATGGTGCTGGGTACTCAGTGCTCAGGGTGCTCATTCTCGGGGTGCTGGGTGCTCAGTACTCAGGGTGCTGGGTGCTCAGTGCTCGGGGTGCTGGGTGCTCAGTGCTCGGGGTGCTCGGTGCTCAGTACTCAGGGTGCTGGGTGCTCAGTGCTCAGGGTGCTCAGTGCTCGGGGAGCTCGGTGCTCAGTGCTCAGGGTGCTGGGTGCTCAGTACTCATGGTGCTCAGTGCTCAGTACTCGGGGTGCTGGTTGCTCAGTACTCAGGGTGCTCAGTGCTCAGTACTCGGGGTGCTGGGTGCTCAGTGCTCAGGGTGCTCAGTGCTCAGTGCTCGGGGTGCTGGGTGCTCAGTTCTCGGGGTGCTCGGTGCTCAGTACTCGGGGTGCTGGGTGCTCAGTGCTCAGGGTGCTGGGTGCTCAGTGCTCGGGGTGCTGGGTGCTCAGTGCTCAGTGTGCTGGGTGCTCAGTGCTCGGGGTGCTCGGTGCTCAGTACTCAGGGTGCTGGGTGCTCAGTGCTCAGGGTGCTGGGTGCTAAGTACTCAGGGTGCTGGGTGCTCAGTACTCAGGGTGCTAAGAGCTCAGGGTGCTCAGTGCTCGGGGTGCTGGATGCTCAGTGCTCAGTGCACACGGTGCTGGGTGCTCAGTCCTCGGGGTGCTGGGTGCTCAGTACTCAGGGTGCTGGGTGCTCAGTACTCAGGGTGCTGGGTGCTCAGTGCTCAGTGTGCTGGGTGCACAGTGCTCTGGGTGCTGGGTGCTCAGTGCTCAGGGTGCTGGGTGCTCAGTGCTCAGGGTGCTGGGTGCTCAGTGCTCGGGGTGCCGGGTGCTGAGCGCTCAGTGTGCTGGGTGCACAGTGCTCGGGGTGCTCGGTTCTCAGTACACAGCGTGCTGGGTGCTCAGTGCTCGGGATGCTGGGTGCTCAGTGCTCAGTACTCAGGGTGCTGGGTGCTCAGTGCTCGGGGTGCTGGGTGCTCAGTACTCAGCGTGCTGGGTGCTCAGTACTCAGGGTGCTGGGTGCTCAGTGCTCAGGGTGCTGAGTGCTCAGTGCTCAGGGTGCTGGGTGCTCAGTGATCGGGGTTCTGGGTGCTCAGTACTCAGGGTGCTCCGTGCTCGCGGAGCTCGGTGCTCAGTACTCAGGGTGCTGGCTGCTCAGTACTCAGGGTGCTCGGTGCTCAGTACTCAGGGTGCTGTGTGCTCAGTGCTCGGGGTGCTGGGTACTCATTACTCAGGGTGCTGGGTGCTCAGTACTCAGGGTGCTGGGTGCTCAGTGCTCAGTGTGCTGGGTGCACAGTGCTCTGGGTGCTGGGTGCTCAGTGCTCAGGGTGCTGGGTGCTCAGTGCTCAGGGTGCTGGGTGCTCAGTGCTCGGGGTGCCGGGTGCTGAGCGCTCAGTGTGCTGGGTGCACAGTGCTCGGGGTGCTCGGTTCTCAGTACACAGGGTGCTGGGTGCTCAGTGCTCGGGATGCTGGGTGCTCAGTGCTCAGTACTCAGGGTGCTGGGTGCTCAGTGCTCGGGGTGCTGGGTGCTCAGTACTCAGCGTGCTGGGTGCTCAGTACTCAGGGTGCTGGGTGCTCAGTGCTCAGGGTGCTGGGTGCTCAGTGCTCAGGGTGCTGGGTGCTCAGTGATCGGGGTTCTGGGTGCTCAGTACTCAGGGTGCTCCGTGCTCGCGGAGCTCGGTGCTCAGTACTCAGGGTGCTGGGTGCTCAGTGCTCAGGGTGCTGGCTGCTCAGTACTCAGGGTGCTGGGTGCTCGGTGCTCAGTACGCTGGGTGCTCAGTACTCAGGGTGCTGGGTGCTCAGTACTCAGGGTGCTCGGTGCTCAGTACTCAGGGTGCTGGGTGCTCAGTGCTCGGGGTGCTGGGTGCTCAGTACTAAGGGTGCTGGGTGCTCAGTGCTCGGGGTGCTCGGTGCTCAGTATGATGGGTGCTCAGTACTCAGGGTGCTGGGTGCTCAGTACTAAGGGTGCTGGGTGCTTAGTATTAAGGGTGCTGGGTGCTCAGTGCTCAGGGTGCTGGTTGCTCAGTGCTCAGTACTCAAGGTGCTGGGTGCTCAGTGCTCAGGGTGCTGGGTGCTCACTGCTCAGGATGCTGGGTGCTCGGTGCTCGGGGTGCTTGGTGCTTAGTGCTCGGGGTGCTGGGTGCTCAGTACTCAGGGTGCTGGGTGGTCAGTACTCACGGTGCTGGGTGCTCAGTAGTCGGGGTGCTGGGTGCTCACTACTCAGGGTGCTGGGTGCTCAGTACTCAGGGTGCTGGGTGCTCAGTGCTCGGGGTGCTCGGTGCTCAGTACTCAGGGTGCTGGGTGCTCAGTGCTCAGGGTGCTGGGTGGTCAGTACTCAGTGTGCTGGGTGCTCAGTGCTCAGGGTGCTGGTTGCTCAGTCCTCAGGGTGCTCAGTGCTCAGGGTGCTGGGTGCTCAGTACTCAGTGTGCTCAGTACTCAGGGTGCTGGGTGCTCAGTACTCAGGGTGCTCAGTACTCAGGGTGCTGGGTGCTCAGTGCTCGGGGTGCTGGGTGCTCAGTACTCACGGTGCTCAGTACTCAGGGTGCTGGGTGCTCAGTGCTCGGGGTGCTGGGTGCTCAGTGCTCAGGGTGATCGGTGCTCAGTACTCAGGATGCTGGGTGCTCAGTACTCAGGGTGCTGGGTGCTCAGTACTCATGGTGCTGGGTACTCAGTGCTCAGGGTGCTCATTCTCGGGGTGCTGGGTGCTCAGTACTCAGGGTGCTGGGTGCTCAGTGCTCGGGGTGCTGGGTGCTCAGTGCTCGGGGTGCTCGGTGCTCAGTACTCAGGGTGCTGGGTGCTCAGTGCTCAGGGTGCTCAGTGCTCGGGGAGCTCGGTGCTCAGTGCTCAGGGTGCTGGGTGCTCAGTACTCATGGTGCTCAGTGCTCAGTACTCGGGGTGCTGGTTGCTCAGTACTCAGGGTGCTCAGTGCTCAGTACTCGGGGTGCTGGGTGCTCAGTGCTCAGGGTGCTCAGTGCTCAGTGCTCGGGGTGCTGGGTGCTCAGTTCTCGGGGTGCTCGGTGCTCAGTACTCGGGGTGCTGGGTGCTCAGTGCTCAGGGTGCTGGGTGCTCAGTGCTCGGGGTGCTGGGTGCTCAGTGCTCAGTGTGCTGGGTGCTCAGTGCTCGGGGTGCTCGGTGCTCAGTACTCAGGGTGCTTGGTGCTCAGTACTCAGGGTGCTGGGTGCTCAGTGCTCAGGGTGCTGGGTGCTAAGTACTCAGGGTGCTGGGTGCTCAGTACTCAGGGTGCTAAGAGCTCAGGGTGCTCAGTGCTCGGGGTGCTGGATGCTCAGTGCTCAGTGCACACGGTGCTGGGTGCTCAGTCCTCGGGGTGCTGGGTGCTCAGTACTCAGGGTGCTGGGTGCTCAGTACTCAGGGTGCTGGGTGCTCAGTGCTCAGTGTGCTGGGTGCACAGTGCTCTGGGTGCTGGGTGCTCAGTGCTCAGGGTGCTGGGTGCTCAGTGCTCAGGGTGCTGGGTGCTCAGTGCTCGGGGTGCCGGGTGCTGAGCGCTCAGTGTGCTGGGTGCACAGTGCTCGGGGTGCTCGGTTCTCAGTACACAGGGTGCTGGGTGCTCAGTGCTCGGGATGCTGGGTGCTCAGTGCTCAGTACTCAGGGTGCTGGGTGCTCAGTGCTCGGGGTGCTGGGTGCTCAGTACTCAGCGTGCTGGGTGCTCAGTACTCAGGGTGCTGGGTGCTCAGTGCTCAGGGTGCTGGGTGCTCAGTGCTCAGGGTGCTGGGTGCTCAGTGATCGGGGTTCTGGGTGCTCAGTACTCAGGGTGCTCCGTGCTCGCGGAGCTCGGTGCTCAGTACTCAGGGTGCTGGCTGCTCAGTACTCAGGGTGCTCGGTGCTCAGTACTCAGGGTGCTGTGTGCTCAGTGCTCGGGGTGCTGGGTACTCATTACTCAGGGTGCTGGGTGCTCAGTACTCAGGGTGCTCAGTGGTTGGGGTGCTGGGTGCTCAGTACTCAGGGTGCTCATTGCTTGGGGTGTTGGGTGCTCAGTACTCAGGGTGCTGTGTGCTCAGTGCTCAGGTTGCTGGGTGCTCAGTACTCAGGGTGCTGGGTGCTCAGTACTCAGGGTGCTGGGTGCTCAGTGCTCGGGGTGCTGGGTGCTCAGTGCTCGGGGTGCTGGGTGCTCAGTGCTCGGGGTGCTGGGTGCTCAGTGCTCGGGGTGCTGGGTGCTCAGTGCTCAGGGTGCTGGGTGCTCAGTGCTCTTGGTGCTGGGTGCTCAGTGTTCGGGGTGCCGGGTGCTCAGTGCTCGGGGTGCTGGGTGCTCAGTGCTCGGGGTGCTGGGTGCTCAGTGCTCGGGGTGCTCGGTGCTCAGTGCTCGGGGTGCTGGGTGCTCAGTACTTGGGGTGCTCAGTGCTCAGTACTCCGGGTGCTGGGTGCTCAGTGCTCAGGGTGCTGGGTGCTCAGTGCTCAGGGTGCTGGCTGCTCGGTGCTCAGGTTGCTGGGTGCTCAGTACTTGGGGTGCTGGGTGCTCAGTACTCGGGGTGCTGGATGCTCAGTGCTCATGGTGCTCGGTGCTCAGTACTCAGGGTGCTGGGTGCTCAGTGCTCGGGGTGCTCAGTACTCAGGGTGCTGTGTGTTCAGTGCTCAGGGTGATGGGTGCTCAGTGCTCGGGGTGCTGGGTGCTCAGTGCTCGGGGTGCTGGGTGCTCAGTACTCGGGGTGCTCGGTACTCAGTACTCAGGGTGCTTGGTGCTCAGTGCTCAGGTTGCTGGGTGCTCAGTACTCAGGGTGCTCAGTGCTCGGGGTGCTGGGTGCTCAGTCCTCAGGGTGCTGGGTGCTCAGTGCTCGGGGTGCTGGGTGCTCAGTGCTCAGTACTCAGGGTGCTGGGTGCTCAGTGCTCAGGGTGCTCAGTGCTCAGTACTCAGGGTGCTCAGTGCTCAGTCCTCAGGGTGCTCAGTGCTCGGGGTGCTGGGTGCTCAGTCCTCAGGGTGCTGGGTGCTCAGTGCTCAGGGTGCTCGGTGCTCAGTGCTCAGGGTGCTGGGTGCTCAGTACTCAGGGTGCTCAGTGCTCAGTGCTCGGGGTGCTGGGTGCTCAGTGCTCAGGGTGCTCATTCTCGGGGTGCTGGGTGCTCAGTACTCAGGGTGCTGGGTGCTCAGTGCTCGGGGTGCTGGGTGCTCAGTGCTCGGGGTGCTCGGTGCTCAGTACTCAGGGTGCTGGGTGCTCAGTGCTCAGGGTGCTCAGTGCTCGGGGAGCTCGGTGCTCAGTACTCAGGGTGCTGGGTGTTCAGTGCTCGGGGTGCTCGGTGCTCAGTACTCAGGGTTCTCAGTGCTCAGTGCTCAGGGTGCTGGGTGCTCAGTACTCATGGTGCTCAGTGCTCAGTACACGGGGTGCTGGTTGCTCAGTACTCAGTGTGCTCAGTGCTCAGTACTCGGGGTGCTGGGTGCTCAGTGCTCAGGGTGCTGGGTGCTCAGTGCTCAGTACTCAGGGTGCTGGGTGCTCAGTGCTCGGGGTGCTGGGTGCTCCGTGCTCAGTACTCAGGGTGCTGGGTGCTCAGTGCTCGGGGTGCTGGGTGCTCAGTATTCAGCGTGCTGGGTGCTCAGTACTCAGGGTGCTGGGTGCTCAGTGCTCAGGGTGCTGGGTGCTCAGTGCTCAGGGTGCTGGGTGCTCAGTGATCGGGGTTCTGGGTGCTCAGTACTCAGGGTGCTCAGTGCTCGCGGAGCTCGGTGCTCAGTACTCAGGGTGCTGGGTGCTCAGTACTCAGTGCTCGGGGTCCTGGATGCTCCGTGCTCGGGGTGCTGGGTGCTCAGTGCTCTGGGTGCTTAGTGCTCAGTACTCAGGGTGCTGGGTGCTCAGTACTCAGGGTGCTCAGTGCTCGGGGTGCTGGGTGCTCAGTGCTCAGGGTGATCGATGCTCAGTACTCAGGATGCTTGGTGCTCAGTACTCAGGGTGCTGGGTGCTCAGTACTCAGGGTGCTGGTTGCTCAGTCCTCAGGGTGCTCAGTGCTCAGGGTGCTGGGTGCTCAGGGCTCGGGGTGCTCGGTGCTCAGTACTCAGGGTGCTGAGTGCTCAGTACTCAGGGTGCTGGTTGCTCAGTACTCAGGGTGCTGGGTGCTCAGTGCTCGGGGTGCTGGGTGCTCAGTGCTCATGGTGCTCAGTGCTCAGTACTCAGGGTGCTCAGTGCTCAGTACTCAGGGTGCTGGGTGCTCAGTACTCAGGGTGCTGGGTGCTCAGTGCTCAGGGTGCTGGCTGCTCAGTACTCAGGGTGCTGGGTGCTCGGTGCTCAGTACGCTGGGTGCTCAGTACTCAGGGTGCTGGGTGCTCAGTACTCAGGGTGCTCGGTGCTCAGTACTCAGGGTGCTGGGTGCTCAGTGCTCGGGGTGCTGGGTGCTCAGTACTAAGGGTGCTGGGTGCTCAGTGCTCGGGGTGCTCGGTGCTCAGTATGCTGGGTGCTCAGTACTCAGGGTGCTGGGTGCTCAGTACTAAGGGTGCTGGGTGCTTAGTATTAAGGGTGCTGGGTGCTCAGTGCTCAGGGTGCTGGGTGCTCAGTGATCAGTACTCAAGGTGCTGGGTGCTCAGTGCTCGGGGTGCTCGGTGCTCGGGGTGCTGGGTGCTTAGTGCTCGGGGTGCTGGGTGCTCAGTACTCAGGGTGCTGGGTGGTCAGTACTCACGGTGCTGGGTGCTCAGTAGTCGGGGTGCTGGGTGCTCACTACTCAGGGTGCTGGGTGCTCAGTACTCAGGGTGCTGGGTGCTCAGTGCTCGGGGTGCTCGGTGCTCAGTACTCAGGGTGCTGGGTGCTCAGTGCTCAGGGTGCTGGGTGGTCAGTACTCAGTGTGCTGGGTGCTCAGTGCTCAGGGTGCTGGTTGCTCAGTCCTCAGGGTGCTCAGTGCTCAGGGTGCTGGGTGCTCAGTACTCAGTGTGCTCAGTACTCAGGGTGCTGGGTGCTCAGTACTCAGGGTGCTCAGTACTCAGGGTGCTGGGTGCTCAGTGCTCGGGGTGCTGGGTGCTCAGTACTCACGGTGCTCAGTACTCAGGGTGCTGGGTGCTCAGTGCTCGGGGTGCTGGGTGCTCAGTGCTCAGGGTGATCGGTGCTCAGTACTCAGGATGCTGGGTGCTCAGTACTCAGGGTGCTGGGTGCTCAGTACTCATGGTGCTGGGTACTCAGTGCTCAGGGTGCTCATTCTCGGGGTGCTGGGTGCTCAGTACTCAGGGTGCTGGGTGCTCAGTGCTCGGGGTGCTGGGTGCTCAGTGCTCGGGGTGCTCGGTGCTCAGTACTCAGGGTGCTGGGTGCTCAGTGCTCAGGGTGCTCAGTGCTCGGGGAGCTCGGTGCTCAGTACTCAGGGTGCTGGGTGTTCAGTGCTCGGGGTGCTCGGTGCTCAGTACTCAGGGTTCTCAGTGCTCAGTGCTCAGGGTGCTGGGTGCTCAGTACTCATGGTGCTCAGTGCTCAGTACTCGGGGTGCTGGTTGCTCAGTACTCAGGGTGCTCAGTGCTCAGTACTCGGGGTGCTGGGTGCTCAGTGCTCAGGGTGCTCAGTGCTCAGTGCTCGGGGTGCTGGGTGCTCAGTTCTCGGGGTGCTCGGTGCTCAGTACTCGGGGTGCTGGGTGCTCAGTGCTCAGGGTGCTGGGTGCTCAGTGCTCGGGGTGCTGGGTGCTCAGTGCTCAGTGTGCTGGGTGCTCAGTGCTCGGGGTGCTCGGTGCTCAGTACTCAGGGTGCTTGGTGCTCAGTACTCAGGGTGCTGGGTGCTCAGTGCTCAGGGTGCTGGGTGCTAAGTACTCAGGTTGCTGGGTGCTCATTACTCAGGGTGCTAAGAGCTCAGGGTGCTCAGTGCTCGGGGTGCTGGATGCTCAGTGCTCAGTGCACAGGGTGCTGGGTGCTCAGTCCTCGGGGTGCTGGGTGCTCAGTACTCAGGGTGCTGGGTGCTCAGTACTCAGGGTGCTGGGTGCTTAGTGCTATGGGTGCTGGGTGCTCAGTACTCAGGGTGCTGGGTGCTCAGTGCTCAGGGTGCTGGGTGCTCAGTGCTCGGGGTGCCGGGTGCTGAGCGCTCAGTGTGCTGGGTGCTCAGTTCTCGGGGTGCTCGGTTCTCAGTACACAGGGTGCTGGGTGCTCAGTGCTCAGGGAGCTCGGTGCTCAGTACTCAGGTTGCTGGGTGTTCAGTGCTCGGGGTGCTCGGTGCTCAGTACTCAGGGTTCTCAGTGCTCAGTGCTCAGGGTGCTGGGTGCTCAGTACTCATGGTGCTCAGTGCTCAGTACTCGGGGTGCTGGTTGCTCAGTACTCAGTGTGCTCAGTGCTCAGTACTCGGGGTGCTGGGTGCTCAGTGCTCAGGGTGCTCAGTGCTCAGTGCTCGGGGTGCTGGGTGCTCAGTGCTCGGGGTGCTGGGTGCTCAGTGCTCAGTGTGCTGGGTGCTCAGTGCACGGGGTGCTCGGTGCTCAGTACTCAGGGTGCTTGGTGCTCAGTACTCAGGGTGCTGGGTGCTCAGTGCTCGGGGTGCTGGGTGCTCAGTGCTCAGGGTGATCGGTGCTCAGTACTCAGGATGCTGGGTGCTCAGTACTCAGGGTGCTGGGTGCTCAGTACTCATGGTGCTGGGTACTCAGTGCTCAGGGTGCTCATTCTCGGGGTGCTGGGTGCTCAGTACTCAGGGTGCTGGGTGCTCAGTGCTCGGGGTGCTGGGTGCTCAGTGCTCGGTGTGCTCGGTGCTCAGTACTCAGGGTGCTGGGTGCTCAGTGCTCAGTGTGCTCAGTGCTCGGGGAGCTTGGTGCTCAGTACTCAGGGTGCTGGGTGTTCAGTGCTCGGGGTGCTCGGTGCTCAGTACTCAGGGTTCTCAGTGCTCAGTGCTCAGGGTGCTGGGTGCTCAGTACTCATGGTGCTCAGTGCTCAGTACTCGGGGTGCTGGTTGCTCAGTACTCAGTGTGCTCAGTGCTCAGTACTCGGGGTGCTGGGTGCTCAGTGCTCAGGGTGCTCAGTGCTCAGTGCTCGGGGTGCTGGGTGCTCAGTTCTCGGGGTGCTCGGTGCTCAGTACTCGGGGTGCTGGGTGCTCAGTGCTCAGGGTGCTGGGTGCTCAGTGCTCGGGGTGCTGGGTGCTCAGTGCTCAGTGTGCTGGGTGCTCAGTGCACGGGGTGCTCGGTGCTCAGTACTCAGGGTGCTTGGTGCTCAGTACTCAGGGTGCTGGGTGCTCAGTGCACGGGGTGCTGGGTGCTCAGTGCTCAGGGTGATCGGTGCTCAGTACTCAGGATGCTGGGTGCTCAGTACTCAGGGTGCTGGGTGCTCAGTACTCATGGTGCTGGGTACTCAGTGCTCAGGGTGCTCATTCTCGGGGTGCTGGGTGCTCAGTACTCAGGGTGCTGGGTGCTCAGTGCTCGGGGTGCTGTGTGCTCAGTGCTCGGGGTGCTCGGTGCTCAGTCCTCAGGGTGCTGGGTGCTCAGTGCTCAGGGTGCTCAGTGCTCGGGGAGCTCGGTGCTCAGTACTCAGGGTGCTGGGTGTTCAGTGCTCGGGGTGCTCGGTGCTCAGTACTCAGGGTTCTCAGTGCTCAGTGCTCAGGGTGCTGGGTGCTCAGTACTCATGGTGCTCAGTGCTCAGTACTCGGGGTGCTGGTTGCTCAGTACTCAGTGTGCTCAGTGCTCAGTACTCGGGGTGCTGGGTGCTCAGTGCTCAGGGTGCTCAGTGCTCAGTGCTCGGGGTGCTGGGTGCTCAGTGCTCAGTGTGCTGGGTGCTCAGTGCTCGGGGTGCTCAGTGCTCAGTACTCGGGGTGCTGGGTGCTCAGTACTCAGGGTTCTCAGTGCTCAGTGCTCGGGGTGCTGGGTGCTCAGTACTCATGGTGCTCAGTGCTCAGTACTCGGGGTGCTGGGTGCTCAGTGCTCAGGGTGCTGGGTGCTCAGTGCTCGGGGTGCTGGGTGCTCAGTGCTCAGTGTGCTGGGTGCTCAGTGCTCGGGGTGCTCGGTGCTCAGTACTCAGGGTGCTTGGTGCTCAGTACTCAGGGTGCTGGGTGCTCAGTGCTCAGGGTGCTGGGTGCTAAGTACTCAGGGTGCTGGGTGCTCAGTACTCAGGGTGCTAAGAGCTCAGGGTGCTCAGTGCTCGGGGTGCTGGATGCTCAGTCCTCAGTGCACAGGGTGCTGGGTGCTCAGTCCTCGGGGTGCTGGGTGCTCAGTACTCAGGGTGCTGGGTGCTCAGTACTCAGGGTGCTGGGTGCTCAGTGCTCAGTGTGCTGGGTGCTCAGTGCTCTGAGTGCTGGGTGCTCAGTGCTCAGGGTGCTGGGTGCTCAGTGCTCAGGGTGCTGGGTGCTCAGTACTCAGGGTTCTCAGTGCTCAGTGCTCAGGGTGCTGGGTGCTCAGTACTCATGGTGCTCAGTGCTCAGTACTCGGGGTGCTGGTTGCTCAGTACTCAGTGTGCTCAGTGCTCAGTACTCGGGGTGCTGGGTGCTCAGTGCTCAGGGTGCTCAGTGCTCAGTGCTCGGGGTGCTGGGTGCTCAGTTCTCGGGGTGCTCGGTGCTCAGTACTCGGGGTGCTGGGTGGTCAGTGCTCAGGGTGCTGGGTGCTCAGTGCTCGGGGTGCTGGGTGCTCAGTGCTCAGTGTGCTGGGTGCTCAGTGCAAGGGGTGCTCGGTGCTCAGTACTCAGGGTGCTTGGTGCTCAGTACTCAGGGTGCTGGGTGCTCAGTGCTCAGGGTGCTGGGTGCTCAGTACTCAGGGTGCTGGGTGCTCAGTACTCAGGGTGCTAAGAGCTCAGGGTGCTCAGTGCTCGGGGTGCTGGATGCTCAGTGCTCAGTGCACAGGGTGCTGGGTGCTCAGTCCTCGGGGTGCTGGGTGCTCAGTACTCAGGGTGCTGGGTGCTCAGTACTCAGGGTGCTGGGTGCTCAGTGCTCAGTGTGCTGGGTGCTCAGTGCTCTGGGTGCTGGGTGCTCAGTGCTCAGGGTGCTGGGTGCTCAGTGCTCAGGGTGCTGGGTGCTCAGTGCTCGGGGTGCCGGGTGCTGAGCGCTCAGGGTGCTGGGTGCTCAGTGCTCGGGGTGCTCGGTTCTCAGTACACAGGGTGCTGGGTGCTCAGTGCTCGGGGTGTTGGGTGCTCAGTGCTCAGTACTCAGGGTGCTGGGTGCTCAGTGCTCGGGGTGCTGGGTGCTCAGTACTCAGCGTGCTGGGTGCTCAGTACTCAGGGTGGTGGGTGCTCAGTGCTCAGGGTGCTGGGTGCTCAGTGCTCAGGGTGCTGGGTGCTCAGTGATCGGGGTTCTGGGTGCTCAGTACTCAGGGTGCTCAGTGCTCGCGGAGCTCGGTGCTCAGTACTCAGGGTGCTGGGTGCTCAGTACTCAGTGCTCGGGGTCCTGGATGCTCCGTGCTCGGGGTGCTGGGTGCTCAGTGCTCTGGGTGCTTAGTGCTCAGTACTCAGGGTGCTGGGTGCTCAGTACTCAGGGTGCTCAGTGCTCGGGGTGCTGGGTGCTCAGTGCTCAGGGTGATCGATGCTCAGTACTCAGGATGCTGGGTGCTCAGTACTCAGGGTGCTGGGTGCTCAGTACTCAGGGTGCTGGTTGCTCAGTCCTCAGGGTGCTCAGTGCTCAGGGTGCTGGGTGCTCAGGGCTCGGGGTGCTCGGTGCTCAGTACTCAGGGTGCTGAGTGCTCAGTACTCAGGGTGCTGGTTGCTCAGTACTCAGGGTGCTGGGTGCTCAGTGCTCGGGGTGCTGGGTGCTCAGTGCTCATGGTGCTCAGTGCTCAGTACTCAGGGTGCTCAGTGCTCAGTACTCAGGGTGCTGGGTGCTCAGTACTCAGGGTGCTGGGTGCTCAGTGCTCAGGGTGCTGGCTGCTCAGTACTCAGGGTGCTGGGTGCTCGGTGCTCAGTACGCTGGGTGCTCAGTACTCAGGGTGCTGGGTGCTCAGTACTCAGGGTGCTCGGTGCTCAGTACTCAGGGTGCTGGGTGCTCAGTGCTCGGGGTGCTGGGTGCTCAGTACTAAGGGTGCTGGGTGCTCAGTGCTCGGGGTGCTCGGTGCTCAGTATGCTGGGTGCTCAGTACTCAGGGTGCTGGGTGCTCAGTACTAAGGGTGCTGGGTGCTTAGTATTAAGGGTACTGGGTGCTCAGTGCTCAGGGTGCTGGGTGCTCAGTGCTCAGTACTCAAGGTGCTGGGTGCTCAGTGCTCAGGGTGCTGGGTGCTCACTGCTCAGGATGCTGGGTGCTCGGTGCTCGGGGTGCTGGGTGCTTAGTGCTCGGGGTGCTGGGTGCTCAGAACTCAGGGTGCTGGGTGGTCAGTACTCACGGTGCTGGGTGCTCAGTAGTCGGGGTGCTGGGTGCTCACTACTCAGGGTGCTGGGTGCTCAGTACTCAGGGTGCTGGGTGCTCAGTGCTCGGGGTGCTCGGTGCTCAGTACTCAGGGTGCTGGGTGCTCAGTGCTCAGGGTGCTGGGTGGTCAGTACTCAGTGTGCTGGGTGCTCAGTGCTCAGGGTGCTGGTTGCTCAGTCCTCAGGGTGCTCAGTGCTCAGGGTGCTGGGTGCTCAGTACTCAGTGTGCTCAGTACTCAGGGTGCTGGGTGCTCAGTACTCAGGGTGCTCAGTACTCAGGGTGCTGGGTGCTCAGTGCTCGGGGTGCTGGGTGCTCAGTACTCACGGTGCTCAGTACTCAGGGTGCTGGGTGCTCAGTGCTCGGGGTGCTGGGTGCTCAGTGCTCAGGGTGATCGGTGCTCAGTACTCAGGATGCTGGGTGCTCAGTACTCAGGGTGCTGGGTGCTCAGTACTCATGGTGCTGGGTACTCAGTGCTCAGGGTGCTCATTCTCGGGGTGCTGGGTGCTCAGTACTCAGGGTGCTGGGTGCTCAGTGCTCGGGGTGCTGGGTGCTCAGTGCTCGGGGTGCTCGGTGCTCAGTACTCAGGGTGCTGGGTGCTCAGTGCTCAGGGTGCTCAGTGCTCGGGGAGCTCGGTGCTCAGTACTCAGGGTGCTGCGTGTTCAGTGCTCGGGGTGCTCGGTGCTCAGTACTCAGGGTTCTCAGTGCTCAGTGCTCAGGGTGCTGGGTGCTCAGTACTCATGGTGCTCAGTGCTCAGTACTCGGGGTGCTGGTTGCTCAGTC
Source organism: Microtus oregoni (assembly GCF_018167655.1). NCBI lineage: Eukaryota > Metazoa > Chordata > Mammalia > Rodentia > Cricetidae > Microtus > Microtus oregoni. Next base: position 1,255,145 of record NW_024543260.1, on the reverse strand, counting down.
CTCAGGGTGCTCAGTGCTCAGGGTGCTGGGTGCTCAGTACTCAGTGTGCTCAGTACTCAGGGTGCTGGTTGCTCAGTCCTCAGGGTGCTCAGTGCTCAGGGTGCTGGGTGCTCAGTGCTCGGGGTGCTCGGTGCTCAGTACTCAGGGTGCTGAGTGCTCAGTACTCAGGGTGCTGGTTGCTCAGTACTCAGGGTGCTGGGTGCTCAGTGCTCGGGGTGCTGGGTGCTCAGTGCTCATGGTGCTCAGTGCTCAGTACTCAGGGTGCTCAGTGCTCAGTACTCAGGGTGCTGGGTGCTCAGTACTCAGGGTGCTGGGTGCTCAGTGCTCAGGGTGCTGGCTGCTCAGTACTCAGGGTGCTGGGTGCTCGGTGCTCAGTACGCTGGGTGCTCAGTACTCAGGGTGCTGGGTGCTCAGTACTCAGGGTGCTCGGTGCTCAGTACTCAGGGTGCTGGGTGCTCAGTGCTCGGGGTGCTGGGTGCTCAGTACTAAGGGTGCTGGGTGCTCAGTGCTCGGGGTGCTCGGTGCTCAGTATGCTGGGTGCTCAGTACTCAGGGTGCTGGGTGCTCAGTACTAAGGGTGCTGGGTGCTTAGTATTAAGGGTGCTGGGTGCTCAGTGCTCAGGGTGCTGGTTGCTCAGTGCTCAGTACTCAAGGTGCTGGGTGCTCAGTGCTCAGGGTGCTGGGTGCTCACTGCTCAGGATGCTGGGTGCTCGGTGCTCGGGGTGCTTGGTGCTTAGTGCTCGGGGTGCTGGGTGCTCAGTACTCAGGGTGCTGGGTGGTCAGTACTCACGGTGCTGGGTGCTCAGTAGTCGGGGTGCTGGGTGCTCACTACTCAGGGTGCTGGGTGCTCAGTACTCAGGGTGCTGGGTGCTCAGTGCTCGGGGTGCTCGGTGCTCAGTACTCAGGGTGCTGGGTGCTCAGTGCTCAGGGTGCTGGGTGGTCAGTACTCAGTGTGCTGGGTGCTCAGTGCTCAGGGTGCTGGTTGCTCAGTCCTCAGGGTGCTCAGTGCTCAGGGTGCTGGGTGCTCAGTACTCAGTGTGCTCAGTACTCAGGGTGCTGGGTGCTCAGTACTCAGGGTGCTCAGTACTCAGGGTGCTGGGTGCTCAGTGCTCGGGGTGCTGGGTGCTCAGTACTCACGGTGCTCAGTACTCAGGGTGCTGGGTGCTCAGTGCTCGGGGTGCTGGGTGCTCAGTGCTCAGGGTGATCGGTGCTCAGTACTCAGGATGCTGGGTGCTCAGTACTCAGGGTGCTGGGTGCTCAGTACTCATGGTGCTGGGTACTCAGTGCTCAGGGTGCTCATTCTCTGGGTGCTGGGTGCTCAGTACTCAGGGTGCTGGGTGCTCAGTGCTCGGGGTGCTGGGTGCTCAGTGCTCGGGGTGCTCGGTGCTCAGTACTCAGGGTGCTGGGTGCTCAGTGCTCAGGGTGCTCAGTGCTCGGGGAGATCGGTGCTCAGTACTCAGGGTGCTGGGTGTTCAGTGCTCGGGGTGCTCGGTGCTCAGTACTCAGGGTTCTCAGTGCTCAGTGCTCAGGGTGCTGGGTGCTCAGTACTCATGGTGCTCAGTGCTCAGTACTCGGGGTGCTGGTTGCTCAGTGCTCAGGGTGCTCAGTGATCAGTACTCGGGGTGCTGGGTGCTCAGTGCTCAGGGTGCTCAGTGCTCAGTGCTCGGGGTGCTGGGTGCTCAGTTCTCGGGGTGCTCGGTGCTCAGTACTCGGGGTGCTGGGTGCTCAGTGCTCAGGGTGCTGGGTGCTCAGTGCTCGGGGTGCTGGGTGCTCAGTGCTCAGTGTGCTGGGTGCTCAGTGCTCGGGGTGCTCGGTGCTCAGTACTCAGGGTGCTTGGTGCTCAGTACTCAGGGTGCTGGGTGCTCAGTGCTCAGGGTGCTGGGTGCTAAGTACTCAGGGTGCTGGGTGCTCAGTACTCAGGGTGCTAAGAGCTCAGGGTGCTCAGTGCTCGGGGTGCTGGATGCTCAGTGCTCAGTGCACAGGGTGCTGGGTGCTCAGTCCTCGGGGTGCTGGGTGCTCAGTACTCAGGGTGCTGGGTGCTAAGTACTCAGGGTGCTGGGTGCTCAGTGCTCAGTGTGCTGGGTGCTCAGTGCTCTGGGTGCTGGGTGGTCAGTGCTCAGGGTGCTGGGTGCTCAGTGCTCAGGGTGCTGGGTGCTCAGTGCTCGGGGTGCCGGGTGCTGAGCGCTCAGTGTGCTGGGTGCTCAGTGCTCGGGGTGCTCGGTTCTCAGTACACAGGGTGCTGGGTGCTCAGTGCTCAGTACTCAGGGTGCTGGGTTCTCAGTGCTCGGGGTGCTGGGTGCTCAGTACTCAGCGTGCTGGGTGCTCAGTACTCAGGGTGCTGGGTGCTCAGTGCTCAGGGTGCTGGGTGCTCAGTGCTCAGGGTGCTGGGTGCTCAGTGATCGGGGTTCTGGGTGCTCAGTACTCAGGGTGCTCAGTGCTCGCGGAGCTCGGTGCTCAGTACTCAGGGTGCTGGGTGCTCAGTACTCAGTGCTCGGGGTCCTGGATGCTCCGTGCTCGGGGTGCTGGGTGCTCAGTGCTCTGGGTGCTTAGTGCTCAGTACTCAGGGTGCTGGGTGCTCAGTACTCAGGGTGCTCAGTGCTCGGGGTGCTGGGTGCTCAGTGCTCAGGGTGATCGGTGCTCAGTACTCAGGATGCTGGGTGCTCAGTACTCAGGGTGCTGGGTGCTCAGTACTCAGGGTGCTGGTTGCTCAGTCCTCAGGGTGCTCAGTGCTCAGGGTGCTGGGTGCTCAGGGCTCGGGGAGCTCGGTGCTCAGTACTCAGGGTGCTGAGTGCTCAGTACTCAGGGTGCAGGTTGCTCAGTACTCAGGGTGCTGGGTGCTCAGTGCTCGGGGTGCTGGGTGCTCACTGCTCATGGTGCTCAGTGCTCAGTACTCAGGGTGCTCAGTGCACAGTACTCAGGGTGCTGGGTGCTCAGTACTCAGCGTGCTGGGTGCTCAGTGCTCAGGGTGCTGGCTGCTCAGTACTCAGGGTGCTGGGTGCTAGGTGCTCAGTACGCTGGGTGCTCAGTACTCAGGGTACTGGGTGCTCAGTACTCAGGGTGCTCGGTGCTCAGTACTCAGGGTGCTGGGTGCTCAGTGCTCGGGGTGCTGGGTGCTCAGTACTAAGGGTGCTGGGTGCTCAGTGCTCGGGGTGCTCGGTGCTCAGTATGCTGGGTGCTCAGTACTCAGGGTGCTGGGTGCTCAGTACTCAGGGTGCTGGGTGCTTAGTATTAAGGGTGCTGGGTGCTCAGTGCTCAGGGTGCTTGGTGCTCAGTGCTCAGTACTCAAGGTGCTGGGTGCTCAGTGCTCAGGGTGCTGGGTGCTCACTGCTCAGGGTGCTGGGTGCTCGGTGCTCGGGGTGCTGGGTGCTTCGTGCTCGGGGTGCTGGGTGCTCAGTACTCAGGGTGCTGGGTGCTCAGTACTCAGGGTGCTGGGTGCTCAGTGCTCGGGGTGCTCGGTGCTCAGTACTCAGGGTGCTGGGTGCTCAGTGCTCAGGGTGCTGGGTGGTCAGTACTCAGTGTGCTGGGTGCTCAGTGCTCAGGGTGCTGGTTGCTCAGTCCTCAGGGTGCTCAGTGCTCAGGGTGCTGGGTGCTCAGTACTCAGTGTGCTCAGTACTCAGGGTGCTGGGTGCTCAGTACTCAGGGTGCTCAGTACTCAGGGTGCTGGGTGCTCAGTGCTCGGGGTGCTGGGTGCTCAGTACTCACGGTGCTCAGTACTCAGGGTGCTGGGTGCTCAGTGCTCGGGGTGCTGGGTGCTCAGTGCTCAGGGTGATCGGTGCTCAGTACTCAGGATGCTGGGTGCTCAGTACTCAGGGTGCTGGGTGCTCAGTACTCAGGGTGCTGGTTGCTCAGTCCTCAGGGTGCTCAGTGCTCAGGGTGCTGAGTGCTCAGTGCTCGGGGTGCTCGGTGCTCAGTACTCAGGGTGCTGAGTGCTCAGTACTCAGGGTGCTGGGTGCTCAGTACTCAGGGTGCTGGGTGCTCAGTGCTCGGGGTGCTGGGTGCTCAGTGCTCAGGGTGCTCAGTGCTCAGTACTCAGGATGCTGGGTGCTCAGTGCTCAGGGTGCTGGGTGCTCAGTGCTCGGGGTGCTGGGTGCTCAGTACTCAGGGTGCTGGGTGCTCAGTACTCAGGGTGCTGGGTGCTCAGTGCTCGGGGCGCTGGGTGCTCAGTGCTCAGGGTGCTGGGTGCTCATTACTTAGGGTGCTGGGTGCTCAGGGCTCGGGGTGCTCGGTGCTCAGTACTCAAGGTGCTGGGTGCTCAGTGCTCAAGGTGCTGGGTGCTCAGTCCTCGCCGTGCTCCGTGCTCAGTGCTCAGGGTGCTGGGTGCTCAGTGCTCAGGTTGCTCGGTGCTCAGTACTCATGGTGCTGGGTGCTCATTCTCGGAGTGCTGGGTGCTCAGTGCTCAGGTTGCTCGGTGCTCAGTACTCATGGTGCTGGGTGCTCATTCTCGGGGTGCTCGGTGCTCAGTACTCATGGTGCTGGGTGCTCAGTACTCAGGGTGCTCGGTGCTCAGTTCTCAGGGTGCTCGGTGCTCAGTGTTTGGGGTGCTGGGTGCTCAGTACTCAGGGTGCTGGGTGCTCAGTGCTCGGGGTGCTGGGTGCTCAGTGCTCGGGGTGCTCAGTGCTCAGTACTCAGGGTTCTCAGTGCTCAGTGCTCAGGGTGCTGGGTGCTCAGTACTCAGGGTGCTCAGTGCTCAGTACTCGGGGTGCTGGGTGCTCAGTACTCAGGGTGCTCAGTGCTCAGTACTCGGGGTGCTGGGTGCTCAGTGCTCAGGGTGCTCAGTGCTCAGTGCTCGGGGTGCTGGGTGCTCAGTGCTCGGGGTGCTGGGTGCTCAGTGCTCAGAGTGCTGGGTGCTCAGTACTCAGGTTGCTGGGTGCTCAGTGCTCAGGGTGCTTTGTGCTCAGTACTCAGGGTGCTGGGTGCTCAGTACTCATGGTGCTGGGTACTCAGTGCTCAGGGTGCTCATTCTCGGGGTGCTGGGTGCTCAGTACTCAGGGTGCTGGGTGCTCAGTGCTCGGGGTGCTGGGTGCTCAGTGCTCGCGGTGCTTGGTGCTCAGTACTCAGGGTGCTGGGTGCTCAGTACTCAGGGTGCTCAGTGCTCGGGGAGCTCGGTGCTCAGTACTCAGGGTGCTGGGTGTTCAGTGCTCGGGGTGCTCGGTGCTCAGTACTCAGGGTTCTCAGTGCTCAGTGCTCAGGGTGCTGGATGCTCAGTACTCATGGTGATCAGTGCTCAGTTCTCGGGGTGCTGGGTGCTCAGTACTCAGGGTGCTCAGTGCTCAGTACTCGGGGTGCTGGGTGCTCAGTGCTCAGGGTGCTCAGTGCTGAGTGCTTGGGGTGCTGGGTGCTCAGTTCTCGGGGTGCTCGGTGCTCAGTACTCGGGGTGCTGGGTGCTCAGTGCTCAGGGTGCTGGGTGCTCAATGCTCGGGGTGCTGGGTGCTCAGTGCTCAGGGTGCTTGGTGCTCAGTGCTCGGGGTGCTCGGTTCTCAGTACTAAGGGTGCTGGGTGTTCAGTACTCAGGGTGCTGGGTGCTCAGTGCTCAGGGTGCTGGGTGCTCAGTACTCAGGGTGCTGGGTGCTCAGTACTCAGGGTGCTAAGAGCTCAGTTTGCTCAGTGCTCGGGGTCCTGGGTGCTCAGTGCTCGGGGTGCTCGGTGCTCAGTACACAGGGTGCTGGGTGCTCAGTGCTCGGGGTGCTGGGTGCTCAGTGCTCAGTACTCAGGGTGCTGTGTGCTCAGTGCTCGAGGTGCTGGGTGCTCAGTACTCAGCGTGCTGGGTGCTCAGTACTCAGGTTGCTGGGTGCTCAGTGCTCAGGGTGCTGGGTGCTCAGTGCTCAGGGTGCTGGGTGCTCAGTGATCGGGGTGTTGTGTGCTCAGTACTCAGGGTGCTCAGTGCTCGGGGAGCTCGGTGCTCAGTACTCAGGGTGCTGGGTGCTCAGTACTCAGGGTGCTCAGTGCTCGGGGTGCTGGGTGCTCAGTGCTCAGGGTGATCGGTGCTCAGTACTCAGGATGCTGGGTGCTCAGTACTCAGGGTGCTGGGTGCTGAGTACTCAGGGTGCTGGTTGCTCAGTCCTCAGGGTGCTCAGTGCTCAGGGTGCTGGGTGCTCAGTGCTCGGGGTGCTCGGTGCTCAGTACTCAGGGTGCTGAGGGCTCAGTACTCAGGGTGCTGTGTGCTCAGTACTCAGGGTGCTGGGTGCTCAGTGCTCGGGGAGCTGGGTGCTCAGTGCTCATGGTGCTCAGTGCTCAGTACTCAGGGTGCTCAGTGCTCAGTACTCAGGGTGCTGGGTGCTCAGTGCTCAGGGTGCTGGGTGCTCAGTGCTCGGGGTACTGGGTACTCAGTGCTCAGTACACAGGGTGCTGAGTGCTCAGTGCTCGGGGTGCTGGGTGCTCAGTGCTCAGTACTCAGAGTGCTGGGTGCTCAGTGCTCGGGGTGCTGGGTGCTCAGTGCTCGGGGTGCTCGGTGCTCAGTACTCAGGGTTCTCAGTGCTCAGTGCTCAGGGTGCTGGGTGCTCATTACTCAGGGTGCTCAGTGCTCAGTACTCGGGGTGCTGGGTGCTCAGTACTCAGGGTGCTCAGTGCTCAGTACTCGGGGTGCTGGGTGCTCAGTGCTCAGGGTGCTCAGTGCTCAGTGCTCGCGGTGCTGGGTGCTCAGTGCTCGGGGTGCTGGGTGCTCAGTGCTCAGTGTGCTGGGTGCTCAGTACTCAGGTTGCTGGGTGCTCAGTGCTCAGGGTGCTGGGTGCTCAGTACTCAGGGTGCTGGGTGCTCAGTACTCATGGTGCTGGGTACTCAGTGCTCAGGGTGCTCATTCTCGGGGTGCTGGGTGCTCAGTACTCAGGGTGCTGGGTGCTCAGTGCTCGGGGTGCTGGGTGCTCAGTGCTCGGGGTGCTCGGTGCTCAGTACTCAGGGTGCTGGGTGCTCAGTGCTCGGGGTGCTCGGTGCTCAGTACTCAGGGTGCTGGGTGCTCAGTATTCAGGGTGATCAGTGCTCGGTGAGCTCGGTGCTCAGTACTCAGGGTGCTGGGTGCTCAGTGCTCGGGGTGCTCGGTGCTCAGTACTCAGGGTTCTCAGTGCTCAGTGCTCAGGGTGCTGGGAGCTCAGGACTCATGGTGCTCAGTGCTCAGTACTCGGGGTGCTGGGTGCTCAGTACTCAGGGTGCTCAGTGCTCAGTACTCGGGGTGCTGGGTGCTCAGTGCTCAGGGTGCTCTTTGCTCAGTGCTCGGGGTGCTGGGTGCTCAGTTCTCGGGGTGCTCGGTGCTCAGTACTCGGGGTGCTGGGTGCTCAGTGCTCAGGGTGCTGGGTGCTCAGTGCTCTGGGTGCTGGGTGCTCAGTGCTCAGGGTGCTGGGTGCTCAGTTCTCGGGGTGCTGGGTGCTCAGTGCTCAGGGTGCTGCGTGCTCAGTACTCAGGGTGCTTGGTGCTCAGTACTCAGGGTGCTAAGAGCTCAGGGTGCTCAGTGCTCGGGGTGCTGGATGCTCAGTGCACAGTGCACAGGGTGCTGGGTGCTCAGTCCTCGGGGTGCTGGGTGCTCAGTACTCAGGGTGCTGGGTGCTCAGTACTCAGGGTGCTGGGTGCTCAGTGCTCAGGGTGCTGGGTGCTCAGTGCTCTGGGTGCTGGGTGCTCAGTGCTCAGGGTGCTGGGTCCTCAGTGCTCAGGGAGCTGGGTGCTCAGTGCTCAGGGTGCTGGGTGCTGAGTGCTCAGGGTGCTGGGTGCTCAGTGCTCGGGGTGCTCGGTGCTCAGTACACAGGGTGTTGGGTGCTCAGTGTTCGGGGTGCTCGGTGCTCAGTACACAGGGTGCTGGGTGCTCAGTGCTCGGGGTGCTGGGTGCTCAGTACTCAGGGTGCTGGGTGCTCAGCACTCAGGGTGCTGGGTGCTCAGTGTTCAGGGTGCTGGGTGCTCAGTGCTCAGGGTGCTGGGTGCTCAGTGATCGGGGTTCTGGGTGCTCAGTACTCAGGGTGCTCAGTGCTCGGGGAGCTCGGTGCTCAGTACTCAGGGTGCTGGGTGCTCAGTACTCAGTGCTCGGGGTCCTGGGTGCTCCGTGCTCGGGGTGCTGGGTGCTCAGTGCTCTGGGTGCTTAGTGCTCAGTACTCAGGCTGCTGGGTGCTCAGTACTCAGGGTGCTCAGTGCTCGGGGTGCTGGGTGCTCAGTGCTCAGGGTGATCGGTGCTCAGTACTCAGGATGCTGGGTGCTCAGTACTCAGGGTGCTGGGTGCTCAGTACTCAGGGTGCTGATTGCTCAGTGCTCGGGGTGCTGGGTGCTCAGTGCTCAGGGTGCTCAGTACTCAGGGTGCTCAGTACTCAGGGTGCTGGGTGCTCAGTGCTCAGGGTGCTGGGTGCTCGGTGCTCAGTACGCTGGGTGCTCAGTACTCAGGGTGCTGGGTGCTCAGTACTCAGGGTGCTCGGTGCTCAGTGCTCGGGGTGCTGGGTGCTCAGTACTCAGGGTGCTGGGTGCTCAGTGCTCGGGGTACTCGGTGCTCAGTACGCTGGGTGCTCAGTACTCAGGGTGCTCAGTGCTCAGTACTCAGGGTGCTGGGTGCTCAGTACTCAGGGTGCTGGGTGCTCAGTGCTCAGGGTGCTGGCTGCTCAGTACTCAGGGTGCTGGGTGCTCGGTGCTCAGTACGCTGGGTGCTCAGTACTCAGGGTGCTGGGTGCTCAGTACTCAGGGTGCTCGGTGCTCAGTACTCAGGGTGCTGGGTGCTCAGTGCTCAGGGTGCTGGGTGCTCAGTACTAAGGGTACTGGGTGCTCAGTGCTCGGGGTGCTCGGTGCTCAGTATGCTGGGTGCTCAGTACTCAGGGTGCTCAGTGCTCAGTACTCGGGGTGCTGGGTGCTCAGTGCTCAGGGTGCTCAGTGCTGAGTGCTTGGGGTGCTGGGTGCTCAGTTCTCGGGGTGCTCGGTGCTCAGTACTCGGGGTGCTGGGTGCTCAGTGCTCAGGGTGCTGGGTGCTCAATGCTCGGGGTGCTGGGTGCTCAGTGCTCAGGGTGCTTGGTGCTCAGTGCTCGGGGTGCTCGGTTCTCAGTACTAAGGGTGCTGGGTGTTCAGTACTCAGGGTGCTGGGTGCTCAGTGCTCAGGGTGCTGGGTGCTCAGTACTCAGGGTGCTGGGTGCTCAGTACTCAGGGTGCTAAGAGCTCAGTTTGCTCAGTGCTCGGGGTCCTGGGTGCTCAGTGCTCGGGGTGCTCGGTGCTCAGTACACAGGGTGCTGGGTGCTCAGTGCTCGGGGTGCTGGGTGCTCAGTGCTCAGTACTCAGGGTGCTGTGTGCTCAGTGCTCGAGGTGCTGGGTGCTCAGTACTCAGCGTGCTGGGTGCTCAGTACTCAGGTTGCTGGGTGCTCAGTGCTCAGGGTGCTGGGTGCTCAGTGCTCAGGGTGCTGGGTGATCAGTGATCGGGGTGTTGTGTGCTCAGTACTCAGGGTGCTCAGTGCTCGGGGAGCTCGGTGCTCAGTACTCAGGGTGCTGGGTGCTCAGTACTCAGGGTGCTCAGTGCTCGGGGTGCTGGGTGCTCAGTGCTCAGGGTGATCGGTGCTCAGTACTCAGGATGCTGGGTGCTCAGTACTCAGGGTGCTGGGTGCTGAGTACTCAGGGTGCTGGTTGCTCAGTCCTCAGGGTGCTCAGTGCTCAGGGTGCTGGGTGCTCAGTGCTCGGGGTGCTCGGTGCTCAGTACTCAGGGTGCTGAGGGCTCAGTACTCAGGGTGCTGTGTGCTCAGTACTCAGGGTGCTGGGTGCTCAGTGCTCGGGGAGCTGGGTGCTCAGTGCTCATGGTGCTCAGTGCTCAGTACTCAGGGTGCTCAGTGCTCAGTACTCAGGGTGCTGGGTGCTCAGTGCTCAGGGTGCTGGGTGCTCAGTGCTCGGGGTACTGGGTACTCAGTGCTCAGTACACAGGGTGCTGAGTGCTCAGTGCTCGGGGTGCTGGGTGCTCAGTGCTCAGTACTCAGAGTGCTGGGTGCTCAGTGCTCGGGGTGCTGGGTGCTCAGTGCTCGGGGTGCTCGGTGCTCAGTACTCAGGGTTCTCAGTGCTCAGTGCTCAGGGTGCTGGGTGCTCATTACTCAGGGTGCTCAGTGCTCAGTACTCGGGGTGCTGGGTGCTCAGTACTCAGGGTGCTCAGTGCTCAGTACTCGGGGTGCTGGGTGCTCAGTGCTCAGGGTGCTCAGTGCTCAGTGCTCGCGGTGCTGGGTGCTCAGTGCTCGGGGTGCTGGGTGCTCAGTGCTCAGTGTGCTGGGTGCTCAGTACTCAGGTTGCTGGGTGCTCAGTGCTCAGGGTGCTGGGTGCTCAGTACTCAGGGTGCTGGGTGCTCAGTACTCATGGTGCTGGGTACTCAGTGCTCAGGGTGCTCATTCTCGGGGTGCTGGGTGCTCAGTACTCAGGGTGCTGGGTGCTCAGTGCTCGGGGTGCTGGGTGCTCAGTGCTCGGGGTGCTCGGTGCTCAGTACTCAGGGTGCTGGGTGCTCAGTGCTCGGGGTGCTCGGTGCTCAGTACTCAGGGTGCTGGGTGCTCAGTATTCAGGGTGATCAGTGCTCGGTGAGCTCGGTGCTCAGTACTCAGGGTGCTGGGTGCTCAGTGCTCGGGGTGCTCGGTGCTCAGTACTCAGGGTTCTCAGTGCTCAGTGCTCAGGGTGCTGGGAGCTCAGGACTCATGGTGCTCAGTGCTCAGTACTCGGGGTGCTGGGTGCTCAGTACTCAGGGTGCTCAGTGCTCAGTACTCGGGGTGCTGGGTGCTCAGTGCTCAGGGTGCTCTTTGCTCAGTGCTCGGGGTGCTGGGTGCTCAGTTCTCGGGGTGCTCGGTGCTCAGTACTCGGGGTGCTGGTTGCTCAGTGCTCAGGGTGCTGGGTGCTCAGTGCTCTGGGTGCTGGGTGCTCAGTGCTCAGGGTGCTGGGTGCTCAGTTCTCGGGGTGCTGGGTGCTCAGTGCTCAGGGTGCTGCGTGCTCAGTACTCAGGGTGCTTGGTGCTCAGTACTCAGGGTGCTAAGAGCTCAGGGTGCTCAGTGCTCTGAGTGCTGGATGCTCAGTGCTCAGTGCACAGGGTGCTGGGTGCTCAGTCCTCGGGGTGCTGGGTGCTCAGTACTCAGGGTGCTGGGTGCTCAGTACTCAGGGTGCTGGGTGCTCAGTGCTCAGGGTGCTGGGTGCTCAGTGCTCTGGGTGCTGGGTGCTCAGTGCTCAGGGTGCTGGGTCCTCAGTGCTCAGGGAGCTGGGTGCTCAGTGCTCAGGGTGCTGGGTGCTGAGTGCTCAGGGTGCTGGGTGCTCAGTGCTCGGGGTGCTCGGTGCTCAGTACACAGGGTGTTGGGTGCTCAGTGTTCGGGGTGCTCGGTGCTCAGTACACAGGGTGCTGGGTGCTCAGTGCTCGGGGTGCTGGGTGCTCAGTACTCAGGGTGCTGGGTGCTCAGCACTCAGGGTGCTGGGTGCTCAGTGTTCAGGGTGCTGGGTGCTCAGTGCTCAGGGTGCTGGGTGCTCAGTGATCGGGGTTCTGGGTGCTCAGTACTCAGGGTGCTCAGTGCTCGGGGAGCTCGGTGCTCAGTACTCAGGGTGCTGGGTGCTCAGTACTCAGTGCTCGGGGTCCTGGGTGCTCCGTGCTCGGGGTGCTGGGTGCTCAGTGCTCTGGGTGCTTAGTGCTCAGTACTCAGGCTGCTGGGTGCTCAGTACTCAGGGTGCTCAGTGCTCGGGGTGCTGGGTGCTCAGTGCTCAGGGTGATCGGTGCTCAGTACTCAGGATGCTGGGTGCTCAGTACTCAGGGTGCTGGGTGCTCAGTACTCAGGGTGCTGATTGCTCAGTGCTCGGGGTGCTGGGTGCTCAGTGCTCAGGGTGCTCAGTACTCAGGGTGCTCAGTACTCAGGGTGCTGGGTGCTCAGTGCTCAGGGTGCTGGGTGCTCAGTACTCAGGGTGCTGGGTGCTCGGTGCTCAGTACGCTGGGTGCTCAGTACTCAGGGTGCTGGGTGCTCAGTACTCAGGGTGCTCGGTGCTCAGTGCTCGGGGTGCTGGGTGCTCAGTACTCAGGGTGCTGGGTGCTCAGTGCTCGGGGTACTCGGTGCTCAGTACGCTGGGTGCTCAGTACTCAGGGTGCTCAGTGCTCAGGGTGCTGGGTGCTCAGTACTCAGTGTGCTCAGTACTCAGGGTGCTGGGTGCTCAGTACTCAGGGTGCTCAGTACTCAGGGTGCTGGGTGCTCTGTGCTCGGGGTGCTGGGTGCTCAGTACTCACGGTGCTCAGTACTCAGGTTGCTGGGTGCTCAGTGCTCGGGGTGCTGGGTGCTCAGTGCTCAGGGTGATCGGTGCTCAGTACTCAGGATGCTGGGTGCTCAGTACTCAGGGTGCTGGGTGCTCAGTACTCATGGTGCTGGGTACTCAGTGCTCAGGGTGCTCATTCTCGGGGTGCTGGGTGCTCAGTACTCAGGGTGCTGGGTGCTCAGTGCTCGGGGTGCTGGGTGCTCAGTGCTCGGGGTGCTCGGTGCTCAGTACTCAGGGTGCTGGGTGCTCAGTGCTCAGGGTGCTCAGTGCTCGGGGAGCTCGGTGCTCAGTACTCAGGGTGCTGGGTGTTCAGTGCTCGGGGTGCTCGGTGCTCAGTACTCAGGGTTCTCAGTGCTCAGTGCTCAGGGTGCTGGGTGCTCAGTACTCATGGTGCTCAGTGCTCAGTACTCGGGGTGCTGGTTGCTCAGTACTCAGGGTGCTCAGTGATCAGTACTCGGGGTGCTGGGTGCTCAGTGCTCAGGGTGCTCAGTGCTCAGTGCTCGGGGTGCTGGGTGCTCAGTTCTCGGGGTGCTCGGTGCTCAGTACTCGGGGTGCTGGGTGCTCAGTGCTCAGGGTGCTGGGTGCTCAGTGCTCGGGGTGCTGGGTGCTCAGTGCTCAGTGTGCTGGGTGCTCAGTGCTCGGGGTGCTCGGTGCTCAGTACTCAGGGTGCTTGCTGCTCAGTACTCAGGGTGCTGGGTGCTCAGTGCTCAGGGTGCTGGGTGCTAAGTACTCAGGGTGCTGGGTGCTCAGTACTCAGGGTGCTAAGAGCTCAGGGTGCTCAGTGCTCGGGGTGCTGGATGCTCAGTGCTCAGTGCACAGGGTGCTGGGTGCTCAGTCCTCGGGGTGCTGGGTGCTCAGTACTCAGGGTGCTGGGTGCTCAGTACTCAGGGTGCTGGGTGCTCAGTGCTCAGTGTGCTGGGTGCTCAGTGCTCTGGGTGCTGGGTGGTCAGTGCTCAGGGTGCTGGGTGCTCAGTGCTCAGGGTGCTGGGTGCTCAGTGCTCGGGGTGCCGGGTGCTGAGCGCTCAGTGTGCTGGGTGCTCAGTGCTCGGGGTGCTCGGTTCTCAGTACACAGGGTGCTGGGTGCTCAGTGCTCGGGGTGCTGGGTGCTCAGTGCTCAGTACTCAGGGTGCTGGGTGCTCAGTGCTCGGGGTGCTGGGTGCTCAGTACTCAGCGTGCTGGGTGCTCAGTACTCAGGGTGCTGGGTGCTCAGTGCTCAGGGTGCTGGGTGCTCAGTGCTCAGGGTGCTGGGTGCTCAGTGATCGGGGTTCTGGGTGCTCAGTACTCAGGGTGCTCAGTGCTCGCGGAGCTCGGTCCTCAGTACTCAGGGTGCTGGGTGCTCAGTACTCAGTGCTCGGTGTCCTGGATGCTCCGTGCTCGGGGTACTGGGTGCTCAGTGCTCGGGGTGCTGGGTGCTCAGTGCTCAGGGTGATCGGTGCTCAGTACTCAGGATGCTGGGTGGTCAGTACTCAGGGTGCTGGGTGCTCAGTACTCAGGGTGCTGGTTGCTCAGTCCTCAGGGTGCTCAGTGCTCAGGGTGCTTGGTGCTCAGGGCTCGGGGTGCTCGGTGCTCAGTACTCAGGGTGCTGAGTGCTCAGTACTCAGGGTGCTGGTTGCTCAGTACTCAGGGTGCTGGGTGCTCAGTGCTCGGGGTGCTGGGTGCTCAGTGCTCATGGTGCTCAGTGCTCAGTACTCAGGGTACTGGGTGCTCAGTACTCAGGGTGCTCGGTGCTCAGTACTCAGGGTGCTGGGTGCTCAGTGCTCGGGGTGCTGGGTGCTCAGTACTAAGGGTGCTGGGTGCTCAGTGCTCGGGGTGCTCGGTGCTCAGTATGCTGGGTGCTCAGTACTCAGGGAGCTGGGTGCTCAGTACTCAGGGTGCTGGGTGCTTAGTATTAAGGGTGCTGGGTGCTCAGTGCTCAGGGTGCTGGGTGCTCAGTGCTCAGTACTCAAGGTGCTGGGTGCTCAGTGCTCAGGGTGCTGGGTGCTCACTGCTCAGGGTGCTGGGTGCTCGGTGCTCGGGGTGCTGGGTGCTTCGTGCTCGGGGTGCTGGGTGCTCAGTACTCAGGGTGCTGGGTGGTCAGTACTCACGGTGCTGGGTGCTCAGTAGTCGGGGTGCTGGGTGCTCACTACTCAGGGTGCTGGGTGCTCAGTACTCAGGGTGCTGGGTGCTCAGTGCTCGGGGTGCTCGGTGCTCAGTACTCAGGGTGCTGGGTGCTCAGTGCTCAGGGTGCTGGGTGGTCAGTACTCAGTGTGCTGGGTTCTCAGTGCTCAGGGTGCTGGTTGCTCAGTCCTCAGGGTGCTCAGTGCTCAGGGTGCTGGGTGCTCAGTACTCAGTGTGCTCAGTACTCAGGGTGCTGGGTGCTCAGTACTCAGGGTGCTCAGTACTCAGGGTGCTGGGTGCTCAGTGCTCGGGGTGCTGGGTGCTCAGTACTCACGGTGCTCAGTACTCAGGGTGCTGGGTGCTCAGTGCTCGGGGTGCTGGGTGCTCAGTGCTCAGGGTGATCGGTGCTCAGTACTCAGGATGCTGGGTGCTCAGTACTCAGGGTGCTGGGTGCTCAGTACTCAGGGTGCTGGTTGCTCAGTCCTCAGGGTGCTCAGTGCTCAGGGTGCTGGGTGCTCAGTGCTCGGGGTGCTCGGTGCTCAGTACTCAGGGTGCTGAGTGCTCAGTACTCAGGGTGCTGGGTGCTCAGTACTCAGGGTGCTGGGTGCTCAGTGCTCGGGGTGCTGGGTGCTCAGTGCTCAGGGTGCTCAGTGCTCAGTACTCAGGGTGCTGGGTGCTCATTACTCAGGGTGCTTGGTGCTCAGTGCTCGGGGTGCTGGGGGCTCAGTACTCAGGATGCTGGGTGCTCAGTGCTCAGGGTGCTGGGTGCTCAGTGCTCGGGGTGCTGGGTGCTCAGTACTCAGGGTGCTGGGTGCTCAGTACTCAGTGTGCTGGGTGCTCAGTGCTCGGGGCGCTGGGTGCTCAGTGCTCAGGGTGCTGGGTGCTCATTACTTAGGGTGCTGGGTGCTCAGGGCTCGGGGTGCTCGGTGCTCAGTACTCAAGGTGCTGGGTGCTCAGTGCTCAAGGTGCTGGGTGCTCAGTCCTCGGGGTGCTCCGTGCTCAGTGCTCAGGGTGCTGGGTGCTCAGTGCTCAGGGTGCTCGGTGCTCAGTACTCATGGTGCTGGATGCTCATTCTCGGGGTGCTGGGTGCTCAGTACTCAGGTTGCTCAGTACTCTGGGTGCTCGGTGCTCAGTACTCATGGTGCTGGGTGCTCAGTACTCAGGGTGCTCGGTGCTCAGTTCTCAGGGTGCTCGGTGCTCAGTGTTTGGGGTGCTGGGTGCTCAGTACTCAGGGTGCTGGGTGCTCAGTGCTCGGGGTGCTGGGTGCTCAGTGCTCGGGGTGCTCAGTGCTCAGTACTCAGGGTTCTCAGTGCTCAGTGCTCAGGGTGCTGGGTGCTCAGTACTCAGGGTGCTCAGTGCTCAGTACTCGGGGTGCTGGGTGCTCAGTACTCAGGGTGCTCAGTGCTCAGTACTCGGGGTGCTGGGTGCTCAGTGCTCAGGGTGCTCAGTGCTCAGTGCTCGGGGTGCTGGGTGCTCAGTGCTCGGGGTGCTGGGTGCTCAGTGCTCAGAGTGCTGGGTGCTCAGTACTCAGGTTGCTGGGTGCTCAGTGCTCAGGGTGCTTTGTGCTCAGTACTCAGGGTGCTGGGTGCTCAGTACTCATGGTGCTGGGTACTCAGTGCTCAGGGTGCTCATTCTCGTGGTGCTGGGTGCTCAGTACTCAGGGTGCTGGGTGCTCAGTGCTCGGGGTGCTGGGTGCTCAGTGCTCGGGGTGCTCGGTGCTCAGTACTCAGGGTGCTGGGTGCTCAGTACTCAGGGTGCTCAGTGCTCGGGGAGCTCGGTGCTCAGTACTCAGGGTGCTGGGTGTTCAGTGCTCGGGGTGCTCCGTGCTCAGTACTCAGGGTTCTCAGTGCTCAGTGCTCAGGGTGCTGGATGCTCAGTACTCATGGTGATCAGTGCTCAGTTCTCGGGGTGCTGGGTGCTCAGTACTCAGGGTGCTCAGTGCTCAGTACTCGGGGTGCTGGGTGCTCAGTGCTCAGGGTGCTCAGTGCTCAGTGCTTGGGGTGCTGGGTGCTCAGTTCTCGGGGTGCTTGGTGCTCAGTACTCGGGGTGCTGGGTGCTCAGTGCTCAGGGTGCTGGGTGCTCAATGCTCGGGGTGCTGGGTGCTCAGTGCTCAGGGTGCTTGGTGCTCAGTGCTCGGGGTGCTCGGTTCTCAGTACTAAGGGTGCTGGGTGCTCAGTACTCAGGGTGCTGGGTGCTCAGTGCTCAGGGTGCTGGGTGCTCAGTACTCAGGGTGCTGGGTGCTCAGTACTCAGGGTGCTAAGAGCTCAGTTTGCTCAGTGCTCGGGGTCCTGGGTGCTCAGTGCTCGGGGTGCTCGGTGCTCAGTACACAGGGTGCTGGGTGCTCAGTGCTCGGGGTGCTGGGTGCTCAGTGCTCAGTACTCAGGGTGCTGTGTGCTCAGTGCTCGGGGTGCTGGGTGCTCAGTACTCAGCGTGCTGGGTTCTCAGTACTCAGGGTGCTGGGTGCTCAGTGCTCAGGGTGCTGGGTGCTCAGTGCTCAGGGTGCTGGGTGCTCAGTGATCGGGGTGTTGTGTGCTCAGTACTCAGGGTGCTCAGTGCTCGGGGAGCTCGGTGCTCAGTACTCAGGGTGCTGGGTGCTCAGTACTCAGGGTGCTCAGTGCTCGGGGTGCTGGGTGCTCAGTGCTCAGGGTGATCGGTGCTCAGTACTCAGGATGCTGGGTGCTCAGTACTCAGGGTGCTGGGTGCTGAGTACTCAGGGTGCTGGTTGCTCAGTCCTCAGGGTGCTCAGTGCTCAGGGTGCTGGGTGCTCAGTGCTCGGGGTGCTCGGTGCTCAGTACTCAGGGTGCTGAGTGCTCAGTACTCAGGGTGCTGTGTGCTCAGTACTCAGGGTGCTGGGTGCTCAGTGCTCGGGGAGCTGGGTGATCAGTGCTCAGGGTGCTCAGTGCTCAGTACTCAGGGTGCTCAGTGCTCAGTACTCAGGGTGCTGGGTGCTCAGTGCTCAGGGTGCTGGGTGCTCAGTGCTCGGGGTACTGGGTACTCAGTGCTCAGTACACAGGGTGCTGAGTGCTCAGTGCTCGGGGTGCTGGGTGCTCAGTGCTCAGTACTCAGGGTGCTGGGTGCTCAGTGCTCGGGGTGCTGGGTGCTCAGTGCTCGGGGTGCTCGGTGCTCAGTACTCAGGGTTCTCAGTGCTCAGTGCTCAGGGTGCTGGGTGCTCATTACTCAGGGTGCACAGTGCTCAGTACTCGGGGTGCTGGGTGCTCAGTACTCAGGGTGCTCAGTGCTCAGTACTCGGGGTGCTGGGTGCTCAGTGCTCAGGGTGCTCAGTGCTCAGTGCTCGCGGTGCTGGGTGCTCAGTGCTCGGGGTGCTGGGTGCTCAGTGCTCAGTGTGCTGGGTGCTCAGTACTCAGGTTGCTGGGTGCTCAGTGCTCAGGGTGCTGGGTGCTCAGTACTCAGGGTGCTGAGTGCTCAGTACTCATGGTGCTGGGTACTCAGTGCTCAGGGTGCTCATTCTCGGGGTGCTGGGTGCTCAGTACTCAGGGTGCTGGGTGCTCAGTGCTCGGGGTGCTGGGTGCTCAGTGCTCGGGGTGCTCGGTGCTCAGTACTCAGGGTGCTGGGTGCTCAGTGCTCGGGGTGCTCGGTGCTCAGTACTCAGGGTGCTGGGTGCTCAGTATTCAGGGTGATCAGTGCTCGGGGAGCTCGGTGCTCAGTACTCAGGGTGCTCAGTGCTCAGTACTCAGGGTGCTGGGTGCTCATTACTCAGGGTGCTTGGTGCTCAGTGCTCGGGGTGCTGGGGGCTCAGTACTCAGGATGCTGGGTGCTCAGTGCTCAGGGTGCTGGGTGCTCAGTGCTCGGGGTGCTGGGTGCTCAGTACTCAGGGTGCTGGGTGCTCAGTACTCAGGGTGCTGGGTGCTCAGTGCTCGGGGCGCTGGGTGCTCAGTGCTCAGGGTGCTGGGTGCTCATTACTTAGGGTGCTGGGTGCTCAGGGCTCGGGGTGCTCGGTGCTCAGTACTCAAGGTGCTGGGTGCTCAGTGCTCAAGGTGCTGGGTGCTCAGTCCTCGGGGTGCTCCGTGCTCAGTGCTCAGGGTGCTGGGTGCTCAGTGCTCAGGGTGCTCGGTGCTCAGTACTCATGGTGCTGGGTGCTCATTCTCGGGGTGCTGGGTGCTCAGTACTCAGGTTGCTCAGTACTCTGGGTGCTCGTTGCTCAGTACTCATGGTGCTGGGTGCTCAGTACTCAGGGTGCTCGGTGCTCAGTTCTCAGGGTGCTCGGTGCTCAGTGTTTGGGGTGCTGGGTGCTCAGTACTCAGGGTGCTGGGTGCTCAGTGCTCGGGGTGCTGGGTGCTCAGTGCTCGGGGTGCTCAGTGCTCAGTACTCAGGGTTCTCAGTGCTCAGTGCTCAGGGTGCTGGGTGCTCAGTACTCAGGGTGCTCAGTGCTCAGTACTCGGGGTGCTGGGTGCTCAGTACTCAGGGTGCTCAGTGCTCAGTACTCGGGGTGCTGGGTGCTCAGTGCTCAGGGTGCTCAGTGCTCAGTGCTCGGGGTGCTGGGTGCTCAGTGCTCGGGGTGCTGGGTGCTCAGTGCTCAGAGTGCTGGGTGCTCAGTACTCAGGTTGCTGGGTGCTCAGTGCTCAGGGTGCTTTGTGCTCAATACTCAGGGTGCTGGGTGCTCAGTACTCATGGTGCTGGGTACTCAGTGCTCAGGGTGCTCATTCTCGGGGTGCTGGGTGCTCAGTACTCAGGGTGCTGGGTGCTCAGTGCTCGGGGTGCTGGGTGCTCAGTGCTCGGGGTGCTCGGTGCTCAGTACTCAGGGTGCTGGGTGCTCAGTACTCAGGGTGCTCAGTGCTCGGGGAGCTCGGTGCTCAGTACTCAGGGTGCTGGGTGTTCAGTGCTCGGGGTGCTCCGTGCTCAGTACTCAGGGTTCTCAGTGCTCAGTGCTCAGGGTGCTGGATGCTCAGTACTCATGGTGATCAGTGCTCAGTTCTCGGGGTGCTGGGTGCTCAGTACTCAGGGTGCTCAGTGCTCAGTACTCGGGGTGCTGGGTGCTCAGTGCTCAGGGTGCTCAGTGCTCAGTGCTTGGGGTGCTGGGTGCTCAGTTCTCGGGGTGCTCGGTGCTCAGTACTCGGGGTGCTGGGTGCTCAGTGCTCAGGGTGCTGGGTGCTCAATGCTCGGGGTGCTGGGTGCTCAGTGCTCAGGGTGCTTGGTGCTCAGTGCTCGGGGTGCTCGGTTCTCAGTACTAAGGGTGCTGGGTGCTCAGTACTCAGGGTGCTGGGTGCTCAGTGCTCAGGGTGCTGGGTGCTCAGTACTCAGGGTGCTGGGTGCTCAGTACTCAGGGTGCTAAGAGCTCAGTTTGCTCAGTGCTCGGGGTCCTGGGTGCTCAGTGCTCGGGGTGCTCGGTGCTCAGTACACAGGGTGCTGGGTGCTCAGTGCTCGGGGTGCTGGGTGCTCAGTGCTCAGTACTCAGGGTGCTGTGTGCTCAGTGCTCGGGGTGCTGGGTGCTCAGTACTCAGCGTGCTGGGTGCTCAGTACTCAGGGTGCTGGGTGCTCAGTGCTCAGGGTGCTGGGTGCTCAGTGCTCAGGGTGCTGGGTGCTCAGTGATCGGGGTGTTGTGTGCTCAGTACTCAGGGTGCTCAGTGCTCGGGGAGCTCGGTGCTCAGTACTCAGGGTGCTGGGTGCTCAGTACTCAGGGTGCTCAGTGCTCGGGGTGCTGGGTGCTCAGTGCTCAGGGTGATCGGTGCTCAGTACTCAGGATGCTGGGTGCTCAGTACTCAGGGTGCTGGGTGCTGAGTACTCAGGGTGCTGGTTGCTCAGTCCTCAGGGTGCTCAGTGCTCAGGGTGCTGGGTGCTCAGTGCTCGGGGTGCTCGGTGCTCAGTACTCAGGGTGCTGAGTGCTCAGTACTCAGGGTGCTGTGTGCTCAGTACTCAGGGTGCTGGGTGCTCAGTGCTCGGGGAGCTGGGTGCTCAGTGCTCAGGGTGCTCAGTGCTCAGTACTCATGGTGCTCAGTGCTCAGTACTCAGGGTGCTGGGTGCTCAGTGCTCAGGGTGCTGGGTGCTCAGTGCTCGGGGTACTGGGTACTCAGTGCTCAGTACACAGGGTGCTGAGTGCTCAGTGCTCGGGGTGCTGGGTGCTCAGTGCTCAGTACTCAGGGTGCTGGGTGCTCAGTGCTCGGGGTGCTGGGTGCTCAGTGCTCGGGGTGCTCGGTGCTCAGTACTCAGGGTTCTCAGTGCTCAGTGCTCAGGGTGCTGGGTGCTCATTACTCAGGGTGCTCAGTGCTCAGAACTCGGGGTGCTGGGTGCTCAGTACTCAGGGTGCTCAGTGCTCAGTACTCGGGGTGCTGGGTGCTCAGTGCTCAGGGTGCTCAGTGCTCAGTGCTCGCGGTGCTGGGTGCTCAGTGCTCGGGGTGCTGGGTGCTCAGTGCTCAGTGTGCTGGGTGCTCAGTACTCAGGTTGCTGGGTGCTCAGTGCTCAGGGTGCTGGGTGCTCAGTACTCAGGGTGCTGGGTGCTCAGTACTCATGGTGCTGGGTACTCAGTGCTCAGGGTGCTCATTCTCGGGGTGCTGGGTGCTCAGTACTCAGGGTGCTGGGTGCTCAGTGCTCGGGGTGCTGGGTGCTCAGTGCTCGGGGTGCTCGGTGCTCAGTACTCAGGGTGCTGGGTGCTCAGTGCTCGGGGTGCTCGGTGCTCAGTACTCAGGGTGCTGGGTGCTCAGTATTCAGGGTGATCAGTGCTCGGGGAGCTCGGTGCTCAGTACTCAGGGTGCTGGGTGCTCAGTGCTCGGGGTGCTCGGTGCTCAGTACTCAGGGTTCTCAGTGCTCAGTGCTCAGGGTGCTGGGAGCTCAGGACTCATGGTGCTCAGTGCTCAGTACTCGGGGTGCTGGGTGCTCAGTACTCAGGGTGCTCAGTGCTCAGTACTCGGGGTGCTGGGTGCTCAGTGCTCAGGGTGCTCAGTGCTCAGTGCTCGGGGTGCTGGGTGCTCAGTTCTCGGGGTGCTCGGTGCTCAGTACTCGGGGTGCTGGGTGCTCAGTGCTCAGGGTGCTGGGTGCTCAGTGCTCTGGGTGCTGGGTGCTCAGTGCTCAGGGTGCTGGGTGCTCAGTGCTCGGGGTGCTGGGTGCTCAGTGCTCAGGGTGCTGCGTGCTCAGTACTCAGGGTGCTGGGTGCTCAGTACTCAGGGTGCTAAGAGCTCAGGGAGCTCAGTGCTCGGGGTGCTGGATGCTCAGTGCTCAGTACTCACGGTGCTGGGGGCTCAGTACTCGGGGTGCTGGGTGCTCACTACTCAGGGTGCTGGGTGCTCAGTACTCAGAGTGCTGGATGCTCAGTGCTCGGGGTGCTCGGTGCTCAGTACTCAGGGTGCTGGGTGCTCAGTGCTCAGGGTGCTGGGTGCTCAGTACTCAGTGTGCTGGGTGCTCAGTGCTCAGGGTGCTGGGTGCTCAGTACTCAGGGTGCTCAGTACTCAGGGTGCTGGGTGCTCAGTACTCAGGGTGCTCAGTACTCAGGGTGCTGGGTGCTCAGTGCTCAGGGTGCTGGGTGCTCAGTACTCAGGGTGCTCAGTACTCAGGGTGCTGGGTGCTCAGTGCTCGGGGTGCTGGGTGCTCAGTGCTCAGGGTGCTGGTTGCTCAGTACTCAGGGTGCTGTGTGCTCAGTACTCAGGGTGCTGGTTGCTCAGTCCTCAGGGTGCTCAGTGCTCAGTGTGCTGGGTGCTCAGTGCTCGGGGTGCTCGGTGCTCAGTGCTCGGGGTGCTGGGTGCTCAGTGCTCAGTACTCAGCGTGCTCTGTGCTCAGTGCTCAGAGTGTTGGATGCTCAGTACTCAGGGTGCTGGGTGCTCAGTGCTCAGTGCTCAGGGTGCTCAGTGCTCAGGGTGCTGGGTGCTCAGTGTGCTGGGTGCTCAGTGCTCAGGGTGCTGGGTGCTCAGTGCTCAGGGTGCTGGGTGCTCAGTGCTCAGTGCTCAGGGTGCTGGGTGCTCAGTGCTCAGTGCTCAGGGTGCTGGGTGTTCAGTACTCAGGGTGCTGGGTGCTCAGTACTCAGGGTGCTGGGTGCTCAGTGCTCAGGGTGCTGGGTGCTCAGTGCTCAGGATGCTGGGTGCTCAGTACTCAGGGTTCTGGGTGCTCAGTTCTCAGGGTGCTGGGTGCACAGTGTTCGGGGTGCTCGGTGCTCAGTGCTCAGGGTGCTGGGTGCTCAGTGCTCGGGGTGCTCGGTGCTCAGCACTCAGGGTGCTGGGTGCTCAGTACTCAGGGTGCTGGGTGCTCAGTGCTCGGGGTGCTCGGTGCTCAGTACGCTGGGTGCTCAGTACTCAGGGTGCTGGGTGCTCAGTACTCAGGGTGCTGGGTGCTTAGTACCCAGGGTGCTGGGTGCTCATTGCTCAGGTTGCTGGGTGCTCAGTGCTCAGTACTCAGGGTGCTGGGTGCTCAGTGCTCAGGGTGCTGGGTGCTCACTGCTCAGGGTGCTGGGTGCTCGGTGCTCGGGGTGCTGGGTGCTTAGTGCTCGGGGTGCTGGGTGCTCAGTACTCAGGGTGCTGGGTGGTCAGTACTCACGGTGCTGGGTGCTCAGTACTCGGGGTGCTGGGTGCTCACTACTCAGGGTGCTGGGTGCTCAGTACTCAGAGTGCTGGGTGCTCAGTGCTCGGGGTGCTCGGTGCTCAGTACTCAGGGTGCTGGGTGCTCAATGCTCAGTGTGCTGGGTGCTCAGTACTCAGTGTGCTGGGTGCTCAGTGCTCAGGGTGCTGGGTGCTCAGTACTCAGGGTGCTCAGTACTCAGGGTGCTGGGTGCTCAGTACTCAGGGTGCTCAGTACTCAGGGTGCTGGGTGCTCGGTGCTCAGTACGCTGGGTGCTCAGTACTCAGGGTGCTGGGTGCTCAGTACTCAGGGTGCTCGGTGCTCAGTGCTCGGGGTGCTGGGTGCTCAGTACTCAGGGTGCTGGGTGCTCAGTGCTCGGGGTACTCGGTGCTCAGTACGCTGGGTGCTCAGTACTCAGGGTGCTGGGTGCTCAGTGCTCAGGGTGCTGGGTGCTCAGTACTCAGGGTGCTCAGTACTCAGGGTGCTGGGTGCTCAGTACTCAGGGTGCTCAGTACTCAGGGTGCTGGGTGCTCAGTGCTCGGGGTGCTGGGTGCTCAGTACTCAGGGTGCTCAGTACTCAGGGTGCTGGGTGCTCAGTGCTCGGGGTGCTGGGTGCTCAGTGCTCAGGGTGATCGGTGCTCAGTACTCAGGATGCTGGATGCTCAGTACTCAGGGTGCTGGGTGCTCAGTACTCAGGGTGCTGGTTGCTCAGTCCTCAGGGTGCTCAGTGCTCAGGGTGCTGGGTGCTCAGTGCTCGGGGTGCTCGGTGCTCAGTGCTCGGGGTGCTGGGTGCTCAGTGCTCAGTACTCAGCGTGCTCTGTGCTCAGTGCTCAGAGTGTTGGATGCTCAGTACTCAGGGTGCTGGGTGCTCAGTGCTCAGTGCTCAGGGTGCTCAGTGCTCAGGGTGCTGGGTGCTCAGTACTCAGGGTGCTGGGTGCTCGGTGCTCAGTACGCTGGGTGCTCAGTACTCAGGGTGCTGGGTGCTCAGTACTCAGGGTGCTCGGTGCTCAGTGCTCGGGGTGTTGGGTGCTCAGTACTCAGGGTCCTGGGTGCTCAGTGCTCGGGGTACTCGGTGCTCAGTACGCTGGGTGCTCAGTACTCAGGGTGCTGGGTGCTCAGTACTCAGGGTGCTGGGTGCTTAGTACTCAGGGTGCTGGGTGCTCAGTGCTCAGGGTGCTGGGTGCTCAGTGCTCAGTACTCAGGGTGCTGGCTGCTTAGTGCTCAGGGTGCTGGGTGCTCACTGCTCAGGGTGCTGGGTGCTCGGTGCTCGGGGTGCTGGGTGCTTAGTGCTCGGGGTGCTGGGTGCTCAGTACTCAGGGTGCTGGGTGGTCAGTACTCACGGTGCTGGGGGCTCAGTACTCGGGGTGCTGGGTGCTCACTACTCAGGGTGCTGGGTGCTCAGTACTCAGAGTGCTGGATGCTCAGTGCTCGGTGTGCTCGGTGCTCAGTACTCAGGGTGCTGGGTGCTCAGTGCTCAGGGTGCTGGGTGCTCAGTACTCAGTGTGCTGGGTGCTCAGTGCTCAGGGTGCTGGGTGCTCAGTACTCAGGGTGCTCAGTACTCAGGGTGCTGGGTGCTCAGTACTCAGGGTGCTCAGTACTCAGGGTGCTGGGTGCTCAGTGCTCAGGGTGCTGGGTGCTCAGTACTCAGGGTGCTCAGTACTCAGGGTGCTGGGTGCTCAGTGCTCGGGGTGCTGGGTGCTCAGTGCTCAGGGTGCTGGTTGCTCAGTACTCAGGGTGCTGTGTGCTCAGTACTCAGGGTGCTGGTTGCTCAGTCCTCAGGGTGCTCATTGCTCAGTGTGCTGGGTGCTCAGTGCTCGGGGTGCTCGGTGCTCAGTGCTCGGGGTGCTGGGTGCTCAGTGCTCAGTACTCAGCGTGCTCTGTGCTCAGTGCTCAGAGTGTTGGATGCTCAGTACTCAGGGTGCTGGGTGCTCAGTGCTCAGTGCTCAGGGTGCTCAGTGCTCAGGGTGCTGGGTGCTCAGTGTGCTGGGTGCTCAGTGCTCAGGGTGCTGGGTGCTCAGTGCTCAGGGTGCTGGGTGCTCAGTGCTCAGTGCTCAGGGTGCTGGGTGCTCAGTGCTCAGTGCTCAGGGTGCTGGGTGTTCAGTACTCAGGGTGCTGGGTGCTCAGTACTCAGGGTGCTGGGTGCTCAGTGCTCAGGGTGCTGGGTGCTCAGTGCTCAGGATGCTGGGTGCTCAGTACTCAGGGTTCTGGGTGCTCAGTTCTCAGGGTGCTGGGTGCACAGTGTTCGGGGTGCTCGGTGCTCAGTGCTCAGGGTGCTGGGTGCTCAGTGCTCGGGGTGCTCGGTGCTCAGCACTCAGGGTGCTGGGTGCTCAGTACTCAGGGTGCTGGGTGCTCAGTGCTCGGGGTGCTCGGTGCTCAGTACGCTGGGTGCTCAGTACTCAGGGTGCTGGGTGCTCAGTACTCAGGGTGCTGGGTGCTTAGTACCCAGGGTGCTGGGTGCTCATTGCTCAGGTTTCTGGGTGCTCAGTGCTCAGTACTCAGGGTGCTGGGTGCTCAGTGCTCAGGGTGCTGGGTGCTCACTGCTCAGGGTGCTGGGTGCTCGGTGCTCGGGGTGCTGGGTGCTTAGTGCTCGGGGTGCTGGGTGCTCAGTACTCAGGGTGCTGGGTGGTCAGTACTCACGGTGCTGGGTGCTCAGTACTCGGGGTGCTGGGTGCTCACTACTCAGGGTGCTGGGTGCTCAGTACTCAGAGTGCTGGGTGCTCAGTGCTCGGGGTGCTCGGTGCTCAGTACTCAGGGTGCTGGGTGCTCAATGCTCAGTGTGCTGGGTGCTCAGTACTCAGTGTGCTGGGTGCTCAGTGCTCAGGGTGCTGGGTGCTCAGTACTCAGGGTGCTCAGTACTCAGGGTGCTGGGTGCTCAGTACTCAGGGTGCTCAGTACTCAGGGTGCTGGGTGCTCAGTGCTCGGGGTGCTGGGTGCTCAGTACTCAGGGTGCTCAGTACTCAGGGTGCTGGGTGCTCAGTGCTCGGGGTGCTGGGTGCTCAGTGCTCAGGGTGATCGGTGCTCAGTACTCAGGATGCTGGATGCTCAGTACTCAGGGTGCTGGGTGCTCAGTACTCAGGGTGCTGGTTGCTCAGTCCTCAGGGTGCTCAGTGCTCAGGGTGCTGGGTGCTCAGTGCTCGGGGTGCTCGGTGCTCAGTGCTCGGGGTGCTGGGTGCTCAGTGCTCAGTACTCAGCGTGCTCTGTGCTCAGTGCTCAGAGTGTTGGATGCTCAGTACTCAGGGTGCTGGGTGCTCAGTGCTCAGTGCTCAGGGTGCTCAGTGCTCAGGGTGCTGGGTGCTCAGTGCTCAGTACTCAGCGTGCTCTGTGCTCAGTGCTCAGAGTGTTGGATGCTCAGTACTCAGGGTGCTGTTGCTCAGTGCTCAGTGCTCTGGGAGCTCAGTGCTCGGGGTGCTGGGTGCTCAGTACTCAGGGTGCTCAGTACTCAGGGTGCTGGGTGCTCAGTGCTCGGGGTGCTGGGCGCTCAGTGCTCAGGGTGCTGGGTGCTCAGTGCTCAGTGCTCAGGGTGCTGGGTGCTCAGTGCTCAGTGCTCAGGGTGCTGGGTGCTCAGTGCTCGGGGTGCTGGGTGCTCAGTACTCAGGGTGCTGGGTGCTCAGTGCTCGGGGTGCTGGGTGCTCAGTGCTCGGGGTGCTGGGTGCTCAGTACTCGGGGTGCTGGGTGCTCAGTGCTCAGGGTGCTGGGTCTCAGTGCTCGGGGGTACTGGATAATCAGTGCTCAGTACACAGGGTGCTGAGTGCTCAGTGCTCGGGGTGCTGGGTGCTCAGTGCTCAGTACTCAGGGTGCTGGGTGCTCAGTGCTCGGGGTGCTGGGTGCTCAGTGCTCGGGGTGCTTGGTGCTCAGTACTCAGGGTGCTGAGTGCTCAGTGCTCGGGGTGCTGGGTGCTCAGTGCTCAGTACTCAGGGTGCTGGGTGCTCAGTACTCAGGGTGCTGGGTGCTCAGTGCTCAGTACTCACCGTGCTGGGTGCTCAGCGCTCAGAGTGTTGGGTGCTCAGTAATCAGGGTGATCATTGCTCAGGGTGCTGGGTGCTCAGTACTCAGGGTGCTGGGTGGTCAGTACTCAGGGTGCTCAGTGCTCAGTAATCAGGGTGCTCCGTGCTCAGGGTGCTGGGTGCTCAGTGCTCGGGGTGCTCGCTGCTCGGTGCTCAAGGTGCTGGGTGCTCAGTACTCAGGGTGATCATTGCTCAGCGTGCTGGGTGCTCAGTGCTCAGGGTGCTGGGTGCTCAGTACTCAGGGTGCAGGGTGCTTAGTACTCAGTGTGCTCGGTCCTCAGTTTTCAGGGTGCTGGGTGCTCAGTACTCAGGGTGCAGGGTGCTCAGTGCTCAGGGTGCTCAGTGCTCAGTACTCAGGGTGCTCGGTGCTCAGTGCTCAGGGTGCTGGGTGCTCAGTGCTCGGGGTGCTGGGTGCTCAGTGCTCGGGGTGCTGGGTGCTCAGTGCTCAGGTGATCGGTGCTCAGTACTCAGGGTGCTCGGTGCTCAATGCTCAGTGTGCTGGGTAATCAGTCCTCAGGGTGCTCAGTGCTCAGGGTGCTGGGTGCTCAGTGCTCAGGGTGCTGGGTTCTCAGTCCTCAGGGTGCTCAGTGCTCAGGGTGCTGGGTGCTCAGTGCTCGTGGTGCTCGGTGCTCAGTACTCAGGGTGCTCAGTGCTCAGGGCTCTGGGTGCTGGGTGCTCAGTGCTCGGGGTGCTCGGTGCTCGGTGCTCAAGGTGCTGGGTGCTCAGTACTCAGGGTGATCATTGCTCAGGGTGCTGGGTGCTCAGTACTCAGGGTGCTGGGTGGTCAGTACTCAGGGTGCTCAGTGCTCAGTAATCAGGGTGCTCCGTGCTCAGGGTGCTGGGTGCTCAGTGCTCGGGGTGCTCGGTGCTCAGTACTCAGGGTGCTGGGTGCTCAGCGCTCAGGGTGCTGGGAGCTCAGTGCTCAGGGTGCTGGGTGCTCGGTGCTCAGTACGCTGGGTGCTCAGTACTCAGTACTCAGGGTGCTGGGTGCTCAGTGCTCAGGGTGCTGGGTGCTCAGTACTCAGGGTGCTGGGTGCTCGGTGCTCAGTACGCTGGGTGCTCAGTACTCAGCGTGCTGGGTGCTCAGTACTCAGGGTGCTGGGTGCTCAGTACTCAGGGTGCTCGGTGCTCAGTACTCAGGGTGCTGGGTGCTCAGTGCTCAGGGTGCTGGGTGCTCAGTACTCAGGGTGCTAGGTGCTCAGTGCTCGGGGTGCTCGGTGCTCAGTACGCTGGGTGCTCAGTACTCAGGGTGCTGGGTGCTCAGTACTCAGGGTGCTGGGTGCTCAGTACTCAGGGTTCTGGGTGCTTAGTACTCAGGGTGCTCGGCGCTCAGTGCTCGGAGTGCTGGGTGCTCAGTGCTCAGGGTGCTGGGTGCTCAGTACTCAGGGTGCTCGGTGCTCAGTGCTCGGGGTGCTGGGTGCTCAGTACTCAGGGTGCTCGGTTCTCAGTACTCAGTGTGCTCAGTGCTCAGTACTCAGGGTGCTGGGTGCTCAGTGCTCGGGGTGCTGGGTGCTCAGTGCTCGGGGTGCTGGGTGCTCAGTGCTCGGGGTGCTGGGTGCTCAGTGCTCAGAGTGCTGGGTGCTCAGTACTCAGGGTGCTCAGTGCTCAGTACTCAGCGTGCTGGGTGCTCAGTGCTCAGGGTGCTGGGTGCTCAGTACTCAGGGTGCAGGGTGCTTAGTACTCAGTGTGCTCGGTCCTCAGTGGTCAGGGTGCTGGGTGCTCAGTACTCAGGGTGCAGGGTGCTCAGTGCTCAGGGTGCTCAGTGCTCAGTACTCAGGGTGCTCGGTGCTCAGTGCTCAGGGTGCTGGGTGCTCAGTGCTCGGGGTGCTGGGTGCTCAGTGCTCGGTGTGCTGGGTGCTCAGTGCTCAGGTGATCGGTGCTCAGTACTCAGGGTGCTCGGTGCTCAGTGCTCAGGGTGCTGGGTAATCAGTCCTCAGGGTGCTCAGTGCTCAGGGTGCTGGGTGCTCAGTGCTCAGGGTGCTGGGTTCTCAGTCCTCAGGGTGCTCAGTGCTCAGGGTGCTGGGTGCTCAGTGCTCGTGGTGCTCGGTGCTCAGTACTCAGTGTGCTCAGTGCTCAGTGCTCTGGGTGCTGGGTGCTCAGTGCTCGGGGTGCTGGGTGCTCAGTGCTCAGGGTGCTGGGTTCTCAGTACTCAGGGTGCTCAGTTCTCAGGGTGCTGGGTGCTCAGTGCTCTGGGTGCTGGGTACTCAGTGCTCAGTAAACAGGGTGCTGGGTGCTCAGTCCTCTGGGTGCTGGGTGCTCAGTTCTCTGGGTGCTCAGTGCTCAGTACTCAGGGTGCTGGGTGCTCAGTACTCAGGGTGCCGGGTGCTCAGTACTCAGGGAGCTCAGTGCTCGGGGTGCAGGGTGCTCAGTACTCAGGGTGCTGGGTGCTCAGTACTCAGGGTGCTCAGTACTCAGGGTGCTGGGTGCTCAGTGCTCGGGGTGCTGGGTGCTCAGTACTCAGGGTGCTGGGTGCTCAGTGCTCAGGGTGCTGGGTGCTCAGTGCTCGGGGTGCAGGGTGCTCATTCTCCGGGTGCTGGGTGCTCAGTACTCAGGGTGCTGGGTGCTCTGTGCTCGGGGTGCTCGGTGCTCAGTACACAGGGTGCTGGGTGCTCAGTGCTCGGGGTGCTGGGTGCTCAGTACTCAGGGTGCTGGGTGCTCAGTGCTCAGTACTCAGCGTGCTCTGTGCTCAGTGCTCAGAGTGTTGGGTGCTCAGTACTCAGGGTGCTCTGTGCTCAGTGCTCAGTGCTCAGGGTGCTCAGTGCTCAGGCTGCTGGGTGCTCAGGGTGCTGGGTGCTCAGTGCTCGGGGTGCTGGGTGCTCAGTGCTCAGGGTGCTGGGTGCTCAGTGCTCAGGGTGCTGGGTGCTCAGTGCTCAGGAGGCTGGGTGCTCAGTGCTCGGGTTGCTCGGTGCTCAGTACTCAGGGTGCTGGGTGGTCAGTCCTCGGGGTGCTGGGTGCTCAGTTCTCTTTGTGCTCAGTGCTCAGTACTCAGGGTGCTGGGTGCTCAGTACTCAGGGTGCTGGGTGCTCAGTACTCAGGGAGCTCAGTGCTCGGGGTGCAGGGTGCTCAGTACTCAGGGTGCTGGGTGCTCAGTACTCAGGGTGCTCAGTACTCAGGGTGTTGGGTGCTCAGTGCTTGGGGTGCTGGGTGCTCAGTACTCAGGGTGCTGGGTGCTCAGTGCTCAGGGTGCTGGGTGCTCAGTGCTCGGCGTGCTGGGTGCTCATTCTCGGGGTGCTGGGTGCTCAGTACTCAGGGTGCTGGGTGCTCAGTGCTCGGGGTGCTCGGTGCTCAGTACACAGGGTGCTGGGTACTCAGTGCTCGGGGTGCTGGGTGCTCAGTACTCAGGGTGCTGGGTGCTCAGTGCTCAGTACTCACCGTGCTGGGTGCTCAGTGCTCAGAGTGTTGGGTGCTCAGTAATCAGGGTGCTGGGTGCTCAGTGCTCAGTGCTCAGGGTGCTCAGTGCTCAGGGTGCTGGGTGCTCAGGGTGCTGGGTGCTCAGTGCTCGGGGTGATGGGTGCTCAGTGCTCAGGGTGCTGGGTGCTCAGTGCTCAGTGCTCAGGGTGCTGGGTGCTCAGTGCTCAGTGCTCAGGGTGCTGGGTGTTCAGAACTCAGGGTGCTGGGTGCTCAGTACTCAGGGTGCTGGGTGCTCAGTGCTCAGGGTGCTGGGTGCTCAGTGCTCAGGGTGCTGGGTGCTCAGTACTCAGGGTGCTGGGTGCTCAGTACTCAGGTTGCTCGGTGCTCAGTGCTCAGGGTGCTGGGTGCTCAGTGCTCGGTATGCTGGGTGTTCAGTACTCAGGGTGCTGGGTGCTCAGTACTCAGGGTGCTGGATGCTCAGTGCTCAGGGTGCTGGGTGCTCAGTGCTCAGGGTGCTGGGTGCTCAGTACTCAGGGTGCTGGGTGCTCAGTACTCAGGGTGCTCGGTGCTCAGTGCTCAGGGTGCTGGGTGCACAGTGCTAGGGGTGCTGGGTGCTCAGTTCTCGGGGTGCTGGGTGCTCAGTGCTCAGGGTGCTGGGTCTCAGTGCTCGGGGTACTGGGTACTCAGTCCTCAGTACACAGGGTGCTGGGTGCTCAGTGCTCGGGGTGCTGGGTGCTCAGTGCTCAGTACTCAGGGTGCTGGGTGCTCAGTGCTCGGGATGCTGTGTGCTCAGTACTCAGGGTACTCAGTGCTCAGTACTCGGGGTGCTGGGTGCTCAGTACTCAGGGAGCTGGGTGCTCAGTACTCTGGGTGCTGGGTGCTCAGTACTCGGGTGCTGGGTGCTCAGGGCTCAGGGTGCTGGGTGCTCAGTGCTCGGGGTGCTGGGTGCTCATTGCTCAGTACTCAGGGTGCTGGGTGCTCAGTGCTCGGGGTGCTGGGTGCTCAGTGCTGAGTACTCAGGGTGCTGGGTGATCAGTGCTCAGGGTGCTGGGTGCTCAGTACTCAGTGTGCTGGGTGCTCAGTACTCAGGGTGCTGGGTGCTCAGTGCTCGGGGTGCAGGGTGCTCATTCTCCGGGTGCTGGGTGCTCAGTACTCAGGGTGCTGGGTGCTCTGTGCTCGGGGTGCTCGGTGCTCAGTACACAGGGTGCTGGGTGCTCAGTGCTCGGGGTGCTGGGTGCTCAGTACTCAGGGTGCTGGGTGCTCAGTGCTCAGTACTCAGCGTGCTCTGTGCTCAGTGCTCAGAGTGTTGGGTGCTCAGTACTCAGGGTGCTCTGTGCTCAGTGCTCAGTGCTCAGGGTGCTCAGTGCTCAGGCTGCTGGGTGCTCAGGGTGCTGGGTGCTCAGTGCTCGGGGTGCTGGGTGCTCAGTGCTCAGGGTGCTGGGTGCTCAGTGCTCAGGGTGCTGGGTGCTCAGTGCTCAGGAGGCTGGGTGCTCAGTGCTCGGGTTGCTCGGTGCTCAGTACTCAGGGTGCTGGGTGGTCAGTCCTCGGGGTGCTGGGTGCTCAGTTCTCTTTGTGCTCAGTGCTCAGTACTCAGGGTGCTGGGTGCTCAGTACTCAGGGTGCTGGGTGCTCAGTACTCAGGGAGCTCAGTGCTCGGGGTGCAGGGTGCTCAGTACTCAGGGTGCTGGGTGCTCAGTACTCAGGGTGCTCAGTACTCAGGGTGTTGGGTGCTCAGTGCTTGGGGTGCTGGGTGCTCAGTACTCAGGGTGCTGGGTGCTCAGTGCTCAGGGTGCTGGGTGCTCAGTGCTCGGCGTGCTGGGTGCTCATTCTCGGGGTGCTGGGTGCTCAGTACTCAGGGTGCTGGGTGCTCAGTGCTCGGGGTGCTCGGTGCTCAGTACACAGGGTGCTGGGTACTCAGTGCTCGGGGTGCTGGGTGCTCAGTACTCAGGGTGCTGGGTGCTCAGTGCTCAGTACTCACCGTGCTGGGTGCTCAGTGCTCAGAGTGTTGGGTGCTCAGTAATCAGGGTGCTGGGTGCTCAGTGCTCAGTGCTCAGGGTGCTCAGTGCTCAGGGTGCTGGGTGCTCAGGGTGCTGGGTGCTCAGTGCTCGGGGTGATGGGTGCTCAGTGCTCAGGGTGCTGGGTGCTCAGTGCTCAGTGCTCAGGGTGCTGGGTGCTCAGTGCTCAGTGCTCAGGGTGCTGGGTGTTCAGAACTCAGGGTGCTGGGTGCTCAGTACTCAGGGTGCTGGGTGCTCAGTGCTCAGGGTGCTGGGTGCTCAGTGCTCAGGGTGCTGGGTGCTCAGTACTCAGGGTGCTGGGTGCTCAGTACTCAGGTTGCTCGGTGCTCAGTGCTCAGGGTGCTGGGTGCTCAGTGCTCGGTATGCTGGGTGTTCAGTACTCAGGGTGCTGGGTGCTCAGTACTCAGGGTGCTGGATGCTCAGTGCTCAGGGTGCTGGGTGCTCAGTGCTCAGGGTGCTGGGTGCTCAGTACTCAGGGTGCTGGGTGCTCAGTACTCAGGGTGCTCGGTGCTCAGTGCTCAGGGTGCTGGGTGCACAGTGCTAGGGGTGCTGGGTGCTCAGTTCTCGGGGTGCTGGGTGCTCAGTGCTCAGGGTGCTGGGTCTCAGTGCTCGGGGTACTGGGTACTCAGTCCTCAGTACACAGGGTGCTGGGTGCTCAGTGCTCGGGGTGCTGGGTGCTCAGTGCTCAGTACTCAGGGTGCTGGGTGCTCAGTGCTCGGGATGCTGTGTGCTCAGTACTCAGGGTACTCAGTGCTCAGTACTCGGGGTGCTGGGTGCTCAGTACTCAGGGAGCTGGGTGCTCAGTACTCTGGGTGCTGGGTGCTCAGTACTCGGGTGCTGGGTGCTCAGGGCTCAGGGTGCTGGGTGCTCAGTGCTCGGGGTGCTGGGTGCTCATTGCTCAGTACTCAGGGTGCTGGGTGCTCAGTGCTCGGGGTGCTGGGTGCTCAGTGCTGAGTACTCAGGGTGCTGGGTGATCAGTGCTCAGGGTGCTGGGTGCTCAGTACTCAGTGTGCTGGGTGCTCAGTACTCAGGGTGCTGGGTGCTCAGTACTCAGGGTGCTCGGTGCTCAGTACTCAGGGTGCTGGGTGCTCAGTGCTCAGGGTGCTAGGTCCTCAGTGCTCGGGGTGCTG
Organism: Microtus oregoni; assembly: GCF_018167655.1. Taxonomy (NCBI): domain Eukaryota; kingdom Metazoa; phylum Chordata; class Mammalia; order Rodentia; family Cricetidae; genus Microtus; species Microtus oregoni. Next base: position 1,221,865 of record NW_024543260.1, on the reverse strand, counting down.
GGTGCTCAGTGCTCAGGGTGCTGGGTGCTCAGTACTCAGGGTGCTGGGTGCTCAGTACTCAGGGTGCTGGGTGCTCAGTACTCAGGGTGCTCGGTGCTCAGTACTCAGGGTGCTCAGTGCTCAGTACTCAGGGTGCTGGGTGCTCAGTGCTCGGGGTGCTGGGTGCTCAGTGCTCGGGGTGCTGGGTGCTCAGTGCTCGGGGTGCTGGGTGCTCAGTGCTCAGAGTGCTGGGTGCTCAGTACTCAGGGTGATCCGTGCTCAGTACTCAGGGTGCTGGGTGCTCAGTGCTCAGGGTGCTCAGTGCTCAGTACTCAGGGTGCTGGGTGCTCAGTGCTCAGGGTGCTCGGTGCTCAGTACTCAGGGTGCTCAGTGCTCAGTACTCAGCGTGCTGGGTGCTCAGTGCTCAGGGTGCTGGGTGCTCAGTACTCAGGGTGCAGGGTGCTTAGTACTCAGTGTGCTCGGTCCTCAGTGCTCAGGGTGCTGGGTGCTCAGTACTCAGGGTGCAGGGTGCTCAGTGCTCAGGGTGCTCAGTGCTCAGTACTCAGGGTGCTCGGTGCTCAGTGCTCAGGGTGCTGGGTGCTCAGTGCTCGGGGTGCTGGGTGCTCAGTGCTCAGGTGATCGCTGCTCAGTACTCAGGGTGCTGGGTGCTCAGTGCTCAGGGTGCTGGGTGCTCAGTCCTCAGGGTGCTCAGTGCTCAGGGTGCTGGGTGCTCAGTGCTCAAGGTGCTGGGTGCTCAGTCCTCAGGGTGCTCAGTGCTCAGGGTGCTGGGTGCTCAGTGCTCGGGGTGCTCGGTGCTCAGTACTCAGGGTGCTCAGTGCTCAGTGCTCTGGGTGCTGGGTGCTCAGTGCTCGGGGTGCTGGATGCTCAGTACTCAGGGTGCTGGGTGCTCAGTGCTCAGGGTGCTGGGTGCTCAGTACTCAGTGTGCTGGGTGCTCAGTGCTCAGGGTGCTGGGTGCTCAGTACTCAGGGTGCTGGGTGCTCAGTGCTCAGGGTGCTGGGTGCTCAGTACTCAGGGTGCTGGGTGCTCAGTGCTCAGGGTGCTGGGTGCTCAGTACTCAGGGTGCTGGGTGCTCAGTGCTCAGGGTGCTGGGTGCTCAGTGCTCAGGGTGCTGGGTGCTCAGTACTCAGGGTGCCGGGTGCTCAGTACTCAGGGAGCTCAGTGCTCGGGGTGCAGGGTGCTCAGTACTCAGGGTGCTGGGTGCTCAGTACTCAGGGTGCTCAGTACTCAGGGTGCTGGGTGCTCAGTGCTCGGGGTGCTGGGTGCTCAGTACTCAGGGTGCTGGGTGCTCAGTGCTCAGGGTGCTGGGTGCTCAGTGCTCGGGGTGCAGGGTGCTCATTCTCCGGGTGCTGGGTGCTCAGTACTCAGGGTGCTGGGTGCTCTGTGCTCGGGGTGCTCGGTGCTCAGTACACAGGGTGCTGGGTGCTCAGTGCTCGGGGTGCTGGGTGCTCAGTACTCAGGGTGCTGGGTGCTCAGTGCTCAGTACTCAGCGTGCTCTGTGCTCAGTGCTCAGAGTGTTGGGTGCTCAGTACTCAGGGTGCTCTGTGCTCAGTGCTCAGTGCTCAGGGTGCTCAGTGCTCAGGCTGCTGGGTGCTCAGGGTGCTGGGTGCTCAGTGCTCGGGGTGCTGGGTGCTCAGTGCTCAGGGTTCTGGGTGCTCAGTGCTCAGGGTGCTGGGTGCTCAGTGCTCAGGAGGCTGGGTGCTCAGTGCTCGGGTTGCTCGGTGCTCAGTACTCAGGGTGCTGGGTGGTCAGTCCTCGGGGTGCTGGGTGCTCAGTTCTCTTTGTGCTCAGTGCTCAGTACTCAGGGTGCTGGGTGCTCAGTACTCAGGGTGCTGGGTGCTCAGTACTCAGGGAGCTCAGTGCTCGGGGTGCAGGGTGCTCAGTACTCAGGGTGCTGGGTGCTCAGTACTCAGGGTGCTCAGTACTCAGGGTGTTGGGTGCTCAGTGCTTGGGGTGCTGGGTGCTCAGTACTCAGGGTGCTGGGTGCTCAGTGCTCAGGGTGCTGGGTGCTCAGTGCTCGGCGTGCTGGGTGCTCATTCTCGGGGTGCTGGGTGCTCAGTACTCAGGGTGCTGGGTGCTCAGTGCTCGGGGTGCTCGGTGCTCAGTACACAGGGTGCTGGGTACTCAGTGCTCGGGGTGCTGGGTGCTCAGTACTCAGGGTGCTGGGTGCTCAGTGCTCAGTACTCACCGTGCTGGGTGCTCAGTGCTCCGAGTGTTGGGTGCTCAGTAATCAGGGTGCTGGGTGCTCAGTGCTCAGTGCTCAGGGTGCTCAGTGCTCAGGGTGCTGGGTGCTCAGGGTGCTGGGTGCTCAGTGCTCGGGGTGATGGGTGCTCAGTGCTCAGGGTGCTGGGTGCTCAGTGCTCAGTGCTCAGGGTGCTGGGTGCTCAGTGCTCAGTGCTCAGGGTGCTGGGTGTTCAGAACTCAGGGTGCTGGGTGCTCAGTACTCAGGGTGCTGGGTGCTCAGTGCTCAGGGTGCTGGGTGCTCAGTGCTCAGGGTGCTGGGTGCTCAGTACTCAGGGTGCTGGGTGCTCAGTACTCAGGGTGCTCGGTGCTCAGTGCTCAGGGTGCTGGGTGCTCAGTGCTCGGTATGCTGGGTGTTCAGTACTCAGGGTGCTGGGTGCTCAGTACTCAGGGTGCTGGATGCTCAGTGCTCAGGGTGCTGGGTGCTCAGTGCTCAGGGTGCTGGGTGCTCAGTACTCAGGGTGCTGGGTGCTCAGTACTCAGGGTGCTCGGTGCTCAGTGCTCAGGGTGCTGGGTGCACAGTGCTAGGGGTGCTGGGTGCTCAGTTCTCGGGGTGCTGGGTGCTCAGTGCTCAGGGTGCTGGGTCTCAGTGCTCGGGGTACTGGGTACTCAGTCCTCAGTACACAGGGTGCTGGGTGCTCAGTGCTCGGGGTGCTGGGTGCTCAGTGCTCAGTACTCAGGGTGCTGGGTGCTCAGTGCTCGGGATGCTGTGTGCTCAGTACTCAGGGTACTCAGTGCTCAGTACTCGGGGTGCTGGGTGCTCAGTACTCAGGGAGCTGGGTGCTCAGGGCTCAGGGTGCTGGGTGCTCAGTGCTCGGGGTGCTGGGTGCTCATTGCTCAGTACTCAGGGTGCTGGGTGCTCAGTGCTCAGTACTCAGGGTGCTGGGTGATCAGTGCTCAGGGTGCTGGGTGCTCAGTACTCAGGGTGCTGGGTGCTCAGTACTCAGGGTGCTGGGTGCTCAGTACTCAGGGTGCTCGGTGCTCAGTACTCAGGGTGCTGGGTGCTCAGTGCTCAGGGTGCTAGGTCCTCAGTGCTCGGGGTGCTGGGTGCTCAGTGCTCAGGGTGCTGGGTGCTCAGTACTCAGGGTGCTGGGTGCTCAGTACTCAGGGTGCTGGGTGCTCAGTACTCAGGATGCTGGGTGCTCAGTACTCTGGGTGCTGGGTGCTCAGTTCTCGGGTGATGGGTGCTCAGGGCTCAGGGTGCAGGGTGCTCAGTGCTCGGGGTGCTAGGTGCTCAGTGCTCAGTACTCAAGGTGCTGGGGGCTCAGTGCTCGGGGTGCTGGGTGCTCAGTGCTCAGTACTCAGGGTGCTGGGTGCTCAGGGGTAGGGGTGCTGGGTGCTCAGTGCTCAGGGTGCTGGGTGCTCAGTGCTCAGGGTGCTGGGTGCTCAGTGCTCGGGGTGTTGGTTGCTCAGTACTCAGGGTGCTGGGTGCTCAGTACTCAGGGTGCTGGATGCTCAGTGCTGGGGGTGCTGGGTGCTCAGTGCTCGGGGTGCTGGGTGCTCAGTTCTCGGGGTGCTCGGTGCTCAGTACTCAGGGTACTGGGTGCTCAGTGCTCGGGGTGCTCAGTACTAATGGTGCTGTGTGTTCAGTGCTCAGGGTGCTGGGTGCTCAGTACTCAGGGTGCTCGGTGCTTAGTACTCAGGATGCTGGGTGCTCAGTGCTCAGGGTGCTGGGTGCTCAGTACTCAGGGTGCTAGGTGCTCAGTGCTCGGGGTGCTCGGTGCTCAGTACGCTGGGTGCTCAGTACGCAGGGTGCTGGGTGCTCAGTACTCAGGGTGCTGGGTGCTCAGTACTCAGGGTTCTGGGGGCTTAGTACTAAGGGTGCTCAGTGCTCAGTGCTCGGGGTGCTGGGTGCTCAGTGCTCAGGGTGCTGGGTGCTCAGTACTCAGGGTGCTCGGTGCTCAGTGCTCGGGGTGCTGGGTGCTCAGTACTCAGGGTGCTCGGTGCTCAGTACTCAGGGTGCTCAGTGCTCAGTACTCAGGGTGCTGGGTGCTCAGTGCTCGGGGTGCTGGGTGCTCAGTGCTCGGGGTGCTGGGTGCTCAGTGCTCGGGGTGCTGGGTGCTCAGTGCTCAGAGTGCTGGGTGCTCAGTACTCAGGGTGATCCGTGCTCAGTACTCAGGGTGCTGGGTGCTCAGTGCTCAGGGTGCTCAGTGCTCAGTACTCAGGGTGCTGGGTGCTCAGTGCTCAGGGTGCTCGGTGCTCAGTACTCAGGGTGCTCAGTGCTCAGTACTCAGCGTGCTGGGTGCTCAGTGCTCAGGGTGCTGGGTGCTCAGTACTCAGGGTGCAGGGTGCTTAGTACTCAGTGTGCTCGGTCCTCAGTGCTCAGGGTGCTGGGTGCTCAGTACTCAGGGTGCAGGGTGCTCAGTGCTCAGGGTGCTCAGTGCTCAGTACTCAGGGTGCTCGGTGCTCAGTGCTCAGGGTGCTGGGTGCTCAGTGCTCGGGGTGCTGGGTGCTCAGTGCTCAGGTGATCGCTGCTCAGTACTCAGGGTGCTGGGTGCTCAGTGCTCAGGGTGCTGGGTGCTCAGTCCTCAGGGTGCTCAGTGCTCAGGGTGCTGGGTGCTCAGTGCTCAGGGTGCTGGGTGCTCAGTCCTCAGGGTGCTCAGTGCTCAGGGTGCTGGGTGCTCAGTGCTCGGGGTGCTCGGTGCTCAGTACTCAGGGTGCTCAGTGCTCAGTGCTCTGGGTGCTGGGTGCTCAGTGCTCGGGGTGCTGGATGCTCAGTACTCAGGGTGCTGGGTGCTCAGTGCTCAGGGTGCTGGGTGCTCAGTACTCAGTGTGCTGGGTGCTCAGTGCTCAGGGTGCTGGGTGCTCAGTACTCAGGGTGCTGGGTGCTCAGTGCTCAGGGGGCTGGGTGCTCAGTACTCAGGGTGCTGGGTGCTCAGTGCTCAGGGTGCTGGGTGCTCAGTACTCAGGGTGCTGGGTGCTCAGTGCTCAGGGTGCTGGGTGCTCAGTGCTCAGGGTACTGGGTGCTCAGTGCTCAGGGTGCTGGGTGCTCAGTGCTCAGGGTGCTGGGTGCTCAGTGCTCGGGGTGCTCGGTGCTCAGTACTCAGGGTGCTTGGTGGTCAGTCCTCGGGGTGCTGGGTGCTCAGTTCTCTTTGTGCTCAGTCCTCAGTACTCAGGGTGCTGGGTGCTCAGTACTCAGGGTGCTCGGTGCTCAGTACTCAGGGAGCTCATTGCTCGGGGTGCAGGGTGCTCAGTACTCAGGGTGCTGGGAGCTCAGTACTCAGGGTGCTCAGTACTCAGGGTGCTGGGTGCTCAGTGCTTGGGGTGCTGGGTGCTCAGTACTCAGGGTGCTGGGTGCTCAGTGCTCAGGGTGCTGGGTGCTCAGTGCTCGGCGTGCTGGGTGCTCATTCTCGGGGTGCTGGGTGCTCAGTACTCAGGGTGCTGGGTGCTCAGTGCTCGGGGTGCTCGGTGCTCAGTACACAGGGTGCTGGGTGCTCAGTGCTCGGGGTGCTGGGTGCTCAGTACTCAGGGTGCTGGGTGCTCAGTGCTCAGTACTCACCGTGCTGGGTGCTCAGTGCTCAGAGTGTTGGGTGCTCAGTAATCAGGGTGCTGGGTGCTCAGTGCTCAGTGCTCAGGGTGCTCAGTGCTCAGGGTGCTGGGTGCTCAGGGTGCTGGGTGCTCAGTGCTCGGGGTGATGGGTGCTCAGTGCTCAGGATGCTGGGTGCTCACTGCTCAGTGCTCAGGGTGCTGGGTGCTCAGTGCTCAGTGCTCAGGGTGCTGGGTGTTCAGTACTCAGGGTGCTGGGTCCTCAGTAATCAGGGTGCTGGGTGCTCAGTGCTCAGTGCTCAGGGTGCTCAGTGCTCAGGGTGCTGGGTGCTCAGGGTGCTGGGTGCTCAGTGCTCGGGGTGATGGGTGCTCAGTGCTCAGGGTGCTGGGTGCTCAGTGCTCAGTGCTCAGGGTGCTGGGTGCTCAGTGCTCAGTGCTCAGGGTGCTGGGTGTTCAGTACTCAGGGTGCTGGGTGCTCAGTACTCAGGGTGCTGGGTGCTCAGTGCTCAGGGTGCTGGGTGCTCAGTGCTCAGGGTGCTGGGTGCTCAGTACTCAGGGTGCTGGGTGCTCAGTACTCAGGGTGCTCGGTGCTCAGTGCTCAGGGTGCTGGGTGCTCAGTGCTCGGTATGCTGGGTGTTCAGTACTCAGGGTGCTGGGTGCTCAGTACTCAGGGTGCTGGATGCTCAGTGCTCAGGGTGCTGGGTGCTCAGTGCTCAGGGTGCTGGGTGCTCAGTACTCAGGGTGCTGGGTGCTCAGTACTCAGGGTGCTCGGTGCTCAGTGCTCAGGGTGCTGGGTGCACAGTGCTAGGGGTGCTGGGTGCTCAGTTCTCGGGGTGCTGGGTGCTCAGTGCTCAGGGTGCTGGGTCTCAGTGCTCGGGGTACTGGGTACTCAGTCCTCAGTACACAGGGTGCTGGGTGCTCAGTGCTCGGGGTGCTGGGTGCTCATTGCTCAGTACTCAGGGTGCTCGGTACTCAGTGCTCAGGGTGCTCGGTGCTCAGTACTCGGGGTGCTGGGTGCTCATTCTCAGGGTGCTGGGTGCTCAGTGCTCGCTGTGATGGGTGCTCAGTACTCAGGGTGCTGGTTGCTCAGTGCTCAGGGTGCTGGGTGCTCAGTACTCAGGGTGCTGGGTGCTCAGTGCTCAGGGTGCTGGGTGCTCAGTACTCAGGGTGCTGGGTGCTCAGTGCTCAGGGTGCTGGGTGCTCAGTACTCAGGGTGCTGGGTGCTCAGTGCTCAGGGTGCTGGGTGCTCAGTGCTCAGGGTGCTGGGTGCTCAGTACTCAGGGTGCTGGGTGCTCGGTGCTCAGTACGCTGGGTGCTCAGTACTCAGGGTGCTGGGTGCTCAGTACTCAGGGTGCTGGGTGCTCAGTACTCAGGGTGCTCGGTGCTCAGTACTCAGGGTGCTGGGTGCTCAGTGCTCAGGGTGCTGGGTGCTCAGTACTCAGGGTGCTAGGTGCTCAGTGCTCGGGGTGCTCGGTGCTCAGTACGCTGGGTGCTCAGTACTCAGGGTGCTGGGTGCTCAGTACTCAGGGTGCTGGGTGCTCAGTACTCAGGGTGCTCGGTGCTCAGTACTCAGGGTGCTGGGTGCTCAGTGCTCAGGGTGCTGGGTGCTCAGTACTCAGGGTGCTAGGTGCTCAGTGCTCGGGGTGCTCGGTGCTCAGTACGCTGGGTGCTCAGTACTCAGGGTGCTGGGTGCTCAGTACTCAGGGTGCTGGGTGCTCAGTACTCAGGGTGCTGGGTGCTTAGTACTCAGGGTGCTGGGTGCTCAGTGCTCGGGGTGCTGGGTGCTCAGTGCTTGGGGTGCTCGGTGCTCAGTGCTCGGGGTGCTTGGTGCTCAGTAATCAGGGTGCTTTGTGCTCAGTACTCGTTGTGCTGGGTGCTCAGTGCTCAGGGTGCTGGGTGCTCAGTACTCAGGGTGTTCGGTGCTCAGTGCTCGGGGTGCTGGGTGCTCAGTGCTCAGGGTGCTGGGTGCTCAGTTCTCGGGGTGCTCGGTGCTCAGTACTCAGGGTACTGGGTGCTCAGTGCTCGGGGTGCTCAGTACTAATGGTGCTGTGTGTTCAGTGCTCAGGTTGCTGGGTGCTCAGTACTCAGGGTGCTCGGTGCTTAGTACTCAGGATGCGGGGTGCTCAGTGCTCAGGGTGCTGGGTGCTCAGTACTCAGGGTGCTAGGTGCTCAGTGCTCGGGGTGCTCGGTGCTCAGTACGCTGGGTGCTCAGTACTCAGGGTGCTGGGTGCTCAGTACTCAGGGTGCTGGGTGCTCAGTACTCAGGGTTCTGGGGGCTTAGTACTCAGGGTGCTCAGTGCTCAGTGCTCGGGGTGCTGGGTGCTCAGTGCTCAGGGTGCTGGGTGCTCAGTACTCAGGGTGCTCGGTGCTCAGTGCTCGGGGTGCTGGGTGCTCAGTACTCAGGGTGCTCGGTGCTCAGTACTCAGGGTGCTCAGTGCTCAGTACTCAGGGTGCTGGGTGCTCAGTGCTCGGGGTGCTGGGTGCTCAGTGCTCGGGGTGCTGGGTGCTCAGTGCTCGGGGTGCTGGGTGCTCAGTGCTCAGAGTGCTGGGTGCTCAGTCCTCAGGGTGATCCGTGCTCAGTACTCAGGGTGCTGGGTGCTCAGTGCTCAGGGTGCTCAGTGCTCAGTACTCAGGGTGCTGGGTGCTCAGTGCTCAGGGTGCTCGGTGCTCAGTACTCAGGGTGCTGGGTGCTCAGTGCTCAGGGTGCTCGGTGCTCAGTACTCAGGGTGCTCAGTGCTCAGTACTCAGCGTGCTGGGTGCTCAGTGCTCAGGGTGCTGGGTGCTCAGTACTCAGGGTGCAGGGTGCTTAGTACTCAGTGTGCTCGGTCCTCAGTGCTCAGGGTGCTGGGTGCTCAGTGCTCAGGGTGCTGGGTGCTCAGTCCTCAGGGTGCTCAGTGCTCAGGGTGCTGGGTGCTCAGTGCTCAGGGTGCTGGGTGCTCAGTCCTCAGGGTGCTCAGTGCTCAGGGTGCTGGGTGCTCAGTGCTCGGGGTGCTCGGTGCTCAGTACTCAGGGTGCTCAGTGCTCAGTGCTCTGGGTGCTGGGTGCTCAGTGCTCGGGGTGCTGGATGCTCAGTACTCAGGGTGCTGGGTGCTCAGTGCTCAGGGTGCTGGGTGCTCAGTACTCAGTGTGCTGGGTGCTCAGTGCTCAGGGTGCTGGGTGCTCAGTACTCAGGGTGCTGGGTACTCAGTGCTCAGGGTGCTCGGTGCTCAGTACTCGGGGTGCTGGGTGCTCATTCTCAGGGTGCTGGGTGCTCAGTGCTCGCTGTGATGGGTGCTCAGTACTCAGGGTGCTGGTTGCTCAGTGCTCAGGGTGCTGGGTGCTCAGTACTCAGGGTGCTGGGTGCTCAGTGCTCAGGGTGCTGGGTGCTCAGTACTCAGGGTGCTGGGTGCTCAGTGCTCAGGGTGCTGGGTGCTCAGTACTCAGGGTGCTGGGTGCTCAGTGCTCAGGGTGCTGGGTGCTCAGTGCTCAGGGTGCTGGGTGCTCAGTACTCAGGGTGCTGGGTGCTCGGTGCTCAGTATGCTGGGTGCTCAGTACTCAGGGTGCTGGGTGCTCAGTACTCAGGGTGCTGGGTGCTCAGTACTCAGGGTGCTCGGTGCTCAGTACTCAGGGTGCTGGGTGCTCAGTGCTCAGGGTGCTGGGTGCTCAGTACTCAGGGTGCTAGGTGCTCAGTGCTCTGGGTGCTCGGTGCTCAGTACGCTGGGTGCTCAGTACTCAGGGTGCTGGGTGCTCAGTACTCAGGGTGCTGGGTGCTCAGTACTCAGGGTTCTGGGTGCTTAGTACTCAGGGTGCTGGGTGCTCAGTGCTCGGGGTGCTGGGTGCTCAGTGCTTGGGGTGCTCGGTGCTCAGTGCTCGGGGTGCTTGGTGCTCAGTAATCAGGGTGCTTTGTGCTCAGTACTCGTTGTGCTGGGTGCTCAGTGCTCAGGGTGCTGGGTGCTCAGTACTCAGGGTGTTCGGTGCTCAGTGCTCGGGGTGCTGGGTGCTCAGTGCTCAGGGTGCTGGGTGCTCAGTTCTCGGGGTGCTCGGTGCTCAGTACTCAGGGTACTGGGTGCTCAGTGCTCGGGGTGCTCAGTACTAATGGTGCTGTGTGTTCAGTGCTCAGGGTGCTGGGTGCTCAGTACTCAGGGTGCTCGGTGCTTAGTACTCAGGATGCGGGGTGCTCAGTGCTCAGGGTGCTGGGTGCTCAGTACTCAGGGTGCTAGGTGCTCAGTGCTCGGGGTGCTCGGTGCTCAGTACGCTGGGTGCTCAGTACTCAGGGTGCTGGGTGCTCAGTACTCAGGGTGCTGGGTGCTCAGTACTCAGGGTTCTGGGGGCTTAGTACTCAGGGTGCTCAGTGCTCAGTGCTCGGGGTGCTGGGTGCTCAGTGCTCAGGGTGCTGGGTGCTCAGTACTCAGGGTGCTCGGTGCTCAGTGCTCGGGGTGCTGGGTGCTCAGTACTCAGGGTGCTCGGTGCTCAGTACTCAGGGTGCTCAGTGCTCAGTACTCAGCGTGCTGGGTGCTCAGTGCTCGGGGTGCTGGGTGCTCAGTGCTCGGGGTGCTGGGTGCTCAGTGCTCGGGGTGCTGGGTGCTCAGTGCTCAGAGTGCTGGGTGCTCAGTACTCAGGGTGATCCGTGCTCAGTACTCAGGGTGCTGGGTGCTCAGTGCTCAGGGTGCTCAGTGCTCAGTACTCAGGGTGCTGGGTGCTCAGTGCTCAGGGTGCTCGGTGCTCAGTACTCAGGGTGCTGGGTGCTCAGTGCTCAGGGTGCTCGGTGCTCAGTACTCAGGGTGCTCAGTGCTCAGTACTCAGCGTGCTGGGTGCTCAGTGCTCAGGGTGCTGGGTGCTCAGTACTCAGGGTGCAGGGTGCTTAGTACTCAGTGTGCTCGGTCCTCAGTGCTCAGGGTGCTGGGTGCTCAGTGCTCAGGGTGCTGGGTGCTCAGTCCTCAGGGTGCTCAGTGCTCAGGGTGCTGGGTGCTCAGTGCTCAGGGTGCTGGGTGCTCAGTCCTCAGGGTGCTCAGTGCTCAGGGTGCTGGGTGCTCAGTGCTCGGGGTGCTCGGTGCTCAGTACTCAGGGTGCTCAGTGCTCAGTGCTCTGGGTGCTGGGTGCTCAGTGCTCGGGGTGCTGGATGCTCAGTACTCAGGGTGCTGGGTGCTCAGTGCTCAGGGTGCTGGGTGCTCAGTACTCAGTGTGCTGGGTGCTCAGTGCTCAGGGTGCTGGGTGCTCAGTACTCAGGGTGCTGGGTACTCAGTGCTCAGGGTGCTCGGTGCTCAGTACTCGGGGTGCTGGGTGCTCATTCTCAGGGTGCTGGGTGCTCAGTGCTCGCTGTGATGGGTGCTCAGTACTCAGGGTGCTGGTTGCTCAGTGCTCAGGGTGCTGGGTGCTCAGTACTCAGGGTGCTGGGTGCTCAGTGCTCAGGGTGCTGGGTGCTCAGTACTCAGGGTGCTGGGTGCTCAGTGCTCAGGGTGCTGGGTGCTCAGTACTCAGGGTGCTGGGTGCTCAGTGCTCAGGGTGCTGGGTGCTCAGTGCTCAGGGTGCTGGGTGCTCAGTACTCAGGGTGCTGGGTGCTCGGTGCTCAGTACGCTGGGTGCTCAGTACTCAGGGTGCTGGGTGCTCAGTACTCAGTGTGCTGGGTGCTCAGTACTCAGGGTGCTCGGTGCTCAGTACTCAGGGTGCTGGGTGCTCAGTGCTCAGGGTGCTGGGTGCTCAGTACTCAGGGTGCTAGGTGCTCAGTGCTCTGGGTGCTCGGTGCTCAGTACGCTGGGTGCTCAGTACTCAGGGTGCTGGGTGCTCAGTACTCAGGGTGCTGGGTGCTCAGTACTCAGGGTGCTGGGTGCTTAGTACTCAGGGTGCTGGGTGCTCAGTGCTCGGGGTGCTGGGTGCTCAGTGCTTGGGGTGCTCGGTGCTCAGTGCTCGGGGTGCTTGGTGCTCAGTAATCAGGGTGCTTTGTGCTCAGTACTCGTTGTGCTGGGTGCTCAGTGCTCAGGGTGCTGGGTGCTCAGTACTCAGGGTGTTCGGTGCTCAGTGCTCGGGGTGCTGGGTGCTCAGTACTCAGGGTGCTGGGTGCTCAGTACTCAGGGTGCTGGGTGCTCAGTGCTCAGGGTGCTCGGTGCTCAGTACTCACGGTGCTGGGTACTCAGTGCTCATGGTACTCATTCTCAGGGTGCTGGGTGCTCAGTACTCAGGGTGCTGGGTGCTCAGTGCTCGGGGTGCTGGGTGCTCAGTGCTCGGGGTGCTCGGTGCTCAGTACTCAGGGTGCTGGGTGCTCAGTACTCAGGGTGCTCAGTACTCGGGGAGCTCGGGGCTCAGTACTCAGGGTGCTGGGTGCTCAGTGCTCGGGGTGCTCGGTGCTCAGTACTCAGGGTGCTGGGTGCTCAGTGCTCAGGGTGCTGGGTGCTCAGTACTCAGGGTTCTGGGTGCTCAGTACTCAGGGTGCTAAGAGCTCAGGGTGCTCAGTGCTCGGGGTGCTGGATGCTCAGTGCTCAGTGCACAGGGTGCTGGGTGCTCAGTCCTCTGGGTGCTGGGTGCTCAGTTCTCTGGGTCCTCAGTGCTCAGTACTCAGGGTGCTGGGTGCTCGGTGCTCAGTACGCTGGGTGCTCAGTACTCAGGGTGCTGGGTGCTCAGTACTCAGGGTGCTGGGTGCTCAGTACTCAGGGTGCTCGGTGCTCAGTACTCAGGGTGCTGGGTGCTCAGTGCTCAGAGTGTTGGGTGCTCAGTACTCAGGGTGCTCTGTGCTCAGTGCTCAGTGCTCAGTGTGCTCAGTGCTCAGGCTGCTGGGTGCTCAGGGTGCTGGGTGCTCAGTGCTCGGGGTGCTGGGTGCTCAGTGCTCAGGGTACTGGGTGCTCAGTGCTCGGGGTGCTGGGTGCTCAGTGCTCAGGGTGCTGGGTGCTCAGTGCTCGGGGTGCTCGGTGCTCAGTACTCAGGGTGCTGGGTGGTCAGTCCTCGGGGTGCTGGGTGCTCAGTTCTCTTTGTGCTCAGTCCTCAGTACTCAGGGTGCTGGGTGCTCAGTACTCAGGGTGCTGGGTGCTCAGTACTCAGGGAGCTCAGTGCTCGGGGTGCAGGGTGCTCAGTACTCAGGGTGCTGGGAGCTCAGTACTCAGGGTGCTCAGTACTCAGGGTGCTCTGTGCTCAGTGCTCAGTGCTCAGTGTGCTCAGTGCTCAGGCTGCTGGGTGCTCAGGGTGCTGGGTGCTCGGTGCTCAGTACGCTGGGTGCTCAGTACTCAGGGTGCTGGGTGCTCAGTACTCAGGGTGCTGGGTGCTCAGTACTCAGGGTGCTCGGTGCTCAGTACTCAGGGTGCTGGGTGCTCAGTGCTCAGGGTGCTGGGTGCTCAGTACTCAGGGTGCTAGGTGCTCAGTGCTCTGGGTGCTCGGTGCTCAGTACGCTGGGTGCTCAGTACTCAGGGTGCTGGGTGCTCAGTACTCAGGGTGCTGGGTGCTCAGTACTCAGGGTGCTGGGTGCTTAGTACTCAGGGTGCTGGGTGCTCAGTGCTCGGGGTGCTGGGTGCTCAGTGCTTGGGGTGCTCGGTGCTCAGTGCTCGGGGTGCTTGGTGCTCAGTAATCAGGGTGCTTTGTGCTCAGTACTCGTTGTGCTGGGTGCTCAGTGCTCAGGGTGCTGGGTGCTCAGTACTCAGGGTGTTCGGTGCTCAGTGCTCGGGGTGCTGGGTGCTCAGTGCTCAGGGTGCTGGGTGCTCAGTTCTCGGGGTGCTCGGTGCTCAGTACTCAGGGTACTGGGTGCTCAGTGCTCGGGGTGCTCAGTACTAATGGTGCTGTGTGTTCAGTGCTCAGGGTGCTGGGTGCTCAGTACTCAGGGTGCTCGGTGCTTAGTACTCAGGATGCGGGGTGCTCAGTGCTCAGGGTGCTGGGTGCTCAGTACTCAGGGTGCTAGGTGCTCAGTGCTCGGGGTGCTCGGTGCTCAGTACGCTGGGTGCTCAGTACTCAGGGTGCTGGGTGCTCAGTACTCAGGGTGCTGGGTGCTCAGTACTCAGGGTTCTGGGGGCTTAGTACTCAGGGTGCTCAGTGCTCAGTGCTCGGGGTGCTGGGTGCTCAGTGCTCAGGGTGCTGGGTGCTCAGTACTCAGGGTGCTCGGTGCTCAGTGCTCGGGGTGCTGGGTGCTCAGTACTCAGGGTGCTCGGTGCTCAGTACTCAGGGTGCTCAGTGCTCAGTACTCAGGGTGCTGGGTGCTCAGTGCTCGGGGTGCTGGGTGCTCAGTGCTCGGGGTGCTGGGTGCTCAGTGCTCGGGGTGCTGGGTGCTCAGTGCTCAGAGTGCTGGGTGCTCAGTACTCAGGGTGATCCGTGCTCAGTACTCAGGGTGCTGGGTGCTCAGTGCTCAGGGTGCTCAGTGCTCAGTACTCAGGGTGCTGGGTGCTCAGTGCTCAGGGTGCTCGGTGCTCAGTACTCAGGGTGCTGGGTGCTCAGTGCTCAGGGTGCTCGGTGCTCAGTACTCAGGGTGCTCAGTGCTCAGTACTCAGCGTGCTGGGTGCTCAGTGCTCAGGGTGCTGGGTGCTCAGTACTCAGGGTGCAGGGTGCTTAGTACTCAGTGTGCTCGGTCCTCAGTGCTCAGGGTGCTGGGTGCTCAGTGCTCAGGGTGCTGGGTGCTCAGTCCTCAGGGTGCTCAGTGCTCAGGGTGCTGGGTGCTCAGTGCTCAGGGTGCTGGGTGCTCAGTCCTCAGGGTGCTCAGTGCTCAGGGTGCTGGGTGCTCAGTGCTCGGGGTGCTCGGTGCTCAGTACTCAGGGTGCTCAGTGCTCAGTGCTCTGGGTGCTGGGTGCTCAGTGCTCGGGGTGCTGGATGCTCAGTACTCAGGGTGCTGGGTGCTCAGTGCTCAGGGTGCTGGGTGCTCAGTACTCAGTGTGCTGGGTGCTCAGTGCTCAGGGTGCTGGGTGCTCAGTACTCAGGGTGCTGGGTACTCAGTGCTCAGGGTGCTCGGTGCTCAGTACTCGGGGTGCTGGGTGCTCATTCTCAGGGTGCTGGGTGCTCAGTGCTCGCTGTGATGGGTGCTCAGTACTCAGGGTGCTGGTTGCTCAGTGCTCAGGGTGCTGGGTGCTCAGTACTCAGGGTGCTGGGTGCTCAGTGCTCAGGGTGCTGGGTGCTCAGTACTCAGGGTGCTGGGTGCTCAGTGCTCAGGGTGCTGGGTGCTCAGTACTCAGGGTGCTGGGTGCTCAGTGCTCAGGGTGCTGGGTGCTCAGTGCTCAGGGTGCTGGGTGCTCAGTACTCAGGGTGCTGGGTGCTCGGTGCTCAGTACGCTGGGTGCTCAGTACTCAGGGTGCTGGGTGCTCAGTACTCAGGGTGCTGGGTGCTCAGTACTCAGGGTGCTCGGTGCTCAGTACTCAGGGTGCTGGGTGCTCAGTGCTCAGGGTGCTGGGTGCTCAGTACTCAGGGTGCTAGGTGCTCAGTGCTCTGGGTGCTCGGTGCTCAGTACGCTGGGTGCTCAGTACTCAGGGTGCTGGGTGCTCAGTACTCAGGGTGCTGGGTGCTCAGTACTCAGGGTGCTGGGTGCTTAGTACTCAGGGTGCTGGGTGCTCAGTGCTCGGGGTGCTGGGTGCTCAGTGCTTGGGGTGCTCGGTGCTCAGTGCTCGGGGTGCTTGGTGCTCAGTAATCAGGGTGCTTTGTGCTCAGTACTCGTTGTGCTGGGTGCTCAGTGCTCAGGGTGCTGGGTGCTCAGTACTCAGGGTGTTCGGTGCTCAGTGCTCGGGGTGCTGGGTGCTCAGTACTCAGGGTGCTGGGTGCTCAGTACTCAGGGTGCTGGGTGCTCAGTGCTCAGGGTGCTCGGTGCTCAGTACTCACGGTGCTGGGTACTCAGTGCTCATGGTACTCATTCTCAGGGTGCTGGGTGCTCAGTACTCAGGGTGCTGGGTGCTCAGTGCTCGGGGTGATGGGTGCTCAGTGCTCGGGGTGCTCGGTGCTCAGTACTCAGGGTGCTGGGTGCTCAGTACTCAGGGTGCTCAGTGCTCGGGGAGCTCGGGGCTCAGTACTCAGGGTGCTGGGTGCTCAGTGCTCGGGGTGCTCGGTGCTCAGTACTCAGGGTGCTGGGTGCTCAGTGCTCAGGGTGCTGGGTGCTCAGTACTCAGGGTTCTGGGTGCTCAGTACTCAGGGTGCTAAGAGCTCAGGGTGCTCAGTGCTCGGGGTGCTGGATGCTCAGTGCTCAGTGCACAGGGTGCTGGGTGCTCAGTCCTCTGGGTGCTGGGTGCTCAGTTCTCTGGGTCCTCAGTGCTCAGTACTCAGGGTGCTGGGTGCTCGGTGCTCAGTACGCTGGGTGCTCAGTACTCAGGGTGCTGGGTGCTCAGTACTCAGGGTGCTGGGTGCTCAGTACTCAGGGTGCTCGGTGCTCAGTACTCAGGGTGCTGGGTGCTCAGTGCTCAGAGTGTTGGGTGCTCAGTACTCAGGGTGCTCTGTGCTCAGTGCTCAGTGCTCAGTGTGCTCAGTGCTCAGGCTGCTGGGTGCTCAGGGTGCTGGGTGCTCAGTGCTCGGGGTGCTGGGTGCTCAGTGCTCAGGGTACTGGGTGCTCAGTGCTCGGGGTGCTGGGTGCTCAGTGCTCAGGGTGCTGGGTGCTCAGTGCTCGGGGTGCTCGGTGCTCAGTACTCAGGGTGCTGGGTGGT
Source organism: Microtus oregoni (assembly GCF_018167655.1). Classification (NCBI taxonomy): domain Eukaryota; kingdom Metazoa; phylum Chordata; class Mammalia; order Rodentia; family Cricetidae; genus Microtus; species Microtus oregoni. The sequence continues at coordinate 1,205,578 of NW_024543260.1, read as the reverse complement.
CAGTCCTCGGGGTGCTGGGTGCTCAGTTCTCTTTGTGCTCAGTCCTCAGTACTCAGGGTGCTGGGTGCTCAGTACTCAGGGTGCTGGGTGCTCAGTACTCAGGGAGCTCAGTGCTCGGGGTGCAGGGTGCTCAGTACTCAGGGTGCTGGGAGCTCAGTACTCAGGGTGCTCAGTACTCAGGGTGCTGGGTGCTCAGTGCTTGGGGTGCTGGGTGCTCAGTACTCAGGGTGCTGGGTGCTCAGTGCTCAGGGTGCTGGGTGCTCAGTGCTCGGCGTGCTGGGTGCTCATTCTCGGGGTGCTGGGTGCTCAGTACTCAGGGTGCTGGGTGCTCAGTGCTCGGGGTGCTCGGTGCTCAGTACACAGGGTGCTGGGTGCTCAGTGCTCGGGGTGCTGGGTGCTCAGTACTCAGGGTGCTGGGTGCTCAGTGCTCAGTACTCACCGTGCTGGGTGCTCAGTGCTCAGAGTGTTGGGTGCTCAGTAATCAGGGTGCTGGGTGCTCAGTGCTCAGTGCTCAGGGTGCTCAGTGCTCAGGGTGCTGGGTGCTCAGGGTGCTGGGTGCTCAGTGGTCGGGGTGATGGGTGCTCAGTGCTCAGGATGCTGGGTGCTCACTGCTCAGTGCTCAGGGTGCTGGGTGCTCAGTGCTCAGTGCTCAGGGTGCTGGGTGTTCAGTACTCAGGGTGCTGGGTCCTCAGTAATCAGGGTGCTGGGTGCTCAGTGCTCAGTGCTCAGGGTGCTCAGTGCTCAGGGTGCTGGGTGCTCAGGGTGCTGGGTGCTCAGTGCTCGGGGTGATGGGTGCTCAGTGCTCAGGGTGCTGGGTGCTCAGTGCTCAGTGCTCAGGGTGCTGGGTGCTCAGTGCTCAGTGCTCAGGGTGCTGGGTGTTCAGTACTCAGGGTGCTGGGTGCTCAGTACTCATGGTGCTGGGTGCTCAGTGCTCAGGGTGCTGGGTGCTCAGTGCTCAGGGTGCTGGGTGCTCAGTACTCAGGGTGCTGGGTGCTCAGTACTCAGGGTGCTCGGTGCTCAGTGCTCAGGGTGCTGGGTGCTCAGTGCTCGGTATTCTGGGTGTTCAGTACTCAGGGTGCTGGGTGCTCAGTACTCAGGGTGCTGGATGCTCAGTGCTCAGGGTGCTGGGTGCTCAGTGCTCAGGGTGCTGGGTGCTCAGTACTCAGGGTGCTGGGTGCTCAGTACTCAGGGTGCTCGGTGCTCAGTGCTCAGGGTGCTGGGTGCACAGTGCTAGGGGTGCTGGGTGCTCAGTTCTCGGGGTGCTGGGTGCTCAGTGCTCAGGGTGCTGGGTCTCAGTGCTCGGGGTACTGGGTACTCAGTCCTCAGTACACAGGGTGCTGGGTCTCAGTGCTCGGGGTACTGGGTACTCAGTGCTCAGTACTCAGGGTGCTGGGTGCTCAGTGCTCGGGGTGCTGTGTGCTCAGTACTCAGGGTACTCAGTGCTCAGTACTCAGGGAGCTGGGTGCTCAATACTCTGGGTGCTGGGTGCTCAGTACTCGGGTGCTGGGTGCTCAGGGCTCAGGGTGCTGGGTGCTCAGTGCTCGGGGTGCTGGGTGCTCATTGCTCAGTACTCAGGGTGCTGGGTACTCAGTGCTCAGGGTGCTCGGTGCTCAGTACTCGGGGTGCTGGGTGCTCATTCTCAGGGTGCTGGGTGCTCAGTGCTCGCTGTGATGGGTGCTCAATACTCTGGGTGCTGGGTGCTCAGTACTCGGGTGCTGGGTGCTCAGTACTCAGGGTGCTCTGTGCTCAGTACTCAGGGTGCTGGGTGCTCAGTGCTCAGGGTGCTGGGTGCTCAGTACTCAGGGTGCTAGGTGCTCAGTGCTCGGGGTGCTCGGTGCTCAGTACGCTGGGTGCTCAGTACTCAGGGTGCTGGGTGCTCAGTACTCAGGGTGCTGGGTGCTCAGTACTCAGGGTGCTGGGTGCTTAGTACTCAGGGTGCTGGGTGCTCAGTGCTCGGGGTGCTGGGTGCTCAGTGCTTGGGGTGCTCGGTGCTCAGTGCTCGGGGTGCTTGGTGCTCAGTAATCAGGGTGCTTTGTGCTCAGTACTCGTTGTGCTTGGGTGCTCAGTGCTCAGGGTGCTGGGTGCTCAGTACTCAGGGTGTTCGGTGCTCAGTGCTCGGGGTGCTGGGTGCTCAGTGCTCAGGGTGCTGGGTGCTCAGTTCTCGGGGTGCTCGGTGCTCAGTACTCAGGGTACTGGGTGCTCAGTGCTCGGGGTGCTCAGTACTAATGGTGCTGTGTGTTCAGTGCTCAGGGTGCTGGGTGCTCAGTACTCAGGGTGCTCGGTGCTTAGTACTCAGGATGCGGGGTGCTCAGTGCTCAGGGTGCTGGGTGCTCAGTACTCAGGGTGCTAGGTGCTCAGTGCTCGGGGTGCTCGGTGCTCAGTACGCTGGGTGCTCAGTACTCAGGGTGCTGGGTGCTCAGTACTCAGGGTGCTGGGTGCTCAGTACTCAGGGTTCTGGGGGCTTAGTACTCAGGGTGCTCAGTGCTCAGTGCTCGGGGTGCTGGGTGCTCAGTGCTCAGGGTGCTGGGTGCTCAGTACTCAGGGTGCTCGGTGCTCAGTGCTCGGGGTGCTGGGTGCTCAGTACTCAGGGTGCTCGGTGCTCAGTACTCAGGGTGCTCAGTGCTCAGTACTCAGGGTGCTGGGTGCTCAGTGCTCGGGGTGCTGGGTGCTCAGTGCTCGGGGTGCTGGGTGCTCAGTGCTCGGGGTGCTGGGTGCTCAGTGCTCAGAGTGCTGGGTGCTCAGTACTCAGGGTGATCCGTGCTCAGTACTCAGGGTGCTGGGTGCTCAGTGCTCAGGGTGCTCAGTGCTCAGTACTCAGGGTGCTGGGTGCTCAGTGCTCAGGGTGCTCGGTGCTCAGTACTCAGGGTGCTCAGTGCTCAGTACTCAGCGTGCTGGGTGCTCAGTGCTCAGGGTGCTGGGTGCTCAGTACTCAGGGTGCAGGGTGCTTAGTACTCAGTGTGCTCGGTCCTCAGTGCTCAGGGTGCTGGGTGCTCAGTACTCAGGGTGCAGGGTGCTCAGTGCTCAGGGTGCTCAGTGCTCAGTAGTCAGGGTGCTCGGTGCTCAGTGCTCAGGGTGCTGGGTGCTCAGTGCTCGGGGTGCTGGGTGCTCAGTGCTCAGGTGATCGCTGCTCAGTACTCAGGGTGCTGGGTGCTCAGTGCTCAGGGTGCTGGGTGCTCAGTCCTCAGGGTGCTCAGTGCTCAGGGTGCTGGGTGCTCAGTGCTCAGGGTGCTGGGTGCTCAGTCCTCAGGGTGCTCAGTGCTCAGGGTGCTGGGTGCTCAGTGCTCGGGGTGCTCGGTGCTCAGTACTCAGGGTGCTCAGTGCTCAGTGCTCTGGGTGCTGGGTGCTCAGTGCTCGGGGTGCTGGATGCTCAGTACTCAGGGTGCTGGGTGCTCAGTGCTCAGGGTGCTGGGTGCTCAGTACTCAGTGTGCTGGGTGCTCAGTGCTCAGGGTGCTGGGTGCTCAGTACTCAGGGTGCTGGGTGCTCAGTGCTCAGGGTGCTGGGTGCTCAGTACTCAGGGTGCTGGGTGCTCAGTGCTCAGGGTGCTGGGTGCTCAGTACTCAGGGTGCTGGGTGCTCAGTGCTCAGGGTGCTGGGTGCTCAGTGCTCAGGGTGCTGGGTGCTCAGTACTCAGGGTGCTGGGTCCTCGGTGCTCAGTACGCTGGGTGCTCAGTACTCAGGGTGCTGGGTGCTCAGTACTCAGGGTGCTGGGTGCTCAGTACTCAGGGTGCTCGGTGCTCAGTACTCAGGGTGCTGGGTGCTCAGTGCTCAGGGTGCTGGGTGCTCAGTACTCAGGGTGCTAGGTGCTCAGTGCTCGGGGTGCTCGGTGCTCAGTACGCTGGGTGCTCAGTACTCAGGGTGGTGGGTGCTCAGTACTCAGGGTGCTGGGTGATCAGTACTCAGGGTGCTGGGTGCTTAGTACTCAGGGTGCTGGGTGCTCAGTGCTCGGGGTGCTGGGTGCTCAGTGCTTGGGGTGCTCGGTGCTCAGTGCTCGGGGTGCTTGGTGCTCAGTAATCAGGGTGCTTTGTGCTCAGTACTCGTTGTGCTGGGTGCTCAGTGCTCAGGGTGCTGGGTGCTCAGTACTCAGGGTGTTCGGTGCTCAGTGCTCGGAGTGCTGGGTGCTCAGTGCTCAGGGTGCTGGGTGCTCAGTTCTCGGGGTGCTCGGTGCTCAGTACTCAGGGTACTGGGTGCTCAGTGCTCGGGGTGCTCAGTACTAATGGTGCTGTGTGTTCAGTGCTCAGGGTGCTGGGTGCTCAGTACTCAGGGTGCTCGGTGCTTAGTACTCAGGATGCGGGGTGCTCAGTGCTCAGGGTGCTGGGTGCTCAGTACTCAGGGTGCTAGGTGCTCAGTGCTCGGGGTGCTCGGTGCTCAGTACGCTGGGTGCTCAGTACTCAGGGTGCTGGGTGCTCAGTACTCAGGGTGCTGGGTGCTCAGTACTCAGGGTTCTGGGGGCTTAGTACTCAGGGTGCTCAGTGCTCAGTGCTCGGGGTGCTGGGTGCTCAGTGCTCAGGGTGCTGGGTGCTCAGTACTCAGGGTGCTCGGTGCTCAGTGCTCGGGGTGCTGGGTGCTCAGTACTCAGGGTGCTCGGTGCTCAGTACTCAGGGTGCTCAGTGCTCAGTGCTCAGGGTGCTCAGTGCTCAGTACTCAGGGTGCTGGGTGCTCAGTGCTCAGGGTGCTCGGTGCTCAGTACTCAGGGTGCTGTGTGCTCAGTGCTCAGGGTGCTCGGTGCTCAGTACTCAGGGTGCTCAGTGCTCAGTACTCAGCGTGCTGGGTGCTCAGTGCTCAGGGTGCTGGGTGCTCAGTACTCAGGGTGCAGGGTGCTTAGTACTCAGTGTGCTCGGTCCTCAGTGCTCAGGGTGCTGGGTGCTCAGTGCTCAGGGTGCTGGGTGCTCAGTCCTCAGGGTGCTCAGTGCTCAGGGTGCTGGGTGCTCAGTGCTCAGGGTGCTGGGTGCTCAGTCCTCAGGGTGCTCAGTGCTCAGGGTGCTGGGTGCTCAGTGCTCGGGGTGCTCGGTGCTCAGTACTCAGGGTGCTCAGTGCTCAGTGCTCTGGGTGCTGGGTGCTCAGTGCTCGGGGTGTTGGATGCTCAGTACTCAGGGTGCTGGGTGCTCAGTGCTCAGGGTGCTGGGTGCTCAGTACTCAGTGTGCTGGGTGCTCAGTGCTCAGGGTGCTGGGTGCTCAGTACGCTGGGTGCTCAGTACTCAGGGTGCTGGGTGCTCAGTACTCAGGGTGCTGGGTGCTCAGTACTCAGGGTGCTGGGTGCTTAGTACTCAGGGTGCTGGGTGCTCAGTGCTCGGGGTGCTGGGTGCTCAGTGCTTGGGGTGCTCGGTGCTCAGTGCTCGGGGTGCTTGGTGCTCAGTAATCAGGGTGCTTTGTGCTCAGTACTCGTTGTGCTGGGTGCTCAGTGCTCAGGGTGCTGGGTGCTCAGTACTCAGGGTGTTCGGTGCTCAGTGCTCGGGGTGCTGGGTGCTCAGTACTCAGGGTGCTGGGTGCTCAGTACTCAGGGTGCTGGGTGCTCAGTGCTCAGGGTGCTCGGTGCTCAGTACTCACGGTGCTGGGTACTCAGTGCTCACGGTACTCATTCTCAGGGTGCTGGGTGCTCAGTACTCAGGGTGCTGGGTGCTCAGTGCTCGGGGTGCTGGGTGCTCAGTGCTCGGGGTGCTCGCTGCTCAGTACTCAGGGTGCTGGGTGCTCAGTACTCAGGGTGCTCAGTGCTCGGGGAGCTCGGGGCTCAGTACTCAGGGTGCTGGGTGCTCAGTGCTCGGGGTGCTCGGTGCTCAGTACTCAGGGTGCTGGGTGCTCAGTGCTCAGGGTGCTGGGTGCTCAGTACTCAGGGTTCTGGGTGCTCAGTACTCAGGGTGCTAAGAGCTCAGGGTGCTCAGTGCTCGGGGTGCTGGATGCTCAGTGCTCAGTGCACAGGGTGCTGGGTGCTCAGTCCTCTGGGTGCTGGGTGCTCAGTTCTCTGGGTGCTCAGTGCTCAGTACTCAGGGTGCTGGGTGCTCGGTGCTCAGTACGCTGGGTGCTCAGTACTCAGGGTGCTGGGTGCTCAGTACTCAGGGTGCTGGGTGCTCAGTACTCAGGGTGCTCGGTGCTCAGTACTCAGGGTGCTGGGTGCTCAGTGCTCAGAGTGTTGGGTGCTCAGTACTCAGGGTGCTCTGTGCTCAGTGCTCAGTGCTCAGTGTGCTCAGTGCTCAGGCTGCTGGGTGCTCAGGGTGCTGGGTGCTCAGTGCTCGGGGTGCTGGGTGCTCAGTGCTCAGGGTACTGGGTGCTCAGTGCTCGGGGTGCTGGGTGCTCAGTGCTCAGGGTGCTGGGTGCTCAGTGCTCGGGGTGCTCGGTGCTCAGTACTCAGGGTGCTGGGTGGTCAGTCCTCGGTGTGCTGGGTGCTCAGTTCTCTTTGTGCTCAGTCCTCAGTACTCAGGGTGCTGGGTGCTCAGTACTCAGGGTGCTGGGTGCTCAGTACTCAGGGAGCTCAGTGCTCGGGGTGCAGGGTGCTCAGTACTCAGGGTGCTGGGAGCTCAGTACTCAGGGTGCTCAGTACTCAGGGTGCTGGGTGCTCAGTGCTTGGGGTGCTGGGTGCTCAGTACTCAGGGTGCTGGGTGCTCAGTGCTCAGGGTGCTGGGTGCTCAGTGCTCGGCGTGCTGGGTGCTCATTCTCGGGGTGCTGGGTGCTCAGTACTCAGGGTGCTGGGTGCTCAGTGCTCGGGGTGCTCGGTGCTCAGTACACAGGGTGCTGGGTGCTCAGTGCTCGGGGTGCTGGGTGCTCAGTACTCAGGGTGCTGGGTGCTCAGTGCTCAGTACTCACCGTGCTGGGTGCTCAGTGCTCAGAGTGTTGGGTGCTCAGTAATCAGGGTGCTGGGTGCTCAGTGCTCAGTGCTCAGGGTGCTCAGTGCTCAGGGTGCTGGGTGCTCAGGGTGCTGGGTGCTCAGTGCTCGGGGTGATGGGTGCTCAGTGCTCAGGATGCTGGGTGCTCACTGCTCAGTGCTCAGGGTGCTGGGTGCTCAGTGCTCAGTGCTCAGGGTGCTGGGTGTTCAGTACTCAGGGTGCTGGGTCCTCAGTAATCAGGGTGCTGGGTGCTCAGTGCTCAGTGCTCAGGGTGCTCAGTGCTCAGGGTGCTGGGTGCTCAGGGTGCTGGGTGCTCAGTGCTCGGGGTGATGGGTGCTCAGTGCTCAGGGTGCTGGGTGCTCAGTGCTCAGTGCTCAGGGTGCTGGGTGCTCAGTGCTCAGTGCTCAGGGTGCTGGGTGTTCAGTACTCAGGGTGCTGGGTGCTCAGTACTCAGGGTGCTGGGTGCTCAGTGCTCAGGGTGCTGGGTGCTCAGTGCTCAGGGTGCTGGGTGCTCAGTACTCAGGGTGCTGGGTGCTCAGTACTCAGGGTGCTCGGTGCTCAGTGCTCAGGGTGCTGGGTGCTCAGTGCTCGGTATGCTGGGTGTTCAGTACTCAGGGTGCTGGGTGCTCAGTACTCAGGGTGCTGGATGCTCAGTGCTCAGGGTGCTGGGTGCTCAGTGCTCAGGGTGCTGGGTGCTCAGTACTCAGGGTGCTGGGTGCTCAGTACTCAGGGTGCTCGGTGCTCAGTGCTCAGGGTGCTGGGTACACAGTGCTAGGGGTGCTGGGTGCTCAGTTCTCGGGGTGCTGGGTGCTCAGTGCTCAGGGTGCTGGGTCTCAGTGCTCGGGGTACTGGGTACTCAGTCCTCAGTACACAGGGTGCTGGGTGCTCAGTGCTCGGGGTGCTGGGTGCTCAGTGCTCAGTACTCAGGGTGCTGGGTGCTCAGTGCTCGGGGTGCTGTGTGCTCAGTACTCAGGGTACTCAGTGCTCAGTACTCGGGGTGCTGGGTGCTCAGTACTCAGGGAGCTGGGTGCTCAATACTCTGGGTGCTGGGTGCTCAGTACTCGGGTGCTGGGTGCTCAGGGCTCAGGGTGCTGGGTGCTCAGTGCTCGGGGTGCTGGGTGCTCAGTGCTCAGGGTACTGGGTGCTCAGTGCTCGGGGTGCTGGGTGCTCAGTGCTCAGGGTGCTGGGTGCTCAGTGCTCGGGGTGCTCGGTGCTCAGTACTCAGGGTGCTGGGTGGTCAGTCCTCGGTGTGCTGGGTGCTCAGTTCTCTTTGTGCTCAGTCCTCAGTACTCAGGGTGCTGGGTGCTCAGTACTCAGGGTGTGGGGTGCTCAGTACTCAGGGAGCTCAGTGCTCGGGGTGCAGGGTGCTCAGTACTCAGGGTGCTGGGAGCTCAGTACTCAGGGTGCTCAGTACTCAGGGTGCTGGGTGCTCAGTGCTTGGGGTGCTGGGTGCTCAGTACTCAGGGTGCTGGGTGCTCAGTGCTCAGGGTGCTGGGTGCTCAGTGCTCGGCGTGCTGGGTGCTCATTCTCGGGGTGCTGGGTGCTCAGTACTCAGGGTGCTGGGTGCTCAGTGCTCGGGGTGCTCGGTGCTCAGTACACAGGGTGCTGGGTGCTCAGTGCTCGGGGTGCTGGGTGCTCAGTACTCAGGGTGCTGGGTGCTCAGTGCTCAGTACTCACCGTGCTGGGTGCTCAGTGCTCAGAGTGTTGGGTGCTCAGTAATCAGGGTGCTGGGTGCTCAGTGCTCAGTGCTCAGGGTGCTCAGTGCTCAGGGTGCTGGGTGCTCAGGGTGCTGGGTGCTCAGTGCTCGGGGTGATGGGTGCTCAGTGCTCAGGATGCTGGGTGCTCACTGCTCAGTGCTCAGGGTGCTGGGTGCTCAGTGCTCAGTGCTCAGGGTGCTGGGTGTTCAGTACTCAGGGTGCTGGGTCCTCAGTAATCAGGGTGCTGGGTGCTCAGTGCTCAGTGCTCAGGGTGCTCAGTGCTCAGGGTGCTGGGTGCTCAGGGTGCTGGGTGCTCAGTGCTCGGGGTGATGGGTGCTCAGTGCTCAGGGTGCTGGGTGCTCAGTGCTCAGTGCTCAGGGTGCTGGGTGCTCAGTGCTCAGTGCTCAGGGTGCTGGGTGTTCAGTACTCAGGGTGCTGGGTGCTCAGTACTCAGCGTGCTGGGTGCTCAGTGCTCAGGGTGCTGGGTGCTCAGTGCTCAGGGTGCTGGGTGCTCAGTACTCAGGGTGCTGGGTGCTCAGTACTCAGGGTGCTCGGTGCTCAGTGCTCAGGGTGCTGGGTGCTCAGTGCTCGGTATGCTGGGTGTTCAGTACTCAGGGTGCTGGGTGCTCAGTACTCAGGGTGCTGGATGCTCAGTGCTCAGGGTGCTGGGTGCTCAGTGCTCAGGGTGCTGGGTGCTCAGTACTCAGGGTGCTGGGTGCTCAGTACTCAGGGTGCTCGGTGCTCAGTGCTCAGGGTGCTGGGTACACAGTGCTAGGGGTGCTGGGTGCTCAGTTCTCGGGGTGCTGGGTGCTCAATGCTCAGGGTGCTGGGTCTCAGTGCTCGGGGTACTGGGTACTCAGTCCTCAGTACACAGGGTGCTGGGTGCTCAGTGCTCGGGGTGCTGGGTGCTCAGTGCTCAGTACTCAGGGTGCTGGGTGCTCAGTGCTCGGGGTGCTGTGTGCTCAGTACTCAGGGTACTCAGTGCTCAGTACTCGGGGTGCTGGGTGCTCAGTACTCAGGGAGCTGGGTGCTCAATACTCTGGGTGCTGGGTGCTCAGTACTCGGGTGCTGGGTGCTCAGGGCTCAGGGTGCTGGGTGCTCAGTGCTCGGGGTGCTGGGTGCTCATTGCTCAGTACTCAGGGTGCTGGGTGCTCAGTGCTCGGGGTGCTGGGTGCTCAGTGCTCAGTACTCAGGGTGCTAGGTCCTCAGTGCTCGGGGTGCTGGGTGCTCAGTGCTCAGGGTGCTGGGTGCTCAGTACTCAGGGTGCTGGGTGCTCAGTACTCAGGGTGCTGGGTGCTCAGTACTCAGGATGCTGGGTGCTCAGTACTCTGGGTGCTGGGTGCTCAGTTCTCGGGTGATGGGTGCTCAGGGCTCAGGGTGCAGGGTGCTCAGTGCTCGGGGTGCTAGGTGCTCAGTGCTCAGTACTCAAGGTGCTGAGGGCTCAGTGCTCGGGGTGCTGGGTGCTCAGTGCTCAGTACTCAGGGTGCTGCTTGCTCAGGGGTAGGGGTACTGGGTGCTCAGTGCTCAGGGTGCTGGGTGCTCAGTGCTCAGGGTGCTGGGTGCTCAGTGCTCGGGGTGTTGGTTGCTCAGTACTCAGGGTGCTGGGTGCTCAGTACTCAGGGTGCTGGGTGCTCAGTGCTGGGGGTGCTGGGTGCTCAGTGCTCGGGGTGCTGGGTGCTCAGTTCTCGGGGTGCTCGGTGCTCAGTACTCAGGGTGCTGGGTGCTCAGTGCTCGGGGTGCTCAGTACTAATGGTGCTGTGTGTTCAGTGCTCAGGGTCCTGGGTGCTCAGTACTCAGGGTGCTCAGTGCTTAGTACTCAGGATGCTGGGTGCTCAGTGCTCAGGGTGCTGGGTGCTCAGTACTCAGGGTGCTAGGTGCTCAGTGCTCGGGGTGCTCGGTGCTCAGTACGCTGGGTGCTCAGTACTCAGGGTGCTGGGTGCTCAGTACTCAGGGTGCTGGGTGCTCAGTACTCAGGGTTCTGGGGGCTTAGTACTCAGGGTGCTCAGTGCTCAGTGCTCGGGGTGCTGGGTGCTCAGTGCTCAGGGTGCTGGGTGCTCAGTACTCAGCGTGCTCGGTGCTCAGTGCTCGGGGTGCTGGGTGCTCAGTACTCAGGGTGCTCGGTGCTCAGTACTCAGGGTGCTCAGTGCTCAGTACTCAGGGTGCTGGGTGTTCAGTGCTCGGGGTGCTGGGTGCTCAGTGCTCGGGGTGCTGGGTGCTCAGTGCTCAGAGTGCTGGGTGCTCAGTACTCAGGGTGATCCGTGCTCAGTACTCAGGGTGCTGGGTGCTCAGTGCTCAGGGTGCTCAGTGCTCAGTACTCAGGGTGCTGGGTGCTCAGTGCTCAGGGTGCTCGGTGCTCAGTACTCAGGGTGCTCAGTGCTCAGTACTCAGCGTGCTGGGTGCTCAGTGCTCAGGGTGCTGGGTGCTCAGTACTCAGGGTGCAGGGTGCTTAGTACTCAGTGTGCTCGGTCCTCAGTGCTCAGGGTGCTGGGTGCTCAGTACTCAGGGTGCAGGGTGCTCAGTGCTCAGGGTGCTCAGTGCTCAGTACTCAGGGTGCTCGGTGCTCAGTGCTCAGGGTGCTGGGTGCTCAGTGCTCGGGGTGCTGGGTGCTCAGTGCTCAGGTGATCGCTGCTCAGTACTCAAGGTGCTGGGTGCTCAGTGCTCAGGGTGCTGGGTGCTCAGTCCTCAGGGTGCTCAGTGCTCAGGGTGCTGGGTGCTCAGTGCTCAGGGTGCTGGGTGCTCAGTCCTCAGGGTGCTCAGTGCTCAGGGTGCTGGGTGCTCAGTGCTCGGGGTGCTCGGTGCTCAGTACTCAGGGTGCTCAGTGCTCAGTGCTCTGGGTGCTGGGTGCTCAGTGCTCGGGGTGCTGGATGCTCAGTACTCAGGGTGCTGGGTGCTCAGTGCTCAGGGTGCTGGGTGCTCAGTACTCAGTGTGCTGGGTGCTCAGTGCTCAGGGTGCTGGGTGCTCAGTACTCAGGGTGCTGGGTACTCAGTGCTCAGGGTGCTCGGTGCTCAGTACTCGGGGTGCTGGGTGCTCATTCTCAGGGTGCTGGGTGCTCAGTGCTCGCTGTGATGGGTGCTCAGTACTCAGGGTGCTGGTTGCTCAGTGCTCAGGGTGCTGGGTGCTCAGTACTTAGGGTGCTGGGTGCTCAGTGCTCAGGGTGCTGGGTGCTCAGTACTCAGGGTGCTGGGTGCTCAGTGCTCAGGGTGCTGGGTGCTCAGTACTCAGGGTGCTGGGTGCTCAGTGCTCAGGGTGCTGGGTGCTCAGTGCTCAGGGTGCTGGGTGCTCAGTACTCAGGGTGCTGGGTGCTCGGTGCTCAGTACGCTGGGTGCTGAGTACTCAGGGTGCTGGGTGCTCAGTACTCAGGGTGCTGGGTGCTCAGTACTCAGGGTGCTCGGTGCTCAGTACTCAGGGTGCTGGGTGCTCAGTGCTCAGGGTGCTGGGTGCTCAGTACTCAGGGTGCTAGGTGCTCAGTGCTCGGTGTGCTCGGTGCTCAGTACGCTGGGTGCTCAGTACTCAGGGTGCTGGGTGCTCAGTACTCAGGGTGCTGGGTGCTCAGTACTCAGGGTGCTGGGTGCTTAGTACTGAGGGTGCTGGGTGCTCAGTGCTCGGGGTGCTGGGTGCTCAGTGCTTGGGGTGCTCGGTGCTCAGTGCTCGGGGTGCTTGGTGCTCAGTAATCAGGGTGCTTTGTGCTCAGTACTCATTGTGCTGGGTGCTCAGTGCTCAGGGTGCTGGGTGCTCAGTACTCAGGGTGTTCGGTGCTCAGTGCTCGGGGTGCTGGGTGCTCAGTACTCAGGGTGCTGGGTGCTCAGTACTCAGGGTGCTGGGTGCTCAGTGCTCAGGGTGCTCGGTGCTCAGTACTCACGGTGCTGGGTGCTCAGTGCTCGGGGTGCTGGGTGCTCAGTGCTCGGGGTGCTCGGTGCTCAGTACTCAGGGTGCTGGGTGCTCAGTACTCAGGGTGCTCAGTGCTCGGGGAGCTCGGGGCTCAGTACTCAGGGTGCTGGGTGCTCAGTGCTCGGGGTGCTCGGTGCTCAGTACTCAGGGTGCTGGGTGCTCAGTGCTCAGGGTGCTGGGTGCTCAGTACTCAGGGTTCTGGGTGCTCAGTACTCAGGGTGCTAAGAGCTCAGGGTGCTCAGTGCTCGGGGTGCTGGATGCTCAGTGCTCAGTGCACAGGGTGCTGGGTGCTCAGTCCTCTGGGTGCTGGGTGCTCAGTTCTCTGGGTGCTCAGTGTTCAGTACTCAGGGTGCTGGGTGCTCGGTGCTCAGTACGCTGGGTCCTCAGTACTCAGGGTGCTGGGTGCTCAGTACTCAGGGTGCTGGGTGCTCAGTACTCAGGGTGCTCGGTGCTCAGTACTCAGGGTGCTGGGTGCTCAGTGCTCAGAGTGTTGGGTGCTCAGTACTCAGGGTGCTCTGTGCTCAGTGCTCAGTGCTCAGTGTGCTCAGTGCTCAGGCTGCTGGGTGCTCAGGGTGCTGGGTGCTCAGTGCTCGGGGTGCTGGGTGCTCAGTGCTCAGGGTACTGGGTGCTCAGTGCTCGGGGTGCTGGGTGCTCAGTGCTCAGGGTGCTGGGTGCTCAGTGCTCGGGGTGCTCGGTGCTCAGTACTCAGGGTGCTGGGTGGTCAGTCCTCGGGGTGCTGGGTGCTCAGTTCTCTTTGTGCTCAGTCCTCAGTACTCAGGGTGCTGGGTGCTCAGTACTCAGGGTGCTGGGTGCTCAGTACTCAGGGAGCTCAGTGCTCGGGGTGCAGGGTGCTCAGTACTCAGGGTGCTGGGAGCTCAGTACTCAGGGTGCTCAGTACTCAGGGTGCTGGGTGCTCAGTGCTTGGGGTGCTGGGTGCTCAGTACTCAGGGTGCTGGGTGCTCAGTGCTCAGGGTGCTGGGTGCTCAGTGCTCGGCGTGCTGGGTGCTCATTCTCGGGGTGCTGGGTGCTCAGTACTCAGGGTGCTGGGTGCTCAGTGCTCGGGGTGCCCGGTGCTCAGTACACAGGGTGCTGGGTGCTCAGTGCTCGGGGTGCTGGGTGCTCAGTACTCAGGGTGCTGGGTGCTCAGTGCTCAGTACTCACCGTGCTGGGTGCTCAGTGCTCAGAGTGTTGGGTGCTCAGTAATCAGGGTGCTGGGTGCTCAGTGCTCAGTGCTCAGGGTGCTCAGTGCTCAGGGTGCTGGGTGCTCTGGGTGCTGGGTGCTCAGTGCTCGGGGTGATGGGTGCTCAGTGCTCAGGATGCTGGGTGCTCAGTGCTCAGTGCTCAGGGTGCTGGGTGCTCAGTGCTCAGTGCACAGGGTGCTGGGTGTTCAGTACTCAGGGTGCTGGGTCCTCAGTAATCAGGGTGCTGGGTGCTCAGTGCTCAGGGTGCTGGGTGCTCAGTGCTCAGGGTGCTGGGTGCTCAGTACTCAGGGTGCTGGGTGCTCAGTACTCAGGGTGCTCGGTGCTCAGTGCTCAGGGTGCTGGGTGCTCAGTGCTCGGTGTGCTGGGTGTTCAGTACTCAGGGTGCTGGGTGCTCAGTACTCAGGGTGCTGGGTGCTCAGTGCTCAGGGTGCTGGGTGCTCAGTGCTCAGGGTGCTGGGTGCTCAGTACTCAGGGTGCTGGGTGCTCAGTGCTCAGGGTGCTGGGTGCACAGTGCTCGGGGTGCTGGGTGCTCAGTTCTCGGGGTGCTGGGTGCTCAGTGCTCAGGGTGCTGGGTCTCAGTGCTCGGGGTACTGGGTACTCAGTGCTCAGTACACAGGGTGATGTGTGCTCAGTGCTCAGGGTGCTGGGTGCTCAGTGCTCAGTAATCAGGGTGCTGGGTGCTCAGTGCTCGGGGTGCTGTGTGCTCAGTACTCAGGGTACTCAGTGCTCAGTACTCAGGGTGCTGGGTGCTCAGTGCTCGGGGTGCTGGGTACTCAGTGCTCAGTACTCAGGGTGCTGGGTGATCAGTGCTCAGGGTGCTGGGTGCTCAGTACTCAGTGTGCTGGGTGCTCAGTACTCAGGGTGCTGGGTGCTCAGTACTCAGGGTGCTCGGTGCTCAGTACTCAGGGTGCTCGGTGCTCAGTGCTCAGGGTGCTAGGTCCTCAGTGCTCGGGGTGCTGGGTGCTCAGTGCTCAGGGTGCTGGGTGCTCAGTACTCAGGGTGCTGGTTGCTCAGTACTCGGGGTGCTGGGTGCTCAGTACTCAGGATGCTGGGTGCTCAGTACTCTGGGTGCTGGGTGCTCAGTACTCGGGTGATGTGTGCTCAGGGCTCAGGGTGCTGGGTGCTCAGTGCTCGGGGTGCTAGGTGCTCAGTGCTCAGTACTCAAGGTGCTGGGGTCTCAGTGCTCGGGGTGCTGGGTGCTCAGTGCTCAGTACTCAGGGTGCTGGGTGCTCAGTGCTCGGGGTGCTGGGTGCTCAGTGCTCAGGGTGCTGGGTGCTCAGTGCTCAGGGTGCTGGGTGCTCAGTGCTCGGGGTGTTGGTTGCTCAGTACTCAGGGTGCTGGGTGCTCAGTACTCAGGGTGCTGGGTGCTCAGTGTTCGGGGTGCTGGGTGCTGAGTGCTCGGGGTGCTGGGTGCTCAGTTCTCGGGGTGCTCGGTGCTCAGTACTCAGGGTGCTGGGTGCTCAGTGCTCCGGGTGCTCAGTACTCAGGGTGCTGTGTGTTCAGTGCTCAGGGTGCTGGGTGCTCAGTACTCAGGGTGCTCGGTGCTTAGTACTCAGGATGCTGGGTGCTCAGTACTCGGGGTGCTCGGTGCTCGGTGCTCAAGGTGCTGGGTGCTCAGTACTCAGGGTGATCATTGCTCAGGGTGCTGGGTGCTCAGTACTCAGGGTGCTGGGTGGTCAGTACTCAGGGTGCTCAGTGCGCAGTAATCAGGGTGCTCCGTGCTCAGGGTGCTGGGTGCTCAGTGCTCGGGGTGCTCGGTGCTCAGTACTCAGGGTGCTGGGTGCTCAGCGCTCAGGGTGCTGGGTGCTCAGTACTCAGGGTGCTCGGTGCTCGGGGTGCTGGGTGCTCAGAGCTCGGGGTGCTCTTTGCTCAGTACTCGGGGTGCTCAGTACTCAGTACTCAGGGTGCTGGGTGCTCAGTGCTCAGGGTGCTGGGTGCTCAGTACTCAGGGTGCTGGGTGCTCGGCGCTCAGTACGCTGGGTGCTCAGTACTCAGCGTGCTGGGTGCTCAGTACTCAGGGTGCTGGGTGCTCAGTACTCAGGGTGCTCGGTGCTCAGTACTCATGGTGCTGGGTGCTCAGTGCTCAGGGTGCTGGGTGCTCAGTACTCAGGGTGCTAGGTGCTCAGTGCTCGGGGTGCTCGGTGCTCAGTACTCAGGGTGCTGGGTGCTCAGTGCTCAGGGTGCTGGGTGCTCAGTACTCAGGGTGCTGGGTGCTCAGTACTCAGGGTTCTGGGTGCTTAGTACTCAGGGTGCTCGATGCTCAGTGCTCGGGGTGCTGGGTGCTCAGTGCTCAGGGTGCTGGGTGCTGAGTACTCAGGGTCCTGGGTGCTTAGTACTCAGGGTGCTCGGTGCTCAGTGCTCGGGGTGCTGGGTGCTCAGTGCTCAGGGTGCTGGGTGCTCAGTTCTCAGAGTGCTGGGTGCTCAGTACTCAGGGTGATCGGTGCTCAGTACTCAGGGTGCTGGGTGCTCAGTGCTCAGGGTGCTCAGTGCTCAGTACTCAGAGTGCTGGGTGCTCAGTGCTCAGGGTGCTCGGTGCTCAGTACTCAGGGTGCTCAGTGCTCAGTACTCAGCGTGCTGGGTGCTCAGAGCTCAGGGTGCTGCGTGCTCAGTACTCAGGGTGCAGGGTGCTTAGTACTCAGTGTGATCGGTCCTCAGTGCTCAGGGTGCTGGGTGCTCAGTACTCAGGGTGCAGGGTGCTCAGTGCTCAGGGTGCTCAGTGCTCAGTGCTCAGGGTCCTCGGTGCTCAGTGCTCAGGGTGCTGGGTGCTCAGTGCTCGGGGTGCTGGGTGCTCAGTGCTCAGGTGATCGGTGCTCAGTACTCAGGGTGCTGGGTGCTCAGTGCTCAGGGTGCTGGGTGCTCTGTCCTCAGGGTGCTCAGTGCTCAGGGTGCTGGGTGTCAGTGCTCAGGGTGCTGGGTGCTCAGTCCTCAGGGTGCTCAGTGCTCAGGGTGCTGGGTGGTCAGTGCTCGGCGTGCTCGGTGCTCAGTACTCAGGGTGCTCAGTGCTCAGTGCTCTGGGTGCTGGGTGCTCAGTGCTCGGGGTGCTGGGTGCTCAGTGCTCAGGGTGCTGGGTGCTCAGTGCTCGGGGTGTTGGTTGCTCAGTACTCAGGGTGCTGGGTGCTCAGTACTCAGGGTGCTGGGTGCTCAGTGCTGGGGGTGCTGGGTGCTCAGTGCTCGGGGTGCTGGGTGCTCAGTTCTCGGGGTGCTCGGTGCTCAGTACTCAGGGTGCTGGGTGCTCAGTGCTCGGGGTGCTCAGTACTAATGGTGCTGTGTGTTCAGTGCTCAGGGTCCTGGGTGCTCAGTACTCAGGGTGCTCGGTGCTTAGTACTCAGGATGCTGGGTGCTCAGTGCTCAGGGTGCTGGGTGCTCAGTACTCAGGGTGCTAGGTGCTCAGTGCTCGGGGTGCTCGGTGCTCAGTACGCTGGGTGCTCAGTACTCAGGGTGCTGGGTGCTCAGTACTCAGGGTGCTGGGTGCTCAGTACTCAGGGTTCTGGGGGCTTAGTACTCAGGGTGCTCAGTGCTCAGTGCTCGGGTGCTGGGTGCTCAGTGCTCAGGGTGCTGGGTGCTCAGTACTCAGTGTGCTCGGTGCTCAGTGCTCGGGGTGCTGGGTGCTCAGTACTCAGGGTGCTCGGTGCTCAGTACTCAGGGTGCTCAGTGCTCAGTACTCAGGGTGCTGGGTGCTCAGTGCTCGGGGTGCTGGGTGCTCAGTGCTCGGGGTGCTGGGTGCTCAGTGCTCGGGGTGCTGGGTGCTCAGAGTGCTGGGTGCTCAGTACTCAGGGTGATCCGTGCTCAGTACTCAGGGTGCTGGGTGCTCAGTGCTCAGGGTGCTCAGTGCTCAGGGTGCTCAGTGCTCAGTACTCAGGGTGCTGGGTGCTCAGTGCTCGGGGTGCTGGATGCTCATTCTCAGGGTGCTGGGTGCTCAGTGCTCGCTGTGATGGGTGCTCAGTACTCAGGGTGCTGGTTGCTCAGTGCTCAGGGTGCTGGGTGCTCAGTACTTAGGGTGCTGTGTGCTCAGTGCTCAGGGTGCTGGGTGCTCAGTACTCAGGGTGCTGGGAGCTCAGTGCTCAGGGTGCTGGGTGCTCAGTACTCAGGGTGCTGGGTGCTCAGTGCTCAGGGTGCTGGGTGCTCAGTGCTCAGGGTGCTGGGTGCTCAGTACTCAGGGTGCTGGGTGCTCGGTGCTCAGTACGCTGGGTGCTCAGTACTCAGGGTGCTGGGTGCTCAGTACTCAGGGTGCTGGGTGCTCAGTACTCAGGGTGATCATTGCTCAGGGTGCTGGGTGCTCAGTACTCAGGGTGCTGGGTGGTCAGTACTCAGGGTGCTCAGTGCGCAGTAATCAGGGTGCTCCGTGCTCAGGGTGCTGGGTGCTCAGTGCTCGGGTTGCTTGGTGCTCAGTACTCAGGGTGCTGGGTGCTCAGCGCTCAGGGTGCTGGGTGCTCAGTACTCAGGGTGCTCGGTGCTCGGGGTGCTGGGTGCTCAGAGCTCGGGGTGCTCTTTGCTCAGTACTCGGGGTGCTCAGTACTCAGTACTCAGGGTGCTGGGTGCTCAGTGCTCAGGGTGCTGGGTGCTCAGTACTCAGGGTGCTGGGTGCTCGGCGCTCAGTACGCTGGGTGCTCAGTACTCAGCGTGCTGGGTGCTCAGTACTCAGGGTGCTGGGTGCTCAGTACTCAGGGTGCTCGGTGCTCAGTACTCAGGGTGCTGGGTGCTCAGTGCTCAGGGTGCTGGGTGCTCAGTACTCAGGGTGCTAGGTGCTCAGTGCTCGGGGTGCTCGGTGCTCAGTACGCTGGGTGCTCAGTACTCAGGGTGCTGGGTGCTCAGTACTCAGGGTGCTGGGTGCTCAGTACTCAGGGTTCTGGGTGCTTAGTACTCAGGGTGCTCGATGCTCAGTGCTCGGGGTGCTGGGTGCTCAGTGCTCAGGGTGCTGGGTGCTGAGTACTCAGGGTGCTGGGTGCTTAGTACTCAGGGTGCTCGGTGCTCAGTGCTCGGGGTGCTGGGTGCTCAGTGCTCAGGGTGCTGGGTGCTCAGTTCTCAGAGTGCTGGGTGCTCAGTACTCAGGGTGATCGGTGCTCAGTACTCAGGGTGCTGGGTGCTCAGTGCTCAGGGTGCTCAGTGCTCAGTAGTCAGAGTGCTGGGTGCTCAGTGCTCAGGGTGCTCGGTGCTCAGTACTCAGGGTGCTCAGTGCTCAGTACTCAGCGTGCTGGGTGCTCAGAGCTCAGGGTGCTGGGTGCTCAGTACTCAGGGTGCAGGGTGCTTAGTACTCAGTGTGCTCGGTCCTCAGTGCTCAGGGTGCTGGGTGCTCAGTACTCAGGGTGCAGGGTGCTCAGTGCTCAGGGTGCTCAGTGCTCAGTGCTCAGGGTCCTCGGTGCTCAGTGCTCAGGGTGCTGGGTGCTCAGTGCTCGGGGTGCTGGGTGCTCAGTGCTCAGGTGATCGGTGCTCAGTACTCAGGGTGCTGGGTGCTCAGTGCTCAGGGTGCTGGGTGCTCTGTCCTCAGGGTGCTCAGTGCTCAGGGTGCTGGGTGCTCAGTGCTCAGGGTGCTGGGTGCTCAGTCCTCAGGGTGCTCAGTGCTCAGGGTGCTGGGTGGTCAGTGCTCGGGGTGCTCGGTGCTCAGTACTCAGGGTGCTCAGTGCTCAGTGCTCTGGGTGCTGGGTGCTCAGTGCTCGGGGTGCTGGGTGCTCAGTGCTCAGGGTGCTGGGTGCTCAGTGCTCGGGGTGTTGGTTGCTCAGTACTCAGGGTGCTGGGTGCTCAGTACTCAGGGTGCTGGGTGCTCAGTGCTGGGGGTGCTGGGTGCTCAGTGCTCGGGGTGCTGGGTGCTCAGTTCTCGGGGTGCTCGGTGCTCAGTACTCAGGGTGCTGGGTGCTCAGTGCTCGGGGTGCTCAGTACTAATGGTGCTGTGTGTTCAGTGCTCAGGGTCCTGGGTGCTCAGTACTCAGGGTGCTCGGTGCTTAGTACTCAGGATGCTGGGTGCTCAGTGCTCAGGGTGCTGGGTGCTCAGTACTCAGGGTGCTAGGTGCTCAGTGCTCGGGGTGCTCGGTGCTCAGTACGCTGGGTGCTCAGTACTCAGGGTGCTGGGTGCTCAGTACTCAGGGTGCTGGGTGCTCAGTACTCAGGGTTCTGGGGGCTTAGTACTCAGGGTGCTCAGTGCTCAGTGCTCGGGTGCTGGGTGCTCAGTGCTCAGGGTGCTGGGTGCTCAGTACTCAGTGTGCTCGGTGCTCAGTGCTCGGGGTGCTGGGTGCTCAGTACTCAGGGTGCTCGGTGCTCAGTACTCAGGGTGCTCAGTGCTCAGTACTCAGGGTGCTGGGTGCTCAGTGCTCGGGGTGCTGGGTGCTCAGTGCTCGGGGTGCTGGGTGCTCAGTGCTCGGGGTGCTGGGTGCTCAGTGCTCAGAGTGCTGGGTGCTCAGTACTCAGGGTGATCCGTGCTCAGTACTCAGGGTGCTGGGTGCTCAGTGCTCAGGGTGCTCAGTGCTCAGTACTCAGGGTGCTGGGTGCTCAGTGCTCAGGGTGCTCGGTGCTCAGTACTCAGGGTGCTCAGTGCTCAGTACTCAGCGTGCTGGGTGCTCAGTGCTCAGGGTGCTGGGTGCTCAGTACTCAGGGTGCAGGGTGCATAGTACTCAGTGTGCTCGGTCCTCAGTGCTCAGGGTGCTGGGTGCTCAGTACTCAGGGTGCAGGGTGCTCAGTGCTCAGGGTGCTCAGTGCTCAGTACTCAGGGTGCTCGGTGCTCAGTGCTCAGGGTGCTGGGTGCTCAGTGCTCGGGGTGCTGGGTGCTCAGTGCTCAGGTGATCGCTGCTCAGTACTCAGGGTGCTGGGTGCTCAGTGCTCAGGGTGCTGGGTGCTCAGTCCTCAGGGTGCTCAGTGCTCAGGGTGCTGGGTGCTCAGTGCTCAGGGTGCTGGGTGCTCAGTCCTCAGGGTGCTCAGTGCTCAGGGTGCTGGGTGCTCAGTGCTCGGGGTGCTCGGTGCTCAGTACTCAGGGTGCTCAGTGCTCAGTGCTCTGGGTGCTGGGTGCTCAGTGCTCGGGGTGCTGGATGCTCAGTACTCAGGGTGCTGGGTGCTCAGTGCTCAGGGTGCTGGGTGCTCAGTACTCAGTGTGCTGGGTGCTCAGTGCTCAGGGTGCTGGGTGCTCAGTACTCAGGGTGCTGGGTACTCAGTGCTCAGGGTGCTCGGTGCTCAGTACTCGGGGTGCTGGGTGCTCATTCTCAGGGTGCTGGGTGCTCAGTGCTCGCTGTGATGGGTGCTCAGTACTCAGGGTGCTGGTTGCTCAGTGCTCAGGGTGCTGGGTGCTCAGTACTTAGGGTGCTGGGTGCTCAGTGCTCAGGGTGCTGGGTGCTCAGTACTCAGGGTGCTGGGTGCTCAGTGCTCAGGGTGCTGGGTGCTCAGTACTCAGGGTGCTGGGTGCTCAGTGCTCAGGGTGCTGGGTGCTCAGTGCTCAGGGTGCTGGGTGCTCAGTCCTCAGGGTGCTGGGTGCTCGGTGCTCAGTACGCTGGGTGCTCAGTACTCAGGGTGCTGGGTGCTCAGTACTCAGGGTGCTGGGTGCTCAGTACTCAGGGTGCTCGGTGCTCAGTACTCAGGGTGCTGGGTGCTCAGTGCTCAGGGTGCTCGGTGCTCAGTACTCAGGGTGCTAGGTGCTCAGTGCTCGGGGTGCTCGGTGCTCAGTACGCTGGGTGCTCAGTACTCAGGGTGCTGGGTGCTCAGTACTCAGGGTGCTGGGTGCTCAGTACTCAGGGTGCTGGGTGCTTAGTACTCAGGGTGCTGGGTGCTCAGTGCTCGGGGTGCTGGGTGCTCAGTGCTTGGGGTGCTCGGTGCTCAGTGCTCGGGGTGCTTGGTGCTCAGTAATCAGGGTGCTTTGTGCTCAGTACTCGTTGTGCTGGGTGCTCAGTGCTCAGGGTGCTGGGTGCTCAGTACTCAGGGTGTTCGGTGCTCAGTGCTCGGGGTGCTGGGTGCTCAGTACTCAGGGTGCTGGGTGCTCAGTACTCAGGGTGCTGGGTGCTCAGTGCTCAGGGTGCTCGGTGCTCAGTACTCACGGTGCTGGGTACTCAGTGCTCACGGTGCTCATTCTCAGGGTGCTGGGTGCTCAGTACTCAGGGTGCTGGGTGCTCAGTGCTCGGGGTGCTGGGTGCTCAGTGCTCGGGGTGCTCGGTGCTCAGTACTCAGGGTGCTGGGTGCTCAGTACTCAGGGTGCTCAGTGCTCGGGGAGCTCGGGGCTCAGTACTCAGGGTGCTGGGTGCTCAGTGCTCGGGGTGCTCGGTGCTCAGTACTCAGGGTGCTGGGTGCTCAGTGCTCAGGGTGCTGGGTGCTCAGTACTCAGGGTTCTGGGTGCTCAGTACTCAGGGTGCTAAGAGCTCAGGGTGCTCAGTGCTCGGGGTGCTGGATGCTCAGTGCTCAGTGCACAGGGTGCTGGGTGCTCAGTCCTCTGGGTGCTGGGTGCTCAGTTCTCTGGGTGCTCAGTGCTCAGTACTCAGGGTGCTGGGTGCTCGGTGCTCAGTACGCTGGGTGCTCAGTACTCAGGGTGCTGGGTGCTCAGTACTCAGGGTGCTGGGTGCTCAGTACTCAGGGTGCTCGGTGCTCAGTACTCAGGGTGCTGGGTGCTCAGTGCTCAGAGTGTTGGGTGCTCAGTACTCAGGGTGCTCTGTGCTCAGTGCTCAGTGCTCAGTGTGCTCAGTGCTCAGGCTGCTGGGTGCTCAGGGTGCTGGGTGCTCAGTGCTCGGGGTGCTGGGTGCTCAGTGCTCTGGTTACTGGGTGCTCAGTGCTCGGGGTGCTGGGTGCTCAGTGCTCAGGGTGCTGGGTGCTCAGTGCTCGGGGTGCTCGGTGCTCAGTACTCAGGCTGCTGGGTGGTCAGTCCTCGGGGTGCTGGGTGCTCAGTTCTCTTTGTGCTCAGTCCTCAGTACTCAGGGTGCTGGGTGCTCAGTACTCAGGGTGCTGGGTGCTCAGTACTCAGGGAGCTCAGTGCTCGGGGTGCAGGGTGCTCAGTACTCAGGGTGCTGGGAGCTCAGTACTCAGGGTGCTCAGTACTCAGGGTGCTGGGTGCTCAGTGCTTGGGGTGCTGGGTGCTCAGTACTCAGGGTGCTGGGTGCTCAGTGCTCAGGGTGCTGGGTGCTCAGTGCTCGGCGTGCTGGGTGCTCATTCTCGGGGTGCTGGGTGCTCAGTACTCAGGGTGCTGGGTGCTCAGTGCTCGGGGTGCTCGGTGCTCAGTACACAGGGTGCTGGGTGCTCAGTGCTCGGGGTGCTGGGTGCTCAGTACTCAGGGTGCTGGGTGCTCAGTGCTCAGTACTCACCGTGCTGGGTGCTCAGTGCTCAGAGTGTTGGGTGCTCAGTAATCAGGGTGCAGGGTGCTCAGTGCTCAGTGCTCAGGGTGCTCAGTGCTCAGGGTGCTGGGTGCTCAGGGTGCTGGGTGCTCAGTGCTCGGGGTGATGGGTGCTCAGTGCTCAGGATGCTGGGTGCTCAGTGCTCAGTGCTCAGGGTGCTGGGTGCTCAGTGCTCAGTGCTCAGGGTGCTGGGTGTTCAGTACTCAGGGTGCTGGGTCCTCAGTAATCAGGGTGCTGGGTGCTCAGTGCTCAGGGTGCTGGGTGCTCAGTGCTCAGGGTGCTGGGTGCTCAGTACTCAGGGTGCTGGGTGCTCAGTACTCAGGGTGCTCGGTGCTCAGTGCTCAGGGTGCTGGGTGCTCAGTGCTCGGTGTGCTGGGTGTTCAGTACTCAGGGTGCTGGGTGCTCAGTACTCAGGGTGCTGGGTGCTCAGTGCTCAGGGTGCTGGGTGCTCAGTGCTCAGGGTGCTGGGTGCTCAGTACTCAGGGTGCTGGGTGCTCAGTGCTCAGGGTGCTGGGTGCACATTGCTCGGGGTGCTGGGTGCTCAGTTCTCGGGGTGCAGGGTGCTCAGTGCTCAGGGTGCTGGGTCTCAGTAATCGGGGTACTGGGTACTCAGTGCTCAGTACACAGGGTGCTGTGTGCTCAGTGCTCAGGGTGCTGGGTGCTCAGTGCTCAGTACTCAGGGTGCTGGGTGCTCAGTGCTCGGGGTGCTGTGTGCTCAGTACTCAGGGTACTCGGTGCTCAGTACTCAGGGTGCTGGGTGCTCAGTGCTCGGGGTGCTGGGTACTCAGTGCTCAGTACTCAGGGTGCTGGGTGATCAGTGCTCAGGGTGCTGGGTGCTCAGTACTCAGTGTGCTGGGTGCTCAGTACTCAGGGTGCTGGGTGCTCAGTACTCAGGGTGCTCGGTGCTCAGTACTCAGGGTGCTGGGTGCTCAGTGCTCAGGGTGCTAGGTCCTCAGTGCTCGGGGTGCTGGGTGCTCAGTGCTCAGGGTGCTGGGTGCTCAGTACTCAGGGAGCTGGTTGCTCAGTACTCGGGGTGCTGGGTGCTCAGTACTCAGGATGCTGGGTGCTCAGTACTCTGGGTGCTGGGTGCTCAGTACTCGGGTGATGTGTGCTCAGGGCTCAGGGTGCTGGGTGCTCAGTGCTCGGGGTGCTAGGTGCTCAGTGCTCAGTACTCAAGGTGCTGGGGTCTCAGTGCTCGGGGTGCTGGGTGCTCAGTGCTCAGTACTCAGGGTGCTGGGTGCTCAGTGCTCGGGGTGCTGGGTGCTCAGTGCTCAGGGTGCTGGGTGCTCAGTGCTCAGGGTGCTGGGTGCTCAGTGCTCGGGGTGTTGGTTGCTCAGTACTCAGGGTGC
The DNA here is from genome assembly GCF_018167655.1 of Microtus oregoni. Classification (NCBI taxonomy): domain Eukaryota; kingdom Metazoa; phylum Chordata; class Mammalia; order Rodentia; family Cricetidae; genus Microtus; species Microtus oregoni. The sequence continues at coordinate 1,181,336 of NW_024543260.1, read as the reverse complement.
TGGGTGCTCAGTACTCAGGGTGCTGGGTGCTCAGTGCTCGGGGTGCTGGGTGCTGAGTGCTCGGGGTGCTGGGTGCTCAGTTCTCGGGGTGCTCGGTGCTCAGTACTCAGGGTGCTGGGTGCTCAGTGCTCCGGGTGCTCAGTACTCAGGGTGCTGTGTGTTCAGTGCTCAGGGTGCTGGGTGCTCAGTACTCAGGGTGCTCGGTGCTTAGTACTCAGGATGCTGGGTGCTCAGTACTCGGGGTGCTCGGTGCTCGGTGCTCAAGGTGCTGGGTGCTCAGTACTCAGGGTGATCATTGCTCAGGGTGCTGGGTGCTCAGTACTCAGGGTGCTGGGTGGTCAGTACTCAGGGTGCTCAGTGCTCAGTAATCAGGGTGCTCCGTGCTCAGGGTGCTGGGTGCTCAGTGCTCGGGGTGCTCGGTGCTCAGTACTCAGGGTGCTGGGTGCTCAGCGCTCAGGGTGCTGGATGCTCAGTACTCAGGGTGCTCGGTGCTCGGGGTGCTGGGTGCTCAGAGCTCGGGGTGCTCTTTGCTCAGTACTCGGGGTGCTCAGTACTCAGTACTCAGGGTGCTGGGTGCTCAGTGCTCAGGGTGCTGGGTGCTCAGTACTCAGGGTGCTGGGTGCTCGGCGCTCAGTACGCTGGGTGCTCAGTACTCAGCGTGCTGGGTGCTCAGTACTCAGGGTGCTGGGTGCTCAGTACTCAGGGTGCTCGGTGCTCAGTACTCAGGGTGCTGGGTGCTCAGTGCTCAGGGTGCTGGGTGCTCAGTACTCAGGGTGCTAGGTGCTCAGTGCTCGGGGTGCTCGGTGCTCAGTACGCTAGGTGCTCAGTACTCAGGGTGCTGGGTGCTCAGTACTCAGGGTGCTGGGTGCTCAGTACTCAGGGTTCTGGGTGCTTAGTACTCAGGGTGCTCGATGCTCAGTGCTCGGGGTGCTGGGTGCTCAGTGCTCAGGGTGCTGGGTGCTGAGTACTCAGGGTGCTGGGTGCTTAGTACTCAGGGTGCTCGGTGCTCAGTGCTCGGGGTGCTGGGTGCTCAGTGCTCAGGGTGCTGGGTGCTCAGTTCTCAGAGTGCTGGGTGCTCAGTACTCAGGGTGATCGGTGCTCAGTACTCAGGGTGCTGGGTGCTCAGTGCTCAGGGTGCTCAGTGCTCAGTAGTCAGAGTGCTGGGTGCTCAGTGCTCAGGGTGCTCGGTGCTCAGTACTCAGGGTGCTCAGTGCTCAGTACTCAGCGTGCTGGGTGCTCAGAGCTCAGGGTGCTGGGTGCTCAGTACTCAGGGTGCAGGGTGCTTAGTACTCAGTGTGCTCGGTCCTCAGTGCTCAGGGTGCTGGGTGCTCAGTACTCAGGGTGCAGGGTGCTCAGTGCTCAGGGTGCTCAGTGCTCAGTGCTCAGGGTCCTCGGTGCTCAGTGCTCAGGGTGCTGGGTGCTCAGTGCTCGGGGTGCTGGGTGCTCAGTGCTCAGGTGATCGGTGCTCAGTACTCAGGGTGCTGGGTGCTCAGTGCTCAGGGTGCTGGGTGCTCAGTCCTCAGGGTGCTCAGTGCTCAGGGTGCTGGGTGCTCAGTGCTCAGGGTGCTGGGTGCTCAGTCCTCAGGGTGCTCAGTGCTCAGGGTGCTGGGTGGTCAGTGCTCGGGGTGCTCGGTGCTCAGTACTCAGGATGCTCAGAGCTCAGTGCTCTGGGTGCTGGGTGCTCAGTGCTCGGGGTGCTGGGTGCTCAGTGCTCAGGGTGGTGGGTTCTCAGTACTCAGGGCGCTCAGTTCTCAGGGTGCTGGGTGCTTAGTGCTCTGGGTGCTGGGTACTCAGTGCTCAGTAAACAGGGTGCTGGGTGCTCAGTGCTCGGGGTGCTGGGTGCTCAGTACTCAGGGTGCTGGGTGCTCAGTGCTCAGGGTGCTGGGTGCTCAGTACTCAGTGTGCTGGGTGCTCCGTGCTCAGGGTGCTGGGTGCTCAGTACTCAGGGTGCTGGGTACTCAGTGCTCAGGGTGCTCGGTGCTCAGTACTCGGGGTGCTGGGTGCTCATTCTCAGGTTGCTGGGTGCTCAGTGCTCGCTGTGATGGGTGCTCAGTACTCAGGGTGCTGGGTGCTCAGTGCTCAGGGTGCTGGGTGCTCAGTACTCAGGTTGCTGGGTGCTCAGTGCTCAGGGTGCTGGGTGCTCAGTACTCAGGGTGATGGGTGCTCAGTGCTCAGGGTGCTGGGTGCTCAGTACTGAGGGGGCTGGGAGCTCAGTGCTCAGGGTGATCGGTGCTCAGTACTCAGGGTGCTGGGTACTCAGTGCTCAGGGTGCTGGGTGCTCAGTGCTCAGGCTGCTGGGTGCTCAGTGCTCAGGGTGCTGGGTGCTCAGTGCTCGGGGTGCTGGGTGCTCAGTGCTCAGGTGATCGGTGCTCAGTACTCAGGGTGCTCAGTGCTCAGGGTGCTGGGTGCTCAGTGCTCAGGGTGCTGGGTGCTCAGTCCTCAGGGTGCTCAGTGCTCAGGGTGCTCGGTGCTCAGTGCTCGGGGTGCTCAGTGCTCAGTACTCAGGGTGCTCAGTGCTCAGTGCTCTGGGTACTGGGTGCTCAGTGCTCGGGGTGCTGGGTGCTCAGTGCTCAGGGTGCTGGGTTCTCAGTACTCAGGGTGGTCAGTTCTCAGGGTGCTGGGTGCTCAGTGCTCGGGGTGCTGGGTGCTCAGTGCTCAGTACTCAGGGTGCTGGGTGCTCAGTGCTCGGGGTGATGGGTGCTCAGTGCTCAGTACTCAGGGTGCTGGGTGATCAGTGCTCAGGGTGCTGGGTGCTCAGTACTCAGTGTGCTGGGTGCTCAGTACTCAGGGTGCTGGGTGCTCAGAACTCAGGGTGCTCGTTGCTCAGTACTCAGGGTGCTGGGTGCTCAGTGCTCAGGGTGCTAGGTCCTCAGTGCTCGGGGTCCTGGGTGCTCAGTGCTCAGGGTGCTGGGTGCTCAGTGCTCAGGGTGCTGGGTGCTCAGTACTCAGGGTGCTAGGTGCTCAGTGCTCAGATTGCTCGGTGCTCAGTACTCGGGGTGCTGGGTGCTCATTCTCAGGGTGGTGGGTGCTCAGTACTCGGGATGATGGGTGCTCAGTACTCAGGGTGCTGGGTGCTCAGTGCTCAGGGTGCTGGGTGCTCAGTACTCAGGGTGCTGGGTGCTCAGTGCTCAGGGTGCTGGGTGCTCAGTACTCAGGGTGCTGGGTGCTCAGTGCTCAGGGTGCTGGGTGCTCAGTACTCAGGGGGCTGGGAGCTCAGTGCTCAAGGTGATCGGTGCTCAGTACTCAGGGTGCTGGGTGCTCAGTGCTCAGGGTGCTGGGTGCTCAGTGCTCAGGGTGCTGGGTGCTCAGTACTCAGGGTGCTGGCTGCGCGGTGCTCAGTACGCTGGGTGCTCAGTACTCAGGGTGCTGGGTGCTCAGTACTCAGGCGCTGGGTGCTCAGTACACAGGGTGCTCGGTGCTCAGTACTCAGGGTGCTGGGTGCTCAGTGCTCAGGGTGCTGGGTGCTCAGTACTCAGGGTGCTAGGTGCTCAGTGCTCGGGGTGCTCGGTGCTCAGTACGCTGGGTGATCAGTACTCAGGGTGCTGGGTACTCAGTACTCAGGGTGCAGGGTGCTCAGTGCTCGGGGTGCTGGGTGTTCAGTAATCAGGGTGCTGGGTGCTCAGTACTCGTTGTGCTGGGTGCTCAGTGCTCATGGTGCTGGGTGCTCAGTACTCAGAGTGCTTGGTGCTCAGTGCTCGGGTTGCTGGGTGCTCAGTACTCAGGGTGCTCGGTGATCAGTACTCAGGGTGCTCAGTGCTCAGTACTCAGGGTGCTGGGTGCTCAGTGCTCGGGGTGCTGGGTGCTCAGTGCTCGGGGTGCTGGGTGCTCAGTGCTCGGGGTGCTGGGTGCTCAGTGCTCAGAGTGCTGGGTGCTCAGTACTCAGGGTGCTCAGTTCTCAGTACTCAGGGTGCTTTGTGCTCAGTACTCAGGGGGCTCAGTGCTCAGTACTCAGAGTGCTGGGTGCTCAGTGCTCGGGGTGCTGGGTGCTCAGTGCTCGGGGTGCTGGGTGCTTAGTGCTCGGGGTGCTGGGTGCTCAGTGCTCAGAGTGCTGGGTGGTCAGTACTCAGGGTGCTCAGTTCTCAGTACTCAGGGTGCTTTGTGCTCAGTGCTCAGGGTGCTCAGTGCTCAGTACTCAGAGTGCTGGGTGCTCAGTGCTCAGGGTGCTCGGTGCTCAGTACTCAGGGTGCTCAGTGCTCAGTACTCAGCGTGCTGGGTGCTCAGTGCTCAGGGTGCTGGGTGCTCAGTACTCAGGGTGCAGGGTGCTCAGTGCTCAGGGTGCTCAGTGCTCAGTACTCAGGGTGCTCGGTGCTCAGTGCTCAGGGTGCTCGGTGCTCAGTGCTCAGGGTGCTGGGTGCTCAGTGCTCGGCTTGCTGGGTGCTCAGTGCTCGGGGTGCTGGGTGCTCAGTGCTCGGGGTGCTGGGTGCTCAGTGCTCAGAGTGCTGGGTGCTCAGTACTCAGGGTGATCCGTGCTCAGTACTCAGGGTGCTGGGTGCTCAGTGCTCAGGGTGCTCAGTGCTCAGTACTCAGGGTGCTGGGTGCTCAGTGCTCAGGGTGCTCGGTGCTCAGTACTCAGGGTGCTCAGTGCTCAGTACTCAGCGTGCTGGGTGCTCAGTGCTCAGGTTGCTGGGTGCTCAGTACTCAGGGTGCAGGGTGCTTAGTACTCAGTGTGCTCGGTCCTCAGTGCTCAGGGTGCTGGGTGCTCAGTACTCAGGGTGCAGGGTGCTCAGTGCTCAGGGTGCTCAGTGCTCAGTACTCAGGGTGCTCGGTGCTCAGTGCTCAGGGTGCTGGGTGCTCAGTGCTCGGGGTGCTGGGTGCTCAGTGCTCAGGTGATCGCTGCTCAGTACTCAGGGTGCTGGGTGCTCAGTGCTCAGGGTGCTGGGTGCTCAGTCCTCAGGGTGCTCAGTGCTCAGGGTGCTGGGTGCTCAGTGCTCAGGGTGCTGGGTGCTCAGTCCTCAGGGTGCTCAGTGCTCAGGGTGCTGGGTGCTCAGTGCTCGGGGTGCTCGGTGCTCAGTACTCAGGGTGCTCAGTGCTCAGTGCTCTGGGTGCTGGGTGCTCAGTGCTCGGGGTGCTGGATGCTCAGTACTCAGGGTGCTGGGTGCTCAGTGCTCAGGGTGCTGGGTGCTCAGTACTCAGTGTGCTGGGTGCTCAGTGCTCAGGGTGCTGGGTGCTCAGTACTCAGGGTGCTGGGTACTCAGTGCTCAGGGTGCTCGGTGCTCAGTACTCGGGGTGCTGGTTGCTCATTCTCAGGGTGCTGGGTGCTCAGTGCTCGCTGTGATGGGTGCTCAGTACTCAGGGTGCTGGTTGCTCAGTGCTCAGGGTGCTGGGTGCTCAGTACTTAGGGTGCTGGGTGCTCAGTGCTCAGGGTGCTGGGTGCTCAGTACTCAGGGTGCTGGGTGCTCAGTGCTCAGGGTGCTGGGTGCTCAGTACTCAGGGTGCTGGGTGCTCAGTGCTCAGGGTGCTGGGTGCTCAGTGGTCAGGGTGCTGGGTGCTCAGTACTCAGGGTGCTGGGTGCTCGGTGCTCAGTACGCTGGGTGCTCAGTACTCAGGGTGCTGGGTGCTCAGTACTCAGGGTGCTGGGTGCTCAGTACTCAGGGTGCTCGGTGCTCAGTACTCAGGGTGCTGGGTGCTCAGTGCTCAGGGTGCTCGGTGCTCAGTACTCAGGGTGCTAGGTGCTCAGTGCTCGGGGTGCTCGGTGCTCAGTACGCTGGGTGCTCAGTACTCAGGGTGCTGGGTGCTCAGTACTCAGGGTGCTGGGTGCTCAGTACTCAGGGTGCTGGGTGCTTAGTACTCAGGGTGCTGGGTGCTCAGTGCTCGGGGTGCTGGGTGCTCAGTGCTTGGGGTGCTCGGTGCTCAGTGCTCGGGGTGCTTGGTGCTCAGTAATCAGGGTGCTTTGTGCTCAGTACTCGTTGTGCTGGGTGCTCAGTGCTCAGGGTGCTGGGTGCTCAGTACTCAGGGTGTTCGGTGCTCAGTGCTCGGGGTGCTGGGTGCTCAGTACTCAGGGTGCTGGGTGCTCAGTACTCAGGGTGCTGGGTGCTCAGTGCTCAGGGTGCTCGGTGCTCAGTACTCACGGTGCTGGGTACTCAGTGCTCACGGTGCTCATTCTCAGGGTGCTGGGTGCTCAGTACTCAGGGTGCTGGGTGCTCAGTGCTCGGGGTGCTGGGTGCTCAGTGCTCGGGGTGCTCGGTGCTCAGTACTCAGGGTGCTGGGTGCTCAGTACTCAGGGTGCTCAGTGCTCGGGGAGCTCGGGGCTCAGTACTCAGGGTGCTGGGTGCTCAGTGCTCGGGGTGCTCGGTGCTCAGTACTCAGGGTGCTGGGTGCTCAGTGCTCAGGGTGCTGGGTGATCAGTACTCAGGGTTCTGGGTGCTCAGTACTCAGGGTGCTAAGAGCTCAGGGTGCTCAGTGCTCGGGGTGCTGGATGCTCAGTGCTCAGTGCACAGGGTGCTGGGTGCTCAGTCCTCTGGGTGCTGGGTGCTCAGTTCTCTGGGTGCTCAGTGCTCAGTACTCAGGGTGCTGGGTGCTCGGTGCTCAGTACGCTGGGTGCTCAGTACTCAGGGTGCTGGGTGCTCAGTACTCAGGGTGCTGGGTGCTCAGTACTCAGGGTGCTCGGTGCTCAGTACTCAGGGTGCTGGGTGCTCAGTGCTCAGAGTGTTGGGTGCTCAGTACTCAGGGTGCTCTGTGCTCAGTGCTCAGTGCTCAGTGTGCTCAGTGCTCAGGCTGCTGGGTGCTCAGGGTGCTGGGTGCTCAGTGCTCGGGGTGCTGGGTGCTCAGTGCTCAGGTTACTGGGTGCTCAGTGCTCGGGGTGCTGGGTGCTCAGTGCTCAGGGTGCTGGGTGCTCAGTGCTCGGGGTGCTCGGTGCTCAGTACTCAGGGTGCTGGGTGGTCAGTCCTCGGGGTGCTGGGTGCTCAGTTCTCTTTGTGCTCAGTCCTCAGTACTCAGGGTGCTGGGTGCTCAGTACTCAGGGTGCTGGGTGCTCAGTACTCAGGGAGCTCAGTGCTCGGGGTGCAGGGTGCTCAGTACTCAGGGTGCTGGGAGCTCAGTACTCAGGGTGCTCAGTACTCAGGGTGCTGGGTGCTCAGTGCTTGGGGTGCTGGGTGCTCAGTACTCAGGGTGCTGGGTGCTCAGTGCTCAGGGTGCTGGGTGCTCAGTGCTCGGCGTGCTGGGTGCTCATTCTCGGGGTGCTGGGTGCTCAGTACTCAGGGTGCTGGGTGCTCAGTGCTCGGGGTGCTCGGTGCTCAGTACACAGGGTGCTGGGTGCTCAGTCCTCGGGGTGCTGGGTGCTCAGTACTCAGGGTGCTGGGTGCTCAGTGCTCAGTACTCACCGTGCTGGGTGCTCAGTGCTCAGAGTGTTGGGTGCTCAGTAATCAGGGTGCTGGGTGCTCAGTGCTCAGTGCTCAGGGTGCTCAGTGCTCAGGGTGCTGGGTGCTCAGGGTGCTGGGTGCTCAGTGCTCGGGGTGATGGGTGCTCAGTGCTCAGGATGCTGGGTGCTCAGTGCTCAGTGCTCAGGGTGCTGGGTGCTCAGTGCTCAGTGCTCAGGGTGCTGGGTGTTCAGTACTCAGGGTGCTGGGTCCTCAGTAATCAGGGTGCTGGGTGCTCAGTGCTCAGGGTGCTGGGTGCTCAGTGCTCAGGGTGCTGGGTGCTCAGTACTCAGGGTGCTGGGTGCTCAGTACTCAGGGTGCTCGGTGCTCAGTGCTCAGGGTGCTGGGTGCTCAGTGCTCGGTGTGCTGGGTGTTCAGAACTCAGGGTGCTGGGTGCTCAGTACTCAGGGTGCTGGGTGCTCAGTGCTCAGGGTGCTGGGTGCTCAGTGCTCAGGGTGCTGGGTGCTCAGTACTCAGGGTGCTGGGTGCTCAGTGCTCAGGGTGCTGGGTGCACAGTGCTCGGGGTGCTGGGTGCTCAGTTCTCGGGGTGCTGGGTGCTCAGTGCTCAGGGTGCTGGGTCTCAGTGCTCGGGGTACTGGGTACTCAGTGCTCAGTACACAGGGTGCTGTGTGCTCAGTGCTCGGGGTGCTGGGTGCTCAGTGCTCAGTACTCAGGGTGCTGGGTGCTCAGTGCTCGGGGTGCTGTGTGCTCAGTACTCAGGGTACTCGGTGCTCAGTACTCAGGGTGCTGGGTGCTCAGTGCTCGGGGTGCTGGGTACTCAGTGCTCAGTACTCAGGGTGCTGGGTGATCAGTGCTCAGGGTGCTGGGTGCTCAGTACTCAGTGTGCTGGGTGCTCAGTACTCAGGGTGCTGGGTGCTCAGTACTCAGGGTGCTCGGTGCTCAGTACTCAGGGTGCTGGGTGCTCAGTGCTCAGGGTGCTAGGTCCTCAGTGCTCGGGGTGCTGGGTGCTCAGTGCTCAGGGTGCTGGGTGCTCAGTACTCAGGGTGCTGGTTGCTCAGTACTCGGGGTGCTGGGTGCTCAGTACTCAGGATGCTGGGTGCTCAGTACTCTGGGTGCTGGGTGCTCAGTACTCGGGTGATGTGTGCTCAGGGCTCAGGGTGCTGGGTGCTCAGTGCTCGGGGTGCTAGGTGCTCAGTGCTCAGTACTCAAGGTGCTGGGGTCTCAGTGCTCGGGGTGCTGGGTGCTCAGTGCTCAGTACTCAGGGTGCTGGGTGCTCAGTGCTCGGGGTGCTGGGTGCTCAGTGCTCAGGGTGCTGGGTGCTCAGTGCTCAGGGTGCTGGGTGCTCAGTGCTCGGGGTGTTGGTTGCTCAGTACTCAGGGTGCTGGGTGCTCAGTACTCAGGGTGCTGGGTGCTCAGTGCTCGGGGTGCTGGGTGCTGAGTGCTCGGGGTGCTGGGTGCTCAGTTCTCGGGGTGCTCGGTGCTCAGTACTCAGGGTGCTGGGTGCTCAGTGCTCCGGGTGCTCAGTACTCAGGGTGCTGTATGTTCAGTGCTCAGGGTGCTGGGTGCTCAGTACTCAGGGAGCTCGGTGCTTAGTACTCAGGATGCTGGGTGCTCAGTACTCGGGGTGCTCGGTGCTCGGTGCTCAAGGTGCTGGGTGCTCAGTACTCAGGGTGATCATTGCTCAGGGTGCTGGGTGCTCAGTACTCAGGGTGCTGGGTGGTCAGTACTCAGGGTGCTCAGTGCTCAGTAATCAGGGTGCTCCGTGCTCAGGGTGCTGGGTGCTCAGTGCTCGGGGTGCTCGGTGCTCAGTACTCAGGGTGCTGGGTGCTCAGCGCTCAGGGTGCTGGGTGCTCAGTACTCAGGGTGCTCGGTGCTCGGGGTGCTGGGTGCTCAGAGCTCGGGGTGCTCTTTGCTCAGTACTCGGGGTCCTCAGTACTCAGTACTCAGGGTGCTGGGTGCTCAGTGCTCAGGGTGCTGGGTGCTCAGTACTCAGGGTGCTGGGTGCTCGGCGCTCAGTACGCTGGGTGCTCAGTACTCAGCGTGCTGGGTGCTCAGTACTCAGGGTGCTGGGTGCTCAGTACTCAGGGTGCTCGGTGCTCAGTACTCAGGGTGCTGGGTGCTCAGTGCTCAGGGTGCTGGGTGCTCAGTACTCAGGGTGCTAGGTGCTCAGTGCTCGGGGTGCTCGGTGCTCAGTACGCTGGGTGCTCAGTACTCAGGGTGCTGGGTGCTCAGTACTCAGGGTGCTGTGTGCTCAGTACTCAGGGTTCTGGGTGCTTAGTACTCAGGGTGCTCGATGCTCAGTGCTCGGGGTACTGGGTGCTCAGTGCTCAGGGTGCTGGGTGCTGAGTACTCAGGGTGCTGGGTGCTTAGTACTCAGGGTGCTCGGTGCTCAGTGCTCGGGGTGCTGGGTGCTCAGTGCTCAGGGTGCTGGGTGCTCAGTTCTCAGAGTGCTGGGTGCTCAGTACTCAGGGTGATCGGTGCTCAGTACTCAGGGTGCTGGGTGCTCAGTGCTCAGGGTGCTCAGTGCTCAGTAGTCAGAGTGCTGGGTGCTCAGTGCTCAGGGTGCTCGGTGCTCAGTACTCAGGGTGCTCAGTGCTCAGTACTCAGCGTGCTGGGTGCTCAGAGCTCAGGGTGCTGGGTGCTCAGTACTCAGGGTGCAGGGTGCTTAGTACTCAGTGTGCTCGGTCCTCAGTGCTCAGGGTGCTGGGTGCTCAGTACTCAGGGTGCAGGGTGCTCAGTGCTCAGGGTGCTCAGTGCTCAGTGCTCAGGGTCCTCGGTGCTCAGTGCTCAGGGTGCTGGGTGCTCAGTGCTCGGGGTGCTGGGTGCTCAGTGCTCAGGTGATCGGTGCTCAGTACTCAGGGTCCTGGGTGCTCAGTGCTCAGGGTGCTGGGTGCTCAGTCCTCAGGGTGCTCAGTGCTCAGGGTGCTGGGTGCTCAGTGCTCAGGGTGCTGGGTGCTCAGTCCTCAGGGTGCTCAGTGCTCAGGGTGCTGGGTGGTCAGTGCTCGGGGTGCTCGGTGCTCAGTACTCAGGATGCTCAGAGCTCAGTGCTCTGGGTGCTGGGTGCTCAGTGCTCGGGGTGCTGGGTGCTCAGTGCTCAGGGTGGTGGGTTCTCAGTACTCAGGGTGCTCAGTTCTCAGGGTGCTGGGTGCTTAGTGCTCTGGGTGCTGGGTACTCAGTGCTCAGTAAACAGGGTGCTGGATGCTCAGTGCTCGGGGTGCTGGGTGCTCAGTACTCAGGGTGCTGGGTGCTCAGTGCTCAGGGTGCTGGGTGCTCAGTACTCAGTGTGCTGGGTGCTCCGTGCTCAGGGTGCTGGGTGCTCAGTACTCAGGGTGCTGGGTACTCAGTGCTCAGGGTGCTCGGTGCTCAGTACTCGGGGTGCTGGGTGCTCATTCTCAGGTTGCTGGGTGCTCAGTGCTCGCTGTGATGGGTGCTCAGTACTCAGGGTGCTGGGAGCTCAGTGCTCAGGGTGATCGGTGCTCAGTACTCAGGGTGCTGGGTACTCAGTGCTCAGGGTGCTGGGTGCTCAGTGCTCAGGCTGCTGGGTGCTCAGTGCTCAGGGTGCTGGGTGCTCAGTGCTCGGGGTGCTGGGTGCTCAGTGCTCAGGTGATCGGTGCTCAGTACTCAGGGTGCTCAGTGCTCAGGGTGCTGGGTGCTCACTGCTCAGGGTGCTGGGTGCTCAGTCCTCAGGGTGCTCAGTGCTCAGGGTGCTCGGTGCTCAGTGCTCGGGGTGCTCAGTGCTCAGTACTCAGGGTGCTCAGTGCTCAGTGCTCTGGGTACTGGGTGCTCAGTGCTCGGGGTGCTGGGTGCTCAGTGCTCAGGGTGCTGGGTTCTCAGTACTCAGGGTGGTCAGTTCTCAGGGTGCTGGGTGCTCAGTGCTCTGGGTGCTGGGTACTCAGTGCTCAGTAAACAGGGTGCTGGGTGCTCAGTGCTCGGGGTGCTGGGTGCTCAGTGCTCAGTACTCAGGGTGCTGGGTGCTCAGTGCTCAGGGTGCTGGATGCTCAGTACTCAGGGTGCTGGGTGCTCAGTGCTCAGGGTGCTGGGTGCTCAGTACTCAGTGAGCTGGGTGCTCAGTGCTCAGGGTGCTGGGTGCTCAGTACTCAGGGTGCTGGGTACTCAGTGCTCAGGGTGCTCGGTGCTCAGTCCTCGGGGTGCTGGGTGCTCATTCTCAGGGTGCTGGGTGCTCAGTGCTCGGGGTGATGGGTGCTCAGTGCTCAGTACTCAGGGTGCTGGGTGATCAGTGCTCAGGGTGCTGGGTGCTCAGTACTCAGTGTGCTGGGTGCTCAGTACTCAGGGTGCTGGGTGCTCAGAACTCAGGGTGCTCGTTGCTCAGTACTCAGGGTGCTGGGTGCTCAGTGCTCAGGGTGCTAGGTCCTCAGTGCTCGGGGTCCTGGGTGCTCAGTGCTCAGGGTGCTGGGTGCTCAGTGCTCAGGGTGCTGGGTGCTCAGTACTCAGGGTGCTAGGTGCTCAGTGCTCGGATTGCTCGGTGCTCAGTACTCGGGGTGCTGGGTGCTCATTCTCAGGGTGGTGGGTGCTCAGTGCTCGGGATGATGGGTGCTCAGTACTCAGGGTGCTGGGTGCTCAGTGCTCAGGGTGCTGGGTGCTCAGTACTCAGGGTGCTGGGTGCTCAGTGCTCAGGGTGCTGGGTGCTCAGTACTCAGGGTGCTGGGTGCTCAGTGCTCAGGGTGCTGGGTGCTCAGTACTCAGGGGGCTGGGAGCTCAGTGCTCAAGGTGATCGGTGCTCAGTACTCAGGGTGCTGGGTGCTCAGTGCTCAGGGTGCTGGGTGCTCAGTGCTCAGGGTGCTGGGTGCTCAGTACTCAGGGTGCTGGCTGCGCGGTGCTCAGTACGCTGGGTGCTCAGTACTCAGGGTGCTGGGTGCTCAGTACTCAGGCGCTGGGTGCTCAGTACACAGGGTGCTCGGTGCTCAGTACTCAGGGTGCTGGGTGCTCAGTGCTCAGGGTGCTGGGTGCTCAGTACTCAGGGTGCTAGGTGCTCAGTGCTCGGGGTGCTCGGTGCTCAGTACGCTGGGTGATCAGTACTCAGGGTGCTGGGTACTCAGTACTCAGGGTGCAGGGTGCTCAGTGCTCGGGGTGCTGGGTGTTCAGTGCTCGGGGTGCTCGGTGCTCAGTGCTCGGGGTGCTTGGTGCTCAGTAATCAGGGTGCTGGGTGCTCAGTACTCGTTGTGCTGGGTGCTCAGTGCTCATGGTGCTGGGTGCTCAGTACTCAGAGTGCTTGGTGCTCAGTGCTCGGGTTGCTGGGTGCTCAGTACTCAGGGTGCTCGGTGATCAGTACTCAGGGTGCTCAGTGCTCAGTACTCAGGGTGCTGGGTGCTCAGTGCTCGGGGTGCTGGGTGCTCAGTGCTCGGGGTGCTGGGTGCTCAGTGCTCGGGGTGATGGGTGCTCAGTGCTCAGAGTGCTGGGTGCTCAGTACTCAGGGTGCTCGGTGCACAGTACTCAGGGTGCTTTGTGCTCAGTGCTCAGGGGGCTCAGTGCTCAGTACTCAGAGTGCTGGGTGCTCAGTGCTCGGGGTGCTGGGTGCTCAGTGCTCGGGGTGCTGGGTGCTTAGTGCTCGGGGTGCTGGGTGCTCAGTGCTCAGAGTGCTGGGTGGTCAGTACTCAGGGTGCTCAGTTCTCAGTACTCAGGGTGCTTTGTGCTCAGTGCTCAGGGTGCTCAGTGCTCAGTACTCAGAGTGCTGGGTGCTCAGTGCTCAGGGTGCTCGGTGCTCAGTACTCAGGGTGCTCAGTGCTCAGTACTCAGCGTGCTGGGTGCTCAGTGCTCAGGGTGCTGGGTGCTCAGTACTCAGGGTGCAGGGTGCTCAGTGCTCAGGGTGCTCAGTGCTCAGTACTCAGGGTGCTCGGTGCTCAGTGCTCAGGGTGCTCGGTGCTCAGTGCTCAGGGTGCTGGGTGCTCAGTGCTCGGCTTGCTGGGTGCTCAGTGCTCAGGTTATCGGTGCTCAGTACTCAGGGTGCTGGGTGCTCAGTGCTCAGGGTGCTGGGTGCTCAGTCCTCAGGGTGCTCAGTGCTCAGGGTGCTGGGTGCTCAGTGCTCGGGGTGCTCGGTGCTCAGTACTCAGGGTGCTCAGTGCTCAGTGCTCTGGGTGCTGGGTGCTCAGTGCTCGGGGTGCTGGGTGCTCAGTGCTCAGGGTGCTGGGTTCTCAGTACTCAGGGTGCTCAGTTCTCAGGGTGCTGGGTGCTCAGTGCTCTGGGTGCTGGGTACTCAGTGCTCAGTAAACAGGGTGCTGGGTGCTCAGTGCTCGGGGTGCTGGGTGCTCAGTGCTCAGTACTCAGGGTGCTGGGTGCTCAGTGCTCGGGGTGCTGGATGCTCAGTATTCAGGGTGCTGGGTGCTCAGTGCTCAGGGTGCTGGGTGCTCAGTACTCAGTGTGCTGGGTGCTCAGTGCTCGGGGTGCTGGGTGCTCAGTGCTCAGGGTGCTGGGTGCTCAGTACTCAGGGTGCTCGGTGCTCAGTACTCAGGGTGCTGGGTGCTCAGTGCTCAGGGTGCTGGGTGCTCAGTACTCACGGTGCTAGGTGCTCAGTGCTCGGGGTGCTCGGTGCTCAGTACTCGGGGTGCTGGGTGCTCATTCTCAGGGTGCTGGGTGCTCAGTGCTCGGGATGATGGGTGCTCAGTACTCAGGGTGCTGGGTGCTCAGTGCTCAGGGTGCTGGGTGCTCAGTACTCAGGGTGCTGGGTGCTCAGTGCTCAGGGTGCTGGGTGCTCAGTACTCAGGGGGCTGGGAGCTCAGTGCTCAGGGTGATCGGTGCTCAGTACTCAGGGTGCTGGGTGCTCAGTGCTCAGGGTGCTGGGTGCTCAGTGCTCAGGGTGCTGGGTGCTCAGTACTCAGGGTGCTGGCTGCGCGGTGCTCAGTACGCTGGGTGCTCAGTACTCAGGGTGCTGGGTGCTCAGTACTCAGGCGCTGGGTGCTCAGTACTCAGGGTGCTCGGTGCTCAGTACTCAGGGTGCTGGGTGCTCAGTGCTCAGGGTGCTGGGTGCTCAGTACTCAGGGTGCTAGGTGCTCAGTGCTCGGGGTGCTCGGTGCTCAGTACGCTGGGTGATCAGTACTCAGGGTGCTGGGTACTCAGTACTCAGGGTGCTGGGTGCTCAGTGCTCGGGGTGCTGGGTGCTCAGTGCTCGGGGTGCTCGGTGCTCAGTGCTCGGGGTGCTGGATGCTCAGTATTCAGGGTGCTGGGTGCTCAGTGCTCAGGGTGCTGGGTGCTCAGTACTCAGTGTGCTGGGTGCTCAGTGCTCAGGGTGCTGGGTGCTCAGTACTCAGGGTGCTGGGTACTCAGTGCTCAGGGTGCTCGGTGCTCAGTACTCGGGGTGCTGGGTGCTCATTCTCAGGGTGCTGGGTGCTCAGTGCTCGGGGTGATGGGTGCTCAGTACTCAGGGTGCTGGGTGCTCAGTGCTCAGGGTGCTGGGTGCTCAGTGCTCAGGGTGCTGGGTGCTCAGTACTCAGGGTGCTTGGTGCTCAGTACTCAGTGTGCTGGGTGCTCAGGGCTCAGGGTGCTGGGTGCTCAGTACTCAGGGGGCTGGGAGCTCAGTGCTCAGGGTGATCTGTGCTCAGTTCTCAGGGTGCTCGGTGCTCAGTGCTCAGGGTGCTGGGTGCTCAGTGCTCAGGGTGCTGGGTGCTCAGTGCTCGGGGTGCTCGGTGCTCAGTACTCAGGGTGCTGAGTGCTCAGTACTCAGGGTGCTGAGTGCTCAGTACTCAGGGTGCTGGGTGCTCAGTGCTCGGGGTGCTGGGTGCTCAGTGCTCAGGGTGATCGGTGCTCAGTACTCAGGGTGCTGGGTGCTCAGTGCTCAGGGTGCTGGGTGCTCAGTCCTCAGGGTGCTCAGTACTCAGGGTGCTGGGTGCTCAGTACTCAGGGTGCTGGGTGATCAGTGCTCAGGGTGCTGGGTGATCAGTGCTCGGGGTGCTGGGTGCTCAGTGCTCGGGGTGCTGGGTGCTCAGTGCTCAGAGCTCAGGGTGCTGGGTGCTCAGTGCTCAGTGCTCAGGGTGCTGGTTGCTCAGTACTCAGGGTGCTGGGTGCTCAGTACTCAGGGTGCTGGGTGATCAGTGCTCAGGGTGATGGGTGATCAGTGCTCGGGGTGCTGGGTGCTCAGTGCTCGGGGTGCTGGGTGCTCAGTGCTCAGAGCTCAGGGTGCTGGGTGCTCAGTGCTCATTGCTCAGGGTACTGGTTGCTCAGTACTCAGGGTGCTGGGTGCTCAGTACTCAGGGTGCTGGGTGCTCAGTGCTCAGGGTGCTGGGTGCTCAGTACTCAGGGTGCTGGGTGATCAGTGCTCGGGGTGCTGTGTGCTCAGTACTCAGGGTGCTCGGTGCTCAGTACTCAGGGTTGTCAGTGCTCAGTACTCAGGGTGCTGGGTACTCAGTTCTCAGGGTGCTGGGTGCTCAGTACTCAGGGTGCTCAGTGCTCAGTACTCAGAGTGCTGGGTGTTCAGTACTCAGGGTGCTCAGTACTCAGGGTGCTGGGTGCTCAATGCTCAGGGTGCTGGGTGCTCTGTACTCAGGGTGCTGGGTGCTCAGTGCTCGGGGTGCTGGGTGCTCAGTGCTCATGGTGTTGGGTGCTCAGTACTCAGGGTGCTGGGTGCTCAGGGCTCGAGGTGCTCGGTGCTCAGTACTCAAGGTGCTGGGTGCTCAGTGCTCAGGGTGCTGGGTCCTCAGTCCTCGGGGTGCTCCGTGTTAAGGGTGCTGGGTGCTCAGTGCTTGGGGTGCTCGGTGCTCAGTACTCAGGGTGCTGAGTGCTCAGTACTCAGGGTGCCGGGTGCTCAGTACTCAGGGTGCTGGGTGCTCAGTGCTCGGGGTGCTGGGTGCTCAGTGCTCAGGGTGCTCAGTGCTCAGTACTCAGGGTGCTGGGTGCTCAGTATTCGGGGTGCTGAGTGCTCAGTGCTCAGGGTGCTGGTTGCTCAGTACTCAGGGTGCTGGGTGCTCAGTGGTCAGTGTGCTCGGTGCTCAGTGCTCGGGGTGCTGGGTGCTCAGTACTCAGGGTGCTGGGTGCTCAGTGCTCGGGGTGCTGGGTGCTCAGTGCTCAGGGTGCTGGGTGCTCAGTACTTAGGGTGCTGGGTGCTCAGTGCTCGGGGTGCTCGGTGGTCAGTACTCAAGGTGCAGGGTGCTCAGTGCTCACGGTGCTGGGTGCTCAGTCCTCGGCGTGCTCCGTGCTCAGTGCTCAGGGTGCTGGGTGCTCATTACTCAGGGTGCTCGGTGCTCAGTACTAAGGGTGCTCAGTGCTCAGTACTCAGGGTGCTGGGTGCTCAGTACTCGGGGTGCTGGGTGCTCTGTGCTCATGGTGCTCGGTGCTTAGTACTCATGGTGCTCAGTGCTCGGGGTGCTGGGTGCTCAGTGCTCGGTGTGCTGGGTGCTCAGTGCTCGGGGTGCTGGGTGCTCAGTGCTCGGTGTGCTGGGTGCTCAGTGCTAGGGGTGCTGGGTGCTCAGTGCTCGGTGTGCTGGGTGCTCAGTACTCGGGGTGCTCGGTGCTCAGTACTCAGGGTGCTGGGTGCTCATTACTCAGGGTGCTGGGTGCTCAGTACTCAGGGTGCTGGGTGCTCAGTGCTCAGTACTCAGCCTGCTGGGTGCTCAGTGCTCGGGGTGCTGCGTCCTCAGTGCTCAGGGTGCTGGGTGCTCAGTACTCAGGGTGCTGGGTTCTCAGTGCTCGTGGTGCTGGGTCCTCAGTGCTCAGGGTGCTGGGTGCTCAGTGCTCAGGGTGCTGGGTGCTCAGTGCTCAGGGTGCTCAGTGCTCAGTACTCAGGGTGCTCGGTGCTCAGTGCACAGGGTGCTCAGTGCTCGGGGTGCTGGGTGCTCAGTGCTCGGGGTGCTGGGTGCTCAGTGCTCAGGGTGCTGGTTGCTCAGTACTCAGTGTGCTCAGTGCTCAGGGTGCTGGGTGCTCAGTACTCAGGGTGCTGGGTGCTCAGTGCTGGGTGCTCAGTGCTCCGGGTGCTGGGTGCTCAGTGCTCCGGGTGCTGGGTGCTCAGTGCTCGGGGTGCTGGGTGCTCAGTACTCAGGGTGCTCGGTGCTCAGTACTCAGGGTGCTGGGTGCTCAGTGCTCGCGGTGCTGGGTGCTCAGTACTCAGGGTGCTGGGTGCTCAGTGATCGGGGTGCTCGGTGCTCAGTACGTTGGGTGCTCAGTACTCAGGGTGCTGGGTGCTCAGTGCTCAGGGTGCTGGTTGCTCAGTGCTCAGGGTGCTGGGTTCTCAGTGCTCAGGGTGCTTGGTGCTCAGTGCTCAGGGTGCTGGGTGCTCAGTGCTCAGGGTGCTTGGTGCTCAGTACTCAGGGTGCTGGGTGCTCAGTGCTCAGGGTGCTGGGTGCTCAGTGCTCGGGGTGCTGGGTGCTCAGTACTCAGGGTGCTAGGTGCTCAGTACTCAGGGTGCTGGGTGCTCAGTACTCAGGGTGCTGGGTGCTCAGTGCTCAGCGTGCTGGGTGCTCAGTACTCAGGGTGCTCGGTGCTCAGTGCTTGGGGTGCTGGGTGCTCAGTACTCAGGGTGCTGGGTGCTCAGTGCTCAGGGTGCTGGGTGCTCAGTGTTCAGGGTGCTGGGTGCTCAGTACTCAGTGCTCAGGATGCTGGGTGCTCAGTGCTCGGGCTGCTGGGTGCTCAGTGCTCAGGGTGCTGGGTGCTCAGTACTCAGGGTGCTGGGTTCTCATTACTCAGGGTGCTGGGTGCACAGTGCTAGAGGTGCTGGGTGCTCAGAGCTCGGGGTCTGGGTGCTCAGTACTCAGGGTGCTGGGTGCTCAGTACTCAGGATGCTGGGTGCTCAGTGCTCAGGTTGCTGGGTGCTCAGTGCTCTGGGTGCTGGGTGCTCAGTGCTTAGGGTGCTGGGTGCTCAGTGCTCAGGGTGCTGGGTGTTCAGTGCTCGGGGTGCTGGGTGCTGAGTGCTCAGGGTGCAGGGTGCTCAGTGCTCGGGGTGCTCGGTGCTCAGTGCTCAGGGTCCTGGGTGCTCAGTACTCAGGGTCCTGGGTGCTTTGTACTCAGGGTGCTCAGTGCTCAGTACACAGGGTGCTGGGTGCTCAGTGCTCGGGGTGCTGGGTGCTCAGTGCTCAGTACTCAGGGTGCTGGGTGCTCAGTGCTCGGGGTGCTTGGTGCTCAGTACTCAGGGTGCTGGGTGCTCAGTGCTCGGGGTTCTGGGTGCTCAGTGCTCAGGGTGCTGGGTGCTCAGTGATCGGGGTGCTGGGTGCTCAGTACTCAGGGTGCTCAGTGCTCGGGGAGCTCGGTGCTCAGTACTCAGGGTGCTGGGTGCTCAGTACTCAGTGCTCGGGGTCCTGGGTTCTCCGTGCTCGGGGTGCTGGGTGCTCAGTGCTCTGGGTGCTTAGTGCTCAGTACTCAGGGTGCTGGGTGCACAGTACTCAGGGTGCTCAGTGCTCGGGGTGCTGGGTGCTCAGTACTCAGGGTGCTGGGTGCTCAGTACTCAGGGTGCTGGGTGCTCAGTGCTCAGGGTCCTCGGTGCTCAGTACTCAGGGTGCTCAGTGCTCATTACTCAGCGTGCTTTGTGCTCAGTGCTCAGGGTGCTGGGTGCTCAGTACTCAGTGTGCTGGGTGCTCAGTACTCAGGGTGCTGGGGGCTCAGTACTCTGGGTGCTGGGTGCTCAGTACTCAGGGTGCTGGGTGCTCAGTACTCAGGGTGCTGGATGCTCAGTACTCAGGGTTCTGGGGGCTCAGTACTCAGGGTGCTGGGTGCTCAGTACTCAGGGTGCTCGGTTCTCAGTTCTCAGGGTGCTGGGTGCTCATTCTCGGGGTGCTGGGTGCTCAGTGCTCGGGGTGCTGGGTGCACAGTGCCCAGGGTGCTGGGTGCTCAGTGCTCAGGGTGCTCAGTACTCAGGGTGCTGTGTGTTCAGTGCTTAGGGTACTGGGTGCTCAGTGCTCAGGGTGCTGGGTGCGCAGTGCTCGGGGTGCTGGGTGCTCCGTGCTCAGGGTGCAGGGTGCTCAGTGCTCAGGGTGATGTGTGCTCAGTACTCGGGGTACTGGGTGCTCAGTGCTCAGGGTGCTGGGTGCTCAGTGCTCAGGGTGCTGGGTGCTCAGTGCTCAGTAATGAGGGTGCTGGGTGCTCAGTGCTCGGGGGGCTGGGTGCTCAGTGCTCAGTACTCAGGGTGCTGGGTGCTCAGTGCTCGGGGTGCTGGATGCTCAGTACTCAGGGTGCTGGGTGCTCAGTGCTCAGGGTGCTGGGTGGTCAGTACTAAGGGTGCTGGGTGCTCAGTGCTCAGGGTACTGGGTGCTCAGTACTCAGGGTGCTGGGTACTCAGTGCTCGGGGTGCTGGGTGCTCAGTGCTCAGGGTGCTGGGTGCTCAGTGCTCAGTGCACAGGGTGCTGGGTGCTCAGTGCTCAGTGCTCAGTGTGCTGGGTGCTCAGTCCTCGGGGTGCTGGGTGCTCAGTTCTCTGGGTGCTCAGTGCTCAGTCCTCAGGGTGCTGGGTGCTCAGTACTCAGGGTGCTGGGTGCTCAGTACTCAGGGAGCTCAGTGCTCGGGGTGCAGGGTGCTCAGTACTCAGGGTGCTGGGGGCTCAGTACTCAGGGTGCTCAGTAGTCGGGGTGCGGGGTGCTCAGTACTCAAGGTGCTGGGTGCTCAGTACTCAGGGTGCTGGGTGCTCACTACTCAGGGTGCGGGGTGCTCAGTACTCAGGGTGCTGGGTGATCAGTACTCGGGTGCTGGGTGCTCAGTGCTCAGGGTGCTGGGTGCTCAGTGCTCGGGGTGCTGGGTGCTCAGTGCTCAGTACTCAGGGTGCTGGGTGCTCAGTGCTCGGGGTGCTGGGTGCTCAGTGCTCAGTACTCAGGGTGCAGGGTGCTCAGTGCTTGGGGTGCTGGGTGCTCAGTGCTCAGGGTGCTGGGTGCTCAGTGCTCAGGGTGCTGGGTACTCAGTGCTCGGGGTGCTGGTTGCTCAGTACTCAGGGTGCTGGGTGCTCAGTACTCAGGGTGCTGGGGGCTCAGTGCTCGGGCTGCTGGGTGCTCAGTGCTCGGGGTGCTGGGTGCTCAGTGCTCGGGGTGCTCGGTGCTCAGTCCTCAGGGTACTGGGTGCTCAGTGCTCGGGGTGCTCAGTACTCAGGGTGCTGTGTGTCCACTGCTCAGGGTGCTGGGTGCTCAGTACTCAGGGTGCTCGGTGCTTAGTACTCAGGGTGCTGGGTGCTCAGTACTCCGGGTGCTGGGTGCTCAGTGCTCGGGGTGCTCGTTGCTCAGTGCTCAAGTTGCTGGGTGCTCAGTACTCAGTGTGCTCATTGCTCAGGGTGCTGGGTGCTCAGTGCTAAGGGTGCTCGGTGCTCAGTACGTTGGGTGCTCAGTACTCAGGGTGCTGGGTGCTCAGTGCTCAGGGTGCTGGGTGCTCAGTGCTCAGGGTGCTGGGTGCTCAGTGCTCAGGGTGCTGGGTGCTCGGTGCTTGGGGTGCTGGGTGCTCAGTGCTCAGGGTGCTGGGTGCTCAGTACTCAGGGTGCTGGGTGCTCAGTGCTCATGGTGCTGGGTGCTCAGTACTCAAGGTGCTGGGTGCTCGGTGCTCAGTACGCTGGGTGATCAGTACTCAGGGTGCTGGGTGCTCAGTACTTAGGGTGCTCGGTGCTCAGTACTCAGGGTGCTGGGTGCTCAGTGCTCGGGGTGCTGGGTGCTCAGTACTCAGGGTGCTGGGTGCTCAGTGCTCGGGGTGCTCGGTGCTCAGTACGCTGGGTGCTCATTACTCAGGGTGCTGGGTGCTCAGTACTCAGGGTGCTGGGTGCTCAGTACTCAGGGTGCTGGGTGCTTAGTACTCAGGGTGCTCAGTGCTCAGTACTTAGGGTGCTCAGTGCTCAGTGCTCGGGGTGCTGGGTGCTCAGTGCTCAGGGTGCTGGGTGCTCAGTGCTCGGGGTGCTGGGTTCTCAGTGCTCAGGGTCCTGGGTGCTAAGTGCTCAGAGTGCTGGGTGCTCAGTACTCCGGGTGCTCGGTGCTCAGTACTCAGAGTGCTCAGTGCTCAGTACTCAGCGTGCTTTGTGCTCAGTGCTCAGGGTGCTGGGTGCTCAGTACTCAGGGTGCTGGGTGCTCAGTACTCAGGGTGCTGGGTGCTCAGTACTCAGGGTGCTGGGTGCTCAGTGCTCGGGGTGCTCGGTGATCAGTACTAAGAGTGCTGGGTGCTCAGTGCTCAGGGTACTGGGTACTCAGTACTCAGGGTGCTGGGTGCTCAGTGCTCAGGGTGCTGGGTGCTCAGTGCTCAGGGTGCTGGGTGCTCAGTGCTCGGGGTGCTGGGTGCTCAGTGCTCAGGGTGCTGGGTGCTCAGTGCTGAGGGTGCTCAGTGCTCATTACTCAGCGTGCTTTGTGCTCAGTGCTCAGGGTGCTGGGTGCTCAGTACTCAGTGTGCTGGGTGCTCAGTACTCAGGGTGCTGGGGGCTCAGTACTCAGGTTGCTGGGTGCTCAGTACTCAGGGTGCTGGGTGCTCAGTACTCAGGGTGCTGGGTGCTCAGTACTCAGGGTGCTGGGGGCTCAGTACTCAGGGTGCTGGGTGCTCAGTACTCAGGGTGCTCGGTTCTCAGTACTCAGGCTGCTGGGTGCTCATTCTCGGGGTGCTGGGTGCTCAGTGCTCGGGGTGCTTGGTGCTCAGTACTAAGGGTGCTGGCGGCTCAGTACTCAGGGTGCTGGGTGCTCAGTGCTCAGGGTGCTGGGTGCTCAGTGCTCACGGTGCTGGGTGCTCAGTACTCAGGGTGCTGGGTGCTCAGTACTTAGGGTGCTCGGTGCTCAGTACTCAGGTTGCTGAGTGCTCAGGGTGCTGGGTACTCAGTACTCAGGGTGCTGGGTGCTCAGTACTCAGGGTGCTGGGTGCTCAGTGCTCAGGGTGCTAGGTGCTCAGTACTCAGGGTGCTGGGTGCTCAGTACTCAGGGTGCTGGGTGCTCAGTACCCAGGGTGCTGTGTGCTCAGTGCTCGGGGTGCTGGGGGCTCAGTGCTCTGGGTGCTGGGTGCTCAGTGCTCAGGGCGCTGGGTGCTCTGTGCTCGGGGTGCTCGGAGCTCAGTACTCAGGGTGCTGGGTGCTCAGTACTCAGGGTTCTGGGTGCTTAGTGCTCAGGGTGCTGGGTGCTCAGTGCTCAGGGTGCTGGGTGCTCAGTGCTCTGGGTGCTGGGTGCTCAGTGCTCTTGGTGCTGGGTGCTCCGTGCTTAGGGTGCAGGGTGCTCAGTGCTCAGGGTGCTGGGTGCTCAGTGCTCTTGGTGCTTGGTGATCAGTGCTTAGGGTGCTGGGTGCTCAGTGCTCAGGGTGCTGGGTGTTCAGTGCTCGGGGTGCTGGGTGCTGAGTGCTCAGGGTGCAGGG
The DNA here is from genome assembly GCF_018167655.1 of Microtus oregoni. NCBI lineage: Eukaryota > Metazoa > Chordata > Mammalia > Rodentia > Cricetidae > Microtus > Microtus oregoni. Next base: position 1,158,803 of record NW_024543260.1, on the reverse strand, counting down.
TGCTCAGTGCTCGGGGTGCTCGGTGCTCAGTGCTCAGGGTCCTGGGTGCTCAGTACTCAGGGTCCTGGGTGCTTTGTACTCAGGGTGCTCAGTGCTCAGTACACAGGGTGCTGGGTGCTCAGTGCTCGGGGTGCTGGGTGCTCTGTGCTCAGTACTCAGGGTGCTGGGTGCTCAGTGCTCGGGGTGCTTGGTGCTCAGTACTCAGGGTGCTGGGTGCTCAGTGCTCGGGGTGCTGGGTGCTCAGTGCTCAGGGTGCTGGGTGCTCAGTGTACGGGGTGCTGGGTGCTCAGTACTCAGGGTGCTTAGTGCTCGGGGAGCTCGGTGCTCAGTACTCAGGGTGCTGGGTGCTCAGTACTCAGTGCTCGGGGTCCTGGGTGCTCCGTGCTCGGGGTGCTGGGTGCTCAGTGCTCTGGGTGCTTAGTGCTCAGTACTCAGGGTGCTGGGTGCTCAGTACTCAGGGTGCTCAGTGCTCGGGGTGCTGGGTGCTCAGTACTCAGGGTGCTGGGTGCTCAGTACTCAGGGTGCTGGGTGCTCAGTACTCAGGGTGCTGGGTGCTCAGTGCTCAGGGTCCTCGGTGCTCAGTACTCAGGGTGCTCAGTGCTCATTACTCAGCGTGCTTTGTGCTCAGTGCTCAGGGTGCTGGGTGCTCAGTACTCAGTGTGCTGGGTGCTCAGTACTCAGGGTGCTGGGGGCTCAGTACTCAGTGTGCTGGGTGCTCAGTACTCAGGGTGCTGGGGGCTCAGTACTCAGGGTGCTGGGTGCTCAGTACTCAGGGTGCTGGGTGCTCAGTACTCAGGGTGCTGGGTGCTCAGTACTCAGGGTGCTGGGGGCTCAGTACTCACGGTTCTGGGTGCTCAGTACTCAGGGTGCTCGGTGCTCAGTTCTCAGGGTGCTCGCTGCTCAGTGTTTGGGGTGCTGGGTGCTCAGTACTCAGCGTGCTGGGTGCTCAGTGCTCAGGGTGCTGGGTGATCAGTGCTCAGGGTGCTGGGTGCTCAGTACTCAGTGCTCAGGATGCTGTGTGCTCAGTGCTCTGGGTGCTGGGTGCTCAGTTCTCAGGGTGCTCTGTGCTCAGTACTCACGGTGCTGGGTGCTCAGTACTCAGGGTGCTGGGTGGTCAGTGCTCGGGGTGCACGGTGCTTAGTGCTCGGGGTGCTCGGTGCTCAGTGCTCAGGGTGCTGGGTGCTCAGTACTCAGGGTGCTGGGTTCTCATTACTCAGGGTGCTGGGTGCACAGTGCTAGGGGTGCTGTGTGCTCAGAGCTCGGGGTCTGGGTGCTCAGTACTCAGGGTGCTGGGTGCTCAGTACTCAGGATGCTGGGTGCTCAGTGCTCAGGGTGCTGGGTGCTCAGTGCTCTGGGTGCTGGGTGCTCAGTGCTTAAGGTGCTGGGTGCTCAGTGCTCAGGGTGCTGGGTGTTCAATGCTCGGGGTGCTGGGTGCTGAGTGCTCAGGGTGCAGGGTGCTCAGTGCTCGGGGTGCTCGGTGCTCAGTGCTCAGGGTCCTGGGTGCTCAGTACTCAGGGTGCTGGGTGCTTTGTACTCAGGGTGCTCAGTGCTCAGTACACAGGGTGCTGGGTGCTCAGTGCTCGGGGTGCTGGGTGCTCAGTGCTCAGTACTCAGGGTGCTGGGTGCTCAGTGCTCGGGGTGCTGGGTGCTCAGTACTCAGGGTGCTGGGTGCTCAGTGCTCGGGTGCTGGGTGCTCAGTGCTCAGGGTGCTGGGTGATCAGTGATCGGGGTGCTGGGTGCTCAGTACTCAGGGTGCTCAGTGCTCGGGGAGCTCGGTGCTCAGTACTCAGGGTGCTGGGTGCTCAGTACTCAGGGTGCTTGGTGCTCAGTACTCAGGGTGCTGGGTGCTCAGTACTCGGGGTGCTGGGTGCTCAGTACTCGGGGTGCTGGGTGCACAGTGCTCAGGGTGCTGGGTGCTCAGTGCTTGGGGTGCTGGGTGCTCAGTGCTCAGGCTGCTGGCTGCTCAGTGCTCAGGGTGCTGGGTGATCAGTGATCGGGGTGCTGGGTGCTCAGTACTCAGGGTGCTCAGTGCTCGGGGAGCTCGGTGCTCAGTACTCAGGGTGCTGGGTGCTCATTCTCGGGGTGCTAGGTGCTCAGTGCTCGGGGTGCTTGGTGCTCAGTACTAAGGGTGCTGGGTGCTCAGTACTCAGGGTGCTGGGTGCTCAGTACTCAGGGTGCTGGGGGCTCAGTACTCAGGGTGCTGGGTGCTCAGTACTCAGGGTGCTCGGTTCTCAGTACTCAGGGTGCTGGGTGCTCATTCTCGGGGTGCTAGGTGCTCAGTGCTCGGGGTGCTTGGTGCTCAGTACTAAGGGTGCTGGGGGCTCAGTACTCAGGGTGCTGGGTGCTCAGTGCTCAGGGTACTGGGTGCACAGTGCCCAGGGTGCTGGGTGCTCAGTGCTCAGGGTGCTCAGTACTCAGGGTGCTGTGTGTTCAGTGTTCAGGGTACTGGGTGCTCAGTACTCAGGGTGCTTGGTGCTCAGTACTCAGGGTGCTGGGTGCTCAGTACTCGGGGTGCTGGGTGCTCAGTACTCGGGGTGCTGGGTGCACAGTGCTCAGGGTGCTGGGTGCTCAGTGCTTGGGGTGCTGGGTGCTCAGTGCTCAGGCTGCTGGCTGCTCAGTGCTCAGGGTGCTGGGTGCTCAGTACACAGGGTGCTCAGTGCTCAGTACTCAGCGTGCTGGGTGCTCAGTCCTCAGGTTCCTCGGTGCTCTGTACTCAGGGTGCTCAGTGCTCAGTACTCGGCGTGATTTGTGCTCAGTGCTCAGGGTGCTTAGTGCTCAGTACTCAGGGTGCTGGGTGCTCAGTACTCAGGGTGCTGGGTGCTCAGTACTCAGGGTGCTGGGTGCTCAGTGCTCGGGTTGCTCGGTGATCAGTACTAAGAGTGCTGGGTGCTCAGTGCTCAGGGTACTGGGTACTCAGTACTCAGGGAGCTGGGTGCTCAGTGCTCAGGGTGCTGGGAGCTCAGTGCTCAGGGTGCTGGGTGCTCAGTGCTCGGGGTGCTGGGTGCTCAGTGCTCAGGGTGCTGGGTGCTCAGTGCTCAGTGCTCAGGGTGCTGGGTGCTCAGTGCTCAGGGTGCTGGGTGCTCAGTGCTCGGGGTGCTGGGTGCTCAGTGCTCGGGGTGCTGGGTGCTCAGTGCTCGGGGTGCTGGGGGCTCAGTACTCAGGGTGCTGGGTGCTCAGTACTCAGTGTGTTCGTTGCTCAGTACTCAGGGTGCTCAGTGCTCAGTACTCAGGGTGCTGGGTGCTCAGTGCTCGGGGTGCTGGGTGCTCAGTACTCGGGGTGCTGGGTGCTCAGTACTCAGGGTGCTGGGTGCTCAGTGCTCAGGGTGCTGGGTGCTCAGTACTCAGGGTGCTGGGTGCTCATTACTTAGGGTGATCGGTGCTCAGTACTCAGGTTGCTGAGTGCTCAGGGTGCTGGGTACTCAGTACTCAGGGTGCTGGGTGCTCAGTACTCAGGGTGCTGGGTGCTCAGTTCTCAGGGTGCTGGGTGCTCAGTACTCAGGGTGCTGGGTGCTCAGTACTCAGGGTGCTGGGTGCTCAGTTCTCGGGGTGCTGGGAGCTCAGTGCTCGGGGTGCTGGGGGCTCAGTGCTCGGGGTGCTGGGTGCTCAGTTCTCGGGGCGCTGGGTGCTCTGTGCTCCGGGTGCTCGGAGCTCAGTACTCAGGGTGCTGGGTGCTCAGTGCTCGGGGTGCTCGGTGCTCAGTACTCAGGGTGCTGGGTGCTTAGTGCTCGGGGTGCTGGGTGCTCAGTACTCAGGGTGCTGCGTGCTCAGTACTCAGGGTGCTGGGTGATCTGTACTCAGGGTGCTGGGTGATCTGTACTCGGGTGCTGGGTGCTCAGTGCTCAGGTTGCTGGGTGCTCAGTGCTCGGGGTGCTGGGTGCTCAGTGCTCAGTACTCAGGGTGCTGGGTGCTCAGTGCTCGGGGTGCTGGGTGCTCAGTGCTCAGTACTCAGGGTGCTGGGTGCTCACTGCTCAGGGTGCTGGGTGCTCAGTGCTCAGGGTGCTGGGTGCTCAGTGCTCAGGGTGTTGGGTACTCAGTGCTCAGGGAGCTGGGTACTCAGTGCTCGGGGTGCTGGGTGCTCAGTACTCAGTGTGCTGGGTGCTCAGTACTCAGGGTGCTCAGTGCTCAGTACTCAGGGTGCTCAGTGCTCAGTACTCAGGGTGCTCAGTGCTCTGTGTGCTGTGTGCTCAGTTCTCGGGGTGCTGGGTGCTCAGTCCTCAGGGTGCTGGGTGCTCAGTGCTCAGGGTGCTCGGTGCTCAGTGCTCAGGGTGCTGGGTGCTCAGTACTCAGGGTGCTTTGTGCTCAGTGCTCGGGGTGCTGGGTGCTCAGTACTCAGGGTGCTGGGTGCTCACTGCTCAGGGTGCTGGGTGCTCAGTGCTCAGGGTGCTCGGTGCTTTGTACTCAGGGTGCTCGGTGCTCGGGGTGCTGGGTGCTCAGTGCTCGGGGTGCTGGGTGCTCAGTGCTCGGGGTGCTGGGTGCTCAGTGCTCGGGGTGCTGGGTGCTCAGTGCTCAGGGTTCTGGTTGCTCAGTGCTCGGGGTGCTGGGTGCTCAGTACTCGGGGTGCTCGGTGCTCAGTACTCAGGTTGCTGGGTGCTCAGTGCTCAGGGTGCTGGGTGCTCAGTACTCAGGGTGCTGGGTGCTCGGTGCTCAGTACGCTGGGTGCTCAGTACTCAGGGTGCTGGCTGCTGAGTACTCAGGGTGCTCGGTGCTCAGTACTCAGGGTGCTGGGTGCTCAGTGCTCGGGGTGCTGGGTGCTCATTACTCAGGGTGCTGGGTGCTCAGTACTCAGGGTGCTCAGTGCTCGGGGTGCTGGGTGCTCAGTACTCAGGGTGCTGGGTGCTCAATGCTCGGGGTGCTGGGTGCTCAGTGCTCAGGGTGCTGGGTGCTCAGTGATCGGGGTGCTGGTTGCTCAGTACTCAGGGTGCTCAGTGCTCGGGGAGCTCGGTGCTCTGTACTCAGGGTGCTGGGTGCTCAGTACTCAGTGCTCGGGGTCCTGGGTGCTCCGTGCTCGGGGTGCTGGGTGCTCAGTGCTCTGGGTGCTTAGTGCTCAGTACTAAGTGTGCTGGGTGCTCAGTACTCAGGGTGCTCAGTGCTCGGGGTGCTGGGTGCTCAGTACTCAGGGTGCTGGGTGCTCAGTTCTCAGGGTGCTGGGTGCTCATTCTCGGGGTGCTGGGTGCTCAGTGCTCGGGGTGCTGGGTGCTCAGTACTCAGGGTGCTGGGTGCTCCGTACTCAGGGTGCTGGGTGCTCATTACTTAGGGTGCTCGGTGCTCAGTACTCAGGTTGCTGAGTGCTCAGGGTGCTGGCTACTCAGTACTCAGGGTGCTGGGTGCTCAGTACTCAGGGTGCTGGGTGCTCAGTGCTCAGAGTGCTGGGTGCTCAGTACTCAGGGTGCTGGGTGCTCAGTACTCAGGGTGCTGGGTGCTCAGTGCTCGGGGTACTGGGTGCTCAGTGCTCGGGGTGCTGGGGGCTCATTGCTCGGGGTGCTGGGTGCTCAGTGCTCGGGGCGCTGGGTGCTCTGTGCTCGGGGTGCTCGGAGCTCAGTACACAGGGTGCTGGGTGCTCAGTACTCAGGGTGCTGGGTGCTCAGTTCTCAGGGTGCTGGGTGCTCATTCTCGGGGTGCTGGGTGCTCAGTGCTCGGGGTGCTGGGTGCTCAGTACTCAGGGTGCTGGGTGCTCCGTACTCAGGGTGCTGGGTGCTCATTACTTAGGGTGCTCGGTGCTCAGTACTCAGGTTGCTGAGTGCTCAGGGTGCTGGCTACTCAGTACTCAGGGTGCTGGGTGCTCAGTACTCAGGGTGCTGGGTGCTCAGTGCTCAGAGTGCTGGGTGCTCAGTACTCAGGGTGCTGGGTGCTCAGTACTCAGGGTGCTGGGTGCTCAGTGCTCGGGGTGCTGGGTGCTCAGTGCTCGGGGTGCTGGGGGCTCATTGCTCGGGGTGCTGGGTGCTCAGTGCTCGGGGCGCTGGGTGCTCTGTGCTCGGGGTGCTCGGAGCTCAGTACACAGGGTGCTGGGTGCTCAGTGCTCGGGGTGCTCGGTGCTCAGTACTCAGGGTTCTGGGTGCTTAGTGCTCGGGGTGCTGGGTGCTCAGTAATCAGGGTGCTGCGTGCTCAGTACTCAGGGTGCTGGGTGATCAGTACTCAGGGTGCTGGGTGATCTGTACTCGGGTGCTGGGTGCTCAGTGCTCAGGGTGCTGGGTGCTCAGTGCTCGGGGTGCTGGGTGCTCAGTGCTCAGTACTCAGGGTGCTGGGTGCTCAGTGCTCGGGGTGCTGGGTGCTCAGTGCTCAGTACTCAGGGTGCTGGGTGCTCAGTGCTCAGGGTGCTGGGTGCTCAGTGCTCAGGGTGCTGGGTGCTCAGTGCTCAGGGTGCTGGGTACTCAGTGCTCAGGGAGCTGGGTACTCAGTGCTCGGGGTGCTGGGTGCTCAGTACTCAGGGTGCTGGGTGCTCAGTACTCAGGGAGCTCAGTGCTCAGTACTCAGGGTGCTCAGTGCTCAGTACTCAGGGTGCTCAGTGCTCTGTGTGCTGTGTGCTCAGTGCTCGGGGTGCTGGGTGCTCAGTCCTCAGGGTGCTGGGTGCTCAGTGCTCAGGGTGCTCGGTGCTCAGTGCTCAGGGTGCTGGGTGCTCAGTACTCAGGGTGCTGGGTGCTCAGTGCTCGGGGTGCTGGGTGCTCAGTACTCAGGGTGCTGGGTGCTCACTGCTCAGGGTGCTGGGTGCTCAGTGCTCAGGGTGCTCGGTGCTTTGTACTCAGGGTGCTCGGTGCTCGGGTTGCTGGGGGCTCAGTGCTCGGGGTGCTGGGTGCTCAGTGCTCGGGGTGCTGGGTGCTCAGTGCTCGGGGTGCTGGGTGCTCAGTGCTCAGGGTTCTGGGTGCTCAGTACTCGGGGTGCTGGGTGCTCAGTACTCGGGGTGCTCGGTGCTCAGTACTCAGGTTGCTGGGTGCTCAGTGCTCAGGGTGCTGGGTGCTCAGTACTCAGGGTGCTGGGTGCTCGGTGCTCAGTACGCTGGGTGCTCAGTACTCAGGGTGCTGTCTGCTGAGTACTCAGGGTGCTCGGTGCTCAGTAATCAGGGTGCTGGGTGCTCAGTGCTCGTGGTGCTGGGTGCTCATTACTCAGGGTGCTGGGTGCTCAGTACTCAGGGTGCTCAGTGCTCGGGGTGCTGGGTGCTCAGTACTCAGGGTGCTGGGTGCTCAATGCTCGGGGTGCTGGGTGCTCAGTGCTCAGGGTGCTGGGTGCTCAGTGATCGGGGTGCTGGTTGCTCAGTACTCAGGGTGCTCAGTGCTCGGGGAGCTCGGTGCTCAGTACTCAGGGTGCTGGGTGCTCAGTACTCAGTGCTCGGGGTCCTGGGTGCTCCGTGCTCAGGGTGCTGGGTGCTCAGTGCTCTGGGTGCTTAGTGCTCAGTACTAAGGGTGCTGGGTGCTCAGTACTCAGGGTGCTCAGTGCTCGGGGTGCTGGGTGCTCAGTACTCAGGGTGCTGGGTGCTCAGTACTCAGGGTGCTGGGTGCTCATTCTCGGGGTGCTGGGTGCTCAGTGCTCGGGGTGCTGGGTGCTCAGTACTCAGGGTGCTGGGTGCTCAGTACTCAGGCTGCTGGGGGCTCAGTACTCAGGGTGCTGGGTGCTCAGTACTCAGGGTGCTCGGTTCTCAGTACTCAGGGTGCTGGGAGCTCATTCTCGGGGTGCTGGGTGCTCAGTGCTCGGGGTGCTGGGTGCTCAGTACTCATTGTGCTGGGGGCTCAGTACTCAGGGTGGTGGGTGCTCAGTACTCAGGGTGATCTGTTCTCAGTACTCAGGGTGCTGGGTGCTCAGTGCTCGGGGTGCTGTGTGCACAGTGCTCAGGGTGCTGGGTGCTCAGTGCTCGGGGTGCTCAGTATTCAGGGTGCTGTGTGTTCAGTGCTCAGGGTACTGGGTGCTCAGTACTCAGGGTGCTTGGTGCTCAGTACTCAGGGTGCTGGTTGCTCTGTACTCGGGGTGCTGGGTGCTCAGTACTCGGGGTGCTGGGTGCACAGTGCTCAGGGTGCTGGCTGCTCAGTGCTCAGGGTCCTGGGTGCTCAGTACTCAGGGTGCTCAGTGCTCAGTACTCAGCGTTCTGGGTGCTCAGTGCTCAGGGTCCTCGGTGCTCAGTACTCAGGGTGCTCAGTGCTCAGTACTCAGCGTGCTTTGTGCTCAGTGCTCAGGGTGCTGGGTGCTCAGTACTAAGGGTGCTGGGTGCTCAGTACTCAGGGTGCTGGGTGCTCAGTACTCAGGGTGCTGGGTGCTCAGTGCTCGGGGTGCTCGGTGATCAGTACTCAGGGTGCTGGGTGCTCAGTGCTCTTGGTGCTGGGTGCTCAGTGCTCGGGGTGCTGGGTGCTCAGTGCTCGGGGTGCTGGGTGCTCAGTACTCAGGGTGCTGGGTGCTCAGTACTCAGGGTGTTCGGTGCTCAGTATTCAGGGTGCCCAGTGCTCAGTACTCAGGGTGCTGGGTGCTCAGTGCTCGGGGTGCTGGGTGCTCAGTACTCGGGGTGCTGGGTGCTCAGTACTCAGGGTGCTGGGTACTCAGTGCTCAGGGTGCTGGGTGCTCAGTACTCAGGGTGCTGGGTGCTCAGTACTCAGGGTGCTGGGTGCTCAGTACTCAGGGTGCTCAGTGCTCAGTACTCAGGGTGCTCAGTGCTCAGTACTCAGGGTGCTCAGTGCTCAGTACTCAGGGTGCTCAGTGCTCTGTGTGCTGTGTGCTCAGTTCTCGGGGTGCTGGGTGCTCAGTCCTCAGGGTGCTGGGTGCTCAGTGCTCAGGGTGCTCGGTACTCAGTGCTCAGGGTGCTGGGTGCTCAGTACTCAGGGTGCTGGGTGCTCAGTGCTCGGGGTGCTGGGTGCTCAGTACTCAGGGTGCTGGGTGCTCACTGCTCAGGGTGCTGGGTGCTCAGTGCTCAGGGTGCTCGGTGCTTTGTACTCAGGGTGCTCGGTGCTCGGGTTGCTGGATGCTCAGTGCTCGGGGTGCTGGGTGCTCAGTGCTCGGGGTGCTGGGTGCTCAGTGCTCGGGGTGCTGGGTGCTCAGTGCTCAGGGTTCTGGGTGCTCAGTGCTCGGGGTGCTGGGTGCTCAGTACTCGGGGTGCTCGGTGCTCAGTACTCAGGTTGCTGGGTGCTCAGTGCTCAGGGTGCTGGGTGCTCAGTACTCAGGGTGCTGGGTGCTCGGTGCTCAGTACGCTGGGTGCTCAGTACTCAGGGTGCTGGCTGCTGAGTACTCAGGGTGCTCGGTGCTCAGTACTCAGGGTGCTGGGTGCTCAGTGCTCGGGGTGCTGGGTGCTCATTACTCAGGGTGCTGGGTGCTCAGTACTCAGGGTGCTCAGTGCTCGGGGTGCTGGGTGCTCAGTACTCAGGGTGCTGGGTGCTCAATGCTCGGGGTGCTGGGTGCTCAGTGGTCAGGGTGCTGGGTGCTCAGTGATCGGGGTGCTGGTTGCTCAGTACTCAGGGTGCTCAGTGCTCGGGGAGCTCGGTGCTCAGTACTCAGGGTGCTGGGTGCTCAGTACTCAGTGCTCGGGGTCCTGGGTGCTCCGTGCTCGGGGTGCTGGGTGCTCAGTGCTCTCGGTGCTTAGTGCTCAGTACTAAGTGTGCTGGGTGCTCACTACTCAGGGTGCTCAGTGCTCGGGGTGCTGGGTGCTCAGTACTCAGGGTGCTGGGTGCTCAGTTCTCAGGGTGCTGGGTGCTCATTCTCGGGGTGCTGGGTGCTCAGTGCTCGGGGTGCTGGGTGCTCAGTACTCAGGGTGCTGGGTGCTCCGTACTCAGGGTGCTGGGTGCTCATTACTTAGGGTGCTCGGTGCTCAGTACTCAGGTTGCTGAGTGCTCAGGGTGCTGGGTACTCAGTACTCAGGGTGCTGGGTGCTCAGTACTCAGGGTGCTGGGTGCTCAGTGCTCAGGGTGCTGGGTGCTCAGTACTCAGGGTGCTGGGTGCTCAGTACTCAGGGTGCTGGGTGCTCAGTGCTCGGGGTGCTGGGTGCTCAGTGCTCGGGGTGCTGGGGGCTCATTGCTCGGGGTGCTGGGTGCTCAGTGCTCGGGGCGCTGGGTGCTCTGTGCTCGGGGTGCTCGGAGCTCAGTACACAGGGTGCTGGGTGCTCAGTGCTCGGGGTGCTCGGTGCTCAGTACTCAGGGTGCTGGGTGCTTAGTGCTCGGGGTGCTGGGTGCTCAGTACTCAGGGTGCTGCGTGCTCAGTACTCAGGGTGCTGGGTGCTCAGTACTCAGGGTGCTGGGTGCTCAGTGCTCAGGGTGCTGGGTGCTCAGTGCTCAGGGTGCTGGGTGCTCAGTGCTCGGGGTGCTGGGTGCTCAGTGCTCAGTATTCAGGGTGCTGGGTGCTCAGTGCTCGGGGTGCTGGGTGCTCAGTGCTCAGTACTCAGGGTGCTGGGTGCTCAGTGCTCAGGGTGCTGGGTGCTCAGTGCTCAGGGTGCTGGGTGCTCAGTGCTCAGGGTGCTGGGTACTCAGTGCTCAGGGAGCTGGGTACTCAGTGCTCGGGGTGCTGGGTGATCAGTACTCAGGGTGCTGGGTGCTCAGTACTTAGGGTGCTCGGTGCTCAGTACTCAGGGTGCTGGGTGCTCAGTGCTCGGGGTGCTGGGTGCTCAGTACTCAGGGTGCTGGGTGCTCAGTGCTCGGGGTGCTCGGTGCTCAGTACGCTGGGTGCTCATTACTCAGGGTGCTGGGTGCTCAGTACTCAGGGTGCTGGGTGCTCAGTACTCAGGGTGCTGGGTGCTTAGTACTCAGGGTGCTCAGTGCTCAGTACTTAGGGTGCTCAGTGCTCAGTTCTCGGGGTGCTGGGTGCTCAGTGCTCAGGGTGCTGGGTGCTCAGTGCTCGGGGTGCTGGGTGCTCAGTGCTCAGGGTGCTGGGTGCTAAGTGCTCAGAGTGCTGGGTGCTCAGTACTCCGGGTGCTCGGTGCTCAGTACTCAGAGTGCTCAGTGCTCAGTACTCAGCGTGCTTTGTGCTCAGTGCTCAGGGTGCTGGGTGCTCAGTACTCAGGGTGCTGGGTGCTCAGTACTCAGGGTGCTGGGTGCTCAGTACTCAGGGTGCTGGGTGCTCAGTGCTCGGGGTGCTCGGTGATCAGTACTAAGAGTGCTGGGTGCTCAGTGCTCAGGGTACTGGGTACTCAGTACTCAGGGTGCTGGGTGCTCAGTGCTCAGGGTGCTGGGTGCTCAGTGCTCAGGGTGCTGGGTGCTCAGTGCTCGGGGTGCTGGGTGCTCAGTGCTCAGGGTGCTGGGTGCTCAGTGCTGAGGGTGCTCAGTGCTCATTACTCAGCGTGCTTTGTGCTCAGTGCTCAGGGTGCTGGGTGCTCAGTACTCAGTGTGCTGGGTGCTCAGTACTCAGGGTGCTGGGGGCTCAGTACTCAGGGTGCTGGGTGCTCAGTACTCAGGGTGCTGGGTGCTCAGTACTCAGGGTGCTGGGTGCTCAGTACTCAGGGTGCTGGGGGCTCAGTACTCAGGGTGCTGGGTGCTCAGTACTCAGGGTGCTCGGTTCTCAGTACTCAGGCTGCTGGGTGCTCATTCTCGGGGTGCTGGGTGCTCAGTGCTCGGGGTGCTTGGTGCTCAGTACTAAGGGTGCTGGCGGCTCAGTACTCAGGGTGCTGGGTGCTCAGTGCTCAGGGTGCTGGGTGCTCAGTGCTCAGGGTGCTGGGTGCTCAGTACTCAGGGTGCTGGGTGCTCAGTACTTAGGGTGCTCGGTGCTCAGTACTCAGGTTGCTGAGTGCTCAGGGTGCTGGGTACTCAGTACTCAGGGTGCTGGGTGCTCAGTACTCAGGGTTCTGGGTGCTCAGTGCTCAGGGTGCTAGGTGCTCAGTACTCAGGGTGCTGGGTGCTCAGTACTCAGGGTGCTGGGTGCTCAGTACCCAGGGTGCTGTGTGCTCAGTGCTCGGGGTGCTGGGGGCTCAGTGCTCTGGGTGCTGGGTGCTCAGTGCTCGGGGCGCTGGGTGCTCTGTGCTCGGGGTGCTCGGAGCTCAGTACTCAGGGTGCTGGGTGCTCAGTACTCAGGGTTCTGGGTGCTTAGTGCTCAGGGTGCTGGGTGCTCAGTGCTCAGGGTGCTGGGTGCTCAGTGCTCTGGGTGCTGGGTGCTCAGTGCTCTTGGTGCTGGGTGCTCCGTGCTTAGGGTGCAGGGTGCTCAGTGCTCAGGGTGCTGGGTGCTCAGTGCTCTTGGTGCTTGGTGCTCAGTGCTTAGGGTGCTGGGTGCTCAGTGCTCAGGGCGCTGGGTGTTCAGTGCTCGGGGTGCTGGGTGCTGAGTGCTCAGGGTGCAGGGTGCTCAGTGCTCGGGGTGCTCGGTGCTCAGTGCTCAGGGTCCTGGGTGCTCAGTACTCAGGGTCCTGGGTGCTTTGTACTCAGGGTGCTCAGTGCTCAGTACACAGGGTGCTGGGTGCTCAGTGCTCGGGGTGCTGGTTGCTCAGTGCTCAGTACTCAGGGTGCTGGGTGCTCAGTGCTCGGGGTGCTTGGTGCTCAGTACTCAGGGTGCTGGGTGCTCAGTGCACGGGGTGCTGGGTGCTCAGTGCTCAGGGTGCTGGGTGCTCAGTGTACGGGGTGCTGGGTGCTCAGTACTCAGGGTGCTTAGTGCTCGGGGAGCTCGGTGCTCAATACTCAGGGTGCTGGGTGCTCAGTACTCAGTGCTCGGGGTCCTGGGTGCTCCGTGCTCGGGGTGCTGGGTGCTCAGTGCTCTGGGTGCTTAGTGCTCAGTACTCAGGGTGCTGGGTGCTCAGTACTCAGGGTGCTCAGTGCTCGGGGTGCTGGGTGCTCAGTACTCAGGGTGCTGGGTGCTCAGTACTCAGGGTGCTGGGTGCTCAGTACTCAGGGTGCTGGGTGCTCAGTGCTCAGGGTCCTCGGTGCTCAGTACTCAGGGTGCTCAGTGCTCATTACTCAGCGTGCTTTGTGCTCAGTGCTCAGGGTGCTGGGTGCTCAGTACTCAGTGTGCTGGGTGCTCAGTACTCAGGGTGCTGGGGGCTCAGTACTCAGGGTGCTGGGTGCTCAGTACACAGGGTGCTGGGTGCTCAGTACTCAGGGGGCTGGATGCTCAGTACTCAGGGTGCTGGGGGCTCAGTACTCAGGGTGCTGGGTGCTCAGTACTCAGGGTGCTCTGTTCTCAGTACTCAGGGTGCTGGGTGCTCATTCTCGGGGTGCTGGGTGCTCAGTGCTCGGGGTGCTTGGTGCTCAGTACTAAGGGTGCTGGGTGCTCATTACTCAGCGTGCTTTGTGCTCAGTGCTCAGGGTGCTGGGTGCTCAGTACTCAGTGTGCTGGGTGCTCAGTACTCAGGGTGCTGGGGGCTCAGTACTCAGGGTGCTGGGTGCTCAGTACTCAGGGTGCTGGGTGCTCAGTACTCAGGGTGCTGGGTGCTCAGTACTCAGGGTGCTGGGGGCTCAGTACTCACGGTTCTGGGTGCTCAGTACTCAGGGTGCTCGGTGCTCAGTTCTCAGGGTGCTCGCTGCTCAGTGTTTGGGGTGCTGGGTGCTCAGTACTCAGCGTGCTGGGTGCTCAGTGCTCAGGGTGCTGGGTGATCAGTGCTCAGGGTGCTGGGTGCTCAGTACTCAGTGCTCAGGATGCTGTGTGCTCAGTGCTCTGGGTGCTGGGTGCTCAGTGCTCAGGGTGCTCTGTGCTCAGTACTCACGGTGCTGGGTGCTCAGTACTCAGGGTGCTGGGTGGTCAGTGCTCGGGGTGCACGGTGCTTAGTGCTCGGGGTGCTCGGTGCTCAGTGCTCAGGGTGCTGGGTGCTCAGTACTCAGGGTGCTGGGTTCTCATTACTCAGGGTGCTGGGTGCACAGTGCTAGGGGTGCTGTGTGCTCAGAGCTCGGGGTCTGGGTGCTCAGTACTCAGGGTGCTGGGTGCTCAGTACTCAGGATGCTGGGTGCTCAGTGCTCAGGGTGCTGGGTGCTCAGTGCTCTGGGTGCTGGGTGCTCAGTGCTTAAGGTGCTGGGTGCTCAGTGCTCAGGGTGCTGGGTGTTCAATGCTCGGGGTGCTCGGTGCTCAGTACGCTGGGTGCTCATTACTCAGGGTGCTGGGTGCTCAGTACTCAGGGTGCTGGGTGCTCAGTGCTCGGGGTGCTCGGTGCTCAGTACGCTGGGTGCTCATTACTCAGGGTGCTGGGTGCTCAGTACTCAGGGTGCTGGGTGCTCAGTACTCAGGGTGCTGGGTGCTTAGAACTCAGGGTGCTCAGTGCTCAGTACTTAGGGTGCTCAGTGCTCAGTGCTCGGGGTGCTGGGTGCTCAGTGCTCAGGGTGCTGGGTGCTCAGTGCTCGGGGTGCTGGGTGCTCAGTGCTCAGGGTGCTGGGTGCTAAGTGCTCAGAGTGCTGGGTGCTCAGTACTCCGGGTGCTCGGTGCTCAGTACTCAGAGTGCTCAGTGCTCAGTACTCAGCGTGCTTTGTGCTCAGTGCTCAGGGTGCTGGGTGCTCAGTACTCAGGGTGCTGGGTGCTCAGTACTCAGGGTGCTGGGTGCTCAGTACTCAGGGTGCTGGGTGCTCAGTGCTCGGGGTGCTCGGTGATCAGTACTAAGAGTGCTGGGTGCTCAGTGCTCAGGGTACTGGGTACTCAGTACTCAGGGTGCTGGGTGCTCAGTGCTCAGGGTGCTGGGTGCTCAGTGCTCAGGGTGCTGGGTGCTCAGTGCTCGGGGTGCTGGGTGCTCAGTGCTCAGGGTGCTGGGTGCTCAGTGCTGAGGGTGCTCAGTGCTCATTACTCAGCGTGCTTTGTGCTCAGTGCTCAGGGTGCTGGGTGCTCAGTACTCAGTGTGCTGGGTGCTCAGTACTCAGGGTGCTGGGGGCTCAGTACTCAGGGTGCTGGGTGCTCAGTACTCAGGGTGCTGGGTGCTCAGTACTCAGGGGGCTGGGTGCTCAGTACTCAGGGTGCTGGGGGCTCAGTAGTCAGGGTGCTGGGTGCTCAGTACTCAGGGTGCTCGGTTCTCAGTACTCAGGCTGCTGGGTGCTCATTCTCGGGGTGCTGGGTGCTCAGTGCTCGGGGTGCTTGGTGCTCAGTACTAAGGGTGCTGGCGGCTCAGTACTCAGGGTGCTGGGTGCTCAGTGCTCAGGGTGCTGGGTGCTCAGTGCTCAGGGTGCTGGGTGCTCAGTACTCAGGGTGCTGGGTGCTCAGTACTTAGGGTGCTCGGTGCTCAGTACTCAGGTTGCTGAGTGCTCAGGGTGCTGGGTACTCAGTACTCAGGGTGCTGGGTGCTCAGTACTCAGGGTGCTGGGTGCTCAGTGCTCAGGGTGCTGGGTGCTCAGTACTCAGGGTGCTGGGTGCTCAGTACTCAGGGTGCTGGGTGCTCAGTGCTCGGGGTGCTGGGTGCTCAGTGCTCGGGGTGCTGGGGGCTCATTGCTCGGGGTGCTGGGTGCTCAGTGCTCGGGGCGCTGGGTGCTCTGTGCTCGGGGTGCTCGGAGCTCAGTACACAGGGTGCTGGGTGCTCAGTGCTCGGGGTGCTCGGTGCTCAGTACTCAGGGTGCTGGGTGCTTAGTGCTCGGGGTGCTGGGTGCTCAGTACTCAGGGTGCTGCGTGCTCAGTACTCAGGGTGCTGGGTGCTCAGTACTCAGGGTGCTGGGTGCTCAGTGCTCAGGGTGCTGGGTGCTCAGTGCTCAGGGTGCTGGGTGCTCAGTGCTCGGGGTGCTGGGTGCTCAGTGCTCAGTATTCAGGGTGCTGGGTGCTCAGTGCTCGGGGTGCTGGGTGCTCAGTGCTCAGTACTCAGGGTGCTGGGTGCTCAGTGCTCAGGGTGCTGGGTGCTCAGTGCTCAGGGTGCTGGGTGCTCAGTGCTCAGGGTGCTGGGTACTCAGTGCTCAGGGAGCTGGGTACTCAGTGCTCGGGGTGCTGGGTGATCAGTACTCAGGGTGCTGGGTGCTCAGTACTTAGGGTGCTCGGTGCTCAGTACTCAGGGTGCTGGGTGCTCAGTGCTCGGGGTGCTGGGTGCTCAGTACTCAGGGTGCTGGGTGCTCAGTGCTCGGGGTGCTCGGTGCTCAGTACGCTGGGTGCTCATTACTCAGGGTGCTGGGTGCTCAGTACTCAGGGTGCTGGGTGCTCAGTACTCAGGGTGCTGGGTGCTTAGTACTCAGGGTGCTCAGTGCTCAGTACTTAGGGTGCTCAGTGCTCAGTGCTCGGGGTGCTGGGTGCTCAGTGCTCAGGGTGCTGGGTGCTCAGTGCTCGGGGTGCTGGGTGCTCAGTGCTCAGGGTGCTGGGTGCTAAGTGCTCAGAGTGCTGGGTGCTCAGTACTCCGGGTGCTCGGTGCTCAGTACTCAGAGTGCTCAGTGCTCAGTACTCAGCGTGCTTTGTGCTCAGTGCTCAGGGTGCTGGGTGCTCAGTACTCAGGGTGCTGGGTGCTCAGTACTCAGGGTGCTGGGTGCTCAGTACTCAGGGTGCTGGGTGCTCAGTGCTCGGGGTGCTCGGTGATCAGTACTAAGAGTGCTGGGTGCTCAGTGCTCAGGGTACTGGGTACTCAGTACTCAGGGTGCTGGGTGCTCAGTGCTCAGGGTGCTGGGTGCTCAGTGCTCAGGGTGCTGGGTGCTCAGTGCTCGGGGTGCTGGGTGCTCAGTGCTCAGGGTGCTGGGTGCTCAGTGCTGAGGGTGCTCAGTGCTCATTACTCAGCGTGCTTTGTGCTCAGTGCTCAGGGTGCTGGGTGCTCAGTACTCAGTGTGCTGGGTGCTCAGTACTCAGGGTGCTGGGGGCTCAGTACTCAGGGTGCTGGGTGCTCAGTACTCAGGGTGCTGGGTGCTCAGTACTCAGGGTGCTGGGTGCTCAGTACTCAGGGTGCTGGGGGCTCAGTACTCAGGGTGCTGGGTGCTCAGTACTCAGGGTGCTCGGTTCTCAGTACTCAGGCTGCTGGGTGCTCATTCTCGGGGTGCTGGGTGCTCAGTGCTCGGGGTGCTTGGTGCTCAGTACTAAGGGTGCTGGCGGCTCAGTACTCAGGGTGCTGGGTGCTCAGTGCTCAGGGTGCTGGGTGCTCAGTGCTCAGGGTGCTGGGTGCTCAGTACTCAGGGTGCTGGGTGCTCAGTACTTAGGGTGCTCGGTGCTCAGTACTCAGGTTGCTGAGTGCTCAGGGTGCTGGGTACTCAGTACTCAGGGTGCTGGGTGCTCAGTACTCAGGGTTCTGGGTGCTCAGTGCTCAGGGTGCTAGGTGCTCAGTACTCAGGGTGCTGGGTGCTCAGTACTCAGGGTGCTGGGTGCTCAGTACCCAGGGTGCTGTGTGCTCAGTGCTCGGGGTGCTGGGGGCTCAGTGCTCTGGGTGCTGGGTGCTCAGTGCTCGGGGCGCTGGGTGCTCTGTGCTCGGGGTGCTCGGAGCTCAGTACTCAGGGTGCTGGGTGCTCAGTACTCAGGGTTCTGGGTGCTTAGTGCTCAGGGTGCTGGGTGCTCAGTGCTCAGGGTGCTGGGTGCTCAGTGCTCTGGGTGCTGGGTGCTCAGTGCTCTTGGTGCTGGGTGCTCCGTGCTTAGGGTGCAGGGTGCTCAGTGCTCAGGGTGCTGGGTGCTCAGTGCTCTTGGTGCTTGGTGCTCAGTGCTTAGGGTGCTGGGTGCTCAGTGCTCAGGGCGCTGGGTGTTCAGTGCTCGGGGTGCTGGGTGCTGAGTGCTCAGGGTGCAGGGTGCTCAGTGCTCGGGGTGCTCGGTGCTCAGTGCTCAGGGTCCTGGGTGCTCAGTACTCAGGGTCCTGGGTGCTTTGTACTCAGGGTGCTCAGTGCTCAGTACACAGGGTGCTGGGTGCTCAGTGCTCGGGGTGCTGGTTGCTCAGTGCTCAGTACTCAGGGTGCTGGGTGCTCAGTGCTCGGGGTGCTTGGTGCTCAGTACTCAGGGTGCTGGGTGCTCAGTGCACGGGGTGCTGGGTGCTCAGTGCTCAGGGTGCTGGGTGCTCAGTGTACGGGGTGCTGGGTGCTCAGTACTCAGGGTGCTTAGTGCTCGGGGAGCTCGGTGCTCAATACTCAGGGTGCTGGGTGCTCAGTACTCAGTGCTCGGGGTCCTGGGTGCTCCGTGCTCGGGGTGCTGGGTGCTCAGTGCTCTGGGTGCTTAGTGCTCAGTACTCAGGGTGCTGGGTGCTCAGTACTCAGGGTGCTCAGTGCTCGGGGTGCTGGGTGCTCAGTACTCAGGGTGCTGGGTGCTCAGTACTCAGGGTGCTGGGTGCTCAGTACTCAGGGTGCTGGGTGCTCAGTGCTCAGGGTCCTCGGTGCTCAGTACTCAGGGTGCTCAGTGCTCATTACTCAGCGTGCTTTGTGCTCAGTGCTCAGGGTGCTGGGTGCTCAGTACTCAGTGTGCTGGGTGCTCAGTACTCAGGGTGCTGGGGGCTCAGTACTCAGGGTGCTGGGTGCTCAGTACACAGGGTGCTGGGTGCTCAGTACTCAGGGGGCTGGATGCTCAGTACTCAGGGTGCTGGGGGCTCAGTACTCAGGGTGCTGGGTGCTCAGTACTCAGGGTGCTCTGTTCTCAGTACTCAGGGTGCTGGGTGCTCATTCTCGGGGTGCTGGGTGCTCAGTGCTCGGGGTGCTTGGTGCTCAGTACTAAGGGTGCTGGGTGCTCATTACTCAGCGTGCTTTGTGCTCAGTGCTCAGGGTGCTGGGTGCTCAGTACTCAGTGTGCTGGGTGCTCAGTACTCAGGGTGCTGGGGGCTCAGTACTCAGGGTGCTGGGTGCTCAGTACTCAGGGTGCTGGGTGCTCAGTACTCAGGGTGCTGGGTGCTCAGTACTCAGGGTGCTGGGGGCTCAGTACTCACGGTTCTGGGTGCTCAGTACTCAGGGTGCTCGGTGCTCAGTTCTCAGGGTGCTCGCTGCTCAGTGTTTGGGGTGCTGGGTGCTCAGTACTCAGCGTGCTGGGTGCTCAGTGCTCAGGGTGCTGGGTGATCAGTGCTCAGGGTGCTGGGTGCTCAGTACTCAGTGCTCAGGATGCTGTGTGCTCAGTGCTCTGGGTGCTGGGTGCTCAGTGCTCAGGGTGCTCTGTGCTCAGTACTCACGGTGCTGGGTGCTCAGTACTCAGGGTGCTGGGTGGTCAGTGCTCGGGGTGCACGGTGCTTAGTGCTCGGGGTGCTCGGTGCTCAGTGCTCAGGGTGCTGGGTGCTCAGTACTCAGGGTGCTGGGTTCTCATTACTCAGGGTGCTGGGTGCACAGTGCTAGGGGTGCTGTGTGCTCAGAGCTCGGGGTCTGGGTGCTCAGTACTCAGGGTGCTGGGTGCTCAGTACTCAGGATGCTGGGTGCTCAGTGCTCAGGGTGCTGGGTGCTCAGTGCTCTGGGTGCTGGGTGCTCAGTGCTTAAGGTGCTGGGTGCTCAGTGCTCAGGGTGCTGGGTGTTCAATGCTCGGGGTGCTCGGTGCTCAGTACGCTGGGTGCTCATTACTCAGGGTGCTGGGTGCTCAGTACTCAGGGTGCTGGGTGCTCAGTGCTCGGGGTGCTCGGTGCTCAGTACGCTGGGTGCTCATTACTCAGGGTGCTGGGTGCTCAGTACTCAGGGTGCTGGGTGCTCAGTACTCAGGGTGCTGGGTGCTTAGTACTCAGGGTGCTCAGTGCTCAGTACTTAGGGTGCTCAGTGCTCAGTGCTCGGGGTGCTGGGTGCTCAGTGCTCAGGGTGCTGGGTGCTCAGTGCTCGGGGTGCTGGGTGCTCAGTGCTCAGGGTGCTGGGTGCTAAGTGCTCAGAGTGCTGGGTGCTCAGTACTCCGGGTGCTCGGTGCTCAGTACTCAGAGTGCTCAGTGCTCAGTACTCAGCGTGCTTTGTGCTCAGTGCTCAGGGTGCTGGGTGCTCAGTACTCAGGGTGCTGGGTGCTCAGTACTCAGGGTGCTGGGTGCTCAGTACTCAGGGTGCTGGGTGCTCAGTGCTCGGGGTGCTCGGTGATCAGTACTAAGAGTGCTGGGTGCTCAGTGCTCAGGGTACTGGGTACTCAGTACTCAGGGTGCTGGGTGCTCAGTGCTCAGGGTGCTGGGTGCTCAGTGCTCAGGGTGCTGGGTGCTCAGTGCTCGGGGTGCTGGGTGCTCAGTGCTCAGGGTGCTGGGTGCTCAGTGCTGAGGGTGCTCAGTGCTCATTACTCAGCGTGCTTTGTGCTCAGTGCTCAGGGTGCTGGGTGCTCAGTACTCAGTGTGCTGGGTGCTCAGTACTCAGGGTGCTGGGGGCTCAGTACTCAGGGTGCTGGGTGCTCAGTACTCAGGGTGCTGGGTGCTCAGTACTCAGGGTGCTGGGTGCTCAGTACTCAGGGTGCTGGGGGCTCAGTACTCAGGGTGCTGGGTGCTCAGTACTCAGGGTGCTCGGTTCTCAGTACTCAGGCTGCTGGGTGCTCATTCTCGGGGTGCTGGGTGCTCAGTGCTCGGGGTGCTTGGTGCTCAGTACTAAGGGTGCTGGCGGCTCAGTACTCAGGGTGCTGGGTGCTCAGTGCTCAGGGTGCTGGGTGCTCAGTGCTCAGGGTGCTGGGTGCTCAGTACTCAGGGTGCTGGGTGCTCAGTACTTAGGGTGCTCGGTGCTCAGTACTCAGGTTGCTGAGTGCTCAGGGTGCTGGGTACTCAGTACTCAGGGTGCTGGGTGCTCAGTACTCAGGGTTCTGGGTGCTCAGTGCTCAGGGTGCTAGGTGCTCAGTACTCAGGGTGCTGGGTGCTCAGTACTCAGGGTGCTGGGTGCTCAGTACCCAGGGTGCTGTGTGCTCAGTGCTCGGGGTGCTGGGGGCTCAGTGCTCTGGGTGCTGGGTGCTCAGTGCTCGGGGCGCTGGGTGCTCTGTGCTCGGGGTGCTCGGAGCTCAGTACTCAGGGTGCTGGGTGCTCAGTACTCAGGGTTCTGGGTGCTTAGTGCTCAGGGTGCTGGGTGCTCAGTGCTCAGGGTGCTGGGTGCTCAGTGCTCTGGGTGCTGGGTGCTCAGTGCTCTTGGTGCTGGGTGCTCCGTGCTTAGGGTGCAGGGTGCTCAGTGCTCAGGGTGCTGGGTGCTCAGTGCTCTTGGTGCTTGGTGCTCAGTGCTTAGGGTGCTGGGTGCTCAGTGCTCAGGGCGCTGGGTGTTCAGTGCTCGGGGTGCTGGGTGCTGAGTGCTCAGGGTGCAGGGTGCTCAGTGCTCGGGGTGCTCGGTGCTCAGTGCTCAGGGTCCTGGGTGCTCAGTACTCAGGGTCCTGGGTGCTTTGTACTCAGGGTGCTCAGTGCTCAGTACACAGGGTGCTGGGTGCTCAGTGCTCGGGGTGCTGGTTGCTCAGTGCTCAGTACTCAGGGTGCTGGGTGCTCAGTGCTCGGGGTGCTTGGTGCTCAGTACTCAGGGTGCTGGGTGCTCAGTGCACGGGGTGCTGGGTGCTCAGTGCTCAGGGTGCTGGGTGCTCAGTGTACGGGGTGCTGGGTGCTCAGTACTCAGGGTGCTTAGTGCTCGGGGAGCTCGGTGCTCAATACTCAGGGTGCTGGGTGCTCAGTACTCAGTGCTCGGGGTCCTGGGTGCTCCGTGCTCGGGGTGCTGGGTGCTCAGTGCTCTGGGTGCTTAGTGCTCAGTACTCAGGGTGCTGGGTGCTCAGTACTCAGGGTGCTCAGTGCTCGGGGTGCTGGGTGCTCAGTACTCAGGGTGCTGGGTGCTCAGTACTCAGGGTGCTGGGTGCTCAGTACTCAGGGTGCTGGGTGCTCAGTGCTCAGGGTCCTCGGTGCTCAGTACTCAGGGTGCTCAGTGCTCATTACTCAGCGTGCTTTGTGCTCAGTGCTCAGGGTGCTGGGTGCTCAGTACTCAGTGTGCTGGGTGCTCAGTACTCAGGGTGCTGGGGGCTCAGTACTCAGGGTGCTGGGTGCTCAGTACACAGGGTGCTGGGTGCTCAGTACTCAGGGGGCTGGATGCTCAGTACTCAGGGTGCTGGGGGCTCAGTACTCAGGGTGCTGGGTGCTCAGTACTCAGGGTGCTCTGTTCTCAGTACTCAGGGTGCTGGGTGCTCATTCTCGGGGTGCTGGGTGCTCAGTGCTCGGGGTGCTTGGTGCTCAGTACTAAGGGTGCTGGGTGCTCATTACTCAGCGTGCTTTGTGCTCAGTGCTCAGGGTGCTGGGTGCTCAGTACTCAGTGTGCTGGGTGCTCAGTACTCAGGGTGCTGGGGGCTCAGTACTCAGGGTGCTGGGTGCTCAGTACTCAGGGTGCTGGGTGCTCAGTACTCAGGGTGCTGGGTGCTCAGTACTCAGGGTGCTGGGGGCTCAGTACTCACGGTTCTGGGTGCTCAGTACTCAGGGTGCTCGGTGCTCAGTTCTCAGGGTGCTCGCTGCTCAGTGTTTGGGGTGCTGGGTGCTCAGTACTCAGCGTGCTGGGTGCTCAGTGCTCAGGGTGCTGGGTGATCAGTGCTCAGGGTGCTGGGTGCTCAGTACTCAGTGCTCAGGATGCTGTGTGCTCAGTGCTCTGGGTGCTGGGTGCTCAGTGCTCAGGGTGCTCTGTGCTCAGTACTCACGGTGCTGGGTGCTCAGTACTCAGGGTGCTGGGTGGTCAGTGCTCGGGGTGCACGGTGCTTAGTGCTCGGGGTGCTCGGTGCTCAGTGCTCAGGGTGCTGGGTGCTCAGTACTCAGGGTGCTGGGTTCTCATTACTCAGGGTGCTGGGTGCACAGTGCTAGGGGTGCTGTGTGCTCAGAGCTCGTGGTCTGGGTGCTCAGTACTCAGGGTGCTGGGTGCTCAGTACTCATCATGCTGGGTGCTCAGTGCTCAGGGTGCTGGGTGCTCAGTGCTCTGGGTGCTGGGTGCTCAGTGCTTAAGGTGCTGGGTGCTCAGTGCTCAGGGTGCTGGGTGTTCAATGCTCGGGGTGCTGGGTGCTGAGTGCTCAGGGTGCAGGGTGCTCAGTGCTCGGGGTGCTCGGTGCTCAGTGCTCAGGGTCCTGGGTGCTCAGTACTCAGGGTGCTGGGTGCTTTGTACTCAGGGTGCTCAGTGCTCAGTACACAGGGTGCTGGGTGCTCAGTGCTCGGGGTGCTGGGTGCTCAGTGCTCAGTACTCAGGGTGCTGGGTGCTCAGTACTCAGGGTGCTGGGTGCTCAGTGCTCGGGTGCTGGGTGCTCAGTGCTCAGGGTGCTGGGTGATCAGTGATCGGGGTGCTGGGTGCTCAGTACTCAGGGTGCTCAGTGCTCGGGGAGCTCGGTGCTCAGTACTCAGGGTGCTGGGTGCTCAGTACTCAGTGCTCGGGGTCCTGGGTGCTCCGTGCTCGGGGTGCTGGGTGCTCAGTGCTCTGGGTGCTTAGTGCTCAGTACTCAGAGTGCTGGGTGCTCAGTACTCAGGGTGCTCAGTGCTCGGGGTGCTGGGTGCTCAGTACTCAGGGTGCTGGGTGCTCAGTACTCAGGGTGCTGGGTGCTCAGTGCTCAGGGTCCTCGGTGCTCAGTACTAAGGGTGCTCAGTGCTCATTACTCAGCGTGCTTTGTGCTCAGTGCTCAGGGTGCTGGGTGCTCAGTACTCAGTGTGCTGGGTGCTCAGTACTCAGGGTGCTGGGGGCTCAGTACTCAGGGTGCTGGGTGCTCAGTACTCAGGGTGCTGGGTGCTCAGTACTCAGGGTGCTGGGTGCTCAGTACTCAGGGTGCTGGGGGCTCAGTACTCAGGGTGCTGGGTGCTCAGTACTCAGGGTGCTCGGTTCTCAGTACTCAGGGTGCTGGGTGCTCATTCTCGGGGTGCTAGGTGCTCAGTGCTCGGGGTGCTTGGTGCTCAGTACTAAGGGTGCTGGGGGCTCAGTACTCAGGGTGCTGGGTGCTCAGTGCTCAGGGTACTGGGTGCACAGTGCCCAGGGTGCTGGGTGCTCAGTGCTCAGGGTGCTCAGTACTCAGGGTGCTGTGTGTTCAGTGTTCAGGGTACTGGGTGCTCAGTACTCAGGGTGCTTGGTGCTCAGTACTCAGGGTGCTGGGTGCTCAGTACTCGGGGTGCTGGGTGCTCAGTACTCGGGGTGCTGGGTGCACAGTGCTCAGGGTGCTGGGTGCTCAGTGCTTGGGGTGCTGGGTGCTCAGTGCTCAGGCTGCTGGCTGCTCAGTGCTCAGGGTGCTGGGTGCTCAGTACTCAGGGTGCTCAGTGCTCAGTACTCGGCGTGATTTGTGCTCAGTGCTCAGGGTGCTGGGTGCTCAGTACTCAGGGTGCTGGGTGCTCAGTACTCAGGGTGCTGGGTGCTCAGTACTCAGGGTGCTGGGTGCTCAGTGCTCGGGTTGCTCGGTGATCAGTACTAAGAGTGCTGGGTGCTCAGTGCTCAGGGTACTGGGTACTCAGTACTCAGGGAGCTGGGTGCTCAGTGCTCAGGGTGCTGGGAGCTCAGTGCTCAGGGTGCTGGGTGCTCAGTGCTCGGGGTGCTGGGTGCTCAGTGCTCAGGGTGGTGTGTGCTCAGTGCTCAGTGCTCAGGGTGCTGGGTGCTCAGTGCTCAGGGTGCTGGGTGCTCAGTGCTCGGGGTGCTGGGTGCTCAGTGCTCGGGGTGCTGGGTGCTCAGTGCTCGGGGTGCTGGGGGCTCAGTACTCAGGGTGCTGGGTGCTCAGTACTCAGTGTGTTCGGTGCTCAGTACTCAGGGTGCTCAGTGCTCAGTACTCAGGGTGCTGGGTGCTCAGTGCTCGGGGTGCTGGGTGCTCAGTACTCGGGGTGCTGGGTGCTCAGTACTCAGGGTGCTGGGTGCTCAGTGCTCAGGGTGCTGGGTGCTCAGTACTCAGGGTGCTGGGTGCTCATTACTTAGGGTGATCGGTGCTCAGTACTCAGGTTGCTGAGTGCTCAGGGTGCTGGGTACTCAGTACTCAGGGTGCTGGGTGCTCAGTACTCAGGGTGCTGGGTGCTCAGTTCTCAGGGTGCTGGGTGCTCAGTACTCAGGGTGCTGGGTGCTCAGTACTCAGGGTGCTGGGTGCTCAGTGCTCGGGGTGCTGGGTGCTCAGTGCTCGGGGTGCTGGGGGCTCAGTGCTCGGGGTGCTGGGTGCTCAGTGCTCGGGGCGCTGGGTGCTCTGTGCTCCGGGTGCTCGGAGCTCAGTACTCAGGGTGCTGGGTGCTCAGTGCTCGGGGTGCTCGGTGCTCAGTACTCAGGGTGCTGGGTGCTTAGTGCTCGGGGTGCTGGGTGCTCAGTACTCAGGGTGCTGCGTGCTCAGTACTCAGGGTGCTGGGTGATCTGTACTCAGGGTGCTGGGTGATCTGTACTCGGGTGCCGGGTGCTCAGTGCTCAGGTTGCTGGGTGCTCAGTGCTCGGGGTGCTGGGTGCTCAGTGCTCAGTACTCAGGGTGCTGGGTGCTCAGTGCTCGGGGTGCTGGGTGCTCAGTGCTCAGTACTCAGGGTGCTGGGTGCTCAGTGCTCAGGGTGCTGGGTGCTCAGTGCTCAGGGTGCTGGGTGCTCAGTGCTCAGGGTGTTGGGTACTCAGTGCTCAGGGAGCTGGGTACTCAGTGCTCGGGGTGCTGGGTGCTCAGTACTCAGGGTGCTGGGTGCTCAGTACTCAGGGTGCTCAGTGCTCAGTACTCAGGGTGCTCAGTGCTCAGTACTCAGGGTGCTCAGTGCTCTGTGTGCTGTGTGCTCAGTTCTCGGGGTGCTGGGTGCTCAGTCCTCAGGGTGCTGGGTGCTCAGTGCTCAGGGTGCTCGGTGCTCAGTGCTCAGGGTGCTGGGTGCTCAGTACTCAGGGTGCTGGGTGCTCAGTGCTCGGGGTGCTGGGTGCTCAGTACTCAGGGTGCTGGGTGCTCACTGCTCAGGGTGCTGGGTGCTCAGTGCTCAGGGTGCTCGGTGCTTTGTACTCAGGGTGCTCGGTGCTCGGGGTGCTGGGTGCTCAGTGCTCGGGGTGCTGGGTGCTCAGTGCTCGGGGTGCTGGGTGCTCAGTGCTCGGGGTGCTGGGTGCTCAGTGCTCGGGGTGCTGGGTGCTCAGTGCTCGGGGTGCTGGGTGCTCAGTGCTCAGGGTTCTGGGTGCTCAGTGCTCGGGGTGCTGGGTGCTCAGTACTCGGGGTGCTCGGTGCTCAGTACTCAGGTTGCTGGGTGCTCAGTGCTCAGGGTGCTGGGTGCTCAGTACTCAGGGTGCTGGGTGCTCGGTGCTCAGTACGCTGGGTGCTCAGTACTCAGGGTGCTGGCTGCTGAGTACTCAGGGTGCTCGGTGCTCGGGGAGCTCGGTGCTCAGTACTCAGGGTGCTGGGTGCTCAGTACTCAGTGCTCGGGGTCCTGGGTGCTCCGTGCTCGGGGTGCTGGGTGCTCAGTGCTCTGGGTGCTTAGTGCTCAGTACTAAGTGTGCTGGGTGCTCAGTACTCAGGGTGCTCAGTGCTCGGGGTGCTGGGTGCTCAGTACTCAGGGTGCTGGGTGCTCAGTTCTCAGGGTGCTGGGTGCTCATTCTCGGGGTGCTGGGTGCTCAGTGCTCGGGGTGCTGGGTGCTCAGTACTCAGGGTGCTGGGTGCTCCGTACTCAGGGTGCTGGGTGCTCATTACTTAGGGTGCTCGGTGCTCAGTACTCAGGTTGCTGAGTGCTCAGGGTGCTGGCTACTCAGTACTCAGGGTGCTGGGTGCTCAGTACTCAGGGTGCTGGGTGCTCAGTGCTCAGGGTGCTGGGTGCTCAGTACTCAGGGTGCTGGGTGCTCAGTACTCAGGGTGCTGGGTGCTCAGTGCTCGGGGTGCTGGGTGCTCAGTGCTCGGGGTGCTGGGGGCTCATTGCTCGGGGTGCTGGGTGCTCAGTGCTCGGGGCGCTGGGTGCTCTGTGCTCGGGGTGCTCGGAGCTCAGTACACAGGGTGCTGGGTGCTCAGTGCTCGGGGTGCTCGGTGCTCAGTACTCAGGGTTCTGGGTGCTTAGTGCTCGGGGTGCTGGGTGCTCAGTACTCAGGGTGCTGCGTGCTCAGTACTCAGGGTGCTGGGTGATCAGTACTCAGGGTGCTGGGTGATCTGTACTCGGGTGCTGGGTGCTCAGTGCTCAGGGTGCTGGGTGCTCAGTGCTCGGGGTGCTGGGTGCTCAGTGCTCAGTACTCAGGGTGCTGGGTGCTCAGTGCTCGGGGTGCTGGGTGCTCAGTGCTCAGTACTCAGGGTGCTGGGTGCTCAGTGCTCAGGGTGCTGGGTGCTCAGTGCTCAGGGTGCTGGGTGCTCAGTGCTCAGGGTGCTGGGTACTCAGTGCTCAGGGAGCTGGGTACTCAGTGCTCGGGGTGCTGGGTGCTCAGTACTCAGGGTGCTGGGTGCTCAGTACTCAGGGAGCTCAGTGCTCAGTACTCAGGGTGCTCAGTGCTCAGTACTCAGGGTGCTCAGTGCTCTGTGTGCTGTGTGCTCAGTGCTCGGGGTGCTGGGTGCTCAGTCCTCAGGGTGCTGGGTGCTCAGTGCTCAGGGTGCTCGGTGCTCAGTGCTCAGGGTGCTGGGTGCTCAGTACTCAGGGTGCTGGGTGCTCAGTGCTCGGGGTGCTGGGTGCTCAGTACTCAGGGTGCTGGGTGCTCACTGCTCAGGGTGCTGGGTGCTCAGTGCTCAGGGTGCTCGGTGCTTTGTACTCAGGGTGCTCGGTGCTCGGGTTGCTGGGTGCTCAGTGCTCGGGGTGCTGGGTGCTCAGTGCTCGGGGTGCTGGGTGCTCAGTGCTCGGGGTGCTGGGTGCTCAGTGCTCAGGGTTCTGGGTGCTCAGTGCTCGGGGTGCTGGGTGCTCAGTACTCGGGGTGCTCGGTGCTCAGTACTCAGGTTGCTGGGTGCTCAGTGCTCAGGGTGCTGGGTGCTCAGTACTCAGGGTGCTGGGTGCTCGGTGCTCAGTACGCTGGGTGCTCAGTACTCAGGGTGCTGTCTGCTGAGTACTCAGGGTGCTCGGTGCTCAGTAATCAGGGTGCTGGGTGCTCAGTGCTCGGGGTGCTGGGTGCTCATTACTCAGGGTGCTGGGTGCTCAGTACTCAGGGTGCTCAGTGCTCGGGGTGCTGGGTGCTCAGTACTCAGGGTGCTGGGTGCTCAATGCTCGGGGTGCTGGGTGCTCAGTGCTCAGGGTGCTGGGTGCTCAGTGATCGGGGTGCTGGTTGCTCAGTACTCAGGGTGCTCAGTGCTCGGGGAGCTCGGTGCTCAGTACTCAGGGTGCTGGGTGCTCAGTACTCAGTGCTCGGGGTCCTGGGTGCTCCGTGCTCAGGGTGCTGGGTGCTCAGTGCTCTGGGTGCTTAGTGCTCAGTACTAAGGGTGCTGGGTGCTCAGTACTCAGGGTGCTCAGTGCTCGGGGTGCTGGGTGCTCAGTACTCAGGGTGCTGGGTGCTCAGTACTCAGGGTGCTGGGTGCTCATTCTCGGGGTGCTGGGTGCTCAGTGCTCGGGGTGCTGGGTGCTCAGTACTCAGGGTGCTGGGTGCTCAGTACTCAGGCTGCTGGGGGCTCAGTACTCAGGGTGCTGGGTGCTCAGTACTCAGGGTGCTCGGTTCTCAGTACTCAGGGTGCTGGGAGCTCATTCTCGGGGTGCTGGGTGCTCAGTGCTCGGGGTGCTGGGTGCTCAGTACTCATTGTGCTGGGGGCTCAGTACTCAGGGTGGTGGGTGCTCAGTACTCAGGGTGATCTGTTCTCAGTACTCAGGGTGCTGGGTGCTCAGTGCTCGGGGTGCTGTGTGCACAGTGCTCAGGGTGCTGGGTGCTCAGTGCTCGGGGTGCTCAGTACTCAGGGTGCTGTGTGTTCAGTGCTCAGGGTACTGGGTGCTCAGTACTCAGGGTGCTTGGTGCTCAGTACTCAGGGTGCTGGTTGCTCAGTACTCGGGGTGCTGGGTGCTCAGTACTCGGGGTGCTGGGTGCACAGTGCTCAGGGTGCTGGCTGCTCAGTGCTCAGGGTGCTGGGTGCTCAGTACTCAGGGTGCTCAGTGCTCAGTACTCAGCGTTCTTGGTGCTCAGTGCTCAGGGTCCTCGGTGCTCAGTACTCAGGGTGCTCAGTGCTCGGAGAGCTCGGTGCTCAGTACTCAGGGTGCTGGGTGCTCAGTACTCAGTGCTCGGGGTCCTGGGTGCTCCGTGCTCGGGGTGCTGGGTGCTCAGTGCTCTGGGTGCTTAGTGCTCAGTACTAAGTGTGCTGGGTGCTCAGTACTCAGGGTGCTCAGTGCTCGGGGTGCTGGGTGCTCAGTACTCAGGGTGCTGGGTGCTCAGTTCTCAGGGTGCTGGGTGCTCATTCTCGGGGTGCTGGGTGCTCAGTGCTCGGGGTGCTGGGTGCTCAGTACTCAGGGTGCTGGGTGCTCCGTACTCAGGGTGCTGGGTGCTCATTACTTAGGGTGCTCTGTGCTCAGTACTCAGGTTGCTGAGTGCTCAGGGTGCTGGCTACTCAGTACTCAGGGTGCTGGGTGCTCAGTACTCAGGGTGCTGGGTGCTCAGTGCTCAGGGTGCTGGGTGCTCAGTACTCAGGGTGCTGGGTGCTCAGTACTCAGGGTGCTGGGTGCTCAGTGCTCGGGGTGCTGGGTGCTCAGTGCTCGGGGTGCTGGGGGCTCATTGCTCGGGGTGCTGGGTGCTCAGTTCTCGGGGCGCTGGGTGCTCTGTGCTCGGGGTGCTCGGAGCTCAGTACACAGGGTGCTGGGTGCTCAGTGCTCGGGGTGCTCGGTGCTCAGTACTCAGGGTTCTGGGTGCTTAGTGCTCGGGGTGCTGGGTGCTCAGTACTCAGGGTGCTGCGTGCTCAGTACTCAGGGTGCTGGGTGATCAGTACTCAGGGTGCTGGGTGATCTGTACTCGGGTGCTGGGTGCTCAGTGCTCAGGGTGCTGGGTGCTCAGTGCTCGGGGTGCTGGGTGCTCAGTGCTCAGTACTCAGGGTGCTGGGTGCTCAGTGCTCGGGGTGCTGGGTGCTCAGTGCTCAGTACTCAGGGTGCTGGGTGCTCAGTGCTCAGGGTGCTGGGTGCTCAGTGCTCAGGGTGCTGGGTGCTCAGTGCTCAGGGTGCTGGGTACTCAGTGCTCAGGGAGCTGGGTACTCAGTGCTCGGGGTGCTGGGTGCTCAGTACTCAGGGTGCTGGGTGCTCAGTACTCAGGGAGCTCAGTGCTCAGTACTCAGGGTGCTCAGTGCTCAGTACTCAGGGTGCTCAGTGCTCTGTGTGCTGTGTGCTCAGTGCTCGGGGTGCTGGGTGCTCAGTCCTCAGGGTGCTGGGTGCTCAGTGCTCAGGGTGCTCGGTGCTCAGTGCTCAGGGTGCTGGGTGCTCAGTACTCAGGGTGCTGGGTGCTCAGTGCTCGGGGTGCTGGGTGCTCAGTACTCAGGGTGCTGGGTGCTCACTGCTCAGGGTGCTGGGTGCTCAGTGCTCAGGGTGCTCGGTGCTTTGTACTCAGGGTGCTCGGTGCTCGGGTTGCTGGGTGCTCAGTGCTCGGGGTGCTGGGTGCTCAGTGCTCGGGGTGCTGGGTGCTCAGTGCTCGGGGTGCTGGGTGCTCAGTGCTCAGGGTTCTGGGTGCTCAGTGCTCGGGGTGCTGGGTGCTCAGTACTCGGGGTGCTCGGTGCTCAGTACTCAGGTTGCTGGGTGCTCAGTGCTCAGGGTGCTGGGTGCTCAGTACTCAGGGTGCTGGGTGCTCGGTGCTCAGTACGCTGGGTGCTCAGTACTCAGGGTGCTGTCTGCTGAGTACTCAGGGTGCTCGGTGCTCAGTAATCAGGGTGCTGGGTGCTCAGTGCTCGGGGTGCTGGGTGCTCATTACTCAGGGTGCTGGGTGCTCAGTACTCAGGGTGCTCAGTGCTCGGGGTGCTGGGTGCTCAGTACTCAGGGTGCTGGGTGCTCAATGCTCGGGGTGCTGGGTGCTCAGTGCTCAGGGTGCTGGGTGCTCAGTGATCGGGGTGCTGGTTGCTCAGTACTCAGGGTGCTCAGTGCTCGGGGAGCTCGGTGCTCAGTACTCAGGGTGCTGGGTGCTCAGTACTCAGTGCTCGGGGTCCTGGGTGCTCCGTGCTCAGGGTGCTGGGTGCTCAGTGCTCTGGGTGCTTAGTGCTCAGTACTAAGGGTGCTGGGTGCTCAGTACTCAGGGTGCTCAGTGCTCGGGGTGCTGGGTGCTCAGTACTCAGGGTGCTGGGTGCTCAGTACTCAGGGTGCTGGGTGCTCATTCTCGGGGTGCTGGGTGCTCAGTGCTCGGGGTGCTGGGTGCTCAGTACTCAGGGTGCTGGGTGCTCAGTACTCAGGCTGCTGGGGGCTCAGTACTCAGGGTGCTGGGTGCTCAGTACTCAGGGTGCTCGGTTCTCAGTACTCAGGGTGCTGGGAGCTCATTCTCGGGGTGCTGGGTGCTCAGTGCTCGGGGTGCTGGGTGCTCAGTACTCATTGTGCTGGGGGCTCAGTACTCAGGGTGGTGGGTGCTCAGTACTCAGGGTGATCTGTTCTCAGTACTCAGGGTGCTGGGTGCTCAGTGCTCGGGGTGCTGTGTGCACAGTGCTCAGGGTGCTGGGTGCTCAGTGCTCGGGGTGCTCAGTACTCAGGGTGCTGTGTGTTCAGTGCTCAGGGTACTGGGTGCTCAGTACTCAGGGTGCTTGGTGCTCAGTACTCAGGGTGCTGGTTGCTCAGTACTCGGGGTGCTGGGTGCTCAGTACTCGGGGTGCTGGGTGCACAGTGCTCAGGGTGCTGGCTGCTCAGTGCTCAGGGTGCTGGGTGCTCAGTACTCAGGGTGCTCAGTGCTCAGTACTCAGCGTTCTGGGTGCTCAGTGCTCAGGGTCCTCGGTGCTCAGTACTCAGGGTGCTCAGTGCTCAGTACTCAGCGTGCTTTGTGCTCAGTGCTCAGGGTGCTGGGTGCTCAGTACTAAGGGTGCTGGGTGCTCAGTACTCAGGGTGCTGGGTGCTCAGTACTCAGGGTGCTGGGTGCTCAGTGCTCGGGGTGCTCGGTGATCAGTACTCAGGGTGCTGGGTGCTCAGTGCTCTTGGTGCTGGGTGCTCAGTGCTCGGGGTGCTGGGTGCTCAGTGCTCGGGGTGCTGGGTGCTCAGTACTCAGGGTGCTGGGTGCTCAGTACTCAGGGTGTTCGGTGCTCAGTATTCAGGGTGCTCAGTGCTCAGTACTCAGGGTGCTGGGTACTCAGTGCTCGGGGTGCTGGGTGCTCAGTACTCGGGGTGCTGGGTGCTCAGTACTCAGGGTGCTGGGTACTCAGTGCTCAGGGTGCTGGGTGCTCAGTACTCAGGGTGCTGGGTGCTCAGTACTCAGGGTGCTGGGTGCTCAGTACTCAGGGTGCTCAGTGCTCAGTACTCAGGGTGCTCAGTGCTCAGTACTCAGGGTGCTCAGTGCTCAGTACTCAGGGTGCTCAGTGCTCTGTGTGCTGTGTGCTCAGTTCTCGGGGTGCTGGGTGCTCAGTCCTCAGGGTGCTGGGTGCTCAGTGCTCAGGGTGCTCGGTACTCAGTGCTCAGGGTGCTGGGTGCTCAGTACTCAGGGTGCTGGGTGCTCAGTGCTCGGGGTGCTGGGTGCTCAGTACTCAGGGTGCTGGGTGCTCACTGCTCAGGGTGCTGGGTGCTCAGTGCTCAGGGTGCTCGGTGCTTTGTACTCAGGGTGCTCGGTGCTCGGGGTGCTGGGTGCTCAGTGCTCGGGGTGCTGGGTGCTCAGTGCTCGGGGTGCTGGGTGCTCAGTGCTCGGGGTGCTGGGTGCTCAGTGCTCAGGGTTCTGGGTGCTCAGTGCTCGGGGTGCTGGGTGCTCAGTACTCGGGGTGCTCGGTGCTCAGTACTCAGGTTGCTGGGTGCTCAGTGCTCAGGGTGCTGGGTGCTCAGTACTCAGGGTGCTGGGTGCTCGGTGCTCAGTACGCTGGGTGCTCAGTACTCAGGGTGCTGGCTGCTGAGTACTCAGGGTGCTCGGTGCTCAGTACTCAGGGTGCTGGGTGCTCAGTGCTCGGGGTGCTGGGTGCTCATTACTCAGGGTGCTGGGTGCTCAGTACTCAGGGTGCTCAGTGCTCGGGGTGCTGGGTGCTCAGTACTCAGGGTGCTGGGTGCTCAATGCTCGGGGTGCTGGGTGCTCAGTGCTCAGGGTGCTGGGTGCTCAGTGATCGGGGTGCTGGTTGCTCAGTACTCAGGGTACTCAGTGCTCGGGGAGCTCGGTGCTCAGTACTCAGGGTGCTGGGTGCTCAGTACTCAGTGCTCGGGGTCCTGGGTGCTCCGTGCTCGGGGTGCTGGGTGCTCAGTGCTCTGGGTGCTTAGTGCTCAGTACTAAGTGTGCTGGGTGCTCACTACTCAGGGTGCTCAGTGCTCGGGGTGCTGGGTGCTCATTCTCGGGGTGCTGGGTGCTCAGTGCTCGGGGTGCTGGGTGCTCAGTACTCAGGGTGCTGGGTGCTCCGTACTCAGGGTGCTGGGTGCTCATTACTTAGGGTGCTCGGTGCTCAGTACTCAGGTTGCTGAGTGCTCAGGGTGCTGGGTACTCAGTACTCAGGGTGCTGGGTGCTCAGTACTCAGGGTGCTGGGTGCTCAGTGCTCAGGGTGCTGGGTGCTCAGTACTCAGGGTGCTGGGTGCTCAGTACTCAGGGTGCTGGGTGCTCAGCGCTCGGGGTGCTGGGTGCTCAGTGCTCGGGGTGCTGGGGGCTCATTGCTCGGGGTGCTGGGTGCTCAGTGCTCGGGGCGCTGGGTGCTCTGTGCTCGGGGTGCTCGGAGCTCAGTACACAGGGTGCTGGGTGCTCAGTGCTCGGGGTGCTCGGTGCTCAGTACTCAGGGTGCTGGGTGCTTAGTGCTCGGGGTGCTGGGTGCTCAGTACTCAGGGTGCTGCGTGCTCAGTACTCAGGGTGCTGGGTGCTCAGTACTCAGGGTGCTGGGTGCTCAGTGCTCAGGGTGCTGGGTGCTCAGTGCTCAGGGTGCTGGGTGCTCAGTGCTCGGGGTGCTGGGTGCTCAGTGCTCAGTATTCAGGGTGCTGGGTGCTCAGTGCTCGGGGTGCTGGGTGCTCAGTGCTCAGTACTCAGGGTGCTGGGTGCTCAGTGCTCAGGGTGCTGGGTGCTCAGTGCTCAGGGAGCTGGGTACTCAGTGCTCGGGGTGCTGGGTGCTCAGTACTCAGGGTGCTGGGTGCTCAGTACTCAGGGAGCTCAGTGCTCAGTACTCAGGGTGCTCAGTGCTCAGTACTCAGGGTGCTCAGTGCTCTGTGTGCTGTGTGCTCAGTGCTCGGGGTGCTGGGTGCTCAGTCCTCAGGGTGCTGGGTGCTCAGTGCTCAGGTTGCTCGGTGCTCAGTGCTCAGGGTGCTGGGTGCTCAGTACTCAGGGTGCTGGGTGCTCAGTGCTCAGGGTGCTCGGTGCTTTGTACTCAGGGTGCTCGGTGCTCGGGTTGCTGGGTGCTCAGTGCTCGGGGTGCTGGGTGCTCAGTGCTCGGGGTGCTGGGTGCTCAGTGCTCCGGGTGCTGGGTGCTCAGTGCTCAGGGTTCTGGGTGCTCAGTGCTCGGGGTGCTGGGTGCTCAGTACTCGGGGTGCTCGGTGCTCAGTACTCAGGTTGCTGGGTGCTCAGTGCTCAGGGTGCTGGGTGCTCAGTACTCAGGGTGCTTGGTGCTCGGTGCTCAGTACGCTGGGTGCTCAGTACTCAGGGTGCTGTCTGCTGAGTACTCAGGGTGCTCGGTGCTCAGTAATCAGGGTGCTGGGTGCTCAGTGCTCGGGGTGCTGGGTGCTCATTACTCAGGGTGCTGGGTGCTCAGTACTCAGGGTGCTCAGTGCTCGGGGTGCTGGGTGCTCAGTACTCAGGGTGCTGGGTGCTCAATGCTCGGGGTGCTGGGTGCTCAGTGCTCAGGGTGCTGGGTGCTCAGTGATCGGGGTGCTGGTTGCTCAGTACTCAGGGTGCTCAGTGCTCGGGGAGCTCGGTGCTCAGTACTCAGGGTGCTGGGTGCTCAGTACTCAGTGCTCGGGGTCCTGGGTGCTCCGTGCTCAGGGTGCTGGGTGCTCAGTGCTCTGGGTGCTTAGTGCTCAGTACTAAGGGTGCTGGGTGCTCAGTACTCAGGGTGCTCAGTGCTCGGGGTGCTGGGTGCTCAGTACTCAGGGTGCTGGGTGCTCAGTACTCAGATTGCTGGGTGCTCATTCTCGGGGTGCTGGGTGCTCAGTGCTCGGGGTGCTGGGTGCTCAGTACTCAGGGTGCTGGGTGCTCAGTACTCAGGCTGCTGGGGGCTCAGTACTCAGGGTGCTGGGTGCTCAGTACTCAGGGTGCTCGGTTCTCAGTACTCAGGGTGCTGGGAGCTCATTCTCGGGGTGCTGGGTGCTCAGTGCTCGGGGTGCTGGGTGCTCAGTACTCATTGTGCTGGGGGCTCAGTACTCAGGGTGGTGGGTGCTCAGTACTCAGGGTGATCTGTTCTCAGTACTCAGGGTGCTGGGTGCTCAGTGCTCGGGGTGCTGTGTGCACAGTGCTCAGGGTGCTGGGTGCTCAGTGCTCGGGGTGCTCAGTACTCAGGGTGCTGTGTGTTCAGTGCTCAGGGTACTGGGTGCTCAGTACTCAGGGTGCTTGGTGCTCAGTACTCAGGGTGCTGGTTGCTCAGTATTCGGGGTGCTGGGTGCTCAGTACTCGGGGTGCTGGGTGCACAGTGCTCAGGGTGCTGGCTGTTCAGTGCTCAGGGTGCTGGGTGCTCAGTACTCAGGGTGCTCAGTGCTCAGTACTCAGCGTTCTGGGTGCTCAGTGCTCAGGGTCCTCGGTGCTCAGTACTCAGGGTGCTCAGTGCTCAGTACTCAGCGTGCTTTGTGCTCAGTGCTCAGGGTGCTGGGTGCTCAGTACTAAGGGTGCTGGGTGCTCAGTACTCAGGGTGCTGGGTGCTCAGTACTCAGGGTGCTGGTTGCTCAGTGCTCGGGGTGCTCGGTGATCAGTACTCAGGGTGCTGGGTGCTCAGTGCTCTTGGTGCTGGGTGCTCAGTGCTCGGGGTGCTGGGTGCTCAGTGCTCGGGGTGCTGGGTGCTCAGTACTCAGGGTGCTGGGTGCTCAGTACTCAGGGTGTTCGGTGCTCAGTATTCAGGGTGCTCAGTGCTCAGTACTCAGGGTGCTGCGTGCTCAGTGCTCGGGGTGCTGGGTGCTCAGTACTCGGGGTGCTGGGTGCTCAGTACTCAGGGTGCTGGGTACTCAGTGCTCAGGGTGCTGGGTGCTCAGTACTCAGGTTGCTGGGTGCTCAGTACTTAGGGTGCTCGGTGCTCATTACTCAGGGTGCTGGGTGCTCAGTGCTCAGGGTGCTCAGTGCTCAGTACTCAGCGTGCTTTGTGCTCAGTGCTCAGGATGCTGGGTGCTCAGTACTCAGGGTGCTGGGTGCTCAGTACTCACGGTGCTGGGTGCTCAGTGCTCAGGGTGCTGGGTGCTCAGTACTCAGTGCTCAGGATGCTGGGTGCTCAGTGCTCAGGGTGCTCGGTGCTCAGTACTCAGTGCTCAGGGTGATGGGTGCTCAGTGCTCAGGGTGCTCGGTGCTCAGTGCTCAGGGTCCTGGGTGCTCAGTACTCAGGGTGCTGGGTGCTTAGTACTCAGGGTGCTCAGTGCTCAGTACACAGGGTGCTGGGTGCTCAGTGCTCGGGGTGCTGGGTGCTCAGTGCTCAGTACTCAGGGTGCTGGGTGCTCAGTGCTCGGGGTGCTGGGTGCTCAGTACTCAGCGTGCTGGGTGCTCAGTACTCAGGGTGCTGGGTGCGCAGTGCTCAGAGTGCTGGGTGCTCAGTGCTCAGGGTGCTATGTGCTCAGTGATCGGGGTGCTGGGTGCTCAGTGCTCAGGGTGCTGGCTGCTCAGTGCTCAGGGTGCTGGGTGCTCAGTGCTCAGGGTGCTCGGTGCTCAGTACTCAGTGCTCAGGGTGATGGGTGCTCAGTGCTCGGGGTGCTCGGTGCTCAGTGCTCAGGGTCCTGGGTGCTCAGTACTCAGCGTGCTGGGTGCTCAGTGCTCAGGGTGCTGGGTGGTCAGTGCTCAGGGTGCTATGTGCTCAGTGATCGGGGTGCTGGGTGCTCAGTACTCAGGGTGCTCAGTGCTCGGGGAGCTCGGTGCTCAGTTCTCAGGGTGCTCGGTGCTCAGTGTTTGGGGTGCTGGGTGCTCAGTACTCAGGGTGATGCGTGCTCAGTGCTCAGGGTGCTGGGTGCTCAGTGCTCAGGGTGCTGGGTGCTCAGTACTCAGTGCTCAGGATGCTGGGTGCTCAGTGCTCAGGGTGCTGGGTGCTCAGTGCTCAGGGTGCTGGGTGCTCAGTACTCAGGGTGCTGGGTGCTCAGTACTTAGGGTGCTCGGTGATCATTACTCAGGGTGCTGGGTGCTCAGTGCTCAGGGTGCTCAGTGCTCAGTACTCAGCGTGCTTTGTGCTCAGTGCTCAGGATGCTGGCTGCTCAGTACTCAGGGTGCTGGGTGCTCAGTACTCACGGTGCTGGGTGCTCAGTGCTCAGGGTGCTGGGTGCTCAGTACTCAGTGCTCAGGATGCTGGGTGCTCAGTGCTCAGGGTGCTCGGTGCTCAGTACTCAGTGCTCAGGGTGATGGGTGCTCAGTGCTCAGGGTGCTCGGTGCTCAGTGCTCAGGGTCCTGGGTGCTCAGTACTCAGGGTGCTGGGTGCTTAGTACTCAGGGTGCTCAGTGCTCAGTACACAGGGTGCTGGGTGCTCAGTGCTCGGGGTGCTGGGTGCTCAGTGCTCAGTACTCAGGGTGCTGGGTGCTCAGTGCTCGGGGTGCTGGGTGCTCAGTACTCAGCGCGCTGGGTGCTCAGTACTCAGGGTGCTGGGTGCGCAGTGCTCAGAGTGCTGGGTGCTCAGTGCTCAGGGTGCTATGTGCTCAGTGATCGGGGTGCTGGGTGCTCAGTGCTCAGGGTGCTGGCTGCTCAGTGCTCAGGGTGCTGGGTGCTCAGTGCTCAGGGTGCTCGGTGCTCAGTACTCAGTGCTCAGGGTGATGGGTGCTCAGTGCTCGGGGTGCTCGGTGCTCAGTGCTCAGGGTCCTGGGTGCTCAGTACTCAGGGTGCTGGGTGCTTAGTACTCAGGGTGCTCAGTCCTCAGTACACAGGGTGCTGGGTGCTCAGTGCTCGGGGTGCTGGGTGCTCAGTGCTCAGTACTCAGGGTGCTGGGTGCTCAGTGCTCAGGGTGCTGGGTGCTCAGTACTCAGCGTGCTGGGTGCTCAGTGCTCAGGGTGCTGGGTGGTCAGTGCTCAGGGTGCTATGTGCTCAGTGATCGGGGTGCTGGGTGCTCAGTACTCAGGGTGCTCAGTGCTCGGGGAGCTCGGTGCTCAGTTCTCAGGGTGCTCGGTGCTCAGTGTTTGGGGTGCTGGGTGCTCAGTACTCAGGGTGATGCGTGCTCAGTGCTCAGGGTGCTGGGTGCTCAGTGCTCAGGGTGCTGGGTGCTCAGTACTCAGTGCTCAGGATGCTGGGTGCTCAGTGCTCAGGGTGCTGGGTGCTCAGTGCTCAGGGTGCTCAGTGTTCAGTGCTCAGTACTCAGTGTGCTGGGTGCTCAGTACTCAGGGTGCTGGGTGCTCAGTGCTCGGGGTGCTGGGTGCTCAGTACTTAGGGTGCTGGGTGCTCAGTGCTCGGGGTGCTGGGTCCTCAGTACTCAGGGTGCTGGGTGCTCAGTACTCAGGGTGCTGGGTCCTCAGTGCTCAGGGTGCTGGGTGCTCAGTACTCAGTGTGTTCAGTGCTCATGGTGCTGGGTGCTCAGAACTCAGGGTGCTGGGTGCTCAGTACTCAGGGTGCTGGGTGCTCAGTACTCAGGGTGCTTGGTGCTCAGTACTCAGGGTGCTGGGTGCTCCGTGCTCAGGGTGCTCGGTGCTCAGTACTCATGGTGCTGGGTGCTCATTCTCGGGGTGCTGGGTGCTCAGTACTCAGGTTGCTCAGTACTCTGGGTGCTCGGTGCTCAGTACTCATGGTGCTGGGTGCTCAGTACTCAGGGTGCTAGGTGCTCAGTTCTCAGGGTGCTCGGTGCTCAGTGTTTGGGGTGCTGGGTGCTCAGTACTCAGGGTGCTGGGTGCTCAGTGCTTGGGGTGCTCGGTGCTCAGTACTCAGGGTGCTGTGTGCTCAGTACTCGGGGTGCTGCTTGCTCAGTGCTCAGGGTGCTGGGTGCTCAGTGCTCGGGGTGCTGGGTGCTCAGTGCTCAGGGTGCTGGCTGCTCAGTGCTCAGGGTGCTGGGTGCTCAGTACTCAGGGTGCTCGGTGCTCAGTACTCAGGGTGCTCAGTGCTCAGTACTCAGCGTGCTGGGTACTCAGTGCTCAGGGTGCTCGGTGGTCAGTACTCGGGGTGCTGGGAGCTCAGTGCTCGGGGTGCTGGGTGCTCAGTGCTCAGTACTCAGGGTGCTGGGTGCTCAGTGCTCGGGGTGCTGGGTGCTCAGTACTCAGGGTGCTGGGTGCTGAGTGCTCGGGGTGCTGGGTGCTCAGTGCTCAGGGTGCTGGGTGCTTAGTGATCGGGGTGCTGGGTGCTCAGTACTCAGGGTGCTGGGTGCTCAGTACTCAGTGCTCGGGGTCCTGGGTGCTCCGTGCTCGGGGTGCTGGGTGCTCAGTGCTCTGGGTGCTTAGTGCTCAGTACTCAGGGTGCTGGGTGCTCAGTACTCAGGGTGCTCAGTGCTCGGGGTGCTGGGTGCTCAGTACTCAGGGTGCTGGGTGCTCAGTACTCAGGGTGCTGGGTACTCAGTGCTCAGGGTGCTGGGTGCTTAGTACTCAGGGTGCTCAGTGCTCAGTACACAGGGTGCTGGGTGCTCAGTGCTCGGGGTGCTGGGTGCTCAGTGCTCAGTACTCAGGGTGCTGGGTGCTCAGTGCTCGGGGTGCTGGGTGCTCAGTACTCAGCGCGCTGGGTGCTCAGTACTCAGGGTGCTGGGTGCGCAGTGCTCAGAGTGCTGGGTGCTCAGTGCTCAGGGTGCTATGTGCTCAGTGATCGGGGTGCTGGGTGCTCAGTGCTCAGGGTGCTGGCTGCTCAGTGCTCAGGGTGCTGGGTGCTCAGTGCTCAGGGTGCTCGGTGCTCAGTACTCAGTGCTCAGGGTGATGGGTGCTCAGTGCTCGGGGTGCTCGGTGCTCAGTGCTCAGGGTCCTGGGTGCTCAGTACTCAGGGTGCTGGGTGCTTAGTACTCAGGGTGCTCAGTCCTCAGTACACAGGGTGCTGGGTGCTCAGTGCTCGGGGTGCTGGGTGCTCAGTGCTCAGTACTCAGGGTGCTGGGTGCTCAGTGCTCAGGGTGCTGGGTGCTCAGTACTCAGCGTGCTGGGTGCTCAGTGCTCAGGGTGCTGGGTGGTCAGTGCTCAGGGTGCTATGTGCTCAGTGATCGGGGTGCTGGGTGCTCAGTACTCAGGGTGCTCAGTGCTCGGGGAGCTCGGTGCTCAGTTCTCAGGGTGCTCGGTGCTCAGTGTTTGGGGTGCTGGGTGCTCAGTACTCAGGGTGATGCGTGCTCAGTGCTCAGGGTGCTGGGTGCTCAGTGCTCAGGGTGCTGGGTGCTCAGTACTCAGTGCTCAGGATGCTGGGTGCTCAGTGCTCAGGGTGCTGGGTGCTCAGTGCTCAGGGTGCTCAGTGTTCAGTGCTCAGTACTCAGGGTGCTGGGTGCTCAGTACTCAGGGTGCTGGGTGCTCAGTGCTCGGGGTGCTGGGTGCTCAGTACTTAGGGTGCTGGGTGCTCAGTGCTCGGGGTGCTGGGTCCTCAGTACTCAGGGTGCTGGGTGCTCAGTACTCAGGGTGCTGGGTCCTCAGTGCTCAGGGTGCTGGGTGCTCAGTACTCAGTGTGTTCAGTGCTCATGGTGCTGGGTGCTCAGAACTCAGGGTGCTGGGTGCTCAGTACTCAGGGTGCTGGGTGCTCAGTACTCAGGGTGCTTGGTGCTCAGTACTCAGGGTGCTGGGTGCTCCGTGCTCAGGGTGCTCGGTGCTCAGTACTCATGGTGCTGGGTGCTCATTCTCGGGGTGCTGGGTGCTCAGTACTCAGGTTGCTCAGTACTCTGGGTGCTCGGTGCTCAGTACTCATGGTGCTGGGTGCTCAGTACTCAGGGTGCTAGGTGCTCAGTTCTCAGGGTGCTCGGTGCTCAGTGTTTGGGGTGCTGGGTGCTCAGTACTCAGGGTGCTGGGTGCTCAGTGCTTGGGGTGCTCGGTGCTCAGTACTCAGGGTGCTGTGTGCTCAGTACTCGGGGTGCTGCTTGCTCAGTGCTCAGGGTGCTGGGTGCTCAGTGCTCGGGGTGCTGGGTGCTCAGTGCTCAGGGTGCTGGCTGCTCAGTGCTCAGGGTGCTGGGTGCTCAGTACTCAGGGTGCTCGGTGCTCAGTACTCAGGGTGCTCAGTGCTCAGTACTCAGCGTGCTGGGTACTCAGTGCTCAGGGTGCTCGGTGGTCAGTACTCGGGGTGCTGGGAGCTCAGTGCTCGGGGTGCTGGGTGCTCAGTGCTCAGTACTCAGGGTGCTGGGTGCTCAGTGCTCGGGGTGCTGGGTGCTCAGTACTCAGGGTGCTGGGTGCTGAGTGCTCGGGGTGCTGGGTGCTCAGTGCTCAGGGTGCTGGGTGCTTAGTGATCGGGGTGCTGGGTGCTCAGTACTCAGGGTGCTGGGTGCTCAGTACTCAGTGCTCGGGGTCCTGGGTGCTCCGTGCTCGGGGTGCTGGGTGCTCAGTGCTCTGGGTGCTTAGTGCTCAGTACTCAGGGTGCTGGGTGCTCAGTACTCAGGGTGCTCAGTGCTCGGGGTGCTGGGTGCTCAGTACTCAGGGTGCTGGGTGCTCAGTACTCAGGGTGCTGGGTGCTCAGTGCTCAGGGTCCTCGGTGCTCAGTACTTAGGGTGCTCAGTGCTCATTACTCAGCGTGCTTTGTGCTCAGTGCTCAGGGTGCTGGGTGCTCAGTACTCAGTGTGCTGGGTGCTCAGTACTCAGGGTGCTGGGGGCTCAGTACTCAGGGTGCTGGGTGCTCAGTACTCAGGGTGCTGGATGCTCAGTACTCAGGGTGCTGGGTGTTCAGTACTCAGGGTGCTGGGTGCTCAGTGCTCAGGGTGCTGGGTGCTCAGTGCTCAGGGTGCTGGGTGCTCAGTGCTCAGGGTGTTTGGTGCTCAGTGCTCAGGGTGCTGGGTGCTCAGTGCTCAGGGTGCTGGGTGCTCAGTACTCAGGGTGCTGGGTGCTCAGTGCTCAGGGTGCTGGGTGCTCAGTGCTCGGGGTGCTGGGTGCTCAGTACTCAGGGTGCTGGGTGCTCAGTACTCAGGGTGCTGGGTGCTCAGTACTCGGGGTGCTGGGTGCTCAGTGCTCAGCGTGCTGGGTGCTCAGTACTCAGGGTGCTCGGTGCTCAGTGCTTGGGGTGCTGGGTGCTCAGTACTCAGGGTGCTGGGTGCTCAGTGCTCAGGGTGCTGGGTGCTCAGTGCTCAGGGTGCTGGGTGCTCAGTACTCAGTGCTCAGGATGCTGGGTGCTCAGTGCTCGGGCTGCTGGGTGCTCAGTGCTCAGGGTGCTGGGTGCTCAGTACTCAGGGTGCTGGGTTCTCATTACTCAGGGTGCTGGGTGCACAGTGCTAGGGGTGCTGGGTGCTCAGAGCTCGGGGTCTGGGTGCTCAGTACTCAGGGTGCTGGGTGCTCAGTACTCAGGATGCTGGGTGCTCAGTGCTCAGGGTGCTGGGTGCTCAGTGCTCTGGGTGCTGGGTGCTCAGTGCTTAAGGTGCTGGGTGCTCAGTGCTCTGGGTGCAGGGTGCTCAGTGCTCGGGGTGCTCGGTGCTCAGTGCTCAGGGTCCTGGGTGCTCAGTACTCAGGGTGCTGGGTGCTTTGTACTCAGGGTGCTCAGTGCTCAGTACACAGGGTGCTGGGTGCTCAGTGCTCGGGGTGCTGGGTGCTCAGTGCTCAGTACTCAGGGTGCTGGGTGCTCAGTGCTCGGGGTGCTGGATGCTCAGTACTCAGGGTGCTGGGTGCTCAGTGCTCGGGGTGCTGGGTGCTCAGTGCTCAGGGTGCTGGGTGCTCAGTGATCGGGGTGCTGGGTGCTCAGTACTCAGGGTGCTCAGTGCTCGGGGAGCTCGGTGCTCAGTACTC
This sequence comes from Microtus oregoni, assembly GCF_018167655.1. NCBI lineage: Eukaryota > Metazoa > Chordata > Mammalia > Rodentia > Cricetidae > Microtus > Microtus oregoni. The sequence goes on along the minus strand of NW_024543260.1, from coordinate 1,116,318 downwards.
AGGGTGCTGGGTGCTCAGTACTCAGTGCTCGGGGTCCTGGGTGCTCCGTGCTCGGGGTGCTGGGTGCTCAGTGCTCTGGGTGCTTAGTGCTCAGTACTCAGGGTGCTGGGTGCTCAGTACTCAGGGTGCTCAGTGCTCGGGGTGCTGGGTGCTCAGTACTCAGGGTGCTGGGTGCTCAGTACTCAGGGTGCTGGGTGCTCAGTGCTCAGGGTCCTCGGTGCTCAGTACTAAGGGTGCTCAGTGCTCATTACTCAGCGTGCTTTGTGCTCAGTGCTCAGGGTGCTGGGTGCTCAGTACTCAGTGTGCTGGGTGCTCAGTACTCAGGGTGCTGGGGGCTCAGTACTCAGGGTGCTGGGTGCTCAGTACTCAGGGTGCTGGGTGCTCAGTACTCAGGGTGCTGGGTGCTCAGTACTCAGGGTGCTGGGTGCTCAGTACTCAGGGTGCTGGGTGCTCAGTACTCAGGGTGCTCGGTTCTCAGTACTCAGGGTGCTGGGTGCTCATTCTCGGGGTGCTAGGTGCTCAGTGCTCGGGGTGCTTGGTGCTCAGTACTAAGGGTGCTGGGGGCTCAGTACTCAGGGTGCTGGGTGCTCAGTGCTCAGGGTACTGGGTGCACAGTGCCCAGGGTGCTGGGTGCTCAGTGCTCAGGGTGCTCAGTACTCAGGGTGCTGTGTGTTCAGTGCTCAGGGTACTGGGTGCTCAGTACTCAGGGTGCTTGGTGCTCAGTACTCAGGGTGCTGGGTGCTCAGTACTCGGGGTGCTGGGTGCTCAGTACTCGGGGTGCTGTGTGCACAGTGCTCAGGGTGCTGGGTGCTCAGTGCTTGGGGTGCTGGGTGCTCAGTGCTCAGGCTGCTGGCTGCTCAGTGCTCAGGGTGCTGGGTGCTCAGTACTCAGGGTGCTCAGTGCTCAGTACTCAGCATGCTGGGTGCTCAGTCCTCAGGTTCCTCGGTGCTCTGTACTCAGGGTGCTCAGTGCTCAGTACTCAGCGTGATTTGTGCTCAGTGCTCAGGGTGCTGGGTGCTCAGTACTCAGGGTGCTGGGTGCTCAGTACTCAGGGTGCTGGGTGCTCAGTACTCAGGGTGCTGGGTGCTCAGTGCTCGGGTTGCTCGGTGATCAGTACTAAGAGTGCTGGGTGCTCAGTGCTCAGGGTACTGGGTACTCAGTACTCAGGGAGCTGGGTGCTCAGTGCTCAGGGTGCTGGGTGCTCAGTGCTCAGGGTGCTGGGTGCTCAGTGCTCGGGGTGCTGGGTGCTCAGTGCTCAGGGTGCTGGGTGCTCAGTGCTCAGGGTGCTGGGTGCTCAGTGCTCAGGGTGCTGGGTGCTCAGTGCTCGGGGTGCTGGGTGCTCAGTGCTCGGGGTGCTGGGTGCTCAGTGCTCGGGGTGCTGGGGGCTCAGTACTCAGGGTGCTGGGTGCTCAGTGCTCAGGGTGCTGGGTGCTCAGTACTCAGGGTGCTGGGTGCTCATTACTTAGGGTGATCGGTGCTCAGTACTCAGGTTGCTGAGTGCTCAGGGTGCTGGGTACTCAGTACTCAGGGTGCTGGGTGCTCAGTACTCAGGGTGCTGGGTGCTCAGTTCTCAGGGTGCTGGGTGCTCAGTACTCAGGGTGCTGGGTGCTCAGTACTCAGGGTGCTTGGTGCTCAGTGCTCGGGGTGCTGGGTGCTCAGTGCTCGGGGTGCTGGGGGCTCAGTGCTCGGGGTGCTGGGTGCTCAGTGCTCGGGGCGCTGGGTGCTTTGTGCTCCGGGTGCTCGGAGCTCAGTACTCAGGGTGCTGGGTGCTCAGTGCTCGGGGTGCTCGGTGCTCAGTACTCAGGGTGCTGGGTGCTTAGTGCTCGGGGTGCTGGGTGCTCAGTACTCAGGGTGCTGCGTGCTCAGTACTCAGGGTGCTGGGTGATCTGTACTCAGGGTGCTGGGTGATCTGTACTCGGGTGCTGGGTGCTCAGTGCTCAGGTTGCTGGGTGCTCAGTGCTCGGGGTGCTGGGTGCTCAGTGCTCAGTACTCAGGGTGCTGGGTGCTCAGTGCTCGGGGTGCTGGGTGCTCAGTGCTCAGTACTCAGGGTGCTGGGTGCTCAGTGCTCAGGGTGCTGGGTGCTCAGTGCTCAGGGTGCTTGGTGCTCAGTGCTCAGGGTGCTGGGTACTCAGTGCTCAGGGAGCTGGGTACTCAGTGCTCGGGGTGCTGGGTGCTCAGTACTCAGGGTGCTGGGTGCTCAGTACTCAGGGTGCTCAGTGCTCAGTACTCAGGGTGCTCAGTGCTCAGTACTCAGGGTGCTCAGTGCTCTGTGTGCTGTGTGCTCAGTGCTCGGGGTGCTGGGTGCTCAGTCCTCAGGGTGCTGGGTGCTCAGTGCTCAGGGTGCTCGGTGCTCAGTGCTCAGGGTGCTGGGTGCTCAGTACTCAGGGTGCTGGGTGCTCAGTGCTCGGGGTGCTGGGTGCTCAGTACTCAGGGTGCTGGGTGCTCACTGCTCAGGGTGCTGGGTGCTCAGTGCTCAGGGTGCTCTGTGCTTTGTACTCAGGGTGCTCGGTGCTCGGGGTGCTGGGTGCTCAGTGCTCGGGGTGCTTGGTGCTCAGTGCTCGGGGTGCTGGGTGCTCAGTGCTCGGGGTGCTGGGTGCTCAGTGCTCAGGGTTCTGGGTGCTCAGTGCTCGGGGTGCTGGGTGCTCAGTACTCGGGGTGCTCGGTGCTCAGTACTCAGGTTGCTGGGTGCTCAGTGCTCAGGGTGCTGGGTGCTCAGTACTCAGGGTGCTGGGTGCTCATTACTTAGGGTGCTCGGTGCTCAGTACTCAGGTTGCTGAGTGCTCAGGCTGCTGGGTACTCAGTACTCAGGGTGCTGGGTGCTCAGTACTCAGGGTGCTGGGTGCTCAGTGCTCAGGGTGCTGGCTGCTCAGTGCTCAGGGTGCTGGGTGCTCAGTGCTCAGGGTGCTCGGTGCTCAGTACTCAGTGCTCAGGGTGATGGGTGCTCAGTGCTCGGGGTGCTCGGTGCTCAGTGCTCAGGGTCCTGGGTGCTCAGTACTCAGGGTGCTGGGTGCTTAGTACTCAGGGTGCTCAGTCCTCAGTACACAGGGTGCTGGGTGCTCAGTGCTCGGGGTGCTGGGTGCTCAGTGCTCAGTACTCAGGGTGCTGGGTGCTCAGTGCTCAGGGTGCTGGGTGCTCAGTACTCAGCGTGCTGGGTGCTCAGTGCTCAGGGTGCTGGGTGGTCAGTGCTCAGGGTGCTATGTGCTCAGTGATCGGGGTGCTGGGTGCTCAGTACTCAGGGTGCTCAGTGCTCGGGGAGCTCGGTGCTCAGTTCTCAGGGTGCTCGGTGCTCAGTGTTTGGGGTGCTGGGTGCTCAGTACTCAGGGTGATGCGTGCTCAGTGCTCAGGGTGCTGGGTGCTCAGTGCTCAGGGTGCTGGGTGCTCAGTACTCAGTGCTCAGGATGCTGGGTGCTCAGTGCTCAGGGTGCTGGGTGCTCAGTGCTCAGGGTGCTCAGTGTTCAGTGCTCAGTACTCAGTGTGCTGGGTGCTCAGTACTCAGGGTGCTGGGTGCTCAGTGCTCGGGGTGCTGGGTGCTCAGTACTTAGGGTGCTGGGTGCTCAGTGCTCGGGGTGCTGGGTCCTCAGTACTCAGGGTGCTGGGTGCTCAGTACTCAGGGTGCTGGGTCCTCAGTGCTCAGGGTGCTGGGTGCTCAGTACTCAGTGTGTTCAGTGCTCATGGTGCTGGGTGCTCAGAACTCAGGGTGCTGGGTGCTCAGTACTCAGGGTGCTGGGTGCTCAGTACTCAGGGTGCTTGGTGCTCAGTACTCAGGGTGCTGGGTGCTCCGTGCTCAGGGTGCTCGGTGCTCAGTACTCATGGTGCTGGGTGCTCATTCTCGGGGTGCTGGGTGCTCAGTACTCAGGTTGCTCAGTACTCTGGGTGCTCGGTGCTCAGTACTCATGGTGCTGGGTGCTCAGTACTCAGGGTGCTAGGTGCTCAGTTCTCAGGGTGCTCGGTGCTCAGTGTTTGGGGTGCTGGGTGCTCAGTACTCAGGGTGCTGGGTGCTCAGTGCTTGGGGTGCTCGGTGCTCAGTACTCAGGGTGCTGTGTGCTCAGTACTCGGGGTGCTGCTTGCTCAGTGCTCAGGGTGCTGGGTGCTCAGTGCTCGGGGTGCTGGGTGCTCAGTGCTCAGGGTGCTGGCTGCTCAGTGCTCAGGGTGCTGGGTGCTCAGTACTCAGGGTGCTCGGTGCTCAGTACTCAGGGTGCTCAGTGCTCAGTACTCAGCGTGCTGGGTACTCAGTGCTCAGGGTGCTCGGTGGTCAGTACTCGGGGTGCTGGGAGCTCAGTGCTCGGGGTGCTGGGTGCTCAGTGCTCAGTACTCAGGGTGCTGGGTGCTCAGTGCTCGGGGTGCTGGGTGCTCAGTACTCAGGGTGCTGGGTGCTGAGTGCTCGGGGTGCTGGGTGCTCAGTGCTCAGGGTGCTGGGTGCTTAGTGATCGGGGTGCTGGGTGCTCAGTACTCAGGGTGCTGGGTGCTCAGTACTCAGTGCTCGGGGTCCTGGGTGCTCCGTGCTCGGGGTGCTGGGTGCTCAGTGCTCTGGGTGCTTAGTGCTCAGTACTCAGGGTGCTGGGTGCTCAGTACTCAGGGTGCTCAGTGCTCGGGGTGCTGGGTGCTCAGTACTCAGGGTGCTGGGTGCTCAGTACTCAGGGTGCTGGGTACTCAGTGCTCAGGGTGCTGGGTGCTTAGTACTCAGGGTGCTCAGTGCTCAGTACACAGGGTGCTGGGTGCTCAGTGCTCGGGGTGCTGGGTGCTCAGTGCTCAGTACTCAGGGTGCTGGGTGCTCAGTGCTCGGGGTGCTGGGTGCTCAGTACTCAGCGCGCTGGGTGCTCAGTACTCAGGGTGCTGGGTGCGCAGTGCTCAGAGTGCTGGGTGCTCAGTGCTCAGGGTGCTATGTGCTCAGTGATCGGGGTGCTGGGTGCTCAGTGCTCAGGGTGCTGGCTGCTCAGTGCTCAGGGTGCTGGGTGCTCAGTGCTCAGGGTGCTCGGTGCTCAGTACTCAGTGCTCAGGGTGATGGGTGCTCAGTGCTCGGGGTGCTCGGTGCTCAGTGCTCAGGGTCCTGGGTGCTCAGTACTCAGGGTGCTGGGTGCTTAGTACTCAGGGTGCTCAGTCCTCAGTACACAGGGTGCTGGGTGCTCAGTGCTCGGGGTGCTGGGTGCTCAGTGCTCAGTACTCAGGGTGCTGGGTGCTCAGTGCTCAGGGTGCTGGGTGCTCAGTACTCAGCGTGCTGGGTGCTCAGTGCTCAGGGTGCTGGGTGGTCAGTGCTCAGGGTGCTATGTGCTCAGTGATCGGGGTGCTGGGTGCTCAGTACTCAGGGTGCTCAGTGCTCGGGGAGCTCGGTGCTCAGTTCTCAGGGTGCTCGGTGCTCAGTGTTTGGGGTGCTGGGTGCTCAGTACTCAGGGTGATGCGTGCTCAGTGCTCAGGGTGCTGGGTGCTCAGTGCTCAGGGTGCTGGGTGCTCAGTACTCAGTGCTCAGGATGCTGGGTGCTCAGTGCTCAGGGTGCTGGGTGCTCAGTGCTCAGGGTGCTCAGTGTTCAGTGCTCAGTACTCAGGGTGCTGGGTGCTCAGTACTCAGGGTGCTGGGTGCTCAGTGCTCGGGGTGCTGGGTGCTCAGTACTTAGGGTGCTGGGTGCTCAGTGCTCGGGGTGCTGGGTCCTCAGTACTCAGGGTGCTGGGTGCTCAGTACTCAGGGTGCTGGGTCCTCAGTGCTCAGGGTGCTGGGTGCTCAGTACTCAGTGTGTTCAGTGCTCATGGTGCTGGGTGCTCAGAACTCAGGGTGCTGGGTGCTCAGTACTCAGGGTGCTGGGTGCTCAGTACTCAGGGTGCTTGGTGCTCAGTACTCAGGGTGCTGGGTGCTCCGTGCTCAGGGTGCTCGGTGCTCAGTACTCATGGTGCTGGGTGCTCATTCTCGGGGTGCTGGGTGCTCAGTACTCAGGTTGCTCAGTACTCTGGGTGCTCGGTGCTCAGTACTCATGGTGCTGGGTGCTCAGTACTCAGGGTGCTAGGTGCTCAGTTCTCAGGGTGCTCGGTGCTCAGTGTTTGGGGTGCTGGGTGCTCAGTACTCAGGGTGCTGGGTGCTCAGTGCTTGGGGTGCTCGGTGCTCAGTACTCAGGGTGCTGTGTGCTCAGTACTCGGGGTGCTGCTTGCTCAGTGCTCAGGGTGCTGGGTGCTCAGTGCTCGGGGTGCTGGGTGCTCAGTGCTCAGGGTGCTGGCTGCTCAGTGCTCAGGGTGCTGGGTGCTCAGTACTCAGGGTGCTCGGTGCTCAGTACTCAGGGTGCTCAGTGCTCAGTACTCAGCGTGCTGGGTACTCAGTGCTCAGGGTGCTCGGTGGTCAGTACTCGGGGTGCTGGGAGCTCAGTGCTCGGGGTGCTGGGTGCTCAGTGCTCAGTACTCAGGGTGCTGGGTGCTCAGTGCTCGGGGTGCTGGGTGCTCAGTACTCAGGGTGCTGGGTGCTGAGTGCTCGGGGTGCTGGGTGCTCAGTGCTCAGGGTGCTGGGTGCTTAGTGATCGGGGTGCTGGGTGCTCAGTACTCAGGGTGCTGGGTGCTCAGTACTCAGTGCTCGGGGTCCTGGGTGCTCCGTGCTCGGGGTGCTGGGTGCTCAGTGCTCTGGGTGCTTAGTGCTCAGTACTCAGGGTGCTGGGTGCTCAGTACTCAGGGTGCTCAGTGCTCGGGGTGCTGGGTGCTCAGTACTCAGGGTGCTGGGTGCTCAGTACTCAGGGTGCTGGGTGCTCAGTGCTCAGGGTCCTCGGTGCTCAGTACTTAGGGTGCTCAGTGCTCATTACTCAGCGTGCTTTGTGCTCAGTGCTCAGGGTGCTGGGTGCTCAGTACTCAGTGTGCTGGGTGCTCAGTACTCAGGGTGCTGGGGGCTCAGTACTCAGGGTGCTGGGTGCTCAGTACTCAGGGTGCTGGATGCTCAGTACTCAGGGTGCTGGGTGTTCAGTACTCAGGGTGCTGGGTGCTCAGTGCTCAGGGTGCTGGGTGCTCAGTGCTCAGGGTGCTGGGTGCTCAGTGCTCAGGGTGTTTGGTGCTCAGTGCTCAGGGTGCTGGGTGCTCAGTGCTCAGGGTGCTGGGTGCTCAGTACTCAGGGTGCTGGGTGCTCAGTGCTCAGGGTGCTGGGTGCTCAGTGCTCGGGGTGCTGGGTGCTCAGTACTCAGGGTGCTGGGTGCTCAGTACTCAGGGTGCTGGGTGCTCAGTACTCGGGGTGCTGGGTGCTCAGTGCTCAGCGTGCTGGGTGCTCAGTACTCAGGGTGCTCGGTGCTCAGTGCTTGGGGTGCTGGGTGCTCAGTACTCAGGGTGCTGGGTGCTCAGTGCTCAGGGTGCTGGGTGCTCAGTGCTCAGGGTGCTGGGTGCTCAGTACTCAGTGCTCAGGATGCTGGGTGCTCAGTGCTCGGGCTGCTGGGTGCTCAGTGCTCAGGGTGCTGGGTGCTCAGTACTCAGGGTGCTGGGTTCTCATTACTCAGGGTGCTGGGTGCACAGTGCTAGGGGTGCTGGGTGCTCAGAGCTCGGGGTCTGGGTGCTCAGTACTCAGGGTGCTGGGTGCTCAGTACTCAGGATGCTGGGTGCTCAGTGCTCAGGGTGCTGGGTGCTCAGTGCTCTGGGTGCTGGGTGCTCAGTGCTTAAGGTGCTGGGTGCTCAGTGCTCTGGGTGCAGGGTGCTCAGTGCTCGGGGTGCTCGGTGCTCAGTGCTCAGGGTCCTGGGTGCTCAGTACTCAGGGTGCTGGGTGCTTTGTACTCAGGGTGCTCAGTGCTCAGTACACAGGGTGCTGGGTGCTCAGTGCTCGGGGTGCTGGGTGCTCAGTGCTCAGTACTCAGGGTGCTGGGTGCTCAGTGCTCGGGGTGCTGGATGCTCAGTACTCAGGGTGCTGGGTGCTCAGTGCTCGGGGTGCTGGGTGCTCAGTGCTCAGGGTGCTGGGTGCTCAGTGATCGGGGTGCTGGGTGCTCAGTACTCAGGGTGCTCAGTGCTCGGGGAGCTCGGTGCTCAGTACTCAGGGTGCTGGGTGCTCAGTACTCAGTGCTCGGGGTCCTGGGTGCTCCGTGCTCGGGGTGCTGGGTGCTCAGTGCTCTGGGTGCTTAGTGCTCAGTACTCAGGGTGCTGGGTGCTCAGTACTCAGGGTGCTCAGTGCTCGGGGTGCTGGGTGCTCAGTACTCAGGGTGCTGGGTGCTCAGTACTCAGGGTGCTGGGTGCTCAGTGCTCAGGGTCCTCGGTGCTCAGTACTAAGGGTGCTCAGTGCTCATTACTCAGCGTGCTTTGTGCTCAGTGCTCAGGGTGCTGGGTGCTCAGTACTCAGTGTGCTGGGTGCTCAGTACTCAGGGTGCTGGGGGCTCAGTACTCAGGGTGCTGGGTGCTCAGTACTCAGGGTGCTGGGTGCTCAGTACTCAGGGTGCTGGGTGCTCAGTACTCAGGGTGCTGGGTGCTCAGTACTCAGGGTGCTGGGTGCTCAGTACTCAGGGTGCTCGGTTCTCAGTACTCAGGGTGCTGGGTGCTCATTCTCGGGGTGCTAGGTGCTCAGTGCTCGGGGTGCTTGGTGCTCAGTACTAAGGGTGCTGGGGGCTCAGTACTCAGGGTGCTGGGTGCTCAGTGCTCAGGGTACTGGGTGCACAGTGCCCAGGGTGCTGGGTGCTCAGTGCTCAGGGTGCTCAGTACTCAGGGTGCTGTGTGTTCAGTGCTCAGGGTACTGGGTGCTCAGTACTCAGGGTGCTTGGTGCTCAGTACTCAGGGTGCTGGGTGCTCAGTACTCGGGGTGCTGGGTGCTCAGTACTCGGGGTGCTGTGTGCACAGTGCTCAGGGTGCTGGGTGCTCAGTGCTTGGGGTGCTGGGTGCTCAGTGCTCAGGCTGCTGGCTGCTCAGTGCTCAGGGTGCTGGGTGCTCAGTACTCAGGGTGCTCAGTGCTCAGTACTCAGCATGCTGGGTGCTCAGTCCTCAGGTTCCTCGGTGCTCTGTACTCAGGGTGCTCAGTGCTCAGTACTCAGCGTGATTTGTGCTCAGTGCTCAGGGTGCTGGGTGCTCAGTACTCAGGGTGCTGGGTGCTCAGTACTCAGGGTGCTGGGTGCTCAGTACTCAGGGTGCTGGGTGCTCAGTGCTCGGGTTGCTCGGTGATCAGTACTAAGAGTGCTGGGTGCTCAGTGCTCAGGGTACTGGGTACTCAGTACTCAGGGAGCTGGGTGCTCAGTGCTCAGGGTGCTGGGTGCTCAGTGCTCAGGGTGCTGGGTGCTCAGTGCTCGGGGTGCTGGGTGCTCAGTGCTCAGGGTGCTGGGTGCTCAGTGCTCAGGGTGCTGGGTGCTCAGTGCTCAGGGTGCTGGGTGCTCAGTGCTCGGGGTGCTGGGTGCTCAGTGCTCGGGGTGCTGGGTGCTCAGTGCTCGGGGTGCTGGGGGCTCAGTACTCAGGGTGCTGGGTGCTCAGTGCTCAGGGTGCTGGGTGCTCAGTACTCAGGGTGCTGGGTGCTCATTACTTAGGGTGATCGGTGCTCAGTACTCAGGTTGCTGAGTGCTCAGGGTGCTGGGTACTCAGTACTCAGGGTGCTGGGTGCTCAGTACTCAGGGTGCTGGGTGCTCAGTTCTCAGGGTGCTGGGTGCTCAGTACTCAGGGTGCTGGGTGCTCAGTACTCAGGGTGCTTGGTGCTCAGTGCTCGGGGTGCTGGGTGCTCAGTGCTCGGGGTGCTGGGGGCTCAGTGCTCGGGGTGCTGGGTGCTCAGTGCTCGGGGCGCTGGGTGCTTTGTGCTCCGGGTGCTCGGAGCTCAGTACTCAGGGTGCTGGGTGCTCAGTGCTCGGGGTGCTCGGTGCTCAGTACTCAGGGTGCTGGGTGCTTAGTGCTCGGGGTGCTGGGTGCTCAGTACTCAGGGTGCTGCGTGCTCAGTACTCAGGGTGCTGGGTGATCTGTACTCAGGGTGCTGGGTGATCTGTACTCGGGTGCTGGGTGCTCAGTGCTCAGGTTGCTGGGTGCTCAGTGCTCGGGGTGCTGGGTGCTCAGTGCTCAGTACTCAGGGTGCTGGGTGCTCAGTGCTCGGGGTGCTGGGTGCTCAGTGCTCAGTACTCAGGGTGCTGGGTGCTCAGTGCTCAGGGTGCTGGGTGCTCAGTGCTCAGGGTGCTTGGTGCTCAGTGCTCAGGGTGCTGGGTACTCAGTGCTCAGGGAGCTGGGTACTCAGTGCTCGGGGTGCTGGGTGCTCAGTACTCAGGGTGCTGGGTGCTCAGTACTCAGGGTGCTCAGTGCTCAGTACTCAGGGTGCTCAGTGCTCAGTACTCAGGGTGCTCAGTGCTCTGTGTGCTGTGTGCTCAGTGCTCGGGGTGCTGGGTGCTCAGTCCTCAGGGTGCTGGGTGCTCAGTGCTCAGGGTGCTCGGTGCTCAGTGCTCAGGGTGCTGGGTGCTCAGTACTCAGGGTGCTGGGTGCTCAGTGCTCGGGGTGCTGGGTGCTCAGTACTCAGGGTGCTGGGTGCTCACTGCTCAGGGTGCTGGGTGCTCAGTGCTCAGGGTGCTCTGTGCTTTGTACTCAGGGTGCTCGGTGCTCGGGGTGCTGGGTGCTCAGTGCTCGGGGTGCTTGGTGCTCAGTGCTCGGGGTGCTGGGTGCTCAGTGCTCGGGGTGCTGGGTGCTCAGTGCTCAGGGTTCTGGGTGCTCAGTGCTCGGGGTGCTGGGTGCTCAGTACTCGGGGTGCTCGGTGCTCAGTACTCAGGTTGCTGGGTGCTCAGTGCTCAGGGTGCTGGGTGCTCAGTACTCAGGGTGCTGGGTGCTCATTACTTAGGGTGCTCGGTGCTCAGTACTCAGGTTGCTGAGTGCTCAGGCTGCTGGGTACTCAGTACTCAGGGTGCTGGGTGCTCAGTACTCAGGGTGCTGGGTGCTCAGTGCTCAGGGTGCTGGGTGCTCAGTACTCAGGGTGCTGGGTGCTCAGTACTCAGGGTGCTGGGTGCTCAGTGCTCGGGGTGCTGGGTGCTCAGTGCTCAGGGTGCTGGGGGCTCATTGCTCGGGGTGCTGGGTGATCAGTGCTCGGGGCGCTGGGTGCTCTGTGCTCGGGGTGCTCGGAGCTCAGTACACAGGGTGCTGGGTGCTCAGTGCTCGGGGTGCTCGGTGCTCAGTACTCAGGGTGCTGGGTGCTTAGTGCTCGGGGTGCTGGGTGCTCAGTACTCAGGTTGCTGCGTGCTCAGTACTCAGGGTGCTGGGTGATCAGTACTCAGGGTGCTGGGTCATCTGTACTCGGGTGCTGGGTGCTCAGTGCTCAGGGTGCTGGGTGCTCAGTGCTCGGGGTGCTGGGTGCTCAGTGCTCAGTACTCAGGGTGCTGGGTGCTCAGTGCTCGGGGTGCTGGGTGCTCAGTGCTCAGTACTCAGGGTGCTGGGTGCTCAGTGCTCAGGGTGCTGGGTGCTCAGTGCTCAGGGTGCTGGGTGCTCAGTGCTCAGGGTGCTGGGTACTCAGTGCTCAGGGAGCTGGGTACTCAGTGCTCGGGGTGCTGGGTGCTCAGTACTCAGGGTGCTGGGTGCTCAGTACTCAGGGAGCTCAGTGCTCAGTACTCAGGGTGCTCAGTGCTCAGTACTCAGGGTGCTCAGTGCTCTGTGTGCTGTGTGCTCAGTGCTCGGGGTGCTGGGTGCTCAGTCCTCAGGGTGCTGGGTGCTCAGTGCTCAGGGTGCTCGGTGCTCAGTGCTCAGGGTGCTGGGTGCTCATTACTCAGGGTGCTGGGTGCTCAGTGCTCGGGGTGCTGGGTGCTCAGTACTCAGGGTGCTGGGTGCTCACTGCTCAGGGTGCTGGGTGCTCAGTGCTCAGGGTGCTCGGTGCTTTGTACTCAGGGTGCTCGGTGCTCGGGTTGCTGGGTGCTCAGTTCTCGGGGTGCTGGGTGCTCAGTGCTCGGGGTGCTGGGTGCTCAGTGCTCGGGGTGCTGGGTGCTCAGTGCTCAGGGTTCTGGGTGCTCAGTGCTCGGGGTGCTGGGTGCTCAGTACTCGGGGTGCTCGGTGCTCAGTACTCAGGTTGCTGGGTGCTCAGTGCTCAGGGTGCTGGGTGCTCAGTACTCAGGGTGCTGGGTGCTCGGTGCTCAGTACGCTGGGTGCTCAGTACTCAGGGTGCTGTCTGCTGAGTACTCAGGGTGCTCGGTGCTCAGTAATCAGTGTGCTGGGTGCTCAGTGCTCGGGGTGCTGGGTGCTCATTACTCAGGGTGCTGGGTGCTCAGTACTCAGGGTGCTCAGTGCTCGGGGTGCTGGGTGCTCAGTACTCAGGGTGCTGGGTGCTCAATGCTCGGGGTGCTGGGTGCTCAGTGCTCAGGGTGCTGGGTGCTCAGTGATCGGGGTGCTGGTTGCTCAGTACTCAGGGTGCTCAGTGCTCGGGGAGCTCGGTGCTCAGTACTCAGGGTGCTGGGTGCTCAGTACTCAGTGCTCGGGGTCCTGGGTGCTCCGTGCTCGGGGTGCTGGGTGCTCAGTGCTCTGGGTGCTTAGTGCTCAGTACTAAGGGTGCTGGGTGCTCAGTACTCAGGGTGCTCAGTGCTCGGGGTGCTGGGTGCTCAGTACTCAGGGTGCTGGGTGCTCAGTACTCAGGGTGCTGGGTGCTCATTCTCGGGGTGCTGGGTGCTCAGTGCTCGGGGTGCTGGTTGCTCAGTACTCAGGGTGCTGGGTGCTCAGTACTCAGGCTGCTGGGGGCTCAGTACTCAGGGTGCTGGGTGCTCAGTACTCAGGGTGCTCGGTTCTCAGTACTCAGGGTGCTGGGAGCTCATTCTCGGGGTGCTGGGTGCTCAGTGCTCGGGGTGCTGGGTGCTCAGTACTCATTGTGCTGGGGGCTCAGTACTCAGGGTGGTGGGTGCTCAGTACTCAGGGTGATCTGTTCTCAGTACTCAGGGTGCTGGGTGCTCAGTGCTCGGGGTACTGTGTGCACAGTGCTCAGGGTGCTGGGTGCTCAGTGCTCGGGGTGCTCAGTACTCAGGGTGCTGTGTGTTCAGTGCTCAGGGTACTGGGTGCTCAGTACTCAGGGTGCTTGGTGCTCAGTACTCAGGGTGCTGGTTGCTCGGTACTCGGGGTGCTGGGTGCTCAGTACTCGGGGTGCTGGGTGCACAGTGCTCAGGGTGCTGGCTGCTCAGTGCTCAGGGTGCTGGGTGCTCAGTACTCAGGGTGCTCAGTGCTCAGTACTCAGCGTTCTGGGTGCTCAGTGCTCAGGGTCCTCGGTGCTCAGTACTCAGGGTGCTCAGTGCTCAGTACTCAGCGTGCTTTGTGCTCAGTGCTCAGGGTGCTGGGTGCTCAGTACTAAGGGTGCTGGGTGCTCAGTACTCAGGGTGCTGGGTGCTCAGTACTCAGGGTGCTGGGTGCTCAGTGCTCGGGGTGCTCGGTGATCAGTACTCAGGGTGCTGGGTGCTCAGTGCTCTTGGTGCTGGGTGCTCAGTGCACGGGGTGCTGGGTGCTCAGTGCTCGGGGTGCTGGGTGCTCAGTACTCAGGGTGCTGGGTGCTCAGTACTCTGGGTGTTCGGTGCTCAGTATTCAGGGTGCTCAGTGCTCAGTACTCAGGGTGCTGGGTGCTCAGTGCTCGGGGTGCTGGGTGCTCAGTACTCGGGGTGCTGGGTGCTCAGTACTCAGGGTGCTGGGTACTCAGTGCTCAGGGTGCTGGGTGCTCAGTACTCAGGGTGCTGGGTGCTCAGTACTTAGGGTGCTCGGTGCTCATTACTCAGGGTTCTGGGTGCTCAGTGCTCAGGGTGCTCAGTGCTCAGTACTCAGCATGCTTTGTGCTCAGTGCTCAGGGTGCTGGGTGCTCAGTACTCAGGGTGCTGGGTGCTCAGTACTCACGGTGCTGGGTGCTCAGTGCTCAGGGTGCTGGGTGCTCAGTACTCAGTGCTCAGGATGCTGGGTGCTCAGTGCTCAGGGTGCTCGGTGCTCAGTACTCAGTGCTCAGGGTGATGGGTGCTCAGTGCTCAGGGTGCTCGGTGCTCAGTGCTCAGGGTCCTGGGTGCTCAGTACTCAGGGTGCTGGGTGCTTAGTACTCAGGGTGCTCAGTGCTCAGTACACAGGGTGCTGGGTGCTCAGTGCTCGGGGTGCTGGGTGCTCAGTGCTCAGTACTCAAGGTGCTGGGTGCTCAGTGCTCGGGGTGCTGGGTGCTCAGTACTCAGGGTGCTGGGTGCGCAGTGCTCAGAGTGCTGGGTGCTCAGTGCTCAGGGTGCTATGTGCTCAGTGATCGGGGTGCTGGGTGCTCAGTGCTCAGGGTGCTGGCTGCTCAGTGCTCAGGGTGCTGGGTGCTCAGTGCTCAGGGTGCTCGGTGCTCAGTACTCAGTGCTCAGGGTAATGGGTGCTCAGTGCTCGGGGTGCTCGGTGCTCAGTGCTCAGGGTCCTGGGTGCTCAGTACTCAGGGTGCTGGGTGCTTAGTACTCAGGGTGCTCAGTGCTCAGTACACAGGGTGCTGGGTGCTCAGTGCTCGGGGTGCTGGGTGCTCAGTGCTCAGGGTGCTGGGTGCTCAGTACTCAGCGTGCTGGGTGCTCAGTGCTCAGGGTGCTGGGTGGTCAGTGCTCAGGGTGCTATGTGCTCAGTGATCGGGGTGCTGGGTGCTCAGTACTCAGGGTGCTCAGTGCTCGGGGAGCTCGGTGCTCAGTTCTCAGGGTGCTCGGTGCTCAGTGTTTGGGGTGCTGCGTGCTCAGTACTCAGGGTGATGCGTGCTCAGTGATCGGGGTGCTGGGTGCTCAGTACTCAGGGTGCTCAGTGCTCGGGGAGCTCGGTGCTCAGTTCTCAGGGTGCTCGGTGCTCAGTGTTTGGGGTGCTGGGTGCTCAGTACTCAGGGTGATGTGTTCTCAGTGCTCAGGGTGCTCGGTCCTCAGTACTCAGGTTGCTGAGTGCTCAGGGTGCTGGGTACTCAGTACTCAGGGTGCTGGGTGCTCAGTACTCAGGGTGCTGGGTGCTCAGTGCTCAGCGTGCTGGGTGCTCAGTACTCAGGGTGCTGGGTGCTCAGTGCTCGGGGTGCTGGGTCCTCAGTGCTCGGGGTGCTGGGGGCTCAGTGCTCGGGGTGCTGGGTGCTCAGTGCTCGGGGCGCTGGGTGCTCTGTGCTCGGGGTACTCGGAGCTCAGTACTCAGGGTGCTGGGTGCTCAGTGCTCGGGGTGATGGGTGCTCAGTGCTCAGTACTCAGGGTGCTGGGTGCTCAGTGCTCAGGGTGCTGGGTGCTCAGTGCTCAGGGTGCTGGGTGCTCAGTGCTCAGGGTGCTGGGTACTCAGTGCTCAGGGAGCTGGGTACTCAGTGCTCGGGGTGCTGGTTGCTCAGTACTCAGGTTGCTGGGTGCTCAGTACTCAGGGTGCTCAGTGCTCAGTACTCAGGGTGCTCAGTGCTCAGTACTCAGGGTGCTCAGTGCTCAGTGTGCTGTGTGCTCAGTGCTCGGGGTGCTGGGTGCTCAGTCCTCAGGGTGCTGGGTGGTCAGTGCTCAGGGTGCTCGGTGCTCAGTGCTCAGGGTGCTGGGTGCTCAGTACTCAGGGTGCTGGGTGCTCAGTGCTCGGGGTGCTGGGTGCTCAGTACTCATTGTGCTGGGTGCTCACTGCTCAGGGTGCTGGGTGCTCAGTGCTCAGGGTGCTCGGTGCTTTGTACTCAGGGTGCTCGGTGCTCGGGGTGCTGGGTGCTCAGTGCTCGGGGTGCTGGGTGCTCAGTGCTCGGGGTGCTGGGTGCTCAGTGCTCGGGGTGCTGGGTGCTCAGTGCTCAGGGTGCTGGGTGCTCAGTGCTCGGGGTGCTGGGTGCTCAGTGCTCGGGGTGCTCGGTGCTCAGTACTCAGGTTGATGGGTGCTCAGTGCTCAGGTTGCTGGGTGCTCAGTACTCAGGGTGCTGGGTGCTCGGTGCTCAGTACCCTGGGTGCTCAGTACTCAGGGTGCTGGCTGCTGAGTACTCAGGGTGCTCGGTGCTCAGTACTCAGGGTGCTGGGTGCTCAGTGCTCGGGGTGCTGGGTGCTCATTACTCAGGGTGCTGGGTGCTCAGTACTCAGGGTGCTCAGTGCTCGGGGTGCTGGGTGCTCAGTACTCAGGGTGCTGGGTGCTCAGTGCTCGGGGTGCTGGGTGCTCAGTGCTCAGGGTGCTGGGTGCTCAGTGATCGGGGTGCTGGGTGCTCATTACTCAGGGTGCTCAGTGCTTGGGGAGCTCGGTGCTCAGTACTCAGGGTGCTGGGTGCTCAGTACTCAGTGCTCGGGGTCCTGGGTGCTCCGTGCTCGGGGTGCTGGGTGCTAAGTGCTCTGGGTGCTTAGTGCTCAGTACTCAGGGTGCTGGGTGCTCAGTACTCAGGGTGCTCAGTGCTCGGGGTGCTGGGTGCTCAGTACTCAGGGTGCTGGGTGCTCAGTGCTCAGGGTCCTCGGTGCTCAGTACTCAGGGTGCTCAGTGCTCATTACTCAGCGTGCTTTGTGCTCAGTGCTCAGGGTGCTGGGTGCTCAGTACTCAGTGTGCTGGGTGCTCAGTACTCAGGGTGCTGGGGGCTCAGTACTCAGGGTGCTGGGTGCTCAGTACTCAGGGTGCTGGGTGCTCAGTACTCAGGGTGCTGGGTGCTCAGTACTCAGGGTGCTGGGGGCTCAGTACTCAGGGTGCTGGGTGCTCTTTACTCAGGGTGCTCGGTTCTCAGAACTCAGGGTGCTGGGTGCTCAGTGCTCGGGGTGCTTGGTGCTCAGTACTAAGGGTGCTGGGGGCTCAGTACTCAGGGTGCTGGGTGCTCAGTACTCACGGTGATCTGTTCTCAGTACTCAGGGTGCTGGGTGCTCAGTGCTCGGGGTGCTGGGTGCTCAGTACTCAGGGTGCTGGGTGCTCAGTACTCAGGGTGCTGGGTGCTCAGTGCTCAGGGTGCTGGGTGCTCAGTGCTCGGGGTGCTGGGGGCTCAGTGCTCGCGGTGCTGGGTGCTCAGTGCTCAGGGTGCTGGGTGCTCAGTACTCAGGGTGCTGGGTGCTCAGTACTCAGGGTGCTGGGTGCTCAGTGCTCGGGGTGCTGGGTGCTCAGTGCTCGGGGTGCTGGGGGCTCAGTGCTCGCGGTGCTGGGTGCTCAGTGCTCGGGGCGCTGGGTGCTCTGTGCTCGGGGTGCTCAGAGCTCAGTACTCAGGGTGCTGGGTGCTCAGTGCTCGGGGTGCTCGGTGCTCAGTACTTAGGGTGCTCTGTGCTTAGTGCTCGGGGTGCTCGGTGCTCAGTAAGTTGGGTGCTCACTACTCAGGGTGCTGGGTGCTCAGTGCTCAGGGTGCTGGGTGCTCAGTGCTCAGTACTCAGGGTGCTGGGTGCTCAGTGCTCGGGGTGCTGGGTTCTCAGTGCTCAGTACTCAGGGTGCTTGGTGCTCAGTGCTCAGGGTGCTGGGTGCTCAGTGCTCAGGGTGCTGGGTGCTCAGTGCTCAGGGTGCTGGGTACTCAGTGCTCAGGGAGCTGGGTACTCAGTGCTCGGGGTGCTGGGTGCTCAGTACTCAGGGTGCTGGGTGCTCAGTACTCAGGGTGCTGGGTGATCAGTACTCGGGTGCTGGGTGC
This sequence comes from Microtus oregoni, assembly GCF_018167655.1. Classification (NCBI taxonomy): domain Eukaryota; kingdom Metazoa; phylum Chordata; class Mammalia; order Rodentia; family Cricetidae; genus Microtus; species Microtus oregoni. The sequence continues at coordinate 1,098,932 of NW_024543260.1, read as the reverse complement.
TCAGTGCTCAGGGTGCTGGGTGCTCAGTGCTCGGGGTGCTGGGTTCTCATTGCTCAGTACTCAGGGTGCTGGGTGCTCAGTGCTCGGGGTGCTGGGTGCTCAGTGCTCAGTACTCAGGGTGCTGGGTATTCAGTGCTCAGGGTGCTGGGTGCTCTGTACTCAGGGTGCTCAGTGCTCAGTGTGCTGTGTGCTCAGTGCTCGGGGTGCTGGGTGCTCAGTCCTCAGGGTGCTGGGTGCTCAGTGATCAGGGTGCTCGGTGCTCAGTGCTCAGGGTGCTGGGTGCTCAGTACTCAGGGTGCTGGGTGCTCAGTGCTCGGGGTGCTGGGTGCTCAGTACTCAGGGTGCTGGGTGCTCACTGCTCAGGGTGCTGGGTGCTCAGTGCTCAGGGTGCTCGGTGCTTTGTACTCAGGGTACTCGGTGCTCGGGGTGCTGGGTGCTCAGTGCTCGGGGTGCTGTGTGCTCAGTGCTCGGGGTGCTGGGTGCTCAGTGCTCGGGGTGCTGGGTGCTCAGTGCTCGGGGTGCTGGGTGCTCAGTACTCGGGGTGCTCGGTGCTCAGTACTCGGGTTGCTGGGTGCTCAGTGCTCAGGGTGCTGGGTGCTCAGTACTCAGGGTCCTGGGTGCTCGGTGCTCAGTACGCTGGGTGCTCAGTACTCAGGGTGCTGGCTGCTGAGTACTCAGGGTGCTCGGTGCTCAGTACTCAGGGTGCTGGGTGCTCAGTGCTCGCGGTGCTGGGTGCTCATTACTCAGGGTGCTGGGTGCTCAGTACACAGGGTGCTCAGTGCTCGGGGTGCTGGGTGCTCAGTACTCAGGGTGCTGGGTGCTCAGTGCTCGGGGTGCTGGGTGCTCAGTGCTCGCGGTGCTGGGTGCTCATTACTCAGGGTGCTGGGTGCTCAGTGATCGGGGTGCTGGGTGCTCAGTACTCAGGGTGCTCAGTGCTCGGGGAGCTCGGTGCTCAGTACTCAGGGTGCTGGGTGCTCAGTACTCAGTGCTCGGGGTGCTGGGTGCTCCGTGCTCGGGGTGCTGGGTGCTCAGTGCTCTGGGTGCTTAGTGCTCAGTACTAAGGGTGCTGGGTGCTCAGTACTCAGGGTGCTCAGTGCTCGGGGTGCTGTGTGCTCAGTACTCAGGGTGCTGGGTGCTCATTCTCGGGGTGCTGGGTGCTCAGTGCTCGGGGTGCTGGGTGCTCAGTACTCAGGGTGCTGGGTGCTCAGTGCTCGGGGTGCTTGGTGCTCAGTACTAAGGGTGCTGGGGGCTCAGTACTCAGGGTGCTGGGTGCTCAGTACTCAGGGTGATCTGTTCTCAGTACTCAGGGTGCTGGGTGCTCAGTGCTCGGGGTGCTGGGTGCACAGTGCCCAGGGTGCTCTGTGCTCAGTGCTCAGCGTGCTCAGTACTCAGGGTGCTGTGTGTTCAGTGCTCAGGGTGCTGGGTGCTCAGTGATCGGGGTGCTGGGTGCTCAGTACTCAGGGTGCTCAGTGCTCGGGGAGCTCGGTGCTCAGTACTCAGGGTGCTGGGTGCTCAGTACTCAGTGCTCGGGGTCCTGGGTGCTCCGTGCTCGGGTTGCTGGGTGCTCAGTCCTCTGGGTGCTTAGTGCTCAGTACTCAGGGTGCTGGGTGCTCAGTACTCAGGGTGCTCAGTGCTCGGGGTGCTGGGTGCTCAGTACTCAGGGTGCTGGGTGCTCAGTACTCAGCGTGCTGGGTGCTCAGTGCTCAGGGTCCTCGGTGCTCAGTACTCAGGGTGCTCAGTGCTCATTACTCAGCGTGCTTTGTGTTCAGTGCTCAGGGTGCTGGGTGCTCAGTACTCAGTGTGCTTGGTGCTCAGTACTCAGGGTGCTGGGGGCTCAGTACTCAGGGTGCTGGGTGCTCAGTACTCAGGGTGCTGGGTGCTCAGTACTCAGGGTGCTGGGTGCTCAGTACTCAGGGTGCTGGGGGCTCAGTACTCAGGGTGCTGGGTGCTCAGTACTCAGGGTGCTCGGTTCTCAGTACTCAGGGTGCTGGGTGCTCAGTGCTCGGGGTGCTTGGTGCTCAGTACTAAGGGGGCTGGGGGCTCAGTACTCAGGGTGCTGGGTGCTCAGTACTCAGGGTGATCTGTTCTCAGTACTCAGGGTGCTGGGTGCTCAGTGCTCGGGGTGCTGTGTGCACAGTGCCCAGGGTGCTGGGTGCTCAGTGCTCAGCGTGCTCAGTACTCAGGGTGCTGTGTGTTCAGTGCTCAGGGTACTGGGTGCTCAGTACTCAGGGTGCTTGGTGCTCAGTACTCAGGGTGCTGGGTGCTCAGTACTCGGGGTGCTGGGTGCTCAGTACTCGGGGTGCTGGGTGCACAGTGCTCAGGGTGCTGGGTGCTCAGTGCTCGGGGTGCTGGGTGCTCAGTGCTCAGGCTGCTGGCTGCTCAGTGCTCTGGGTGCTGGGTGCTCAGTACTCAGGGTGCTCAGTGCTCAGTACTCAGCGTGCTGGGTGCTCAGTCCTCAGGGTCCTCGGTGCTCAGTACTCAGGGTGCTCAGTGCTCAGTACTCAGCGTGCTTTGTGCTCAGTGCTCAGGGTGCTGGGTGCTCAGTACTCAGGGTGCTGGGTGCTCAGTACTCAGGGTACTGGGTGCTCAGTACTCAGGGTGCTGGGTGCTCAGTGCTCGGGGTGCTCGGTGATCAGTACTAAGAGTGCTGGGTGCTCAGTGCTCAGGGTACTGGGTACTCAGTACTCAGGGTGCTGGGTGCTCAGTGCTCAGGGTGCTGGGTGCTCAGTGCCCAGGGTGCTGGGTGCTCAGTGCTCGGGGTGCTGGGTGCTCAGTGCTCAGTGCTCAGGGTGCTGGGTGCTCAGTGCTCAGGGTGCTGGGTGCTCAGTGCTAGGGGTGCTGGGTGCTCAGTGCTCGGGGTGCTGGGTGCTCAGTGCTCGGGGTGCTGGGTGCTCAGTACTCAGGGTGCTGGGTGCTCAGTACTCAGTGTGTTCGGTGCTCAGTACTCAGGGTGCTCAGTTCTCAGTACTCAGGGTGCTGGGTGCTCAGTGCTCGGGGTGCTGGGTGCTCAGTACTCGGGGTACTGTGTGCTCAGTACTCAGGGTGCTGGGTGCTCAGTGCTCAGGGTGCTGGGTGCTCAGTACTCAGTGTGCTGGGTGCTCAGTACTTAGGGGGCTCGGTCCTCAGTACTCAGGTTGCTGAGTGCTCAGGGTGCTTGGTACTCAGTACTCAGGGTGCTGGGTGCTCAGTACTCAGGGTGCTGGGTGCTCAGTGCTCAGGGTGCTGGGTGCTCAGTACTCAGGGTGCTGGGTGCTCAGTACTCAGGGTGCTGGGTGCTCAGTGCTCGGGGTGCTGGGTGCTCAGTGCTCGGGGTGCTGGGGGCTCAGTGCTCGGGGTGCTGGGTGCTCAGTGCTCGGGGCGCTGGGTGCTCTGTGCTCGGGGTGCTCGGAGCTCAGTACTCAGGGTGCTGGGTGCTCAGTCCTCGGGGTGCTCGGTGCTCAGTACTCAGGGTGCTGGGTGCTTAGTGCTCGGGGTGCTCGGTGCTCAGTAAGTTGGGTGCTCACTACTCAGGGTGCTGGGTGCTCAGTGCTCAGGGTGCTGGGTGCTCAGTGCTCAGGATGCTGGGTGCTCTGTGCTCAGGGTGCTGGGTGCTCAGTACTCAGGGTGCTTTGTGCACAGTGCTCGGGGTGCAGGTTGCTCAGTGCTCAGGGTGCTGGGTGCTCAGTGCTCAGGGTGTTGGGTGCTCAGTACTCGGGGTGCTGGGTGCTCAGTACTCAGGGTGCTGCGTGCTCAGTACTCAGGGTGCTGGGTGATCAGTACTCGGGTGCTGGGTGCTCAGTGCTCAGGGTGCTGGGTGCTCAGTGCTCGGGGTGCTGGGTGCTCAGTACTCAGGGTGCTGCGTGCTCAGTACTCAGGGGGCTGGGTGATCAGTACTCGGGTGCTGGGTGCTCAGTGCTCAGGGTGCTGGGTGCTCAGTGCTCGGGGTGCTGGGTGCTCATTGCTCAGTACTCAGGGTGCTGGGTGCTCAGTGCTCGGGGTGCTGGGTGCTCAGTGCTCAGTACTCAGGGTGCTGGGTGCTCAGTGCTCAGGGTGCTGGGTACTCAGTGCTCAGGGTGCTGGGTGCTCAGTGCTCAGGGTGCTGGGTGCTCAGTGCTCAGGGTGCTGGGTACTCAGTGCTCAGGGTGCTCGGTGGTCAGTACTCGGGGTGCTGGGAGCTCAGTGCTCGGGGTGCTGGGTGCTCAGTGCTCAGTACTCAGGGTGCTGGGTGCTCAGTGCTCGGGGTGCTGGGTGCTCAGTACTCAGGGTGCTGGGTGCTGAGTGCTCGGGGTGCTGGGTGCTCAGTGCTCATGGTGCTGGGTGCTCAGTGATCGGGGTGCTGGGTGCTCAGTTCTCAGGGTGCTCAGTGCTCGGGGAGCTCGGTGCTCAGTACTCAGGGTGCTGGGTGCTCAGTACTCAGTGCTCGGGGTCCTGGGTGCTCCGTGCTCGGGGTGCTGGGTGCTCAGTGCTCTGGGTGCTTAGTGCTCAGTACTCAGGGTGCTGGGTGCTCAGTACTCAGGGTGCTCAGTGCTCGGGGTGCTGGGTGCTCAGTACTCAGGGTGCTGGGTGCTCAGTACTCAGGGTGCTGGGTGCTCAGTGCTCAGGGTCCTCGGTGCTCAGTACTCAGGGTGCTCAGTGCTCATTACTCAGCGTGCTTTGTGTTCAGTGCTCAGGGTGCTGGGTGCTCAGTACTCAGTGTGCTGGGTGCTCAGTACTCAGGGTGCTGGGGGCTCAGTACTCAGGGTGCTGGGTGCTCAGTACTCAGGGTGCTGGGTGCTCAGTACTCAGGGTGCTGGGTGCTCAGTACTCAGGGTGCTTGGGGCTCAGTACTCAGGGTGCTGGGTGCTCAGTCCTCGGGGTGCTCGGTGCTCAGTACTCAGGGTGCTGGGTGCTTTGTGCTCGGGGTGCTCGGTGCTCAGTAAGTTGGGTGCTCACTACTCAGGGTGCTGGGTGCTCAGTGCTCAGGGTGCTGGGTGCTCAGTGCTCAGGATGCTGGGTGCTCAGTGCTCAGGGTGCTCGGTGCTCAGTACTCAGGGTGCTGGGTGCACAGTGCTCGGGGTGCTGGGTGCTCAGTACTCAGGGTGCTGGGTGCACAGTGCTCGGGGTGCAGGTTGCTCAGTGCTCAGGGTGCTGGGTGCTCAGTGCTCAGGGTGTTGGGTGCTCAGTACTAGGGGTGCTGGGTGCTCAGTACTCAGGGTGCTGCGTGCTCAGTACTCAGGGTGCTGGGTGATCAGTACTCGGGTGCTGGGTGCTCAGTGCTCAGGGTGCTGGGTGCTCAGTGCCCAGGGTGCTGGGTGCTCAGTGCTCGGGGTGCTGGGTGCTCAGTGCTCAGTGCTCAGGGTGCTGGGTGCTCAGTGCTCAGGGTGCTGGGTGCTCAGTGCTAGGGGTGCTGGGTGCTCAGTGCTCGGGGTGCTGGGTGCTCAGTGCTCGGGGTGCTGGGTGCTCAGTACTCAGGGTGCTGGGTGCTCAGTACTCAGTGTGTTCGGTGCTCAGTACTCAGGGTGCTCAGTTCTCAGTACTCAGGGTGCTGGGTGCTCAGTGCTCGGGGTGCTGGGTGCTCAGTACTCGGGGTACTGTGTGCTCAGTACTCAGGGTGCTGGGTGCTCAGTGCTCAGGGTGCTGGGTGCTCAGTACTCAGTGTGCTGGGTGCTCAGTACTTAGGGGGCTCGGTCCTCAGTACTCAGGTTGCTGAGTGCTCAGGGTGCTTGGTACTCAGTACTCAGGGTGCTGGGTGCTCAGTACTCAGGGTGCTGGGTGCTCAGTGCTCAGGGTGCTGGGTGCTCAGTACTCAGGGTGCTGGGTGCTCAGTACTCAGGGTGCTGGGTGCTCAGTGCTCGGGGTGCTGGGTGCTCAGTGCTCGGGGTGCTGGGGGCTCAGTGCTCGGGGTGCTGGGTGCTCAGTGCTCGGGGCGCTGGGTGCTCTGTGCTCGGGGTGCTCGGAGCTCAGTACTCAGGGTGCTGGGTGCTCAGTCCTCGGGGTGCTCGGTGCTCAGTACTCAGGGTGCTGGGTGCTTAGTGCTCGGGGTGCTCGGTGCTCAGTAAGTTGGGTGCTCACTACTCAGGGTGCTGGGTGCTCAGTGCTCAGCGTGCTGGGTGCTCAGTGCTCAGGATGCTGGGTGCTCTGTGCTCAGGGTGCTGGGTGCTCAGTACTCAGGGTGCTGGGTGCACAGTGCTCGGGGTGCAGGTTGCTCAGTGCTCAGGGTGCTGGGTGCTCAGTGCTCAGGGTGTTGGGTGCTCAGTACTCGGGGTGCTGGGTGCTCAGTACTCAGGGTGCTGCGTGCTCAGTACTCAGGGTGCTGGGTGATCAGTACTCGGTTGCTGGGTGCTCAGTGCTCAGGGTGCTGGGTGCTCAGTGCTCGGGGTGCTGGGTGCTCAGTACTCAGGGTGCTGCGTGCTCAGTACTCAGGGGGCTGGGTGATCAGTACTCGGGTGCTGGGTGCTCAGTGCTCAGGGTGCTGGGTGCTCAGTGCTCGGGGTGCTGGGTGCTCATTGCTCAGTACTCAGGGTGCTGGGTGCTCAGTGCTCGGGGTGCTGGGTGCTCAGTGCTCAGTACTCAGGGTGCTGGGTGCTCAGTGCTCAGGGTGCTGGGTACTCAGTGCTCAGGGTGCTGGGTGCTCAGTGCTCAGGGTGCTGGGTGCTCAGTGCTCAGGGTGCTGGGTACTCAGTGCTCAGGGTGCTCGGTGGTCAGTACTCGGGGTGCTGGGAGCTCAGTGCTCGGGGTGCTGGGTGCTCAGTACTCAGTGTGCTGGGTGCTCAGTACTTAGGGGGCTCGGTCCTCAGTACTCAGGTTGCTGAGTGCTCAGGGTGCTTGGTACTCAGTACTCAGGGTGCTGGGTGCTCAGTACTCAGGGTGCTGGGTGCTCAGTGCTCAGGGTGCTGGGTGCTCAGTACTCAGGGTGCTGGGTGCTCAGTACTCAGGGTGCTGGGTGCTCAGTGCTCGGGGTGCTGGGTGCTCAGTGCTCGGGGTGCTGTGTGCACAGTGCCCAGGGTGCTGGGTGCTCAGTGCTCAGCGTGCTCAGTACTCAGGGTGCTGTGTGTTCAGTGCTCAGGGTACTGGGTGCTCAGTACTCAGTGTGCTTGGTGCTCAGTACTCAGGGTGCTGGGGGCTCAGTACTCAGGGTGCTGGGTGCTCAGTACTCAGGGTGCTGGGTGCTCAGTACTCAGGGTGCTGGGTGCTCAGTACTCAGGGTGCTGGGGGCTCAGTACTCAGGGTGCTGGGTGCTCAGTACTCAGGGTGCTCGGTTCTCAGTACTCAGGGTGCTGGGTGCTCAGTGCTCGGGGTGCTTGGTGCTCAGTACTAAGGGGGCTGGGGGCTCAGTACTCAGGGTGCTGGGTGCTCAGTACTCAGGGTGATCTGTTCTCAGTACTCAGGGTGCTGGGTGCTCAGTGCTCGGGGTGCTGTGTGCACAGTGCCCAGGGTGCTGGGTGCTCAGTGCTCAGCGTGCTCAGTACTCAGGGTGCTGTGTGTTCAGTGCTCAGGGTACTGGGTGCTCAGTACTCAGGGTGCTTGGTGCTCAGTACTCAGGGTGCTGGGTGCTCAGTACTCGGGGTGCTGGGTGCTCAGTACTCGGGGTGCTGGGTGCACAGTGCTCAGGGTGCTGGGTGCTCAGTGCTCGGGGTGCTGGGTGCTCAGTGCTCAGGCTGCTGGCTGCTCAGTGCTCTGGGTGCTGGGTGCTCAGTACTCAGGGTGCTCAGTGCTCAGTACTCAGCGTGCTGGGTGCTCAGTCCTCAGGGTCCTCGGTGCTCAGTACTCAGGGTGCTCAGTGCTCAGTACTCAGCGTGCTTTGTGCTCAGTGCTCAGGGTGCTGGGTGCTCAGTACTCAGGGTGCTGGGTGCTCAGTACTCAGGGTACTGGGTGCTCAGTACTCAGGGTGCTGGGTGCTCAGTGCTCGGGGTGCTCGGTGATCAGTACTAAGAGTGCTGGGTGCTCAGTGCTCAGGGTACTGGGTACTCAGTACTCAGGGTGCTGGGTGCTCAGTGCTCAGGGTGCTGGGTGCTCAGTGCCCAGGGTGCTGGGTGCTCAGTGCTCGGGGTGCTGGGTGCTCAGTGCTCAGTGCTCAGGGTGCTGGGTGCTCAGTGCTCAGGGTGCTGGGTGCTCAGTGCTAGGGGTGCTGGGTGCTCAGTGCTCGGGGTGCTGGGTGCTCAGTGCTCGGGGTGCTGGGTGCTCAGTACTCAGGGTACTGGGTGCTCAGTACTCAGGGTGCTGGGTGCTCAGTGCTCGGGGTGCTGGGTGCTCAGTGCTCGGGGTGCTGGGGGCTCAGTGCTCGGGGTGCTGGGTGCTCAGTGCTCGGGGCGCTGGGTGCTCTGTGCTCGGGGTGCTCGGAGCTCATTACTCAGGGTGCTGGGTGCTCAGTCCTCGGGGTGCTCGGTGCTCAGTACTCAGGGTGCTGGGTGCTTAGTGCTCGGGGTGCTCGGTGCTCAGTAAGTTGGGTGCTCACTACTCAGGGTGCTGGGTGCTCAGTGCTCAGGGTGCTGGGTGCTCAGTGCTCAGGATGCTGGGTGCTCTGTGCTCAGGGTGCTGGGTGCTCAGTACTCAGGGTGCTTTGTGCACAGTGCTCGGGGTGCAGGTTGCTCAGTGCTCAGGGTGCTGGGTGCTCAGTGCTCAGGGTGTTGGGTGCTCAGTACTCGGGGTGCTGGGTGCTCAGTACTCAGGGTGCTGCGTGCTCAGTACTCAGGGTGCTGGGTGATCAGTACTCGGGTGCTGGGTGCTCAGTGCTCAGGGTGCTGGGTGCTCAGTGCTCGGGGTGCTGGGTGCTCAGTACTCAGGGTGCTGCGTGCTCAGTACTCAGGGGGCTGGGTGATCAGTACTCGGGTGCTGGGTGCTCAGTGCTCAGGGTGCTGGGTGCTCAGTGCTCGGGGTGCTGGGTGCTCATTGCTCAGTACTCAGGGTGCTGGGTGCTCAGTGCTCTGGGTGCTGGGTGCTCAGTGCTCAGTACTCAGGGTGCTGGGTGCTCAGTGCTCAGGGTGCTGGGTACTCAGTGCTCAGGGTGCTGGGTGCTCAGTGCTCAGGGTGCTGGGTGCTCAGTGCTCAGGGTGCTGGGTACTCAGTGCTCAGGGTGCTCGGTGGTCAGTACTCGGGGTGCTGGGAGCTCAGTGCTCGGGGTGCTGGGTGCTCAGTGCTCAGTACTCAGGGTGCTGGGTGCTCAGTGCTCGGGGTGCTGGGTGCTCAGTACTCAGGGTGCTGGGTGCTGAGTGCTCGGGGTGCTGGGTGCTCAGTGCTCATGGTGCTGGGTGCTCAGTGATCGGGGTGCTGGGTGCTCAGTACTCAGGGTGCTCAGTGCTCGGGGAGCTCGGTGCTCAGTACTCAGGGTGCTGGGTGCTCAGTACTCAGTGCTCGGGGTCCTGGGTGCTCCGTGCTCGGGGTGCTGGGTGCTCAGTGCTCTGGGTGCTTAGTGCTCAGTACTCAGGGTGCTGGGTGCTCAGTACTCAGGGTGCTCAGTGCTCGGGGTGCTGGGTGCTCAGTACTCAGGGTGCTGGGTGCTCAGTACTCAGGGTGCTGGGTGCTCAGTGCTCAGGGTCCTCGGTGCTCAGTACTCAGGGTGCTCAGTGCTCATTACTCAGCGTGCTTTGTGTTCAGTGCTCAGGGTGCTGGGTGCTCAGTACTCAGTGTGCTGGGTGCTCAGTACTCAGGGTGCTGGGGGCTCAGTACTCAGGGTGCTGGGTGCTCAGTACTCAGGGTGCTGGGTGCTCAGTACTCAGGGTGCTGGGTGCTCAGTACTCAGGGTGCTTGGGGCTCAGTACTCAGGGTGCTGGGTGCTCAGTCCTCGGGGTGCTCGGTGCTCAGTACTCAGGGTGCTGGGTGCTTTGTGCTCGGGGTGCTCGGTGCTCAGTAAGTTGGGTGCTCACTACTCAGGGTGCTGGGTGCTCAGTGCTCAGGGTGCTGGGTGCTCAGTGCTCAGGATGCTGGGTGCTCAGTGCTCAGGGTGCTCGGTGCTCAGTACTCAGGGTGCTGGGTGCACAGTGCTCGGGGTGCTGGGTGCTCAGTACTCAGGGTGCTGGGTGCACAGTGCTCGGGGTGCAGGTTGCTCAGTGCTCAGGGTGCTGGGTGCTCAGTGCTCAGGGTGTTGGGTGCTCAGTACTAGGGGTGCTGGGTGCTCAGTACTCAGGGTGCTGCGTGCTCAGTACTCAGGGTGCTGGGTGATCAGTACTCGGGTGCTGGGTGCTCAGTGCTCAGGGTGCTGGGTGCTCAGTGCCCAGGGTGCTGGGTGCTCAGTGCTCGGGGTGCTGGGTGCTCAGTGCTCAGTGCTCAGGGTGCTGGGTGCTCAGTGCTCAGGGTGCTGGGTGCTCAGTGCTAGGGGTGCTGGGTGCTCAGTGCTCGGGGTGCTGGGTGCTCAGTGCTCGGGGTGCTGGGTGCTCAGTACTCAGGGTGCTGGGTGCTCAGTACTCAGTGTGTTCGGTGCTCAGTACTCAGGGTGCTCAGTTCTCAGTACTCAGGGTGCTGGGTGCTCAGTGCTCGGGGTGCTGGGTGCTCAGTACTCGGGGTACTGTGTGCTCAGTACTCAGGGTGCTGGGTGCTCAGTGCTCAGGGTGCTGGGTGCTCAGTACTCAGTGTGCTGGGTGCTCAGTACTTAGGGGGCTCGGTCCTCAGTACTCAGGTTGCTGAGTGCTCAGGGTGCTTGGTACTCAGTACTCAGGGTGCTGGGTGCTCAGTACTCAGGGTGCTGGGTGCTCAGTGCTCAGGGTGCTGGGTGCTCAGTACTCAGGGTGCTGGGTGCTCAGTACTCAGGGTGCTGGGTGCTCAGTGCTCGGGGTGCTGGGTGCTCAGTGCTCGGGGTGCTGGGGGCTCAGTGCTCGGGGTGCTGGGTGCTCAGTGCTCGGGGCGCTGGGTGCTCTGTGCTCGGGGTGCTCGGAGCTCAGTACTCAGGGTGCTGGGTGCTCAGTCCTCGGGGTGCTCGGTGCTCAGTACTCAGGGTGCTGGGTGCTTAGTGCTCGGGGTGCTCGGTGCTCAGTAAGTTGGGTGCTCACTACTCAGGGTGCTGGGTGCTCAGTGCTCAGCGTGCTGGGTGCTCAGTGCTCAGGATGCTGGGTGCTCTGTGCTCAGGGTGCTGGGTGCTCAGTACTCAGGGTGCTGGGTGCACAGTGCTCGGGGTGCAGGTTGCTCAGTGCTCAGGGTGCTGGGTGCTCAGTGCTCAGGGTGTTGGGTGCTCAGTACTCGGGGTGCTGGGTGCTCAGTACTCAGGGTGCTGCGTGCTCAGTACTCAGGGTGCTGGGTGATCAGTACTCGGTTGCTGGGTGCTCAGTGCTCAGGGTGCTGGGTGCTCAGTGCTCGGGGTGCTGGGTGCTCAGTACTCAGGGTGCTGCGTGCTCAGTACTCAGGGGGCTGGGTGATCAGTACTCGGGTGCTGGGTGCTCAGTGCTCAGGGTGCTGGGTGCTCAGTGCTCGGGGTGCTGGGTGCTCATTGCTCAGTACTCAGGGTGCTGGGTGCTCAGTGCTCGGGGTGCTGGGTGCTCAGTGCTCAGTACTCAGGGTGCTGGGTGCTCAGTGCTCAGGGTGCTGGGTACTCAGTGCTCAGGGTGCTGGGTGCTCAGTGCTCAGGGTGCTGGGTGCTCAGTGCTCAGGGTGCTGGGTACTCAGTGCTCAGGGTGCTCGGTGGTCAGTACTCGGGGTGCTGGGAGCTCAGTGCTCGGGGTGCTGGGTGCTCAGTGCTTAGTACTCAGGGTGCTGGGTGCTCAGTGCTCGGGGTGCTGGGTGCTCAGTACTCAGGGTGCTGGGTGCTGAGTGCTCGGGGTGCTGGGTGCTCAGTGCTCATGGTGCTGGGTGCTCAGTGATCGGGGTGCTGGGTGCTCAGTACTCAGGGTGCTCAGTGCTCGGGGAGCTCGGTGCTCAGTACTCAGGGTGCTGGGTGCTCAGTACTCAGTGCTCGGGGTCCTGGGTGCTCCGTGCTCGGGGTGCTGGGTGCTCAGTGCTCTGGGTGCTTAGTGCTCAGTACTCAGGGTGCTGGGTGCTCAGTACTCAGGGTGCTCAGTGCTCGGGGTGCTGGGTGCTCAGTACTCAGGGTGCTGGGTGCTCAGTACTCAGGGTGCTGGGTGCTCAGTGCTCAGGGTCCTCGGTGCTCAGTACTCAGGGTGCTCAGTGCTCATTACTCAGCGTGCTTTGTGTTCAGTGCTCAGGGTGCTGGGTGCTCAGTACTCAGTGTGCTGGGTGCTCAGTACTCAGGGTGCTGGGGGCTCAGTACTCAGGGTGCTGGGTGCTCAGTACTCAGGGTGCTGGGTGCTCAGTACTCAGGGTGCTGGGTGCTCAGTACTCAGGGTGCTTGGGGCTCAGTACTCAGGGTGCTGGGTGCTCAGTCCTCGGGGTGCTCGGTGCTCAGTACTCAGGGTGCTGGGTGCTTTGTGCTCGGGGTGCTCGGTGCTCAGTAAGTTGGGTGCTCACTACTCAGGGTGCTGGGTGCTCAGTGCTCAGGGTGCTGGGTGCTCAGTGCTCAGGATGCTGGGTGCTCAGTGCTCAGGGTGCTCGGTGCTCAGTACTCAGGGTGCTGGGTGCACAGTGCTCGGGGTGCTGGGTGCTCAGTACTCAGGGTGCTGGGTGCACAGTGCTCGGGGTGCAGGTTGCTCAGTGCTCAGGGTGCTGGGTGCTCAGTGCTCAGGGTGTTGGGTGCTCAGTACTAGGGGTGCTGGGTGCTCAGTACTCAGGGTGCTGCGTGCTCAGTACTCAGGGTGCTGGGTGATCAGTACTCGGGTGCTGGGTGCTCAGTGCTCAGGGTGCTGGGTGCTCAGTGCTCGGGGTGCTGGGTGCTCAGTACTCAGGGTGCTGCGTGCTCAGTACTCAGGGGGCTGGGTGATCAGTACTCGGGTGCTGGGTGCTCAGTGCTCAGGGTGCTGGGTGCTCAGTGCTCGGGGTGCTGGGTGCTCATTGCTCAGTACTCAGGGTGCTGGGTGCTCAGTGCTCGGGGTGCTGGGTGCTCAGTGCTCAGTACTCAGGGTGCTGGGTGCTCAGTGCTCAGGGTGCTGGGCACTCAGTGCTCAGGGTGCTGGGTGCTCAGTGCTCAGGGTGCTGGGTGCTCAGTGCTCAGGGTGCTGGGTACTCAGTGCTCAGGGTGCTCGGTGGTCAGTACTCGGGGTGCTGGGAGCTCAGTGCTCGGGGTGCTGGGTGCTCAGTGCTCAGTACTCAGGGTGCTGGGTGCTCAGTGCTCGGGGTGCTGGGTGCTCAGTACTCAGGGTGCTGGGTGCTGAGTGCTCGGGGTGCTGGGTGCTCAGTGCTCATGGTGCTGGGTGCTCAGTGATCGGGGTGCTGGGTGCTCAGTACTCAGGGTGCTCAGTGCTCGGGGAGCTCGGTGCTCAGTACTCAGGGTGCTGGGTGCTCAGTACTCAGTGCTCGGGGTCCTGGGTGCTCCGTGCTCGGGGTGCTGGGTGCTCAGTGCTCTGGGTGCTTAGTGCTCAGTACTCAGGGTGCTGGGTGCTCAGTACTCAGGGTGCTCAGTGCTCGGGGTGCTGGGTGCTCAGTACTCAGGGTGCTGGGTGCTCAGTACTCAGGGTGCTGGGTGCTCAGTGCTCAGGGTCCTCGGGGCTCAGTACTCAGGGTGCTCAGTGCTCATTACTCAGCGTGCTTTGTGTTCAGTGCTCAGGGTGCTGGGTGCTCAGTACTCAGTGTGCTGGGTGCTCAGTACTCAGGGTGCTGGGGGCTCAGTACTCAGGGTGCTGGGTGCTCAGTACTCAGGGTGCTGGGTGCTCAGTACTCAGGGTGCTGGGTGCTCAGTACTCAGGGTGCTGGGGGCTCAGTACTCAGGGTGCTGGGTGCTCAGTACTCAGGGTGCTCGGTTCTCAGTACTCAGGGTGCTGGGTGCTCAGTGCTCGGGGTGCTTGGTGCTCAGTACTAAGGGTGCTGGGGGCTCAGTACTCAGGGTGCTGGGTGCTCAGTACTCAGGGTGATCTGTTCTCAGTACTCAGGGTGCTGGGTGCTCAGTGCTCGGGGTGCTGTGTGCACAGTGCCCAGGGTGCTGGGTGCTCAGTGCTCAGCGTGCTCAGTACTCAGGGTGCTGTGTGTTCAGTGCTCAGGGTACTGGGTGCTCAGTACTCAGGGTGCTTGGTGCTCAGTACTCAGGGTGCTGGGTGCTCAGTACTCGGGGTGCTGGGTGCTCAGTACTCGGGGTGCTGGGTGCACAGTGCTCAGGGTGCTGGGTGCTCAGTGCTCGGGGTGCTGGGTGCTCAGTGCTCAGGCTGCTGGCTGCTCAGTGCTCTGGGTGCTGGGTGCTCAGTACTCAGGGTGCTCAGTGCTCAGTACTCAGCGTGCTGGGTGCTCAGTCCTCAGGGTCCTCGGTGCTCAGTACTCAGGGTGCTCAGTGCTCAGTACTCAGCGTGCTTTGTGCTCAGTGCTCAGGGTGCTGGGTGCTCAGTACTCAGGGTGCTGGGTGCTCAGTACTCAGGGTGCTGGGTGCTCAGTACTCAGGGTGCTGTGTGCTCAGTGCTCGGGGTGCTCGGTGATCAGTACTAAGAGTGCTGGGTGCTCAGTGCTCAGGGTACTGGGTACTCAGTACTCAGGGTGCTGGGTGCTCAGTGCTCAGGGTGCTGGGTGCTCAGTGCCCAGGGTGCTGGGTGCTCAGTGCTCGGGGTGCTGGGTGCTCAGTGCTCAGGGTGCTGGGTGCTCAGTGCTCAGTGCTCAGGGTGCTGGGTGCTCAGTGCTCAGGGTGCTGGGTGCTCAGTGCTAGGGGTGCTGGGTGCTCAGTGCTCGGGGTGCTGGGTGCTCAGTGCTCGGGGTGCTGGGTGCTCAGTACTCAGGGTGCTGGGTGCTCAGTACTCAGTGTGTTCGGTGCTCAGTACTCAGGGTGCTCAGTGCTCAGTACTCAGGGTGCTGGGTGCTCAGTGCTCGGGGTGCTGGGTGCTCAGTACTCGGGGTACTGTGTGATCAGTACTCAGGGTGCTGGGTGCTCAGTGCTCAGGGTGCTGGGTGCTCAGTACTCAGTGTGCTGGGTGCTCAGTACTTAGGGGGCTCGGTCCTCAGTACTCAGGTTGCTGAGTGCTCAGGGTGCTGGGTATTCAGTACTCAGGGTGCTGGGTGCTCAGTACTCAGGGTGCTGGGTGCTCAGTGCTCAGGGTGCTGGGTGCTCAGTACTCAGGGTGCTGGGTGCTCAGTACTCAGGGTGCTGGGTGCTCAGTGCTCGGGGTGCTGGGTGCTCAGTGCTCGGGGTGCTGGGGGCTCAGTGCTCGGGGTGCTGGGTGCTCAGTGCTCGGGGCGCTGGGTGCTCTGTGCTCGGGGTGCTCGGAGCTCAGTACTCAGGGTGCTGGGTGCTCAGTCCTCGGGGTGCTCGGTGCTCAGTACTCAGGGTGCTGGGTGCTTAGTGCTCGGGGTGCTCGGTGCTCAGTAAGTTGGGTGCTCACTACTCAGGGTGCTGGGTGCTCAGTGCTCAGGGTGCTGGGTGCTCAGTGCTCAGGATGCTGGGTGCTCAGTGCTCTGGGTGCTGGGTGCTCATTACTCAGGGTGCTGGGTGCACAGTGCTCGGGGTGCAGGTTGCTCAGTGCTCAGGGTGCTGGGTGCTCAGTGCTCAGGGTGTTGGGTGCTCAGTACTCGGGGTGCTGGGTGCTCAGTACTCAGGGTGCTGCGTGCTCAGTACTCAGGGTGCTGGGTGATCAGTACTCGGGTGCTGGGTGATCAGTGCTCAGGGTGCTGGGTGCTCAGTGCTCGGGGTGCTGGGTGCTCAGTACTCAGGGTGCTGCGTGCTCAGTACTCAGGGGGCTGGGTGATCAGTACTCGGGTGCTGGGTGCTCAGTGCTCAGGGTGCTGGGTGCTCAGTGCTCGGGGTGCTGGGTGCTCATTGCTCAGTACTCAGGGTGCTGGGTGCTCAGTGCTCGGGTTGCTGGGTGCTCAGTGCTCAGTACTCAGGGTGCTGGGTGCTCAGTGCTCAGGGTGCTGGGTACTCAGTGCTCAGGGTGCTGGGTGCTCAGTGCTCAGGGTGCTGGGTGCTCAGTGCTCAGGGTGCTGGGTGCTCAGTACTCAGGGTGCTGCGTGCTCAGTACTCAGGGGGCTGGGTGATCAGTACTCGGGTGCTGGGTGCTCAGTGCTCAGGGTGCTGGGTGCTCAGTGCTCAGGGTGCTGGGTGCTCATTGCTCAGTACTCAGGGTGCTGGGTGCTCAGTGCTCGGGGTGCTGGGTGCTCAGTGCTCAGTACTCAGGGTGCTGGGTGCTCAGTGCTCAGGGTGCTGGGTACTCATTGCTCAGGGTGCTGGGTGCTCAGTGCTCAGGGTGCTGGGTACTCATTGCTCAGGGTGCTGGGTGCTCAGTGCTCAGGGTGCTGGGGGCTCAGTACTCAGGGTGCTGGGTGCTCAGTACTCAGGGTGCTCGGTTCTCAGTACTCAGGGTGCTGGGTGCTCAGTGCTCGGGGTGCTTGGTGCTCAGTACTAAGGGTGCTGGGGGCTCAGTACTCAGGGTGCTGGGTGCTCAGTACTCAGGGTGATCTGTTCTCAGTACTCAGGGTGCTGGGTGCTCAGTGCTCGGGGTGCTGTGTGCACAGTGCCCAGGGTGCTGGGTGCTCAGTGCTCAGCGTGCTCAGTACTCAGGGTGCTGTGTGTTCAGTGCTCAGGGTACTGGGTGCTCAGTACTCAGGGTGCTTGGTGCTCAGTACTCAGGGTGCTGGGTGCTCAGTACTCGGGGTGCTGGGTGCTCAGTACTCGGGGTGCTGGGTGCACAGTGCTCAGGGTGCTGGGTGCTCAGTGCTCGGGGTGCTGGGTGCTCAGTGCTCAGGCTGCTGGCTGCTCAGTGCTCTGGGTGCTGGGTGCTCAGTACTCAGGGTGCTCAGTGCTCAGTACTCAGCGTGCTGGGTGCTCAGTCCTCAGGGTCCTCGGTGCTCAGTACTCAGGGTGCTCAGTGCTCAGTACTCAGCGTGCTTTGTGCTCAGTGCTCAGGGTGCTGGGTGCTCAGTACTCAGGGTGCTGGGTGCTCAGTACTCAGGGTGCTGGGTGCTCAGTACTCAGGGTGCTGTGTGCTCAGTGCTCGGGGTGCTCGGTGATCAGTACTAAGAGTGCTGGGTGCTCAGTGCTCAGGGTACTGGGTACTCAGTACTCAGGGTGCTGGGTGCTCAGTGCTCAGGGTGCTGGGTGCTCAGTGCCCAGGGTGCTGGGTGCTCAGTGCTCGGGGTGCTGGGTGCTCAGTGCTCAGGGTGCTGGGTGCTCAGTGCTCAGTGCTCAGGGTGCTGGGTGCTCAGTGCTCAGGGTGCTGGGTGCTCAGTGCTAGGGGTGCTGGGTGCTCAGTGCTCGGGGTGCTGGGTGCTCAGTGCTCGGGGTGCTGGGTGCTCAGTACTCAGGGTGCTGGGTGCTCAGTACTCAGTGTGTTCGGTGCTCAGTACTCAGGGTGCTCAGTGCTCAGTACTCAGGGTGCTGGGTGCTCAGTGCTCGGGGTGCTGGGTGCTCAGTACTCGGGGTACTGTGTGATCAGTACTCAGGGTGCTGGGTGCTCAGTGCTCAGGGTGCTGGGTGCTCAGTACTCAGTGTGCTGGGTGCTCAGTACTTAGGGGGCTCGGTCCTCAGTACTCAGGTTGCTGAGTGCTCAGGGTGCTGGGTATTCAGTACTCAGGGTGCTGGGTGCTCAGTACTCAGGGTGCTGGGTGCTCAGTGCTCAGGGTGCTGGGTGCTCAGTACTCAGGGTGCAGGGTGCTCAGTACTCAGGGTGCTGGGTGCTCAGTGCTCGGGGTGCTGGGTGCTCAGTGCTCGGGGTGCTGGGGGCTCAGTGCTCGGGGTGCTGGGTGCTCAGTGCTCGGGGCGCTGGGTGCTCTGTGCTCGGGGTGCTCGGAGCTCAGTACTCAGGGTGCTGGGTGCTCAGTCCTCGGGGTGCTCGGTGCTCAGTACTCAGGGTGCTGGGTGCTTAGTGCTCGGGGTGCTCGGTGCTCAGTAAGTTGGGTGCTCACTACTCAGGGTGCTGGGTGCTCAGTGCTCAGGGTGCTGGGTGCTCAGTGCTCAGGATGCTGGGTGCTCAGTGCTCTGGGTGCTGGGTGCTCATTACTCAGGGTGCTGGGTGCACAGTGCTCGGGGTGCAGGTTGCTCAGTGCTCAGGGTGCTGGGTGCTCAGTGCTCAGGGTGTTGGGTGCTCAGTACTCGGGGTGCTGGGTGCTCAGTACTCAGGGTGCTGCGTGCTCAGTACTCAGGGTGCTGGGTGATCAGTACTCGGGTGCTGGGTGATCAGTGCTCAGGGTGCTGGGTGCTCAGTGCTCGGGGTGCTGGGTGCTCAGTACTCAGGGTGCTGCGTGCTCAGTACTCAGGGGGCTGGGTGATCAGTACTCGGGTGCTGGGTGCTCAGTGCTCAGGGTGCTGGGTGCTCAGTGCTCGGGGTGCTGGGTGCTCATTGCTCAGTACTCAGGGTGCTGGGTGCTCAGTGCTCGGGTTGCTGGGTGCTCAGTGCTCAGTACTCAGGGTGCTGGGTGCTCAGTGCTCAGGGTGCTGGGTACTCAGTGCTCAGGGTGCTGGGTGCTCAGTGCTCAGGGTGCTGGGTGCTCAGTGCTCAGGGTGCTGGGTGCTCAGTACTCAGGGTGCTGCGTGCTCAGTACTCAGGGGGCTGGGTGATCAGTACTCGGGTGCTGGGTGCTCAGTGCTCAGGGTGCTGGGTGCTCAGTGCTCAGGGTGCTGGGTGCTCATTGCTCAGTACTCAGGGTGCTGGGTGCTCAGTGCTCGGGGTGCTGGGTGCTCAGTGCTCAGTACTCAGGGTGCTGGGTGCTCAGTGCTCAGGGTGCTGGGTACTCATTGCTCAGGGTGCTGGGTGCTCAGTGCTCAGGGTGCTGGGTGCTCAGTGCTCAGGGTGCTGGGTACTCAGTGCTCAGGGTGCTCGGTGGTCAGTACTCGGGGTGCTGGGAGCTCAGTGCTCGGGGTGCTGGGTGCTCAGTGCTCAGTACTCAGGGTGCTGGGTGGTCAGTGCTCGGGGTGCTGGGTGCTCAGTACTCAGGGTGCTGGGTGCTGAGTGCTCGGGGTGCTGGGTGCTCAGTGCTCATGGTGCTGGGTGCTCAGTGATCGGGGTGCTGGGTGCTCAGTACTCAGGGTGCTCAGTGCTCGGGGAGCTCGGTGCTCAGTACTCAGGGTGCTGGGTGCTCAGTACTCAGTGCTCGGGGTCCTGGGTGCTCCGTGCTCGGGGTGCTGGGTGCTCAGTGCTCTGGGTGCTTAGTGCTCAGTACTCAGGGTGCTGGGTGCTCAGTACTCAGGGTGCTCAGTGCTCGGGGTGCTGGGTGCTCAGTACTCAGGGTGCTGGGTGCTCAGTACTCAGGGTGCTGGGTGCTCAGTGCTCAGGGTCCTCGGTGCTCAGTACTCAGGGTGCTCAGTGCTCATTACTCAGCGTGCTTTGTGTTCAGTGCTCAGGGTGCTGGGTGCTCAGTACTCAGTGTGCTGGGTGCTCAGTACTCAGTGTGCTGGGGGCTCAGTACTCAGGGTGCTGGGTGCTCAGTACTCAGGGTGCTGTGTGCTCAGTACTCAGGGTGCTGGGTGCTCAGTACTCAGGGTGCTGGGGGCTCAGTACTCAGGGTGCTGGGTGCTCAGGACTCAGGGTGCTCGGTTCTCAGTACTCAGGGTGCTGGGTGCTCAGTGCTCGGGGTGCTTGGTGCTCAGTACTAAGGGTGCTGGGGGCTCAGTACTCAGGGTGATCTGTTCTCAGTACTCAGGGTGCTGGGTGCTCAGTGCTCGGGGTGCTGGGTGCACAGTGCCCAGGTTGCTGGGTGCTCAGTGCTCAGCGTGCTCAGTACTCAGGGTGCTGTGTGTTCAGTGCTCAGGGTACTGGGTGCTCAGTACTCAGGGTGCTTGGTGCTCAGTACTCAGGGTGCTGGGTGCTCAGTACTCGGGGTGCTGGGTGCTCAGTACTCGGGGTGCTGGGTGCACAGTGCTCAGGGTGCTGGGTGCTCAGTGCTCGGGGTGCTGGGTGCTCAGTGCTCAGGCTGCTGGCTGCTCAGTGCTCTGGGTGCTGGGTGCTCAGTACTCAGGGTGCTCAGTGCTCAGTACTCAGCGTGCTGGGTGCTCAGTCCTCAGGGTCCTCGGTGCTCAGTACTCAGGGTGCTCAGTGCTCAGTACTCAGCGTGCTTTGTGCTCAGTGCTCAGGGTGCTGGGTGCTCAGTACTCAGGGTGCTGGGTGCTCAGTACTCAGGGTGCTGGGTGCTCAGTACTCAGGGTGCTGTGTGCTCAGTGCTCGGGGTGCTCGGTGATCAGTACTAAGAGTGCTGGGTGCTCAGTGCTCAGGATACTGGGTACTCAGTACTCAGAGTGCTGGGTGCTCAGTGCTCAGGGTGCTGGGTGCTCAGTGCCCAGGGTGCTGGGTGCTCAGTGCTCGGGGTGCTGGGTGCTCAGTGCTCAGGGTGCTGGGTGCTCAGTGCTCAGTGCTCAGGGTGCTGGGTGCTCAGTGCTCAGGGTGCTGGGTGCTCAGTGCTAGGGGTGCTGGGTGCTCAGTGCTCGGGGTGCTGGGTGCTCAGTGCTCGGGGTGCTGGGTGCTCAGTACTCAGGTTGCTGGGTGCTCAGTACTCAGTGTGTTCGGTGCTCAGTACTCAGGGTGCTCAGTGCTCAGTACTCAGGGTGCTGGGTGCTCAGTGCTCGGAGTGCTGGGTGCTCAGTACTCGGGGTACTGTGTGCTCAGTACTCAGGGTGCTGGGTGCTCAGTGCTCAGGGTGCTGGGTGCTCAGTACTCAGTGTGCTGGGTGCTCAGTAATTAGGGGGCTCGGTCATCAGTACTCAGGTTGCTGAGTGCTCGGGGTGCTGGGTACTCAGTACTCAGGGTGCTGGGTGCTCAGTACTCAGGGTGCTGGGTGCTCAGTGCTCAGGGTGCTGGGTGCTCAGTACTCAGGGTGCTGGGTGCTCAGTACTCAGGGTGCTGGGTTCTCAGTGCTCGGTGTGCTGGGTGCTCAGTGCTCGGGGTGCTGGGGGCTCAGTGCTCGGGGTGCTGGGTGCTCAGTGCTCGGGGCGCTGGGTGCTCTGTGCTCGGGGTGCTCAGAGCTCAGTACTCAGGGTGCTGGGTGCTCAGTCCTCGGGGTGCTCGGTGCTCAGTACTCAGGGTGCTGGGTGCTTAGTGCTCGGGGTGCTCGGTGCTCAGTAAGTTGGGTGCTCACTACTCAGGGTGCTGGGTGCTCAGTGCTCAGGGTGCTGGGTGCTCAGTGCTCAGGATGCTGGGTGCTCAGTGCTCAGGGTGCTGGGTGCTCAGTACTCAGGGTGCTGGGTGCACAGTGCTCGGGGTGCAGGTTGCTCAGTGCTCAGGGTGCTTGGTGCTCAGTGCTCAGTGTGTTGGGTGCTCAGTACTCGGGGTGCTGGGTGCTCAGTACTCAGGGTGCTGCGTGCTCAGTACTCAGGGTGCTGGGTGATCAGTACTCGGGTGCTGGGTGCTCAGTGCTCAGGGTGCTGGGTGCTCAGTGCTCGGGGTGCTGGGTGCTCAGTACTCAGGGTGCTGCGTGCTCAGTACTCAGGGGGCTGGGTGATCAGTACTCGGGTGCTGGGTGCTCAGTGCTCAGGGTGCTGGGTGCTCAGTGCTCGGGGTGCTGGGTGCTCATTGCTCAGTACTCAGGGTGCTGGGTGCTCAGTGCTCGGGGTGCTGGGTGCTCAGTGCTCAGTACTCAGGGTGCTGGGTGCTCAGTGCTCAGGGTGCTGGGTACTCAGTGCTCAGGGTGCTGGGTGCTCAGTGCTCAGGGTGCTGGGTGCTCAGTGCTCAGGGTGCTGGGTACTCAGTGCTCAGGGTGCTCGGTGGTCAGTACTCGGGGTGCTGGGAGCTCAGTGCTCGGGGTGCTGGGTGCTCAGTGCTCAGTACTCAGGGTGCTGGGTGCTCAGTGCTCGGGGTGCTGGGTGCTGAGTACTCAGGGTGCTGGGTACTCAGTGCTCAGGGTGCTGGGTGCTCAGTACTCAGTGTGCTCAGTGCTCAGGGTGCTGGGTGCTCAGAACTCAGGGTGCTGGGTGCTCAGTACTCAGGGTGCTGGGTGCTCAGTACTCAGAGTGCTTGGTGCTCAGTACTCAGGGTGCTGGGTGCTCAGTGCTCAGGGTGCTCGGTGCTCAGTACTCATGGTGCTGGGTGCTCATTCTCGGGGTGCTGGGTGCTCAGTACTCAGGTTGCTCAGTACTCTGGGTGCTCGGTGCTCAGTACTCAGGGTGCTCGGTGCTCAGTTCTCAGGGTGCTCGGTGCTCAGTGTTTGGGGTGCTGGGTGCTCAGTACTCAGGGTGCTGGGTGCTCAGTGCTCAGGGTGCTGGGTGCTCAGTACTCAGGGTGCTCGGTGCTCAGGACGCAGGGTGCTCAGTGCTCAGTACTCAGCGTGCTGGGTACTCAGTGCTCAGGGTGCTCGGTGGTCAGTACTCGGGGTGCTGGGAGCTCAGTGCTCGGGGTGCTGGGTGCTCAGGGCTCAGTACTCAGGGTGCTGGGTGCTCAGTGCTCAGGCTGCTGGCTGCTCAGTGCTCAGGGTGCTGGGTGCTCAGTACTCAGGGTGCTCAGTGCTCAGTACTCAGCGTGCTGGGTGCTCAGTCCTCAGGGTCCTCGGTGCTCAGTACTCAGGGTGCTCAGTGCTCAGTACTCAGCGTGCTTTGTGCTGAGTACTCAGGGTGCTGGGTGCTCAGTACTCAGGGTGCTGGGTGCTCAGTACTCAGGGTGCTGGGTGCTCAGTGCTCGGGGTGCTCGGTGTTCAGTACTAAGAGTGCTGGGTGCTCAGTGCTCAGGGTACTGGGTACTCAGTACTCAGGGTGCTGGGTGCTCAGTGCTCAGGGTGCTGGGTACTCAGTGCTCAGGGTGCTGGTTGCTCAGTGCTCGGGGTGCTGGGTGCTCAGTGCTCAGGGTGCTGGGTGCTCAGTGCTCAGTGCTCAGGGTGCTGGGTGCTCAGTGCTCAGGGTGCTGGGTGCTCAGTGCTAGGGGTGCTGGGTGCTCAGTGCTCGGGGTGCTGGGTGCTCAGTGCTCGGGGTACTGTGTGCTCAGTACTCAGGGTGCTGGGTGCTCAGTACTCAGTGTGCTCAGTGCTCAGTACTCAGGGTGCTGGGTGCTCAGTGCTCGGGGTGCTGGGTGCTCAGTACTCGGGGTGCTGTGTGCTCAGTGCTCGGGGTGCTGGGTGCTCAGTGCTCGGGGTGCTGGGGGCTCAGTGCTCGGGGTGCTGGGTGCTCAGTGCTCGGGGCGCTGGGTGCTCTGTGCTCGGGGTGCTCGGAGCTCAGTACTCAGGGTGCTGGGTGCTCAGTCCTCGGGGTGCTCGGTGCTCAGTACTCAGGGTGCTGGGTGCTTAGTGCTCGGGGTGCTCGGTGCTCAGTAAGTTGGGTGCTCACTACTCAGGGTGCTGGGTGCTCAGTGCTCAGGGTGCTGGGTGCTCAGTGCTCAGGATGCTGGGTGCTCAGTGCTCTGGGTGCTGGGTGCTCATTACTCAGGGTGCTGGGTGCACAGTGCTCGGGGTGCAGGTTGCTCAGTGCTCAGGGTGCTGGGTGCTCAGTGCTCAGGGTGTTGGGTGCTCAGTACTCGGGGTGCTGGGTGCTCAGTACTCAGGGTGCTGCGTGCTCAGTACTCAGGGTGCTGGGTGATCAGTACTCGGGTGCTGGGTGATCAGTGCTCAGGGTGCTGGGTGCTCAGTGCTCGGGGTGCTGGGTGCTCAGTACTCAGGGTGCTGCGTGCTCAGTACTCAGGGGGCTGGGTGATCAGTACTCGGGTGCTGGGTGCTCAGTGCTCAGGGTGCTGGGTGCTCAGTGCTCGGGGTGCTGGGTGCTCATTGCTCAGTACTCAGGGTGCTGGGTGCTCAGTGCTCGGGTTGCTGGGTGCTCAGTGCTCAGTACTCAGGGTGCTGGGTGCTCAGTGCTCAGGGTGCTGGGTACTCAGTGCTCAGGGTGCTCGGTGGTCAGTACTCGGGGTGCTGGGAGCTCAGTGCTCGGGGTGCTGGGTGCTCAGTGCTCAGTACTCAGGGTGCTGGGTGGTCAGTGCTCGGGGTGCTGGGTGCTCAGTACTCAGGGTGCTGGGTGCTGAGTGCTCGGGGTGCTGGGTGCTCAGTGCTCATGGTGCTGGGTGCTCAGTGATCGGGGTGCTGGGTGCTCAGTACTCAGGGTGCTCAGTGCTCGGGGAGCTCGGTGCTCAGTACTCAGGGTGCTGGGTGCTCAGTACTCAGTGCTCGGGGTCCTGGGTGCTCCGTGCTCGGGGTGCTGGGTGCTCAGTGCTCTGGGTGCTTAGTGCTCAGTACTCAGGGTGCTGGGTGCTCAGTACTCAGGGTGCTCAGTGCTCGGGGTGCTGGGTGCTCAGTACTCAGGGTGCTGGGTGCTCAGTACTCAGGGTGCTCGGTGCTCAGTGCTCAGGGTCCTCGGTGCTCAGTACTCAGGGTGCTCAGTGCTCATTACTCAGCGTGCTTTGTGTTCAGTGCTCAGGGTGCTGGGTGCTCAGTACTCAGTGTGCTGGGTGCTCAGTACTCAGGGTGCTGGGGGCTCAGTACTCAGGGTGCTGGGTGCTCAGTACTCAGGGTGCTGTGTGCTCAGTACTCAGGGTGCTGGGTGCTCAGTACTCAGGGTGCTGGGGGCTCAGTACTCAGGGTGCTGGGTGCTCAGTACTCAGGGTGCTCGGTTCTCAGTACTCAGGGTGCTGGGTGCTCAGTGCTCGGGGTGCTTGGTGCTCAGTACTAAGGGTGCTGGGGGCTCAGTACTCAGGGTGATCTGTTCTCAGTACTCAGGGTGCTGGGTGCTCAGTGCTCGGGGTGCTGGGTGCACAGTGCCCAGGTTGCTGGGTGCTCAGTGCTCAGCGTGCTCAGTACTCAGGGTGCTGTGTGTTCAGTGCTCAGGGTACTGGGTGCTCAGTACTCAGGGTGCTTGGTGCTCAGTACTCAGGGTGCTGGGTGCTCAGTACTCGGGGTGCTGGGTGCTCAGTACTCGGGGTGCTGGGTGCACAGTGCTCAGGGTGCTGGGTGCTCAGTGCTCGGGGTGCTGGGTGCTCAGTGCTCAGGCTGCTGGCTGCTCAGTGCTCTGGGTGCTGGGTGCTCAGTACTCAGGGTGCTCAGTGCTCAGTACTCAGCGTGCTGGGTGCTCAGTCCTCAGGGTCCTCGGTGCTCAGTACTCAGGGTGCTCAGTGCTCAGTACTCAGCGTGCTTTGTGCTCAGTGCTCAGGGTGCTGGGTGCTCAGGACTCAGGGTGCTGGGTGCTCAGTACTCAGGGTGCTGGGTGCTCAGTACTCAGGGTGCTGTGTGCTCAGTGCTCGGGGTGCTCGGTGATCAGTACTAAGAGTGCTGGGTGCTCAGTGCTCAGGGTACTGGGTACTCAGTACTCAGAGTGCTGGGTGCTCAGTGCTCAGGGTGCTGGGTGCTCAGTGCCCAGGGTGCTGGGTGCTCAGTGCTCGGGGTGCTGGGTGCTCAGTGCTCAGGGTGCTGGGTGCTCAGTGCTCAGTGCTCAGGGTGCTGGGTGCTCAGTGCTCAGGGTGCTGGGTGCTCAGTGCTAGGGGTGCTGGGTGCTCAGTGCTCGGGGTGCTGGGTGCTCAGTGCTCGGGGTGCTGGGTGCTCAGTACTCAGGTTGCTGGGTGCTCAGTACTCAGTGTGTTCGGTGCTCAGTACTCAGGGTGCTCAGTGCTCAGTACTCAGGGTGCTGGGTGCTCAGTGCTCGGAGTGCTGGGTGCTCAGTACTCGGGGTACTGTGTGCTCAGTACTCAGGGTGCTGGGTGCTCAGTGCTCAGGGTGCTGGGTGCTCAGTACTCAGTGTGCTGGGTGCTCAGTAATTAGGGGGCTCGGTCATCAGTACTCAGGTTGCTGAGTGCTCGGGGTGCTGGGTACTCAGTACTCAGGGTGCTGGGTGCTCAGTACTCAGGGTGCTGGGTGCTCAGTGCTCAGGGTGCTGGGTGCTCAGTACTCAGGGTGCTGGGTTCTCAGTACTCAGGGTGCTGGGTTCTCAGTGCTCGGTGTGCTGGGTGCTCAGTGCTCGGGGTGCTGGGGGCTCAGTGCTCGGGGTGCTGGGTGCTCAGTGCTCGGGGCGCTGGGTGCTCTGTGCTCGGGGTGCTCAGAGCTCAGTACTCAGGGTGCTGGGTGCTCAGTCCTCGGGGTGCTCGGTGCTCAGTACTCAGGGTGCTGGGTGCTTAGTGCTCGGGGTGCTCGGTGCTCAGTAAGTTGGGTGCTCACTACTCAGGGTGCTGGGTGCTCAGTGCTCAGGGTGCTGGGTGCTCAGTGCTCAGGATGCTGGGTGCTCAGTGCTCAGGGTGCTGGGTGCTCAGTACTCAGGGTGCTGGGTGCACAGTGCTCGGGGTGCAGGTTGCTCAGTGCTCAGGGTGCTTGGTGCTCAGTGCTCAGTGTGTTGGGTGCTCAGTACTCGGGGTGCTGGGTGCTCAGTACTCAGGGTGCTGCGTGCTCAGTACTCAGGGTGCTGGGTGATCAGTACTCGGGTGCTGGGTGCTCAGTGCTCAGGGTGCTGGGTACTCAGTAAGTTGGGTGCTCACTACTCAGGGTGCTGGGTGCTCAGTGCTCAGGGTGCTGGGTGCTCAGTGCTCAGGATGCTGGGTGCTCAGTGCTCTGGGTGCTGGGTGCTCATTACTCAGGGTGCTGGGTGCACAGTGCTCGGGGTGCAGGTTGCTCAGTGCTCAGGGTGCTGGGTGCTCAGTGCTCAGGGTGTTGGGTGCTCAGTACTCGGGGTGCTGGGTGCTCAGTACTCAGGGTGCTGCGTGCTCAGTACTCAGGGTGCTGGGTGATCAGTACTCGGGTGCTGGGTGATCAGTGCTCAGGGTGCTGGGTGCTCAGTGCTCGGGGTGCTGGGTGCTCAGTACTCAGGGTGCTGCGTGCTCAGTACTCAGTGGGCTGGGTGATCAGTACTCGGGTGCTGGGTGCTCAGTGCTCAGGGTGCTGGGTGCTCAGTGCTCGGGGTGCTGGGTGCTCATTGCTCAGTACTCAGGGTGCTGGGTGCTCAGTGCTCGGGTTGCTGGGTGCTCAGTGCTCAGTACTCAGGGTGCTGGGTGCTCAGTGCTCAGGGTGCTGGGTACTCAGTGCTCAGGGTGCTGGGTGCTCAGTGCTCAGGGTGCTGGGTGCTCAGTGCTCAGGGTGCTGGGTGCTCAGTACTCAGGGTGCTGCGTGCTCAGTACTCAGGGGGCTGGGTGATCAGTACTCGGGTGCTGGGTGCTCAGTGCTCAGGGTGCTGGGTGCTCAGTGCTCAGGGTGCTGGGTGCTCATTGCTCAGTACTCAGGGTGCTGGGTGCTCAGTGCTCGGGGTGCTGGGTGCTCAGTGCTCAGTACTCAGGGTGCTGGGTGCTCAGTGCTCAGGGTGCTGGGTACTCATTGCTCAGGGTGCTGGGTGCTCAGTGCTCAGGGTGCTGGGTGCTCAGTGCTCAGGGTGCTGGGTACTCAGTGCTCAGGGTGCTCGGTGGTCAGTACTCGGGGTGCTGGGAGCTCAGTGCTCGGGGTGCTGGGTGCTCAGTGCTCAGTACTCAGGGTGCTGGGTGGTCAGTGCTCGGGGTGCTGGGTGCTCAGTACTCAGGGTGCTGGGTGCTGAGTGCTCGGGGTGCTGGGTGCTCAGTGCTCATGGTGCTGGGTGCTCAGTGATCGGGGTGCTGGGTGCTCAGTACTCAGGGTGCTCAGTGCTCGGGGAGCTCGGTGCTCAGTACTCAGGGTGCTGGGTGCTCAGTACTCAGTGCTCGGGGTCCTGGGTGCTCCGTGCTCGGGGTGCTGGGTGCTCAGTGCTCTGGGTGCTTAGTGCTCAGTACTCAGGGTGCTGGGTGCTCAGTACTCAGGGTGCTCAGTGCTCGGGGTGCTGGGTGCTCAGTACTCAGGGTGCTGGGTGCTCAGTACTCAGGGTGCTGGGTGCTCAGTGCTCAGGGTCCTCGGTGCTCAGTACTCAGGGTGCTCAGTGCTCATTACTCAGCGTGCTTTGTGTTCAGTGCTCAGGGTGCTGGGTGCTCAGTACTTAGTGTGCTGGGTGCTCAGTACTCAGGGTGCTGGGGGCTCAGTACTCAGGGTGCTGGGTGCTCAGTACTCAGGGTGCTGTGTGCTCAGTACTCAGGGTGCTGGGTGCTCAGTACTCAGGGTGCTGGGGGCTCAGTACTCAGGGTGCTGGGTGCTCAGTACTCAGGGTGCTCGGTTCTCAGTACTCAGGGTGCTGGGTGCTCAGTGCTCGGGGTGCTTGGTGCTCAGTACTAAGGGTGCTGGGGGCTCAGTACTCAGGGTGATCTGTTCTCAGTACTCAGGGTGCTGGGTGCTCAGTGCTCGGGGTGCTGGGTGCACAGTGCCCAGGTTGCTGGGTGCTCAGTGCTCAGCGTGCTCAGTACTCAGGGTGCTGTGTGTTCAGTGCTCAGGGTACTGGGTGCTCAGTACTCAGGGTGCTTGGTGCTCAGTACTCAGGGTGCTGGGTGCTCAGTACTCGGGGTGCTGGGTGCTCAGTACTCGGGGTGCTGGGTGCACAGTGCTCAGGGTGCTGGGTGCTCAGTGCTCGGGGTGCTGGGTGCTCAGTGCTCAGGCTGCTGGCTGCTCAGTGCTCTGGGTGCTGGGTGCTCAGTACTCAGGGTGCTCAGTGCTCAGTACTCAGCGTGCTGGGTGCTCAGTCCTCAGGGTCCTCGGTGCTCAGTACTCAGGGTGCTCAGTGCTCAGTACTCAGCGTGCTTTGTGCTCAGTGCTCAGGGTGCTGGGTGCTCAGTACTCAGGGTGCTGGGTGCTCAGTACTCAGGGTGCTGGGTGCTCAGTACTCAGGGTGCTGTGTGCTCAGTGCTCGGGGTGCTCGGTGATCAGTACTAAGAGTGCTGGGTGCTCAGTGCTCAGGGTACTGGGTACTCAGTACTCAGAGTGCTGGGTGCTCAGTGCTCAGGGTGCTGGGTGCTCAGTGCCCAGGGTGCTGGGTGCTCAGTGCTCGGGGTGCTGGGTGCTCAGTGCTCAGGGTGCTGGGTGCTCAGTGCTCAGTGCTCAGGGTGCTGGCTGCTCAGTGCTCAGGGTGCTGGGTGCTCAGTGCTAGGGGTGCTGGGTGCTCAGTGCTCGGGGTGCTGGGTGCTCAGTGCTCGGGGTGCTGGGTGCTCAGTACTCAGGTTCCTGGGTGCTCAGTACTCAGTGTGTTCGGTGCTCAGTACTCAGGGTGCTCAGTGCTCAGTACTCAGGGTGCTGGGTGCTCAGTGCTCGGAATGCTGGGTGCTCAGTACTCGGGGTACTGTGTGCTCAGTACTCAGGGTGCTGGGTGCTCAGTGCTCAGGGTGCTGGGTGCTCAGTACTCAGTGTGCTGGGTGCTCAGTAATTAGGGGGCTCGGTCATCAGTACTCAGGTTGCTGAGTGCTCGGGGTGCTGGGTACTCAGTACTCAGGGTGCTGGGTGCTCAGTACTCAGGGTGCTGGGTGCTCAGTGCTCAGGGTGCTGGGTGCTCAGTACTCAGGGTGCTGGGTGCTCAGTACTCAGGGTGCTGGGTTCTCAGTGCTCGGTGTGCTGGGTGCTCAGTGCTCGGGGTGCTGGGGGCTCAGTGCTCGGGGTGCTGGGTGCTCAGTGCTCGGGGCGCTGGGTGCTCTGTGCTCGGGGTGCTCAGAGCTCAGTACTCAGGGTGCTGGGTGCTCAGTCCTCGGGGTGCTCGGTGCTCAGTACTCAGGGTGCTGGGTGCTTATTGCTCGGGGTGCTCGGTGCTCAGTAAGTTGGGTGCTCACTACTCAGGGTGCTGGGTGCTCAGTGCTCAGGGTGCTGGGTGCTCAGTGCTCAGGATGCTGGGTGCTCAGTGCTCAGGGTGCTGGGTGCTCAGTACTCAGGGTGCTGGGTGCACAGTGCTCGGGGTGCAGGTTGCTCAGTGCTCAGGGTGCTTGGTGCTCAGTGCTCAGTGTGTTGGGTGCTCAGTACTCGGGGTGCTGGGTGCTCAGTACTCAGGGTGCTGCGTGCTCAGTACTCAGGGTGCTGGGTGATCAGTACTCGGGTGCTGGGTGCTCAGTGCTCAGGGTGCTGGGTGCTCAGTGCTCGGGGTGCTGGGTGCTCAGTACTCAGGGTGCTGCGTGCTCAGTACTCAGGGGGCTGGGTGATCAGTACTCGGGTGCTGGGTGCTCAGTGCTCAGGGTGCTGGGTGCTCAGTGCTCGGGGTGCTGGGTGCTCATTGCTCAGTACTCAGGGTGCTGGGTGCTCAGTGCTCGGGGTGCTGGGTGCTCAGTGCTCAGTACTCAGGGTGCTGGGTGCTCAGTGCTCAGGGTGCTGGGTACTCAGTGCTCAGGGTGCTGGGTGCTCAGTGCTCAGGGTGCTGGGTGCTCAGTGCTCAGGGTGCTGGGTACTCAGTGCTCAGGGTGCTCGGTGGTCAGTACTCGGGGTGCTGGGAGCTCAGTGCTCGGGGTGCTGGGTGCTCAGTGCTCAGTACTCAGGGTGCTGGGTGCTCAGTGCTCGGGGTGCTGGGTGCTGAGTACTCAGGGTGCTGGGTCCTCAGTGCTCAGGGTGCTGGGTGCTCAGTACTCAGTGTGCTCAGTGCTCAGGGTGCTGGGTGCTCAGAACTCAGGGTGCTGGGTGCTCAGTACTCAGGGTGCTGGGTGCTCAGTACTCAGAGTGCTTGGTGCTCAGTACTCAGGGTGCTGGGTGCTCAGTGCTCAGGGTGCTCGGTGCTCAGTACTCATGGTGCTGGGTGCTCATTCTCGGGGTGCTGGGTGCTCAGTACTCAGGTTGCTCAGTACTCTGGGTGCTCGGTGCTCAGTACTCAGGGTGCTCGGTGCTCAGTTCTCAGGGTGCTCGGTGCTCAGTGTTTGGGGTGCTGGGTGCTCAGTACTCAGGGTGCTGGGTGCTCAGTGCTCAGGGTGCTGGGTGCTCAGTACTCAGGGTGCTCTGTGCTCAGGACGCAGTGTGCTCAGTGCTCAGTACTCAGCGTGCTGGGTACTCAGTGCTCAGGGTGCTCGGTGGTCAGTACTCGGGGTGCTGGGAGCTCAGTGCTCGGGGTGCTGGGTGCTCAGGGCTCAGTACTCAGGGTGCTGGGTGCTCAGTGCTCAGGCTGCTGGCTGCTCAGTGCTCAGGGTGCTGGGTGCTCAGTACTCAGGGTGCTCAGTGCTCAGTACTCAGCGTGCTGGGTGCTCAGTCCTCAGGGTCCTCGGTGCTCATTACTCAGGGTGCTCAGTGCTCAGTACTCAGCGTGCTTTGTGCTGAGTACTCAGGGTGCTGGGTGCTCAGTACTCAGGGTGCTGGGTGCTCAGTACTCAGGGTGCTGGGTGCTCAGTGCTCGGGGTGCTCGGTGTTCAGTACTAAGAGTGCTGGGTGCTCAGTGCTCAGGGTACTGGGTACTCAGTACTCAGGGTGCTGGGTGCTCAGTGCTCAGGGTGCTGGGTACTCAGTGCTCAGGGTGCTGGTTGCTCAGTGCTCGGGGTGCTGGGTGCTCAGTGCTCAGGGTGCTGGGTGCTCAGTGCTCAGTGCTCAGGGTGCTGGGTGCTCAGTGCTCAGGGTGCTGGGTGCTCAGTGCTAGGGGTGCTGGGTGCTCAGTGCTCGGGGTGCTGGGTGCTCAGTGCTCGGGGTACTGTGTGCTCAGTACTCAGGGTGCTGGGTGCTCAGTACTCAGTGTGCTCAGTGCTCAGTACTCAGGGTGCTGGGTGCTCAGTGCTCGGGGTGCTGGGTGCTCAGTACTCGGGGTGCTGTGTGCTCAGTACTCAGGGTGCTGGGTGCTCAGTGCTCAGGGTGCTGGGTGCTCAGTACTCAGGGTGCTGGGTGCTCAGTACTCAGGGTGATCTGTTCTCAGTACTCAGGGTGCTGGGTGCTCAGTGCTCGGGGTGCTGGGTGCACAGTGCCCAGGGTGCTGGGTGCTCAGTGCTCAGCGTGCTCAGTACTCAGGGTGCTGTGTGTTCAGTGCTCAGGGTACTGGGTGCTCAGTACTCAGGGTGCTTGGTGCTCAGTACTCAGGGTGCTGGGTGCTCAGTACTCGGGGTGCTGGGTGCTCAGTACTCGGGGTGCTGGGTGCACAGTGCTCAGGGTGCTGGGTGCTCAGTGCTCTGGGTGCTGGGTGCTCAGTGCTCAGGCTGCTGGCTGCTCAGTGCTCTGGGTGCTGGGTGCTCAGTACTCAGGGTGCTCAGTGCTCAGTACTCAGCGTGCTGGGTGCTCAGTCCTCAGGGTCCTCGGTGCTCAGTACTCAGGGTGCTCAGTGCTCAGTACTCAGCGTGCTTTGTGCTCAGTGCTCAGGGTGCTGGGTGCTCAGTACTCAGGGTGCTGGGTGCTCAGTACTCAGGGTGCTGGGTGCTCAGTACTCAGGGTGCTGTGTTCTCAGTGCTCGGGGTGCTCGGTGATCAGTACTAAGAGTGCTGGGTGCTCAGTGCTCAGGGTACTGGGTACTCAGTACTCAGGGTGCTGGGTGCTCAGTGCTCAGGGTGCTGGGTGCTCAGTGCCCAGGGTGCTGGGTGCTCAGTGCTCGGGGTGCTGGGTGCTCAGTGCTCAGGGTGCTGGGTGCTCAGTGCTCAGTGCTCAGGGTGCTGGGTGCTCAGTGCTCAGGGTGCTGGGTGCTCAGTGCTAGGGGTGCTGGGTGCTCAGTGCTCGGGGTGCTGGGTGCTCAGTGCTCGGGGTGCTGGGTGCTCAGTACTCAGGTTGCTGGGTGCTCAGTACTCAGTGTGTTCGGTGCTCAGTACTCAGGGTGCTCAGTGCTCAGTACTCAGGGTGCTGGGTGCTCAGTGCTCGGAGTGCTGGGTGCTCAGTACTCGGGGTACTGTGTGCTCAGTACTCAGGGTGCTGGGTGCTCAGTGCTCAGGGTGCTGGGTGCTCAGTACTCAGTGTGCTGGGTGCTCAGTAATTAGGGGGCTCGGTCATCAGTACTCAGGTTGCTGAGTGCTCGGGGTGCTGGGTACTCAGTACTCAGGGTGCTGGGTGCTCAGTACTCAGGGTGCTGGGTGCTCAGTGCTCAGGGTGCTGGGTGCTCAGTACTCAGGGTGCTGGGTGCTCAGTACTCAGGGTGCTGGGTGCTCAGTGCTCGGGGTGCTGGGTGCTCAGTGCTCGGGGTGCTGGGGGCTCAGTGCTCGGGGTGCTGGGTGCTCAGTGCTCGGGGCGCTGGGTGCTCTGTGCTCGGGGTGCTCGGAGCTCAGTACTCAGGGTGCTGGGTGCTCAGTCCTCGGGGTGCTCGGTGCTCAGTACTCAGGGTGCTGGGTGCTTAGTGCTCGGGGTGCTCGGTGCTCAGTAAGTTGGGTGCTCACTACTCAGGGTGCTGGGTGCTCAGTGCTCAGGGTGCTGGGTGCTCAGTGCTCAGGATGCTGGGTGCTCAGTGCTCAGGGTGCTGGGTGCTCAGTACTCAGGGTGCTGGGTGCACAGTGCTCGGGGTGCAGGTTGCTCAGTGCTAAGGGTGCTGGGTGCTCAGTGCTCAGTGTGTTGGGTGCTCAGTACTCGGGGTGCTGGGTGCTCAGTACTCAGGGTGCTGCGTGCTCAGTACTCAGGGGGCTGGGTGATCAGTACTCGGGTGCTGGGTGCTCAGTGCTCAGGGTGCTGGGTGCTCAGTGCTCGGGGTGCTGGGTGCTCAGTACTCAGGGTGCTGCGTGCTCAGTACTCAGGGTGCTGGGTGATCAGTACTCGGGTGCTGGGTGCTCAGTGCTCAGGGTGCTGGGTGCTCAGTGCTCGGGGTGCTGGGTGCTCAGTACTCAGGGTGCTGCGTGCTCAGTACTCAGGGGGCTGGGTGATCAGTACTCGGGTGCTGGGTGCTCAGTGCTCAGGGTGCTGGGTGCTCAGTGCTCGGGGTGCTGGGTGCTCATTGCTCAGTACTCAGGGTGCTGGGTGCTCAGTGCTCGGGGTGCTGGGTGCTCAGTGCTCAGTACTCAGGGTGCTGGGTGCTCAGTGCTCAGGGTGCTGGGTACTCAGTGCTCAGGGTGCTGGGTGCTCAGTGCTCAGGGTGCTGGGTGCTCAGTGCTCAGGGTGCTGGGTACTCAGTGCTCAGGGTGCTGGGAGCTCAGTGCTCGGGGTGCTGGGTGCTCAGTGCTCAGTACTCAGGGTGCTGGGTGCACAGTGCTCGGGGTGCTGGGTGCTGAGTACTCAGGGTGCTGGGTCCTCAGTGCTCAGGGTGCTGGGTGCTCAGTACTCAGTGTGCTCAGTGCTCAGGGTGCTGGGTGCTCAGAACTCAGGGTGCTGGGTGCTCAGTACTCAGGGTGCTGGGTGCTCAGTACTCAGAGTGCTTGGTGCTCAGTACTCAGGGTGCTGGGTGCTCAGTGCTCAGGGTGCTCGGTGCTCAGTACTCATGGTGCTGGGTGCTCATTCTCGGGGTGCTGGGTCCTCAGTACTCAGGTTGCTCAGTACTCTGTGTGCTCGGTGCTCAGTACTCAGGGTGCTCGGTGCTCAGTTCTCAGGGTGCTGGGTGCTCAGTGTTTGGGGTGCTGGGTGCTCAGTACTCAGGGTGCTGGGTGCTCAGTGCTCAGGGTGCTGGGTGCTCAGTACTCAGGGTGCTCGGTGCTCAGGACGCAGGGTGCTCAGTGCTCAGTACTCAGCGTGCTGGGTACTCAGTGCTCAGGGTGCTGGGTGCTCAGTACTCAGGGTGCTCAGTGCTCAGTACTCAGGGTGCTGGGTGCTCAGTACTCAGGGGGCTGGGTGCTCAGTGCTCAGGCTGCTGGCTGCTCAGTGCTCAGGGTGCTGGGTGCTCAGTACTCAGGGTGCTCAGTGCTCAGTACTCAGCGTGCTGGGTGCACAGTCCTCAGGGTCCTCGGTGCTCAGTACTCAGGGTGCTCAGTGCTCAGTACTCAGCGTGCTTTGTGCTCAGTACTCAGGGTGCTGGGTGCTCAGTACTCAGGGTGCTGGGTGCTCAGTACTCAGGGTGCTGGGTGCTCAGTGCTCGGGGTGCTCGGTGATCAGTACTAAGAGTGCTGGGTGCTCAGTGCTCAGGGTACTGGGTACTCAGTACTCAGGGTGCTGGGTGCTCAGTGCTCAGGGTGCTGGGTGCTCAGTGCTCAGGGTGCTGGGTGCTCAGTGCTCGGGGTGCTGGGTGCTCAGTGCTCAGGGTGCTGGGTGCTCATTGCTCAGTGCTCAGGGTGCTGGGTGCTCAGTGCTCAGGGTGCTGGGTGCTCAGTGCTAGGGGTGCTGGGTGCTCAGTGCTCGGGGAGCTGGGTGCTCAGTGCTCGGGGTACTGGGTGCTCAGTACTCAGGGTGCTGGGGGCTCAGTACTCAGTGTGCTCAGTGCTCAGTACTCAGGGTGCTGGGTGCTCAGTGCTCGGGGTGCTGGGTGCTCAGTACTCGGGGTGCTGTGTGCTCAGTACTCAGGGTGCTGGGTGCTCAGTGCTCAGGGTGCTGGGTGCTCAGTACTCAGGGTGCTGGGTGCTCAGTACTTAGGGTGCTCGGTCCTCAGTACTCAGGTTGCTGAGTGCTCAGGGTGCTGGGTACTCAGTACTCAGGGTGCTGGGTGCTCAGTACTCAGGGTGCTGGGTGCTCAGTGCTCAGGGTGCTGGGTGCTCAGTACTCAGGGTGCTGGGTGCTCAGTACTCAGGGTGCTGGGTGCTCAGTGCTCGGGGTGCTGGGTGCTCAGTGCTCGGGGTGCTGGGGGCTCAGTGCTCGGGGTGCTTGGTGCTCAGTACTAAGGGTGCTGGGGGCTCAGTACTCAGGGTGCTGGGTGCTCAATACTCAGAGTGATCTGTTCTCAGTACTCAGGGTGCTGGGTGCTCAGTGCTCGGGGTGCTGGGTGCACAGTGCCCAGGGTGCTGGGTGCTCAGTGCTCAGCGTGCTCAGTACTCAGGGTGCTGTGTGTTCAGTGCTCAGGGTACTGGGTGCTCAGTACTCAGGGTGCTTGGTGCTCAGTACTCAGGGTGCTGGGTGCTCAGTACTCGGGGTGCTGGGTGCTCAGTACTCGGGGTGCTGGGTGCACAGTGCTCAGGGTGCTGGGTGCTCAGTGCTCGGGGTGCTGGGTGCTCAGTGCTCAGGCTGCTGGCTGCTCAGTGCTCAGGGTGCTGGGTGCTCAGTACTCAGGGTGCTCAGTGGTCAGTACTCAGCGTGCAGGGTGCTCAGTCCTCAGGGTCCTCGGTGCTCAGTACTCAGGGTGCTCAGTGCACAGTACTCAGCGTACTTTGTGCTCAGTGCTCAGGGTGCTGGGTGCTCAGTACTCAGGGTGCTGGGTGCTCAGTACTAAGGGTGCTGGGTGCTCAGTGCTCGGGGTGCTGGGTGCTCAGTGCTCGCGGTGCTGGGTGCTCATTACTCAGGGAGCTGGGTGCTCAGTGATCGGGGTGCTGTTTGCTCAGTACTCAGGGTGCTCAGTGCTCGGGGAGCTCGGTGCTCAGTAATCAGGGTGCTGGGTGCTCAGTACTCAGTGCTCGGGGTCCTGGGTGCTCCGTGCTCGGGGTGCTGGGTGCTCAGTGATCTGGGTGCTTAGTGCTCAGTACTAAGGGTGCTGGGTGCTCAGTACTCAGGGTGCTCAGTGCTCGGGGTGCTGGGTGCTCAGTACTCAGGGTGCTGTGTGCTCAGTACTCAGGGTGCTGGGTGCTCATTCTCGGGGTGCTGGGTGCTCAGTGCTCGGGGTGCTGGGTGCTCAGTACTCAGGGTGCTGGGTGCTCAGTGCTCGGGGTGCTTGGTGCTCAGTACTAAGGGTGCTGGGGGCTCAGTACTCAGGGTGCTGGGTGCTCAGTACTCAGTGTGCTGGGTGCTCAGTACTCAGGGTGCTGGGGGCTCAGTACTCAGGGTGCTGGGTGCTCAGTACTCAGGGTGCTGGGTGCTCAGTACTCAGGGTGCTGGGTGCTCAGTACTCAGGGTGCTGGGGGCTCAGTACTCAGGGTGCTGGGTGCTCAGTACTCAGGGTGCTCGGTTCTCAGAACTCAGGGTGCTGGGTGCTCAGTGCTCGGGGTGCTTGGTGCTCAGTACTAAGGGTGCTGGGGGCTCAGTACTCAGGGTGCTGGGTGCTCAATACTCAGGGTGATCTGTTCTCAGTACTCAGGGTGCTGGGTGCTCAGTGCTCGGGGTGCTGGGTGCACAGTGCCCAGGGTGCTGGGTGCTCAGTGCTCAGCGTGCTCAGTACTCAGGGTGCTGTGTGTTCAGTGCTCAGGGTACTGGGTGCTCAGTACTCAGGGTGCTTGGTGCTCAGTACTCAGGGTGCTGGGTGCTCAGTACTCGGGGTGCTGGGTGCTCAGTACTCGGGGTGCTGGGTGCACAGTGCTCAGGGTGCTGGGTGCTCAGTGCTCGGGGTGCTGGGTGCTCAGTGCTCAGGCTGCTGGCTGCTCAGTGCTCAGGGTGCTGGGTGCTCAGTACTCAGGGTGCTCAGTGGTCAGTACTCAGCGTGCAGGGTGCTCAGTCCTCAGGGTCCTCGGTGCTCAGTACTCAGGGTGCTCAGTGCACAGTACTCAGCGTACTTTGTGCTCAGTGCTCAGGGTGCTGGGTGCTCAGTACTCAGGGTGCTGGGTGCTCAGTACTCAGGGTGCTGGGTGCTCAGTGCTCGGGGTGCTGGGTGCTAAGTGCTCGCGGTGCTGGGTGCTCATTACTCAGGGAGCTGGGTGCTCAGTGATCGGGGTGCTGGGTGCTCATTGCTCAGTACTCAGGGTGCTGGGTGCTCAGTGCTCGGGGTGCTGGGTGCTCAGTGCTCAGTACTCAGGGTGCTGGGTGCTCAGTGCTCAGGGTGCTGGGTACTCAGTGCTCAGGGTGCTGGGTGCTCAGTGCTCAGGGTGCTGGGTGCTCAGTGCTCAGGGTGCTGGGTACTCAGTGCTCAGGGTGCTGGGAGCTCAGTGCTCGGGGTGCTGGGTGCTCAGTGCTCAGTACTCAGGGTGCTGGGTGCACAGTGCTCGGGGTGCTGGGTGCTGAGTACTCAGGGTGCTGGGTCCTCAGTGCTCAGGGTGCTGGGTGCTCAGTACTCAGTGTGCTCAGTGCTCAGGGTGCTGGGTGCTCAGAACTCAGGGTGCTGGGTGCTCAGTACTCAGGGTGCTGGGTGCTCAGTACTCAGAGTGCTTGGTGCTCAGTACTCAGGGTGCTGGGTGCTCAGTGCTCAGGGTGCTCGGTGCTCAGTACTCATGGTGCTGGGTGCTCATTCTCGGGGTGCTGGGTCCTCAGTACTCAGGTTGCTCAGTACTCTGTGTGCTCGGTGCTCAGTACTCAGGGTACTCGGTGCTCAGTTCTCAGGGTGCTGGGTGCTCAGTGTTTGGGGTGCTGGGTGCTCAGTACTCAGGGTGCTGGGTGCTCAGTGCTCAGGGTGCTGGGTGCTCAGTACTCAGGGTGCTCGGTGCTCAGGACGCAGGGTGCTCAGTGCTCAGTACTCAGCGTGCTGGGTACTCAGTGCTCAGGGTGCTGGGTGCTCAGTACTCAGGGTGCTCAGTGCTCAGTACTCAGGGTGCTGGGTGCTCAGTACTCAGGGTGCTGGGTGCTCAGTGCTCAGGCTGCTGGCTGCTCAGTGCTCAGGGTGCTGGGTGCTCAGTACTCAGGGTGCTCAGTGCTCAGTACTCAGCGTGCTGGGTGCACAGTCCTCAGGGTCCTCGGTGCTCAGTACTCAGGGTGCTCAGTGCTCAGTACTCAGCGTGCTTTGTGCTCAGTACTCAGGGTGCTGGGTGCTCAGTACTCAGGGTGCTGGGTGCTCAGTACTCAGGGTGCTGGGTGCTCAGTGCTCGGGGTGCTCGGTGATCAGTACTAAGAGTGCTGGGTGCTCAGTGCTCAGGGTACTGGGTACTCAGTACTCAGGGTGCTGGGTGCTCAGTGCTCAGGGTGCTGGGTGCTCAGTGCTCAGGGTGCTGGGTGCTCAGTGCTCGGGGTGCTGGGTGCTCAGTGCTCAGGGTGCTGGGTGCTCATTGCTCAGTGCTCAGGGTGCTGGGTGCTCAGTGCTCAGGGTGCTGGGTGCTCAGTGCTAGGGGTGCTGGGTGCTCAGTGCTCGGGGAGCTGGGTGCTCAGTGCTCGGGGTACTGGGTGCTCAGTACTCAGGGTGCTGGGGGCTCAGTACTCAGTGTGCTCAGTGCTCAGTACTCAGGGTGCTGGGTGCTCAGTGCTCGGGGTGCTGGGTGCTCAGTACTCGGGGTGCTGTGTGCTCAGTACTCAGGGTGCTGGGTGCTCAGTGCTCAGGGTGCTGGGTGCTCAGTACTCAGGGTGCTGGGTGCTCAGTACTTAGGGTGCTCGGTCCTCAGTACTCAGGTTGCTGAGTGCTCAGGGTGCTGGGTACTCAGTACTCAGGGTGCTGGGTGCTCAGTACTCAGGGTGCTGGGTGCTCAGTGCTCAGGGTGCTGGGTGCTCAGTACTCAGGGTGCTGGGTGCTCAGTACTCAGGGTGCTGGGTGCTCAGTGCTCGGGGTGCTGGGTGCTCAGTGCTCGGGGTGCTGGGGGCTCAGTGCTCGGGGTGCTTGGTGCTCAGTACTAAGGGTGCTGGGGGCTCAGTACTCAGGGTGCTGGGTGCTCAATACTCAGAGTGATCTGTTCTCAGTACTCAGGGTGCTGGGTGCTCAGTGCTCGGGGTGCTGGGTGCACAGTGCCCAGGGTGCTGGGTGCTCAGTGCTCAGCGTGCTCAGTACTCAGGGTGCTGTGTGTTCAGTGCTCAGGGTACTGGGTGCTCAGTACTCAGGGTGCTTGGTGCTCAGTACTCAGGGTGCTGGGTGCTCAGTACTCGGGGTGCTGGGTGCTCAGTACTCGGGGTGCTGGGTGCACAGTGCTCAGGGTGCTGGGTGCTCAGTGCTCGGGGTGCTGGGTGCTCAGTGCTCAGGCTGCTGGCTGCTCAGTGCTCAGGGTGCTGGGTGCTCAGTACTCAGGGTGCTCAGTGGTCAGTACTCAGCGTGCAGGGTGCTCAGTCCTCAGGGTCCTCGGTGCTCAGTACTCAGGGTGCTCAGTGCACAGTACTCAGCGTACTTTGTGCTCAGTGCTCAGGGTGCTGGGTGCTCAGTACTCAGGGTGCTGGGTGCTCAGTACTAAGGGTGCTGGGTGCTCAGTGCTCGGGGTGCTGGGTGCTCAGTGCTCGCGGTGCTGGGTGCTCATTACTCAGGGAGCTGGGTGCTCAGTGATCGGGGTGCTGTTTGCTCAGTACTCAGGGTGCTCAGTGCTCGGGGAGCTCGGTGCTCAGTAATCAGGGTGCTGGGTGCTCAGTACTCAGTGCTCGGGGTCCTGGGTGCTCCGTGCTCGGGGTGCTGGGTGCTCAGTGATCTGGGTGCTTAGTGCTCAGTACTAAGGGTGCTGGGTGCTCAGTACTCAGGGTGCTCAGTGCTCGGGGTGCTGGGTGCTCAGTACTCAGGGTGCTGTGTGCTCAGTACTCAGGGTGCTGGGTGCTCATTCTCGGGGTGCTGGGTGCTCAGTGCTCGGGGTGCTGGGTGCTCAGTACTCAGGGTGCTGGGTGCTCAGTGCTCGGGGTGCTTGGTGCTCAGTACTAAGGGTGCTGGGGGCTCAGTACTCAGGGTGCTGGGTGCTCAGTACTCAGTGTGCTGGGTGCTCAGTACTCAGGGTGCTGGGGGCTCAGTACTCAGGGTGCTGGGTGCTCAGTACTCAGGGTGCTGGGTGCTCAGTACTCAGGGTGCTGGGTGCTCAGTACTCAGGGTGCTGGGGGCTCAGTACTCAGGGTGCTGGGTGCTCAGTACTCAGGGTGCTCGGTTCTCAGAACTCAGGGTGCTGGGTGCTCAGTGCTCGGGGTGCTTGGTGCTCAGTACTAAGGGTGCTGGGGGCTCAGTACTCAGGGTGCTGGGTGCTCAATACTCAGGGTGATCTGTTCTCAGTACTCAGGGTGCTGGGTGCTCAGTGCTCGGGGTGCTGGGTGCACAGTGCCCAGGGTGCTGGGTGCTCAGTGCTCAGCGTGCTCAGTACTCAGGGTGCTGTGTGTTCAGTGCTCAGGGTACTGGGTGCTCAGTACTCAGGGTGCTTGGTGCTCAGTACTCAGGGTGCTGGGTGCTCAGTACTCGGGGTGCTGGGTGCTCAGTACTCGGGGTGCTGGGTGCACAGTGCTCAGGGTGCTGGGTGCTCAGTGCTCGGGGTGCTGGGTGCTCAGTGCTCAGGCTGCTGGCTGCTCAGTGCTCAGGGTGCTGGGTGCTCAGTACTCAGGGTGCTCAGTGGTCAGTACTCAGCGTGCAGGGTGCTCAGTCCTCAGGGTCCTCGGTGCTCAGTACTCAGGGTGCTCAGTGCACAGTACTCAGCGTACTTTGTGCTCAGTGCTCAGGGTGCTGGGTGCTCAGTACTCAGGGTGCTGGGTGCTCAGTACTCAGGGTGCTGGGTGCTCAGTGCTCGGGGTGCTGGGTGCTAAGTGCTCGCGGTGCTGGGTGCTCATTACTCAGGGAGCTGGGTGCTCAGTGATCGGGGTGCTGTTTGCTCAGTACTCAGGGTGCTCAGTGCTCGGGGAGCTCGGTGCTCAGTACTCAGGGTGCTGGGTGCTCAGTACTCAGTGCTCGGGGTCCTGGGTGCTCCGTGCTCGGGGTGCTGGGTGCTCAGTGCTCTGGGTGCTTAGTGCTCAGTACTAAGGGTGCTGGGTGCTCAGTACTCAGGGTGCCCAGTGCTCGGGGTGC
Organism: Microtus oregoni; assembly: GCF_018167655.1. Lineage (NCBI taxonomy): Eukaryota > Metazoa > Chordata > Mammalia > Rodentia > Cricetidae > Microtus > Microtus oregoni. The sequence continues at coordinate 1,057,828 of NW_024543260.1, read as the reverse complement.
TGGGTGCTCAGTACTCAGGGTGCTGTGTGCTCAGTACTCAGGGTGCTGTGTGCTCATTCTCGGGGTGCTGGGTGCTCAGTGCTCGGGGTGCTGGGTGCTCAGTACTCAGGGTGCTGGGTGCTCAGTGCTCGGGGTGCTTGGTGCTCAGTACTAAGGGTGCTGGGGGCTCAGTACTCAGGGTGCTGGGTGCTCAGTACTCAGGGTGATCTGTTCTCAGTACTCAGGGTGCTGGGTGCTCAGTGCTCGGGGTGCTTTGTGCACAGTGCCCAGGGTGCTGGGTGCTCAGTGCTCAGCGTGCTCAGTACTCAGGGTGCTGTGTGTTCAGTGCTCAGGGTGCTGGGTGCTCAGTGATCGGGGTGCTGGGTGCTCAGTACTCAGGGTGCTCAGTGCTCGGGGAGCTCGGTGCTCAGTACTCAGGGTGCTGGGTGCTCAGTACTCAGTGCTCGGGTTCCTGGGTGCTCCGTGCTCGGGTTGCTGGGTGCTCAGTCCTCTGGGTGCTTAGTGCTCAGTACTCAGGGTGCTGGGTTCTCAGTACTCAGGGTGCTCAGTGCTCGGGGTGCTGGGTGCTCAGTACTCAGGGTGCTGGGTGCTCAGTACTCAGGGTGCTGGGTGCTCAGTGCTCAGGGTCCTCGGTGCTCAGTACTCAGGGTGCTCAGTGCTCATTACTCAGCGTGCTTTGTGTTCAGTGCTCAGGGTGCTGGGTGCTCAGTACTCAGTGTGCTGGGTGCTCAGTACTCAGGGTGCTGGGGGCTCAGTACTCAGGGTGCTGGGTGCTCAGTACTCAGGGTGCTGGGTGCTCAGTACTCAGGGTGCTGGGTGCTCAGTACTCAGGGTGCTGGGGGCTCAGTCCTCAGGGTGCTGGGTGCTCAGTACTCATTGTGCTCGGTTCTCAGTACTCAGGGTGCTGGGTGCTCAGTGCTCGGGGTGCTTGGTGCTCAGTACTAAGGGTGCTGGGGGCTCAGTACTCAGGGTGCTGGGTGCTCAGTACTCAGGGTGATCTGTTCTCAGTACTCAGGGTGCTGGGTGCTCAGTGCTCGGGGTGCTGGGTGCACAGTGCCCAGGGTGCTGGGTGCTCAGTGCTCAGCGTGCTCAGTACTCAGGGTGCTGTGTGTTCAGTGCTCAGGGTACTGGGTGCTCAGTACTCAGGGTGCTTGGTGCTCAGTACTCAGGGTGCTGGGTGCACAGTACTCGGGGTGCTGGGTGCTCAGTACTCGGGGTGCTGGGTGCACAGTGCTCAGGGTGCTGGGTGCTCAGTGCTCGGGGTGCTGGGTGCTCAGTGCTCAGGCTGCTGGCTGCTCAGTGCTCTGGGTGCTGGGTGCTCAGTACTCAGGGTGCTCAGTGCTCAGTACACAGCGTGCTGGGTGCTCAGTCCTCAGGGTCCTCGGTGCTCAGTACTCAGGGTGCTCAGTGCTCAGTACTCAGCGTGCTTTGTGCTCAGTGCTCAGGGTGCTGGGTGCTCAGTACTCAGGGTGCTGGGTGCTCAGTACTCAGGGTGCTGGGTGCTCAGTACTCAGGGTGCTGGGTGCTCAGTGCTCGGGGTGCTCGGTGATCAGTACTAAGAGTGCTGGGTGCTCAGTGCTCAGGGTACTGGGTACTCAGTACTCAGGGTGCTGGGTGCTCAGTGCTCAGGGTGCTGGGTGCTCAGTGCCCAGGGTGCTGGGTGCTCAGTGCTCGGGGTGCTGGGTGCTCAGTGCTCAGGGTGCTGGGTGCTCAGTGCTCAGTGCTCAGGGTGCTGGGTGCTCAGTGCTCAGGGTGCTGGTTGCTCAGTTCTAGGGGTGCTGGGTGCTCAGTGCTCGGGGTGCTGGGTGCTCAGTGCTCGGGGTGCTGGGTGCTCAGTACTCAGGGTGCTGGGTGCTCAGTACTCAGTGTGTTCGGTGCTCAGTACTCAGGGTGCTCAGTGCTCAGTACTCAGGGTGCTGGGTGCTCAGTGCTCGGGGTGCTGGGTGCTCAGTACTCGGGGTACTGTGTGCTCAGTACTCAGGGTGCTGGGTGCTCAGTGCTCAGGGTGCTGGGTGCTCAGTACTCAGTGTGCTGGGTGCTCAGTACTTAGGGGGCTCGGTCCTCAGTACTCAGGTTGCTGAGTGCTCAGGGTGCTGGGTACTCAGTACTCAGGGTGCTGGGTGCTCAGTACTCAGGGTGCTGGGTGCTCAGTGCTCAGGGTGCTGGTTGCTCAGTACTCAGGGTGCTGGGTGCTCAGTACTCAGGGTGCTGGGTGCTCAGTGCTCGGGGTGCTGGGTGCTCAGTGCTCGGGGTGCTGGGGGCTCAGTGCTCGGGGTGCTGGGTGCTCAGTGCTCGGGGCGCTGGGTGCTCTGTGCTCGGGGTGCTCGGAGCTCAGTACTCAGGGTGCTGGGTGCTCAGTCCTCGGGGTGCTCGGTGCTCAGTACTCAGGGTGCTGGGTGCTTAGTGCTCGGGGTGCTCGGTGCTCAGTAAGTTGGGTGCTCACTACTCAGGGTGCTGGGTGCTCAGTGCTCAGGGTGCTGGGTGCTCAGTGCTCAGGATGCTGGGTGCTCAGTGCTCAGGGTGCTGGGTGCTCAGTACTCAGGGTGCTGGGTGCACAGTGCTCGGGGTGCAGGTTACTCAGTGCTCAGGGTGCTGGGTGCTCAGTGCTCAGGGTGTTGGGTGCTCAGTACTCGGGTTGCTGGGTGCTCAGTACTCAGGGTGCTGCGTGCTCAGTACTCAGGGTGCTGGGTGATCAGTACTCGGGTGCTGGGTGCTCAATGCTCAGGGTGCTGGGTGCTCAGTGCTCGGGGTGCTGGGTGCTCAGTGCTCAGTACTCAGGGTGTTGGGTGCTCAGTGCTCAGGGTGCTGGGTACTCAGTGCTCAGGGTGCTGGGTGCTCAGTGCTCAGGGTGCTGGGTGCTCAGTGCTAAGGGTGCTGGGTACTCAGTGCTCAGGGTGCTCGGTGGTCAGTACTCGGGGTGCTGGGAGCTCAGTACTCAGGGTGCTCAGTGCTCGGGGAGCTCGGTGCTCAATACTCAGGGTGCTGGGTGCTCAGTACTCAGTGCTCGGGGTCCTGGGTGCTCCGTGCTCGGGGTGCTGGGTGCTCAGTGCTCTGGGTGCTTAGTGCTCAGTACTCAGGGTGCTGGGTGCTCAGTACTCAGGGTGCTCAGTGCTCGGGGTGCTGGGTGCTCAGTACTCAGGGTGCTGGGTGCTCAGTACTCAGGGTGCTGGGTGCTCAGTGCTCAGGGTCCTCGGTGCTCAGTACTCAGGGTGCTCAGTGCTCATTACTCAGCGTGCTTTGTGCTCAGTGCTCAGGATGCTGGGTGCTCAGTACTCAGTGTGCTGGGTGCTCAGTACTCAGGGTGCTGGGGGCTCAGAACTCAGGGTGCTGGGTGCTCAGTACTCAGGGTGCTGGGTGCTCAGTACTCAGGGTGCTGGGTGCTCAGTACTCAGGGTGCTGGGGGCTCAGTACTCAGGGTGCTGGGTGCTCAGTAGTCAGGGTGCTCGGTTCTCAGTACTCAGGGTGCTTGGTGCTCATTCTCGGGGTGCTGGGTGCTCAGTGCTCGGGGTGCTTGGTGCTCAGTACTAAGGGTACTGGGGGCTCAGTACTCAGGGTGCTGGGTGCTCAGTACTCAGGGTGATCTGTTCTCAGTACTCAGGGTGCTGGGTGCTCAGTGCTCGGGGTGCTGGGTGCACAGTGCCCAGGGTGCTGGGTGCTCAGTACTCGGGGTGCTGGGTGCACAGTGCTCAGGGTGCTGGGTGCTCAGTGCTCGGGGTGCTGGGTGCTCAGTGCTCAGGCTGCTGGCTGCTCAGTGCTCTGGGTGCTGGGTGCTCAGTACTCAGGGTGCTCAGTGCTCAGTACACAGCGTGCTGGGTGCTCAGTCCTCAGGGTCCTCGGTGCTCAGTACTCAGGGTGCTCAGTGCTCAGTACTCAGCGTGCTTTGTGCTCAGTCCTCAGGGTGCTGGGTGCTCAGTACTCAGGGTGCTGGGTGCTCAGTACTCAGGGTGCTGGGTGCTCAGTACTCAGGGTGCTGGGTGATCAGTGCTCGGGGTGCTCGGTGATCAGTACTAAGAGTGCTGGGTGCTCAGTGCTCAGGGTACTGGGTACTCAGTACTCAGGGTGCTGGGTGCTCAGTGCTCAGGGTGCTGGGTGCTCAGTGCCCAGGGTGCTGGGTGCTCAGTGCTCGGGGTGCTGGGTGCTCAGTGCTCAGGGTGCTGGGTGCTCAGTGCTCAGTGCTCAGGGTGCTGGGTGCTCAGTGCTCAGGGTGCTGGTTGCTCAGTTCTAGGGGTGCTGGGTGCTCAGTGCTCGGGGTGCTGGGTGCTCAGTGCTCGGGGTGCTGGGTGCTCAGTACTCAGGGTGCTGGGTGCTCAGTACTCAGTGTGTTCGGTGCTCAGTACTCAGGGTGCTCAGTGCTCAGTACTCAGGGTGCTGGGTGCTCAGTGCTCGGGGTGCTGGGTGCTCAGTACTCGGGGTACTGTGTGCTCAGTACTCAGGGTGCTGGGTGCTCAGTGCTCAGGGTGCTGGGTGCTCAGTACTCAGTGTGCTGGGTGCTCAGTACTTAGGGGGCTCGGTCCTCAGTACTCAGGTTGCTGAGTGCTCAGGGTGCTGGGTACTCAGTACTCAGGGTGCTGGGTGCTCAGTACTCAGGGTGCTGGGTGCTCAGTGCTCAGGGTGCTGGTTGCTCAGTACTCAGGGTGCTGGGTGCTCAGTACTCAGGGTGCTGGGTGCTCAGTGCTCGGGGTGCTGGGTGCTCAGTGCTCGGGGTGCTGGGGGCTCAGTGCTCAGGGTGATCGGTGCTCAGTGCTCGGGGCGCTGGGTGCTCTGTGCTCGGGGTGCTCGGAGCTCAGTACTCAGGGTGCTGGGTGCTCAGTCCTCGGGGTGCTCGGTGCTCAGTACTCAGGGTGCTGGGTGCTTAGTGCTCGGGGTGCTCGGTGCTCAGTAAGTTGGGTGCTCACTACTCAGGGTGCTGGGTGCTCAGTGCTCAGGGTGCTGGGTGCTCAGTGCTCAGGATGCTGGGTGCTCAGTGCTCAGGGTGCTGGGTGCTCAGTACTCAGGGTGCTGGGTGCACAGTGCTCGGGGTGCAGGTTACTCAGTGCTCAGGGTGCTGGGTGCTCAGTGCTCAGGGTGTTGGGTGCTCAGTACTCGGGTTGCTGGGTGCTCAGTACTCAGGGTGCTGCGTGCTCAGTAATCAGGGTGCTGGGTGATCAGTACTCGGGTGCTGGGTGCTCAATGCTCAGGGTGCTGGGTGCTCAGTGCTCGGGGTGCTGGGTGCTCAGTGCTCAGTACTCAGGGTGTTGGGTGCTCAGTGCTCAGGGTGCTGGGTACTCAGTGCTCAGGGTGCTGGGTGCTCAGTGCTCAGGGTGCTGGGTGCTCAGTGCTAAGGGTGCTGGGTACTCAGTGCTCAGGGTGCTCGGTGGTCAGTACTCGGGGTGCTGGGAGCTCAGTACTCAGGGTGCTCAGTGCTCGGGGAGCTCGGTGCTCAATACTCAGGGTGCTGGGTGCTCAGTACTCAGTGCTCGGGGTCCTGGGTGCTCCGTGCTCGGGGTGCTGGGTGCTCAGTGCTCTGGGTGCTTAGTGCTCAGTACTCAGGGTGCTGGGTGCTCAGTACTCAGGGTGCTCAGTGCTCGGGGTGCTGGGTGCTCAGTACTCAGGGTGCTGGGTGCTCAGTACTCAGGGTGCTGGGTGCTCAGTGCTCAGGGTCCTCGGTGCTCAGTACTCAGGGTGCTCAGTGCTCATTACTCAGCGTGCTTTGTGCTCAGTGCTCAGGATGCTGGGTGCTCAGTACTCAGTGTGCTGGGTGCTCAGTACTCAGGGTGCTGGGGGCTCAGAACTCAGGGTGCTGGGTGCTCAGTACTCAGGGTGCTGGGTGCTCAGTACTCAGGGTGCTGGGTGCTCAGTACTCAGGGTGCTGGGGGCTCAGTACTCAGGGTGCTGGGTGCTCAGTAGTCAGGGTGCTCGGTTCTCAGTACTCAGGGTGCTTGGTGCTCATTCTCGGGGTGCTGGGTGCTCAGTGCTCGGGGTGCTTGGTGCTCAGTACTAAGGGTACTGGGGGCTCAGTACTCAGGGTGCTGGGTGCTCAGTACTCAGGGTGATCTGTTCTCAGTACTCAGGGTGCTGGGTGCTCAGTGCTCGGGGTGCTGGGTGCACAGTGCCCAGGGTGCTGGGTGCTCAGTGCTCAGGGTGCTCAGTACTCAGGGTGCTGTGTGTTCAGTGCTCAGGGTACTGGGTGCTCAGTACTCAGGGTGCTTGGTGCTCAGTACTCAGGGTGCTGGGTGCTCAGTACTCGGGGTGCTGGGTGCTCAGTACTCGGGGTGCTGGGTGCACAGTGCTCAGGGTGCTGGGTGCTCAGTGCTCGGGGTGCTGGGTGCTCAGTGCTCAGGCTGCTGGCTGCTCAGTGCTCAGGGTGCTGGGTGCTCAGTACTCAGGGTGCTCAGTGCTCAGTACTCAGCGTGCTGCGTGCTCAGTCCTCAGGGTCCTCGGTGCTCAGTACTCAGGGTGCTCAGTGCTCAGTCCTCAGCGTGCTTTGTGCTCAGTGCTCAGGGTGCTGGGTGCTCAGTACTCAGGGTGCTGGGTGCTCAGTACTCAGGGTGCTGGGTGCTCAGTACTCAGGGTGCTGGGTGCTCAGTGCTCGGGGTGCTCGGTGATCAGTACTAAGAGTGCTGGGTGCTCAGTGCTCAGGGTACTGGGTACTCAGTACGCAGGGTGCTGGGTGCTCAGTGCTCAGGTTGCTGGGTGCTCAGTCCTCAGGGTGCTGGGTGCTCAGTGCTCGGGGTGCTGGGTGCTCAGTGCTCAGGGTGCTGGGTGCTCAGTGCTCAGTGCTCAGGGTGCTGGGTGCTCAGTGCTCAGGGTGCTGGGTGCTCAGTGCTCGGGGTGCTGGGTGCTCAGTGCTCGGGGTGCTGGGTGCTCAGTGCTCGGGGTGCTGGGTGCTCAGTACTCAGGGTGCTGGGGGCTCAGTACTCAGTGTGTTCGGTGCTCAGTACTCAGGGTGCTCAGTGCTCAGTACTCAGTGTGCTGGGTGCTCAGTGCTCGAGGTGCTGGGTGCTCAGTACTTGGGGAGCTGGGTGCTCAGTACTCAGGGTGCTGGGTGCTCAGTGCTCAGGGTGCTCGGTGCTCAGTACTCAGGGTGCTGGGTGCTCAGTGCTCGGGGTGCTCGGTGCTCAGTACTCAGGGTGCTGGGTGCTCAGTGCTCGGGGTGCTCGGTGCTCAGTACGTTGGGTGCTCACTACTCAGGGTGCTGGGTTCTCAGTGCTCAGGGTGCTGGGTGCTCGGTGCTCAGGGTGCTGGGTGCTCAGTACTCAGGGTGCTGGGTGCTCGGTGCTCGGGGTGCTGGGTGCTCAGTACTCAGGGTGCTGGGTGCTCAGTACTCAGGGTGCTGGGTGCTCAGTACTCGGGTGCTGGGTGCTCAGTGCTCAGGCTGCTGGGTGCTCAGTGCTCGGGGTGTTGGGTGCTCAGTGCTCGGGGGGCTCAGTGCTCAGTACTCAGGGTGCTGGGTGCTCAGTGCTCGGGGTGCTGGGTGCTCAGTACTCGGGGTGCTGTGTGCTCAGTACTCAGGGTGCTGGGTGCTCAGTGCTCAGGGTGCTGGGTGCTCAGTACTCAGGTTGCTGAGTGCTCAGGGTGCTGGGTACTCAGTACTCAGGGTGCTGGGTGCTCAGTACTCAGGGTGCTGGGTGCTCAGTGCTCAGGGTGCTGGGTGCTCAGTACTCAGGGTGCTGGGTGCTCAGTACTCAGGGTGCTGTGTGCTCAGTGCTCGGGGTGCTGGGTGCTCACTGCTCGGGGTGCTGGGTGCTCAGTGCTCGCGGTGCTGGGTGCTCAGTGCTCGGGGCGCTGGGTGCTCTGTACTCGGGGTGCTCGGAGCTCAGTACTCAGGGTGCTGGGTGCTCAGTGCTCGGGGTGCTCGGTGCTCAGTACTCAGGGTGCTGGGTGCTTAGTGCTCGGGGTGCTCGGTGCTCAGTAAGTTGGGTGCTCACTACTCAGGGTGCTGGGTGCTCAGTGCTCAGGTTGCTGGGTGCTCAGTGCTCAGGATGCTGGGTGCTCAGTGCTCAGGGTGCTGGGTGCTCAGTACTCAGGGTGCTGGGTGCACAGTGCTCGGGGTGCAGGTTGCTCAGTGCTCAGGGTGCTGGGTGCTCAGTGCTCAGGGTGCTGGGTGCTCAGTACTCGGGGTGCTGGGTGCTCAGTACTCAGGGTGCTGCGTGCTCAGTACTCAGGGTGCTGGGTGATCAGTACTCGGGTGCTGGGTGCTCAGTGCTCAGGGTGCTGGGTGCTCAGTGCTCGGGGTGCTGGGTGCTCAGTGCTCAGTACTCAGGGTGCTGGGTGCTCAGTGCTCGGGGTGCTGGGTTCTCAGTGCTCAGTACTCAGGGTGCTTGGTGCTCAGTGCTCAGGGTGCTTGGTGCTCAGTGCTCAGGGTGCTGGGTGCTCAGTGCTCAGGGTGCTGGGTACTCAGTGCTCAGGGAGCTGGGTACTCAGTGCTCGGGGTGCTGGGTGCTCAGTACTCAGGGTGCTGGGTGCTCAGTACTCAGGGTGCTGGGTGATCAGTACTCGGGTGCTGGGTGCTCAGTGCTCAGGGTGCTGGGTGCTCAGTGCTCGGGGTGCTGGGTGCTCATTGCTCAGTACTCAGGGTGCTGGGTGCTCAGTGCTCGGGGTGCTGGGTGCTCAGTACTCGGGGTGCTGGGTGCACAGTGCTCAGGGTGCTGGGTGCTCAGTGCTCGGGGTGCTGGGTGCTCAGTACTCGGGGTGCTCGGTTCTCAGTACTCAGGTTGCTGGGTGCTCAGTGCTCAGGGTGCTGGGTGCTCAGTGCTCGGGGTGCTGGGTGCTCTGTGCTCAGGGTGCTCGGTGCTTTGTACTCAGGGTGCTCGGTGCTCGGGGTGCTGGGTGCTCAGTGCTCGGGGTGCTGGGTGCTCAGTGCTCGGGGTGCTGGGTGCTCAGTGCTCGGGGTGCTGGGTGCTCAGTGCTCAGGGTGCTGGGTGCTCAGTGCTCGGGGTGCTGGGTGCTCAGTACTCGGGGTGCTCGGTTCTCAGTACTCAGGTTGCTGGGTGCTCAGTGCTCAGGGTGCTGGGTGCTCAGTGCTCGGGGTGCTGGGTGCTCAGTGCTCGCGGTGCTGGGTGCTCATTACTCAGGGTGCTGGGTGCTCAGTGATCGGGGTGCTGGGTGCTCAGTACTCAGGGTGCTCAGTGCTCGGGGAGCTCGGTGCTCAGTACTCAGGGTGCTGGGTGCTCAGTACTCAGTGCTCGGGGTCCTGGGTGCTCCGTGCTCGGGGTGCTGGGTGCTCAGTGCTCTGGGTGCTTAGTGCTCAGTACTAAGGGTGCTGGGGGCTCAGTACTCAGGGTGCTGGGTGCTCAGTACTCAGGGTGCTCAGTGCTCGGGGTGCTGGGTGCTCAGTACTCAGGGTGCTGGGTGCTCAGTACTCAGGGTGCTGGGTGCTCAGTGCTCAGGGTCCTCGGTGCTCAGTACTCAGGGTGCTCAGTGCTCATTACTCAGCGTGCTTTGTGTTCAGTGCTCAGGGTGCTGGGTGCTCAGTACTCAGTGTGCTGGGTGCTCAGTACTCAGGGTGCTGGGGGCTCAGTACTCAGGGTGCTGGGTGCTCAGTACTCAGGGTGCTGGGTGCTCAGTACTCAGGGTGCTGGGTGCTCAGTACTCAGGGTGCTGGGGGCTCAGTACTCAGGGTGCTGGGTGCTCAGTACTCATTGTGCTCGGTTCTCAGTACTCAGGGTGCTGGGTGCTCAGTGCTCGGGGTGCTTGGTGCTCAGTACTAAGGGTGCTGGGGGCTCAGTACTCAGGGTGCTGGGTGCTCAGTACTCAGGGTGATCTGTTCTCAGTACTCAGGGTGCTGGGTGCTCAGTGCTCGGGGTGCTGGGTGCACAGTGCCCAGGGTGCTGGGTGCTCAGTGCTCAGCGTGCTCAGTACTCAGGGTGCTGTGTGTTCAGTGCTCAGGGTACTGGGTGCTCAGTACTCAGGGTGCTTGGTGCTCAGTACTCAGGGTGCTGGGTGCACAGTACTCGGGGTGCTGGGTGCTCAGTACTCGGGGTGCTGGGTGCACAGTGCTCAGGGTGCTGGGTGCTCAGTGCTCGGGGTGCTGGCTGCTCAGTGCTCTGGGTGCTGGGTCCTCAGTACTCAGGGTGCTCAGTGCTCAGTACACAGCGTGCTGGGTGCTCAGTCCTCAGGGTCCTCGGTGCTCAGTACTCAGGGTGCTCAGTGCTCAGTACTCAGCGTGCTTTGTGCTCAGTGCTCAGGGTGCTGGGTGCTCAGTGCTCAGGGTGCTGGGTGCTCAGTACTCAGGGTGCTGGGTGCTCAGTACTCAGGGTGCTGGGTGCTCAGTACTCAGGGTGCTGGGTGCTCAGTGCTCGGGGTGCTCGGTGATCAGTACTAAGAGTGCTGGGTGCTCAGTGCTCAGGGTACTGGGTACTCAGTACTCAGGGTGCTGGGTGCTCAGTGCTCAGGGTGCTGGGTGCTCAGTGCCCAGGGTGCTGGGTGCTCAGTGCTCGGGGTGCTGGGTGCTCAGTGCTCAGGGTGCTGGGTGCTCAGTGCTCAGGGTGCTGGGTGCTCAGTGCTAGGGGTGCTGGGTGCTCAGTGCTCATAGTGCTGGGTGCTCAGTGCTCGGCGTGCTGGGTGCTCAGTACTCAGGGTGCTGGGTGCTCAGTACTCAGTGTGTTCGGTGCTCAGTACTCAGGGTGCTCAGTGCTCAGTACTCAGGGTGCTGGGTGCTCAGTGCTCGGGGTGCTGGGTGCTCAATACTCGGGGTACTCTGTGCTCAGTACTCAGGGTGCTGGGTGCTCAGTGCTCAGGGTGCTGGGTGCTCAGTACTCAGGGTGCTGGGTGCTCAGTACTTAGGGGGCTCGGTCCTCAGTACTCAGGTTGCTGAGTGCTCAGGGTGCTGGGTACTCAGTACTCAGGGTGCTGGGTGCTCAGTACTCAGGGTGCTGGGTGCTCAGTGCTCAGGGTGCTGGGTGCTCAGTACTCAGGGTGCTGGGTGCTCAGTACTCAGGGTGCTGGGTGCTCAGTGCTCGGGGTGCTGGGTGCTCAGTGCTCGGGGTGCTGGGGGCTCAGTGCTCGGGGTGCTGGGTGCTCAGTGCTCGGGGCGCTGGGTGCTCTGTGCTCGGGGTGCTCGGAGCTCAGTACTCAGGATGCTGGGTGCTCAGTCGTCGGGGTGCTCGGTGCTCAGTACTCAGGGTGCTGGGTGCTTAGTGCTCGGGGTACTCGGTGCTCAGTAAGTTGGGTGCTCACTACTCAGGGTGCTGGGTGCTCAGTGCTCAGGGTGCTGGGTGCTCAGTGCTCAGGATGCTGGGTGCTCAGTGCTCAGGGTGCTGGGTGCTCAGTACTCAGGGTGCTGGGTTCACAGTTCTCGGGGTGCAGGTTGCTCAGTGCTCAGGGTGCTGGGTGCTCAGTGCTCAGGGTGTTGGGTGCTCAGTACTCGGGGTGCTGGGTGCTCAGTACTCAGGGTGCTGCGTGCTCAGTACTCAGGGTGCTGGGTGATCAGTACTCGGGTGCTGGGTGCTCAGTGCTCAGGGTGCTGGGTGCTCAGTGCTCGGGGTGCTGGGTGCTCAGTACTCAGGGTGCTGCGTGCTCAGTACTCAGGGGGCTGGGTGATCAGTACTCGGGTGCTGGGTGCTCAGTGCTCAGGGTGCTGGGTGCTCAGTGCTCGGGGTGCTGGGTGCTCATTGCTCAGTACTCAGGGTGCTGGGTGCTCAGTGCTCGGGGTGCTGGGTGCTCAGTGCTCAGTACTCAGGGTGCTGGGTGCTCAGTGCTCAGGGTGCTGAGTACTCAGTGCTCAGGGTGCTGGGTGCTCAGTGCTTAGTACTCAGGGTGCTGGGTGCTCAGTACTCCGGGTGCTGGGTGCTCAGTGCTCAGGGTGCTGGGTACTCAGTGCTCAGGGTGCTCGGTGGTCAGTACTCGGGGTGCTGGGAGCTCAGTGCTCGGGGTGCTGGGTGCTCAGTGCTCAGTACTCAGGGTGCTGGGTGCTCAGTGCTCGGGGTGCTGGGTGCTCAGTACTCAGGGTGCTGGGTGCTGAGTGCTCGGGGTGCTGGGTGCTCAGTGATCGGGGTGCTGGGTGCTCAGTACTCAGGGTGCTCAGTGCTCGGGGAGCTCGGTGCTCAGTACTCAGGGTGCTGGGTGCTCAGTACTCAGTGCTCGGGGTCCTGGGTGCTCCTTGCTCGGGGTGCTGGGTGCTCAGTGCTCTGGGTGCTTAGTGCTCAGTACACAGGGTGCTGGGTGCTCAGTACTCAGGGTGCTCAGTGCTCGGGGTGCTGGGTGCTCAGTACTAAGGTTGCTGGGTGCTCAGTACTCAGGGTGCTGGGTGATCAGTGCTCAGGGTCCTCGGTGCTCAGTACTCAGGGTGCTCAGTGCTCATTACTCAGCGTGATTTGTGCTCAGTGCTCAGGGTGCTGGGTGCTCAGTACTCAGTGTGCTGGGTGCTCAGTACTCAGGGTGCTGGGGGCTCAGTACTCAGGGTTCTGGGTGCTCAGTACTCAGGGTGCTGGGTGCTCAGTACTCAGGTTGCTGGGTGCTCAGTACTCAGGGTGCTGGGGGCTCATTACTCAGCGTGCTTTGTGCTCAGTGCTCAGGGTGCTGGGTGCTCAGTACTCAGTGTGCTGGGTGCTCAGTACTCAGGGTGCTGGGGGCTCAGTACTCAGGGTTCTGGGTGCTCAGTACTCAGGGTGCTGGGTGCTCAGTACTCAGGGTGCTGGGGGCTCAGTACTCAGGGTTCTGGGTGCTCAGTACTCAGGGTGCTGGGTGCTCAGTACTCAGGGTGCTGGGTGCTCAGTGCTCAGGGTGCTGGGTGCTCAGTGCTCAGTGCTCAGGGTGCTGGGTGCTCAGTGCTCATGGTGCTGGGTGCTCAGTGCTCGGGGTGCTGGGTGCTCAGTGCTCGGGGTGCTGGGTGCTCAGTGCTCGGGGTGCTGGGTGCTCAGTACTCAGGGAGCTGGGTGCTCAGTACTCAGTGTGTTCGGTGCTCAGTACTCAGGGTGCTCAGTGCTCAGTACTCAGGGTGCTGGGTGCTCAGTGCTCGGGGTGCTGGGTGCTCAGTACTTGGGGAGCTGGGTGCTCAGTACTCAGGGTGCTGGGTGCTCAGTGCTCAGGGTGCTGGGTGCTCAGTACACAGGGTGCTGGGTGCTCAGTGCTAGGGGTGCTCGGTGCTCAGTACTCAGGGTGCTGGGTGCTCAGTGCTCGGGGTGCTCGGTGCTCAGTACGTTGGGTGCTCACTACTCAGGGTGCTGGGTTCTCAGTGCTCAGGGTGCTGGGTGCTCGGTGCTCAGGTTGCTGGGTGCTCAGTACTCAGGGTGCTGGGTGCTCGGTGCTCGGGGTGCTGGGTGCTCAGTACTCAGGGTGCTGGGTGCTCAGTACTCAGGGTGCTGGGTGCTCAGTACTCGGGTGCTGGGTGCTCAGTGCTCAGGCTGCTGGGTGCTCAGTGCTCGGGGTATTGGGTGCTCAGTGCTCGGGGTGCTCGGTGCTCAGTGCTCAAGGTGCTGGGTGCTCAGTACTCAGGGTGCTCATTGCTCAGGGTGCTGGGTGCTCAGTACTCAGGGTGCTGGTGCTCATTGCTCAGGTTGCACGGTGCTCGGGGCGCTGGGTGCTCAGTGCTCGGGGTGCTCGGAGCTCAGTACTCAGGGTGCTGGGTGCTCAGTGCGCGGGGTGCTCGGTGCTCAGTACTCAGGGTGCTGGGTGCTCAGTGCTCGGTTTGCTGGGTGCTCAGTGCTCAGTACTCAGGGTGCTGGTTGCTCAGTGCTCAGGGTGCTGTGTGCTCAGTGCTCAGGGTGCTGGGTGCTCATTGCTCAGTGTGCTGGGTACTCAGTACTCAGGGTGCTGCGTGCTCAGTGCTCGGGGTGCTATGTGCTCAGTGCTCGGGGTGCTGGGTGCTCAGTGCTCGGGGTGCTATGTGCTCAGTGCTCGCGGTGCTGGGTGCTCAGTGCTCGGGGTGCTCGGTGCTCAGTACTCAGGGTGCTGGGTGCTCAGTGCTCGAGTTGCTCAGTACTCAGGGTGCTGTGTGTTCAGTGCTCAGGGTGCTGGGTGCTCAGTACTCAGGGTGCTCGGTGCTTAGTACTCAGGGTGCTGGGTGCTCAGTACTCCGGGTGCTGGGTGCTCAGTACTCAGGGTGCTCATTGCTCAGGGTGCTGGGTGCTCAGTGCTCAGGGTGCTCGGTGCTCGGGGCACTGGGTGCTCAGTGCTCGGGGTGCTCGGAGCTCAGTGCTCAGGGTGCTGGGTGCTCAGTGCTCGAGGTGCTCGGTGCTCAGTACGTTGGGTGCTCACTCCTCAGGGTGCTGGGTGCTCAGTGCTCAGGGTGCTGGGTGCTCGGTGCTCAGGGTGCTGGGTGCTCAGTACTCAGGGTGCCGGGTGCTCAGTTCTCGGGGTGCTGGGTGCTCAGTACTCAGGGTGCCGGGTGCTCAGTACTCAGGGTGCTGAGTGCTCAGTACTCGGGTGCTGGGTGCTCAGTGCTCAGGATGCTGGGTGCTCAGTGCTCGGGGTGCTGGGTGCTCAGTGCTCAGTACTCAGGGCGCTGTGTGTTCAGTGCTCTTGGTGCCGGGTGCTCAGTGCTCAGTACTCAGGGTGCTGGGTGCTCAGTGCTCAGGGTGCTGGGTGCTCAGTGCTCAGGGTGCTGGGTGCTCAGTGGTCAGGGTGCTGGGTACTCAGTGCTCAGGGTGCTGGGTGCTCAGTACTCAGGGTGCTCAGTGCTCAGTACTCGGGGTGCTGGGTGCTCAGTGCTCAGGGTGCTCAATGCTCAGTACTCGGGGTGCTGTGTGCTCAGTGCTCAGGGTGCTCAGTGCTCAGTGCTCGGGGTGCTGGGTGCTCAGTGCTCATGGTGCTCAATGCTCAGTACTCGGGGTGCTGTGTGCTCAGTGCTCAGGGTGCTCAGTGCTCAGTGCTCGGGGTGCTGGGTGCTCAGTACTCAGGGTGCTGGGTGCTCAGTGCTCAGGGTGCTCAGTGCTCAGTACTCAGTGCTCAGGGTGCTCAGTGCTCAGTGCTCAGGGTGCTGGGTGTTCAGTACTCAGTGTGCTGGGTGCTCAGTACTCAGGGTGCTGGGTGCTCAGTGCTCAGGGTGCTGGGTGCTCAGTGCTCGGGGTGCTCAGTACTCAGGGTGCTATGTGTTCAGTGCTCAGGGTACTGGGTGCTCAGTACTCAGGGTGCTCGGTGCTTAGTACTCAGGATGCTGGGTGCTCAGTACTCCGGGTGCTGGGTGCTCAGTGCTCGGGGTGCTGGGTGCTCAGTACTCAGGGTGCTGGGTGCTCAGTACTCGTTGTGCTGGGTGCTCAGTGCTCAGGGTGCTGGGTGCTCAGTACTCAGGGTGCTCGGTGCTCAGTGCTCGGGGTGCTGGGTGCTCAGTACTCAGGGTGCTGGGTGCTCAGTACTCAGGGTGCTCAGTTCTCTGTACTCAGCTTGCTGGGTTCTCAGTGCTCAGGGTGCTCGGTGCTCAGTACTCAGGGTGCTCAGTGCTCAGTACTCAGCGTGCTGGTTGCTCAGTGCTCAGGGTGCTGGGTGCTCAGTACTCAGGGTGCTGGGTGCTTAGTACTCAGGGTGCTCGGTCCTCAGTGCTCCGGGTGCTGGGTGCTCAGTACTCAGGGAGCAGGGTGCTCAGTGCTCAGGGTGCTCAGTGCTCAGTACTCAGGGTGCTCGGTGCTCAGTGCTCAGGGTGCTCAGTGCTCAGTACTCAGGGTGCTCAGTGCTCAGTGCTCTGGGTGCTGGGTGCTCAGTGCTCGGGGTGCTGGGTGCTCAGTGCTCAGGATGCTGGGTGCTCAGTACTCAGGGTGCTCAGTGCTCAGTGCTCAGTACACAGGGTGCTGGTTGCTCAGTGCTCTGGGTGCTGGGTGCTCAGTACTCAGTACTCAGGGTGCTGGTTGCTCAGTGCTCGGGGTGCTGGATGCTCAGTACTCAGGGTGCTGGGTGCTCAGTGCTCAGGGTGCTGGGTGCTCAGTACTCAGGGTGCTGGGTGCTCAGTGCCAGGGTGCTGGGTGCACAGTACTCAGGGTGCTGGGTCCTCAGTGCTCAGGGTGCTGGGTGCTCAGTACTCAGGGTGCTGGGTGCTTATTACTCAGGGTGCTCGGTCCTCAGTGCTCAGGGTGCTGGGTGCTCAGTACTCAGGGAGCTGGGTACTCAGTGCTCAGGGTGCTCAGTGCTCAGTACTCAGGGTGCTCGGTGCTCAGTGCTCAGGGTGCTCAGTGCTCAGTACTCAGGGTGCTCAGTGCTCAGTGCTCTGGGTGCTGGGTGCTCAGTGCTCGGGGTGCTGGATGCTCAGTGCTCAGGGTGCTGGGTGCTCAGTACTCAGGGTGCTCAGTGCTCAGGCTGCTGGGGGCTCAGTGCTCGGGGTGCTGGGTACTCAGTGCTCAGTACACAGGGTCCTGCGTGCTCAGTGCTCTGGGTGCTGGGTGCTCAGTACTCAGTACTCAGGGTGCTGGTTGCTCAGTGCTCGGGGTGCTGGATGCTCAGTACTCAGGGTGCTGGGTGCTCAGTGCTCAGGGTGCTGGGTGCTCAGTACTCAGTACTCAGGGTGCTGGTTGCTCAGTGCTCGGGGTGCTGGATGCTCAGTACTCAGGGTGCTGGGTGCTCAGTGCTCAGGGTGCTGGGTGCTCAGTACTCAGGGTGCTGGGTGCTCAGTGCTCAGGGTGCTGGGTGCACAGTACTCAGGGTGCTGGGTCCTCAGTGCTCAGGGTGCTGGTTTCTCAGTGCTCGGGGTGCTCAGTACTCAGGGTGATGTGTGTTCAGTGCTCAGGGTACTGTGTGCTCAGTACTGAGGGTGCTCGGTGCTTAGTACTCAGGGTGATGGGTGCTCAGTACTCAGGGTGCTCATTGCTCAGGGTGCTGGGTGCTCAGTACTCAGGGTGCTCATTGCTCAGGGTGCTGGGTGCTCAGTACTCAGGGTGCTGGGTGCTCCTTGCTCGGGGTGCTCGGTGCTCAGTGCTCAGGGTGCTGTGTGCTCAGTACTCAGGGTGCTCATTGCTCAGGGTGCTGGGTGCTCAGTACTCAGGGTGCTCATTGTTCAGGGTGCTGGGTGCTCAGTGCTCAGGGTGCTGGGTGCTCACTGCTCGGGGTGCTGGCTGCTCAGTGCTCAGGGTGCTAGGTGCTCAGTACTCAGGGTGCTCAGTGCTCAGTACTCAGGGTGCTCAGTGCTCAGTACTCTGGGTGCTCAGTGCTCAGGGTGCTGGGTGCTCAGAGCTCGGGGTGCTTGGTGCTCAGTCCTCAGGGTGCTGGGTGCTCAGTGCTCAGGGTGCTCGGTGCTCAGTGCTCAGGGTGCTGGGTGCTAAGTACTCAGGGTTCTGGGTGCTCAGTGCTCGGGGTCCTGGGTGCTCAGTACTCAGGGTGCTGGGTGCTCAGTGCTCAGGGTGCTCGGTGCTTAGTACTCAGGGTGCTCGGTACTCGGGGTGCTGGGTGCTCAGTGCTCGGGGTGCTGGGTACTCAGTGCTCTCGGTGCTGGGTGCTCAGTGCTCGGGGTGCTGGGTGCTCAGTGCTCGGGGTGCTGGGTGCTCAGTGCTCGGGGTGCTGGGTGCTCAGTACTCGGGGTGCTCGGTGCTCAGTACTCAGGGTGCTGGGTGCTCAGTAATCAGGGTGATGGGTGCTCAGTACTCAGGGTGCTGGGTGCTCGGTGCTCAGTACGCTGGGTGCTCAGTGCTCAGGGTGCTGGGTGCTCAGTGCTCGGGGCGCTGGGTGCTCAGTGCTCGGGGTGCTCGGAGCTCAGTACTCAGGGTGCTGGGTGCTCAGTGCTCGGGGTGATCGGTTCTCAGTACTCAGGGTGCTGGGTGCTGAGTGCTCGGGTTGCTCGGTGCTCAGTACGTTGGGTGCTCACTACTCAGGGTGCTGGGTGCTCAGTGCTCAGGGTGCTGGGTGCTCAGTGCTCAGGGTGCTGGGTGCTCAGGGTGCTGGGTGCTCAGTACTCAGGGTGCTGGGTGCTCAGTACTCAGGGTGCTGGGTGCTCAGTACTCAGGGTGCTGGGTGCTCAGTACTCAGGGTGCTGGGTGCTCAGTACTCGGGAGCTGGGTGCTCAGTGCTCAGGGTGCTGGGTGCTCAGTGCTCGGGGTGCTGGGTGCTCAGTGCTCAGTACTCAGGCTGCTGAGTGCTCAGTGCTCGGGGTGCTGGGTGCTCAGTGCTCAGAACTCAGGGTGCTGGGTGCTCAGTGCTCAGGGTGCTGTGTGCTCAGTGCTCAGGGTGCTGGGTGCTCAGTGCACAGGGGGCTGAGTACTCAGTGCTCAGGGTGCTGGGTGCTCAGTGCTCAGGGTGCTGGGTGCTCAGTATTCAGGGTGCTGGGTGCTCAGTGCTCGGGGTGCTGGGTGCTCATTGCTCACGGTGCTGGGTGCTCAGTGCTCGGGGTGCTCGGTGCTCAGTACTCAGGGTGCTGGGTGCTCAGTGCTCGAGGTGCTCAGTACTCAGGGTGCTGTGTGTTCAGAGCTCAGGGTGCTGGGTGCTCAGTACTCAGGGTGCTGGGTGCTCAGTGCTCGGGGTGCTGGGTGCTAAGTGCTCAGTACTCAGGGTGCTGGGTGCTCAGTGCTCGGGGTGCTGGGTGCTCAGTACTCAGGGTGCTGGGTGCTGAGTGCTCGGGGTGCTGGGTGCTCAGTGATCGGGGTGCTGGGTGCTCAGTACTCAGGGTGCTCAGTGCTCGGGGAGCTCGGTGCTCAGTACTCAGGGTGCTGGGTGCTCAGTACTCAGTGCTCGGGGTCCTGGGTGCTCCTTGCTCGGGGTGCTGGGTGCTCAGTGCTCTGGGTGCTTAGTGCTCAGTACACAGGGTGCTGGGTGCTCAGTACTCAGGGTGCTCAGTGCTCGGGGTGCTGGGTGCTCAGTACTAAGGTTGCTGGGTGCTCAGTACTCAGGGTGCTGGGTGATCAGTGCTCAGGGTCCTCGGTGCTCAGTACTCAGGGTGCTCAGTGCTCATTACTCAGCGTGATTTGTGCTCAGTGCTCAGGGTGCTGGGTGCTCAGTACTCAGTGTGCTGGGTGCTCAGTACTCAGGGTGCTGGGGGCTCAGTACTCAGGGTTCTGGGTGCTCAGTACTCAGGGTGCTGGGTGCTCAGTACTCAGGTTGCTGGGTGCTCAGTACTCAGGGTGCTGGGGGCTCATTACTCAGCGTGCTTTGTGCTCAGTGCTCAGGGTGCTGGGTGCTCAGTACTCAGTGTGCTGGGTGCTCAGTACTCAGGGTGCTGGGGGCTCAGTACTCAGGGTTCTGGGTGCTCAGTACTCAGGGTGCTGGGTGCTCAGTACTCAGGGTGCTGGGGGCTCAGTACTCAGGGTTCTGGGTGCTCAGTACTCAGGGTGCTGGGTGCTCAGTACTCAGGGTGCTGGGTGCTCAGTGCTCAGGGTGCTGGGTGCTCAGTGCTCAGTGCTCAGGGTGCTGGGTGCTCAGTGCTCATGGTGCTGGGTGCTCAGTGCTCGGGGTGCTGGGTGCTCAGTGCTCGGGGTGCTGGGTGCTCAGTGCTCGGGGTGCTGGGTGCTCAGTACTCAGGGAGCTGGGTGCTCAGTACTCAGTGTGTTCGGTGCTCAGTACTCAGGGTGCTCAGTGCTCAGTACTCAGGGTGCTGGGTGCTCAGTGCTCGGGGTGCTGGGTGCTCAGTACTTGGGGAGCTGGGTGCTCAGTACTCAGGGTGCTGGGTGCTCAGTGCTCAGGGTGCTGGGTGCTCAGTACACAGGGTGCTGGGTGCTCAGTGCTAGGGGTGCTCGGTGCTCAGTACTCAGGGTGCTGGGTGCTCAGTGCTCGGGGTGCTCGGTGCTCAGTACGTTGGGTGCTCACTACTCAGGGTGCTGGGTTCTCAGTGCTCAGGGTGCTGGGTGCTCGGTGCTCAGGTTGCTGGGTGCTCAGTACTCAGGGTGCTGGGTGCTCGGTGCTCGGGGTGCTGGGTGCTCAGTACTCAGGGTGCTGGGTGCTCAGTACTCAGGGTGCTGGGTGCTCAGTACTCGGGTGCTGGGTGCTCAGTGCTCAGGCTGCTGGGTGCTCAGTGCTCGGGGTATTGGGTGCTCAGTGCTCGGGGTGCTCGGTGCTCAGTGCTCAAGGTGCTGGGTGCTCAGTACTCAGGGTGCTCATTGCTCAGGGTGCTGGGTGCTCAGTACTCAGGGTGCTGGTGCTCATTGCTCAGGTTGCACGGTGCTCGGGGCGCTGGGTGCTCAGTGCTCGGGGTGCTCGGAGCTCAGTACTCAGGGTGCTGGGTGCTCAGTGCTCGGGGTGCTCGGTGCTCAGTACTCAGGGTGCTGGGTGCTCAGTGCTCGGTTTGCTGGGTGCTCAGTGCTCAGTACTCAGGGTGCTGGTTGCTCAGTGCTCAGGGTGCTGTGTGCTCAGTGCTCAGGGTGCTGGGTGCTCATTGCTCAGTGTGCTGGGTACTCAGTACTCAGGGTGCTGCGTGCTCAGTGCTCGGGGTGCTATGTGCTCAGTGCTCGGGGTGCTGGGTGCTCAGTGCTCGGGGTGCTATGTGCTCAGTGCTCGCGGTGCTGGGTGCTCAGTGCTCGGGGTGCTCGGTGCTCAGTACTCAGGGTGCTGGGTGCTCAGTGCTCGAGTTGCTCAGTACTCAGGGTGCTGTGTGTTCAGTGCTCAGGGTGCTGGGTGCTCAGTACTCAGGGTGCTCGGTGCTTAGTACTCAGGGTGCTGGGTGCTCAGTACTCCGGGTGCTGGGTGCTCAGTACTCAGGGTGCTCATTGCTCAGGGTGCTGGGTGCTCAGTGCTCAGGGTGCACGGTGCTCGGGGCACTGGGTGCTCAGTGCTCGGGGTGCTCGGAGCTCAGTGCTCAGGGTGCTGGGTGCTCAGTGCTCGAGGTGCTCGGTGCTCAGTACGTTGGGTGCTCACTCCTCAGGGTGCTGGGTGCTCAGTGCTCAGGGTGCTGGGTGCTCGGTGCTCAGGGTGCTGGGTGCTCAGTACTCAGGGTGCCGGGTGCTCAGTTCTCGGGGTGCTGGGTGCTCAGTACTCAGGGTGCCGGGTGCTCAGTACTCAGGGTGCTGAGTGCTCAGTACTCGGGTGCTGGGTGCTCAGTGCTCAGGATGCTGGGTGCTCAGTGCTCGGGGTGCTGGGTGCTCAGTGCTCAGTACTCAGGGCGCTGTGTGTTCAGTGCTCTTGGTGCCGGGTGCTCAGTGCTCAGTACTCAGGGTGCTGGGTGCTCAGTGCTCAGGGTGCTGGGTGCTCAGTGCTCAGGGTGCTGGGTGCTCAGTGGTCAGGGTGCTGGGTACTCAGTGCTCAGGGTGCTGGGTGCTCAGTACTCAGGGTGCTCAGTGCTCAGTACTCGGGGTGCTGGGTGCTCAGTGCTCAGGGTGCTCAATGCTCAGTACTCGGGGTGCTGTGTGCTCAGTGCTCAGGGTGCTCAGTGCTCAGTGCTCGGGGTGCTGGGTGCTCAGTGCTCATGGTGCTCAATGCTCAGTACTCGGGGTGCTGTGTGCTCAGTGCTCAGGGTGCTCAGTGCTCAGTGCTCGGGGTGCTGGGTGCTCAGTACTCAGGGTGCTGGGTGCTCAGTGCTCAGGGTGCTCAGTGCTCAGTACTCAGTGCTCAGGGTGCTCAGTGCTCAGTGCTCAGGGTGCTGGGTGTTCAGTACTCAGTGTGCTGGGTGCTCAGTACTCAGGGTGCTGGGTGCTCAGTGCTCAGGGTGCTGGGTGCTCAGTGCTCGGGGTGCTCAGTACTCAGGGTGCTATGTGTTCAGTGCTCAGGGTACTGGGTGCTCAGTACTCAGGGTGCTCGGTGCTTAGTACTCAGGATGCTGGGTGCTCAGTACTCCGGGTGCTGGGTGCTCAGTGCTCGGGGTGCTGGGTGCTCAGTACTCAGGGTGCTGGGTGCTCAGTACTCGTTGTGCTGGGTGCTCAGTGCTCAGGGTGCTGGGTGCTCAGTACTCAGGGTGCTCGGTGCTCAGTGCTCGGGGTGCTGGGTGCTCAGTACTCAGGGTGCTGGGTGCTCAGTACTCAGGGTGCTCAGTTCACTGTACTCAGCGTGCTGGGTTCTCAGTGCTCAGGGTGCTCGGTGCTCAGTACTCAGGGTGCTCAGTGCTCAGTACTCAGCGTGCTGGTTGCTCAGTGCTCAGGGTGCTGGGTGCTCAGTACTCAGGGTGCTGGGTGCTTAGTACTCAGGGTGCTCGGTCCTCAGTGCTCCGGGTGCTGGGTGCTCAGTACTCAGGGAGCAGGGTGCTCAGTGCTCAGGGTGCTCAGTGCTCAGTACTCAGGGTGCTCGGTGCTCAGTGCTCAGGGTGCTCAGTGCTCAGTACTCAGGGTGCTCAGTGCTCAGTGCTCTGGGTGCTGGGTGCTCAGTGCTCGGGGTGCTGGGTGCTCAGTGCTCAGGATGCTGGGTGCTCAGTACTCAGGGTGCTCAGTGCTCAGTGCTCAGTACACAGGGTGCTGGTTGCTCAGTGCTCTGGGTGCTGGGTGCTCAGTACTCAGGGTGCTGGTTGCTCAGTGCTCGGGGTGCTGGATGCTCAGTACTCAGGGTGCTGGGTGCTCAGTGCTCAGGGTGCTGGGTGCTCAGTACTCAGGGTGCTGGGTGCTCAGTGCCAGGGTGCTGGGTGCACAGTACTCAGGGTGCTGGGTCCTCAGTGCTCAGGGTGCTGGGTGCTCAGTACTCAGGGTGCTGGGTGCTTATTACTCAGGGTGCTCGGTCCTCAGTGCTCAGGGTGCTGGGTGCTCAGTACTCAGGGAGCTGGGTACTCAGTGCTCAGGGTGCTCAGTGCTCAGTACTCAGGGTGCTCGGTGCTCAGTGCTCAGGGTGCTCAGTGCTCAGTACTCAGGGTGCTCAGTGCTCAGTGCTCTGGGTGCTGGGTGCTCAGTGCTCGGGGTGCTGGATGCTCAGTGCTCAGGGTGCTGGGTGCTCAGTACTCAGGGTGCTCAGTGCTCAGGCTGCTGGGGGCTCAGTGCTCGGGGTGCTGGGTACTCAGTGCTCAGTACACAGGGTCCTGCGTGCTCAGTGCTCTGGGTGCTGGGTGCTCAGTACTCAGTACTCAGGGTGCTGGTTGCTCAGTGCTCGGGGTGCTGGATGCTCAGTACTCAGGGTGCTGGGTGCTCAGTGCTCAGGGTGCTGGGTGCTCAGTACTCAGTACTCAGGGTGCTGGTTGCTCAGTGCTCGGGGTGCTGGATGCTCAGTACTCAGGGTGCTGGGTGCTCAGTGCTCAGGGTGCTGGGTGCTCAGTACTCAGGGTGCTGGGTGCTCAGTGCTCAGGGTGCTGGGTGCACAGTACTCAGGGTGCTGGGTCCTCAGTGCTCAGGGTGCTGGTTTCTCAGTGCTCGGGGTGCTCAGTACTCAGGGTGATGTGTGTTCAGTGCTCAGGGTACTGTGTGCTCAGTACTGAGGGTGCTCGGTGCTTAGTACTCAGGGTGATGGGTGCTCAGTACTCAGGGTGCTCATTGCTCAGGGTGCTGGGTGCTCAGTACTCAGGGTGCTCATTGCTCAGGGTGCTGGGTGCTCAGTACTCAGGGTGCTGGGTGCTCCTTGCTCGGGGTGCTCGGTGCTCAGTGCTCAGGGTGCTGTGTGCTCAGTACTCAGGGTGCTCATTGCTCAGGGTGCTGGGTGCTCAGTACTCAGGGTGCTCATTGTTCAGGGTGCTGGGTGCTCAGTGCTCAGGGTGCTGGGTGCTCACTGCTCGGGGTGCTGGCTGCTCAGTGCTCAGGGTGCTAGGTGCTCAGTACTCAGGGTGCTCAGTGCTCAGTACTCAGGGTGCTCAGTGCTCAGTACTCTGGGTGCTCAGTGCTCAGGGTGCTGGGTGCTCAGAGCTCGGGGTGCTTGGTGCTCAGTCCTCAGGGTGCTGGGTGCTCAGTGCTCAGGGTGCTCGGTGCTCAGTGCTCAGGGTGCTGGGTGCTAAGTACTCAGGGTTCTGGGTGCTCAGTGCTCGGGGTCCTGGGTGCTCAGTACTCAGGGTGCTGGGTGCTCAGTGCTCAGGGTGCTCGGTGCTTAGTACTCAGGGTGCTCGGTACTCGGGGTGCTGGGTGCTCAGTGCTCGGGGTGCTGGGTACTCAGTGCTCTCGGTGCTGGGTGCTCAGTGCTCGGGGTGCTGGGTGCTCAGTGCTCGGGGTGCTGGGTGCTCAGTGCTCGGGGTGCTGGGTGCTCAGTACTCGGGGTGCTCGGTGCTCAGTACTCAGGGTGCTGGGTGCTCAGTAATCAGGGTGATGGGTGCTCAGTACTCAGGGTGCTGGGTGCTCGGTGCTCAGTACGCTGGGTGCTCAGTGCTCAGGGTGCTGGGTGCTCAGTGCTCGGGGCGCTGGGTGCTCAGTGCTCGGGGTGCTCGGAGCTCAGTACTCAGGGTGCTGGGTGCTCAGTGCTCGGGGTGATCGGTTCTCAGTACTCAGGGTGCTGGGTGCTGAGTGCTCGGGTTGCTCGGTGCTCAGTACGTTGGGTGCTCACTACTCAGGGTGCTGGGTGCTCAGTGCTCAGGGTGCTGGGTGCTCAGTGCTCAGGGTGCTGGGTGCTCAGGGTGCTGGGTGCTCAGTACTCAGGGTGCTGGGTGCTCAGTACTCAGGGTGCTGGGTGCTCAGTACTCAGGGTGCTGGGTGCTCAGTACTCAGGGTGCTGGGTGCTCAGTGCCAGGGTGCTGGGTGCACAGTACTCAGGGTGCTGGGTCCTCAGTGCTCAGGGTGCTGGGTGCTCAGTACTCAGGGTGCTGGGTGCTTATTACTCAGGGTGCTCGGTCCTCAGTGCTCAGGGTGCTGGGTGCTCAGTACTCAGGGAGCTGGGTACTCAGTGCTCAGGGTGCTCAGTGCTCAGTACTCAGGGTGCTCGGTGCTCAGTGCTCAGGGTGCTCAGTGCTCAGTACTCAGGGTGCTCAGTGCTCAGTGCTCTGGGTGCTGGGTGCTCAGTGCTCGGGGTGCTGGATGCTCAGTGCTCAGGGTGCTGGGTGCTCAGTACTCAGGGTGCTCAGTGCTCAGGCTGCTGGGGGCTCAGTGCTCGGGGTGCTGGGTACTCAGTGCTCAGTACACAGGGTCCTGCGTGCTCAGTGCTCTGGGTGCTGGGTGCTCAGTACTCAGTACTCAGGGTGCTGGTTGCTCAGTGCTCGGGGTGCTGGATGCTCAGTACTCAGGGTGCTGGGTGCTCAGTGCTCAGGGTGCTGGGTGCTCAGTACTCAGTACTCAGGGTGCTGGTTGCTCAGTGCTCGGGGTGCTGGATGCTCAGTACTCAGGGTGCTGGGTGCTCAGTGCTCAGGGTGCTGGGTGCTCAGTACTCAGGGTGCTGGGTGCTCAGTGCTCAGGGTGCTGGGTGCACAGTACTCAGGGTGCTGGGTCCTCAGTGCTCAGGGTGCTGGTTTCTCAGTGCTCGGGGTGCTCAGTACTCAGGGTGATGTGTGTTCAGTGCTCAGGGTACTGTGTGCTCAGTACTGAGGGTGCTCGGTGCTTAGTACTCAGGGTGATGGGTGCTCAGTACTCAGGGTGCTCATTGCTCAGGGTGCTGGGTGCTCAGTACTCAGGGTGCTCATTGCTCAGGGTGCTGGGTGCTCAGTACTCAGGGTGCTGGGTGCTCCTTGCTCGGGGTGCTCGGTGCTCAGTGCTCAGGGTGCTGTGTGCTCAGTACTCAGGGTGCTCATTGCTCAGGGTGCTGGGTGCTCAGTACTCAGGGTGCTCATTGTTCAGGGTGCTGGGTGCTCAGTGCTCAGGGTGCTGGGTGCTCACTGCTCGGGGTGCTGGCTGCTCAGTGCTCAGGGTGCTAGGTGCTCAGTACTCAGGGTGCTCAGTGCTCAGTACTCAGGGTGCTCAGTGCTCAGTACTCTGGGTGCTCAGTGCTCAGGGTGCTGGGTGCTCAGAGCTCGGGGTGCTTGGTGCTCAGTCCTCAGGGTGCTGGGTGCTCAGTGCTCAGGGTGCTCGGTGCTCAGTGCTCAGGGTGCTGGGTGCTAAGTACTCAGGGTTCTGGGTGCTCAGTGCTCGGGGTCCTGGGTGCTCAGTACTCAGGGTGCTGGGTGCTCAGTGCTCAGGGTGCTCGGTGCTTAGTACTCAGGGTGCTCGGTACTCGGGGTGCTGGGTGCTCAGTGCTCGGGGTGCTGGGTACTCAGTGCTCTCGGTGCTGGGTGCTCAGTGCTCGGGGTGCTGGGTGCTCAGTGCTCGGGGTGCTGGGTGCTCAGTGCTCGGGGTGCTGGGTGCTCAGTACTCGGGGTGCTCGGTGCTCAGTACTCAGGGTGCTGGGTGCTCAGTAATCAGGGTGATGGGTGCTCAGTACTCAGGGTGCTGGGTGCTCGGTGCTCAGTACGCTGGGTGCTCAGTGCTCAGGGTGCTGGGTGCTCAGTGCTCGGGGCGCTGGGTGCTCAGTGCTCGGGGTGCTCGGAGCTCAGTACTCAGGGTGCTGGGTGCTCAGTGCTCGGGGTGATCGGTTCTCAGTACTCAGGGTGCTGGGTGCTGAGTGCTCGGGTTGCTCGGTGCTCAGTACGTTGGGTGCTCACTACTCAGGGTGCTGGGTGCTCAGTGCTCAGGGTGCTGGGTGCTCAGTGCTCAGGGTGCTGGGTGCTCAGGGTGCTGGGTGCTCAGTACTCAGGGTGCTGGGTGCTCAGTACTCAGGGTGCTGGGTGCTCAGTACTCAGGGTGCTGGGTGCTCAGTACTCAGGGTGCTGGGTGCTCAGTACTCGGGAGCTGGGTGCTCAGTGCTCAGGGTGCTGGGTGCTCAGTGCTCGGGGTGCTGGGTGCTCAGTGCTCAGTACTCAGGCTGCTGAGTGCTCAGTGCTCGGGGTGCTGGGTGCTCAGTGCTCAGAACTCAGGGTGCTGGGTGCTCAGTGCTCAGGGTGCTGTGTGCTCAGTGCTCAGGGTGCTGGGTGCTCAGTGCACAGGGGGCTGAGTACTCAGTGCTCAGGGTGCTGGGTGCTCAGTGCTCAGGGTGCTGGGTGCTCAGTATTCAGGGTGCTGGGTGCTCAGTGCTCGGGGTGCTGGGTGCTCATTGCTCACGGTGCTGGGTGCTCAGTGCTCGGGGTGCTCGGTGCTCAGTACTCAGGGTGCTGGGTGCTCAGTGCTCGAGGTGCTCAGTACTCAGGGTGCTGTGTGTTCAGAGCTCAGGGTGCTGGGTGCTCAGTACTCAGGGTGCTGGGTGCTCAGTGCTCGGGGTGCTGGGTGCTAAGTGCTCAGGTTGCTGGGTGCTCAGTACTCAGGGTGCTGGGTGCTCAGTACTCGGGGTGCTGGGTGCTCAGTACTCAGGGTGCTGGGTGCTCAGTACTCAGGGTGCTGGGTGCTCAGTACTCGGGTGCTGGGTGCTCAGTGCTCAGGGTGCTGGGTGCTCAGTGCTCGGGGTGCTGGATGCTCAGTGCTCGGGGTGCTCGGTGCTCAGTGCTCAAGGTGCTGGGTGCTCAGTACTCAGGGTGCTCATTGCTCAAGGTGCTGGGTGCTCAGTACTCAGGGTGCTGGGTGCTCAGAGCTCAGGGTGCTCGGTGCTCGGGGTGCTGGGTGCTCAGTACTCAGGGTGCTGGGTGCTCAGTATTCAGGGTGCTGGGTGCTCAGTGCTCAGGGTGCTGGGTGCTCATTGCTCGCGGTGCTGGGTGCTCAGTACTCAGGGTGCTCATTGCTCAAGGTGCTGGGTGCTCAGTACTCAGGGTGCTGGGTGCTCAGTGCTCGGGGTGCTCGGTGCTCAGTACACAGGGTGCTGGGTGCTCAGTGCTCGGTGTGCTGGGTGCTCAGTGCTCAGTACTCAGGGTGCTGGGTGCTCAGTGCTCAGGGTGCTGTGTGCTCAGTGCTCAGGGTGCTGGGTGCTCAGTGCTCAGGGTGCTGGGTACTCAGTACTAAGGGTGCTGGGTGCTCAGTGCTCGGGGTGCTATGTGCTCAGTGCTCGCGGTGCTGGGTGCTCAGTGCTCGGGGTGCTGGGTGCTCAGTGCTCGGGGTGCTATGTGCTCAGTGCTAGCGGTGCTGGGTGCTCAGTGCTCGGGGTGCTCGGTGCTCAATACTCAGGGTGCTGGGTGCTAAGTGCTCGAGGTGCTCAGTACTCAGGGTGCTGTGTGTTCAGTGCTCAGGGTGCTGGGTGCTCAGTACTCAGGGTGCTCGGTGCTTAGTACTCAGGGTGCTGGGTGCTCAGTACTCCGGGTGCTGGGTGCTCAGTGCTCGGGGTTCTCAGTGCTCAGCGCTCAAGGTGCTGCGTGCTCAGTACTCAGGGTGCTCATTGCTCAGGGTGCTGGGTGCTCAGTGCTCAGGGTGCTCGGTGCTCGGGGCACTGGGTGCTCAGTGCTCAGGGTGCTCAGAGCTCAGTACTCAGGGTGCTGGGTGCTCAGTGCTCGGGGTGCTCGGTGCTCAGTACTCAGGGTGCTGGGTGCTCAGTGCTCGGGGTGCTCGGTGCTCAGTACGTTGGGTGCTCACTACTCAGGGTGCTGGGTGCTCAGTGCTCAGGGTGCTGGGTGCTCGGTGCTCAGGGTGCTGGGTGCTCAGTACTCAGGGTGCTGGGTGCTCAGTGCTCGGGGTGCTGGGTGCTCAGTACTCAGGGTGCTGGGTGCTCAGTACTCAGGGTGCTGGGTGCTCAGTACTCGGGTGCTGGGTGCTCAGTGCTCAGGGTGCTGGGTGCTCAGTGCTCGGGGTGCTGGGTGCTCAGTGCTCAGTACTCAGGGTGCTGGGTGTTCAGTGCTCGGGGTGCTGGGTGCTCAGTGCTCAGTACTCAGGGTGCTGGGTGCTCAGTGCTCAGGGTGCTTGGTGCTCAGTGCTCAAGGTGCTGGGTGCTCAGTGCTCAGGGTGCTGGGTACTCAGTGCTCAGGGTGCTGAGTGCTCAGTACTCAGGGTGCTCAGTGCTCAGTACTAGGGGTGCTGGGTGCTCAGTGCTCAGGGTGCTCAGTGCTCAGTACTCGGGGTGCTGTGTGCTCAGTGCTCAGGGTGCTCAGTGCTCAGTGCTCGGGGTGCTGGGTGCTCAGTGCTCGGGGTGCTGGGTGCTCAGTGCTCGGGGTGCTGGGTGCTCAGTTCTCGGGGTGCGGGGTGCTCAGTGCTCAGGGTGCTCAGTGCTCAGTACTCAGTGCTCAGGGTGCTCAGTGCTCAGTGCTCAGGGTGCTGGGTGTTCAGTACTCAGGGTGCTGGGTGCTCAGTACTCAGGGTGCTGGGTGCTCAGTGCTCAGGGTGCTGGGTGCTCAGTGCTCCGGGTGCTCAGTACTCAGGGTGCTGTGTGTTCAGTGCTCAGCGTACTGGGTGCTCAGTACTCAGGGTGCTGGGTGCTAAGTGCTCAGGGTGCTGGGTGCTCAGTGCTCAGGGTGCTCAGTGCTCAGTACTCAGTGTGCTTGGTGCTCAGTGCTCAGGGTGCTGTGTGCTCAGTGCTCAGGGTGATGGGTGCACAGTGCTCAGGGTGCTGGGTACTCAGTGCCCGGGGTGCTCAGTGCTCAGTACTCGGGGTGCTGGGTGCTCAGTGCTCAGGGTGCTCAAAGCTCAGTACTCGGGGTGCTGTGTGCTCAGTGCTCAGGGTGCTCAGTGCTCAGTGCTCGGGGTGCTGGGTGCTCAGTGCTCGGGGCGCTGGGTGCTCAGTGCTCAGGGTGCTGGGTGCTCAGTACTCGGGGTGCTGGGTGCTCAGTGCTCAGGGTGCTCAGTGCTCAGTACTCAGTGCTCAGGGTGCTCAGTGCTCAGTGCTCAGGGTGCTGGGTGTTCAGTACTCAGGGTGCTGGGTGCTCAGTACTCAGGGTGCCGGGTGCTCAGTGCTCAGGGTGCTGGGTGCTCAGTGCTCGGGGTGCTCAGTACTCAGGGTGCTGTGTGTTCAGTGCTCAGGGTACTGGGTGCTCAGTACTCAGGGTGCTCGGTGCTTAGTACTCAGGGTGCTGGGTGCTCAGTAATCCGGGTGATGGGTGCTCAGTGCTCGGGGTGCTCGGTTCTCAGGGTGCTGGGTGCTCAGTGCTCGGGGTGCTCAGTACTCAGGGTGCTGTGTGTTCAGTACTCAGGGTGCTGGGTGCTCAGTACTCAGGGTGCTGGGTGCTCAGTGCTCAGGGTGCTGGGTGCTCAGTGCTCGGGGTGCTCAGTACTCAGGGTGCTGTGTGTTCAGTACTCAGGGTGCTGGGTGCTCAGTACTCAGGGTGCTGGGTGCTCAGTACTCGGGTGCTGGGTGCTCAGTGTTCAGGGTGCTGGGTGCTCAGTGCTCAGTACTCAGGGTGCTGGGTGCTCAGTGCTCGGAGTGCTGGGTGCTCAGTGCTCAGGGTGCTGGGTGCTCAGTGCTCGGGGTGCTGGGTGCTCAGTGCTCAGTACTCAGGGTGCTGGGTGCTCAGTGCTCGGGGTGCTGGGTGCTCAGTGCTCAGGGTGCTGGGCGCTCAGTACTCAGGGTGCTGGGTGCTCAGTACTCAGGGTGGGGGGGTGCTCAGTACTCGGGTGCTGGGTGCTCAGTGCTCAGGGTGCTGGGTGCTCAGTGCTCGGGGTGCTGGGTGCTCAGTGGTCAGTACTCAGGGTGCTGGGTGCTCAGTGCTCGGGGTGCTGGGTGCTCAGTGCTCAGGGTGCTGGGTGCTCAGTGCTCAGGGCGCTGGGTGCTCAGTGCTCGGGGTGCTGGGTGCTCAGTGCTCAGTCCTCAGGGTGATGGATGCTCAGTGCTCAGGGTGCTGGGTGCTCAGTGCTCAGGGTGCTGGGTACTCAGTGCTCAGGGTGCTGGGTGCTCAGTACTCAGGGTGCTGGGTGCTCAGTACACATGGTGCTGGGTGCTCAGTGCTCGGGGTGCTGTGTGTTCAGTGCTCAGGGTGCTGGGTGTTCAGTACTCAGGATGCTGGGTGCTCAGTACTCAGGGTTCTCATTGCTCAGGGTGCTGGGTGCTCAGTACTCAAGGTGCTGGGTGCTCAGTACTCAGGGTGCTCAGTGCTCAGTACTCAGGGTGCTCAGTGCTCAGTACTCCGGGTGCTCGGTGCTCAGGGTGCTGTGTGCTCAGTGCTCAGGGTGCTCGGTGCTCAGTACTCAGGGTGCTGGGTGCTCAGTGCTCAGGGTGCTGGGTGCTCAGTGCTCAGGGTGCTGGGTGCTCAGTGCTCAGGGTGCTGGGAGCTCAGTACTCAGGGTGCTCGGTGCTCGGGGTGCTGGGTGCTCAGTGCTCGGGGTGCTCGGTGCTCAGTACTCGGGGTGCTCATTGCTCAGTACTCAGGGTGCTGGGTGCTCAGTACGCTGGGTGCTCAGTACTCAGGGTGCTGGGTGCTCAGTACTCAGGGTGCTCGGTGCTCAGTACTCAGGGTGCTGGGTGCTCAGTGCTCGGGGTGCTGGGTGCTCAGTACTAAGGGTGCTCAGTGCTCAGTACTCAGCGTGCTGGGTGCTCAGTGCTCAGGGTGCTCGGTGCTCAGTACTCAGGGTGCTCAGTGCTCAGTTCTCAGCGTGCTGGGTGCTCAGTGCTCAGGGTGCTCGGTGCTCAGTACTCAGGGTGCTCAGTGCTGAGTACTCAGCGTGCTGGGTGCTCAGTGCTCGGGGTGCTGGGTGCTCAGTACTAAGGGTGCTCAGTGCTCAGTACTCAGCGTGCTGGGTGCTCAGTGCTCAGGGTGCTCGGTGCTCAGTACTCAGGGTGCTCAGTGCTGAGTACTCAGCGTCCTGGGTGCTCAGTGCTCGGGGTGCTGGGTGCTCAGTATTCAGGGTGCTGGGTGCTCAGTACTCGTTGTGCTGGGTGCTAAGTGCTCAGGGTGCTGGGTGCTCAGAACTCAGGGTGCTGGGTGCTCAGTACTCAGGGTGCTCAGTGCTCAGTACTCGGGTGCGGAGTGCTCAGTGTTCAGGGTGCTGGGTGCTCAGTGCTCGGGTTGCTGGGTGCTCAGTGCTCAGTACTCAGGGTGCTGGGTGCTCAGTGCTCGGGGTGCTGGGTGCTCAGTGCTCAGGGTGCTGGGTGCTCAG
Organism: Microtus oregoni; assembly: GCF_018167655.1. Taxonomy (NCBI): domain Eukaryota; kingdom Metazoa; phylum Chordata; class Mammalia; order Rodentia; family Cricetidae; genus Microtus; species Microtus oregoni. The sequence goes on along the minus strand of NW_024543260.1, from coordinate 1,026,278 downwards.
TGCTCGGGGTGCTGGGTGCTCAGTGCTCAGTACTCAGGGTGCTGTGTGCTCAGTGCTCGGGGTGCTGGGTGCTCAGTGCTCAGGGTGCTGGGCGCTCAGTACTCAGGGTGCTCGGTGCTCAGTACTCAGGGTGCTGGGTGCTCAGTACACGGGTGCTGGGTGCTCAGTGCTCAGGGTGCTGGGTGCTCAGTGCTCGGGGTGCTGGGTGCTCAGTGCTCAGTACTCAGGGTGCTGGGTGCTCAGTGCTCGGGGTGCTGGGTGCTCAGTGCTCAGGGTGCTGGGTGCTCAGTGCTCAGGGCGCTGGGTGCTCAGTGCTCGGGGTCCTGGGTGCTCAGTGCTCAGTCCTCAGGGTGATGGGTGCTCAGTGCTCAGCGTGCTGGGTGCTCAGTGCTCAGGATGCTGGGTGCTCAGTGATCGGGGTGCTGGGTGCTCAGTGCTCATGGTGCTCAGTACTCAGGGTGCTGGGGGCTCAGTACTCAGGGTGCTGGGTGCTCAGTACTCAGGGTGCTCGGTTCTCAGTACTCAGGGTGCTGGGAGCTCATTCTCGGGGTGCTGGGTGCTCAGTGCTCGGGGTGCTGGGTGCTCAGTACTCATTGTGCTGGGGGCTCAGTACTCAGGGTGGTGGGTGCTCAGTACTCAGGTTGATCTGTTCTCAGTACTCAGGGTGCTGGGTGCTCAGTGCTCGGGGTGCTGGGTGCACAGTGCTCAGGGTGCTGGGTGCTCAGTGCTCGGGGTGCTCAGTACTCAGGGTGCTGTGTGTTCAGTGCTCAGGGTACTGGGTGCTCAGTACTCAGGGTGCTTGGTGCTCAGTACTCAGGGTGCTGGTTGCTCAGTACTCGGGGTGCTGGGTGCTCAGTACTCGGGGTGCTGGGTGCACAGTGCTCAGGGTGCTGGGTGCTCAGTGCTCGGGGTGCTGGGTACTCAGTGATCAGGGTGCTGGCTGCTCAGTGCTCAGGGTGCTGGGTGCTCAGTACTCAGTGTGCTCAGTGCTCAGTACTCAGCGTGCTGGGTGCTCAGTGCTCAGGGTCCTCGGTGCTCAGTACTCAGGGTGCTCAGTGCTCAGTACTCAGCGTGCTTTGTGCTCAGTGCTCAGGGTGCTGGGTGCTCAGTACTAAGGGTGCTGGGTGCTCAGTACTCAGGGTGCTGGGTGCTCAGTACTCAGGGTGCTGGGTGCTCATTGCTCGGGGTGCTCGGTGAACAGTACTCAGGGTGCTGGGTGCTCAGTGCTCAGGGTGCTGGGTACTCAGTACTCAGGGTGCTGGGTGCTCAGTGCTCAGGGTGCTGGGTGCTCAGTGCTCGGGGTGCTGGGTGCTCAGTGCTCGGGGTGCTGGGTGCTCAGTGCTCGGGGTGCTGGGTGCTCAGTGCTCGGGGTGCTGGGTGCTCAGTGCTCGGGGTGCTGGGTGCTCAGTACTCAGGGTGCTGGATGCTCAGTACTCAGGGTGTTCGGTGCTCAGTATTCAGGGTGCTCAGTGCTCAGTACTCAGGGTGCTGGGTGCCCAGTGCTCGGGGTGCTGGGTGCTCAGTACTCGGGGTGCTGGGTGCTCAGTACTCAGGGTGCTGGGTACTCAGTGCTCAGGGTGCTGGGTGCTCAGTACTCAGGGTGCTGGGTGCTCAGTGCTCAGGGTGCTCAGTGCTCAGTACTCAGCGTGCTTTGTGCTCAGTGCTCAGGGTGCTGGGTGCTCAGTACTCAGGGTGCTGGGTGCTCAGTACTCACGGTGCTGGGTGCTCAGTGCTCAGGGTGCTGGGTGCTCAGTACTCCGTGCTCAGGATGCTGGGTGCTCAGTGCTCAGGGTGCTCGGTGCTCAGTACTAAGTGCTCAGGGTGATGGGTGCTCAGTGCTCGGGGTGCTCGGTGCTCAGTGCTCAACGTCCTGGGTGCTCAGTACTTAGGGTGCTGGGTGCTTAGTACTCAGGGTGCTCAGTGCTCAGTACACAGGGTGCTGGGTGCTCAGTGCTCGGGGTGCTGGGTGCTCAGTGCTCAGTACTCAGGGTGCTGTGTGCTCAGTGCTCGGGGTGCTGGGTGCTCAGTACTCATCGTGCTGGGTGCTCAGTACTCAGGGTGCTGGGTGCTCAGTGCTCAGAGTGCTGGGTGCTCAGTGCTCAGGGTGCTATGTGCTCAGTGATCGGGGTGCTGGGTGCTCAGTGCTCAGGGTGCTGGCTGCTCAGTGCTCAGGGTGCTGGGTGCTCAGTGCTCAGGGTGCTCGGTGCTCAGTACTCAGTGCTCAGGGTGATGGGTGCTCAGTGCTCGGGGTGCTCGGTGCTCAGTGCTCAGGGTCCTGGGTGCTCAGTGCTCGGGGTGCTGGGTGCTCAGTGCTCAGTACTCAGGGTGCTGGGTGCTCAGTGCTCGGGGTGCTGGGTGCTCAGTGCTCAGTACTCAGGGTGCTGGGTGCTCAGTGCTCGGGGTGCTGGGTGCTCAGTACTCAGCGTGCTGGGTGCTCAGTACTCAGGGTGCTGGGTGCTCAGTGCTCAGGGTGCTGGGTGCTCAGTGCTCAGGGTGCTATGTGCTCTGTGATCGGGGTGCTGGGTGCTCAGTACTCAGGGTGCTCAGTGCTCGGGGAGCTTGGTGCTCAGTGCTCAGGGTGCTGGGTGCTCAGTACTCAGTGCTCAGGATGCTGGGTGCTCAGTGCTCAGGGTGCTGGGTGCTCAGTGCTCAGGGTGCTCAGTGTTCAGTGCTCAGTACTCAGTGTGCTGGGTGCTCAGTACTCAGGGTGCTGGGTGCTCAGTGCTCGGGGTGCCCGGTGCTCAGTGCTCGGGGTGCTGGGTGCTCAGTACTCAGGGTGCTGGGTGCTCAGTGCTCGGGGTGCTGGGTCCTCAGTGCTCAGGGTGCTGGGTGCTCAGTACTCAGGGTGCTGGTTCCTCAGTGCTCAGGGTGCTGGGTGCTCAGTACTCAGTGTTCTCAGTGCTCAGGGTGCTGGGTGCTCAGAACTCAGGGTGCTGGGTGCTCAGTACTCAGGGTGCTGGGTGCTCAGTACTCAGGGTGCTTGGTGCTCAGTACTCAGGGTGCTGGGTGCTCAGTGCTCAGGGTGCTCGGTGCTCAGTACTCATGGTGCTGGGTGCTCATTCTCGGGGTGCTGGGTGCTCAGTACTCAGGTTGCTCAGTACTCTGGGTGCTCGGTGCTCAGTACTCATGGTGCTGGGTGCTCAGTACTCAGGGTGCTCGGTGCTCAGTTCTCAGGGTGCTCGGTGCTCAGTGTTTGGGGTGCTGGGTGCTCAGTACTCAGGGTGCTGGGTGCTCAGTGCTCGGGGTGCTCGGTGCTCAGTACTCAGGGTGCTGTGTGCTCAGTACTCGGGGTGCTGGGTGCTCAGTGCTCAGGGTGCTGGGTGCTCAGTGCTCGGGGTGCTGGGTAATCAGTGCTCAGGGTGCTGGCTGCTCAGTGCTCAGGGTGCTGGGTGCTCAGTACTCAGGGTGCTCGGTGCTCAGTACTCAGGGTGCTCAGTGCTCAGTACGCAGCGTGCTTTTTGCTCAGTGCTCAGGGTGCTGGGTGCTCAGTACTCAGGGTGCTGGGTGCTCAGTACTCACGGTGCTGGATGCTCAGTACTCGGGTTGCTGGGTGCTCATTACTCAGGGTGCTGGGTGCTCAGTGCTCTGGGTGCTCGGTGCTCAGTACTCTTGGTGCTGGGTGCTCAGTACTCAGGGTGCTGGGTGCTCAGTGCTCAGGGTGATCGGTGCTCAGTACTCAGGGTGCTCAGTACTCAGGGTGCTGGGTGCTCAGTACTCAGGGTGCTGGGTGCTCAGTGCTCTTGGTGCTGGGTGCTCAGTGCTCAGGGTGCTGGGTGCTCAGTGCTCGGTGTGCTGGGTACTCATAGCTCAGGGTGCTCGGTGCTCAGTACGTTGTGTGCTCAGTGCTCAGGGTGCTGGGTGCTCAGTGCTCAGGGTGCTGGGTGCTCAATGCTCAGGGTGCTGGGTGCTCAGTACTCAGGGTGCTGGGTGCTCAGTGCTCAGGGTGCTGTGTACTCAGTGCTCAGGGTGCTCGGTGGTCAGTACTCGGGGTGCTGGGAGCTCAGTGCTCGGGGTGCTGGGTGCACAGTGCTCAGTACTCAGGGTGCTCAGTGCTCATTACTCAGCGTGCTTTGTGCTCAGTGCTCAGGGTGCTGGGTGCTCAGTACTCAGTGTGCTGGGTGCTCAGTACTCAGGGTGCTCGGGGCTCAGTACTCAGGGTGCTGGGTGCTCAGTACTCAGGGTGCTGGGTGCTCAGTACTCAGGGTGCTCGGGGCTCAGTACTCACGGTGCTGGGTGCTCAGTACTCAGGGTGATCTGTTCTCAGTACTCAGGGTGCTGGGTGCTCAGTGCTCGGGGTGCTGGGTGCACAGTGCCCAGGGTGCTGGGTGCTCAGTGCTCAGGGTGCTCAGTACTCAGGGTGCTGTGTTTTCAGTGCTTAGGGTACTGGGTGCTCAGTACTCAGGGTGCTTGGTGCACAGTACTCAGTGTGCTGGGTGCTCAGTACTCGGGGTGCTGGGTGCTCAGAACTCGGGGTGCTGAGTGCACAGTGCTCAGGGTGCTGGGTGCTCAGTGCTGGGGTGCTGGGTGCTCAGTGCTCAGGCTGCTGGCTGCTCAGTGCTCAGGGTGCTGGGTGCTCAGTACTCAGGGTGCTCAGTGCTCAGTACTCAGCGTGCTGGGTGCTCAGTCCTCAGGGTCCTCGGTGCTCAGTACTCAGGGTGCTCAGTGCTCAGTACTCAGCGTGCTTTGTGCTCAGTGCTCAGGGTGCTGGATGCTCAGTACTCAGGGTGCTGGGTGCTCAGTACTCAGGGTGCTGGGTGCTCAGTACTCAGGGTGCTGGGTGCTCAGTGCTCGGGGTGCTCGGTGATCAGTACTAAGAGTGCTGGGTGCTCAGTGCCCAGGGTACTGGGTACTCAGTACTCAGGGTGCTGGGTGATCAGTGCTCAGGGTGCTGGGTGCTCAGTGCTCAGGGTGCTGGGTGCTCAGTGCTCGGGGTGCTGGGTGCTCAGTGCTCAGGGTGCTGGGTGCTCAGTGCTCAGTGCTCAGGGTGCTGGGTGCTCAGTGCTCAGGGTGCTGGGTGCTCAGTGCTCGGGGTGCTGGGTGCTCAGTGCTCAGGGTGCTGGGTGCTCAGTGCTCGGGGTGCTGGGTGCTCAGTACTCAGGGTGCTGGGTGCTCAGTACTCAGTGTGTTCGGTGCTCAGTACTCAGGGTGCTCAGTGCTCAGTACTCAGGGTGCTGGGTGCTCAGTGCTCGGGGGGCTAGGTGCTCAGTACTCGGGGTGCTGGGTGCTCAGTACTCAGGGTTCTGGGTGCTCAGTGCTCAGGGTGCTGGGTGTTCAGTACTCAGGGTGCTGGGTGCTCAGTGCTCGGGGTGCTGGGTGCTCAGTGCTCGGGGTGCTGGGGGCTTAGTGCTCGGGGTGCTGGGTGCTCAGTGCTCGGGGCGCTGGGTGCTCTGTGCTCGGGGTGCTCGGAGCTCAGTACTCAGGGTGCTGGGTGCTCAGTGCTCGGGGTGCTCGGTGCTCAGTACTCAGGGTGCTGGGTGCTTAGTGCTCGGGGTGCTCGGTGCTCAGTACGTTGGGTGCTCACTACTCAGGGTGCTGGGTGCTCAGTGCTCAGGGTGCTGGGTGCTTAGTGCTCAGGATGCTGGGTGCTCAGTGCTCAGGGTGCTGGGTGCTCAGTACTCAGGGTGTTGGGTGCACAGTGCTCGGGGTGCAGGTTTCTCAGTGCTCAGGGTGCTGGGTGCTCAGTGCTCAGGGTGCTGGGTGCTCAGTACTCGGGGTGCTGGGTGCTCAGTACTCAGGGTGCTGCGTGCTCAGTACTCAGGGTGCTGGGTGATCAGTACTCCTGTGCTGGGTGCTCAGTGCTCAGGGTGCTGGGTGCTCAGTGCTCGGGGTGCTGGGTGCTCAGTGCTCAGTACTCAGGGTGCTGGGTGCTCAGTGCTCGGGGTGCTGGGTTCTCAGTGCTCAGTACTCAGGGTGCTGGGTGCTCAGTGCTCAGGGTGTTGGGTGCTCAGTGCTCAGGGTGCTGGGTGCTCAGTACTCCGGGTGCTGGGTGCTCAGTGCTCGTGGTGCTCGGAGCTCAGTACTCAGGGTGCTGGGTGCTCAGTTTTCGGGGTGATCGGTGCTCAGTACTCAGGGTGCTGGGTGCTCAGTGCTCGGGGTGCTCGGTGCTCAGTACGTTGGGTGCTCACTACTCAGGGTGCTGGGTGCTCAGTACTCAGGGTGCTCGGTGCTCAGTACTCAGGGTGCTGGGTGCTCAGTGCTCTGGGTGCTGGGTGCTCAGTACTCAGGGTGCTGGGTGCTCAGTGCTCGGGGTGCTCGGTGCTCAGTACGCTGGGTGCTCAGTACTCAGGGTGCTGGGTGCTCAGTACTCAGGGTGCTAGGTGCTCAGTACTCAGGGTGCTGGGTGCTTAGTACTCAGGGTGCTGGGTGCTCAGTGCTCGGGTTGCTGGGTGCTCAGTGCTCGGGGTGCTCAGTGCTCAGTGCTCGGGGTGCTGGGTACTCAGTACTCAGGGTGCTGGGTGCTCAGTACTTGTTGTGCTGGGTGCTCAGTGCTCAGGGTGCTGGGTGCTCAGTACTCAGGGTGATCGGTGCTAAGTGCTCGGGGTGCTGGGTGCTCAGTACTCAGGGTGCTGGGTGCTCAGTACTCAGGGTGCTCAGTTCTCAGTACTCAGCGTGCTGGGTGCTCAGTGCTCAGGGTGCTCGGTGCTCAGTACTCAGGGTGCTCAGTGCTCAGTACTCAGCGTGCTGGTTGCTCAGTGCTCAGGGTGCTGGGTGCTCAGTACTCAGGTTGCTGGTTGCTTAGTACTCAGGGTGCTCGGTCCGCAGTGCTCAGGGTGCTGGGTGCTCAGTACTCAGGGAGCAGGGTGCTCAGTGCTCAGGGTGCTCAGTGCTCAGTACTCATCGTGCTCGGTGCTCAGTGCTCAGGGTGCTCAGTGCTCAGTACTCAGGGTGCTCAGTGCTCAGTGCTCTGGGTGCTGGTTGCTCAGTGCTCGGGGTGCTGGGTGCTCAGTGCTCAGTGTGCTGGGTGCTCGGTGCTCGAGGTGCTCAGTACTCAGTACTCGGGGTTCTGGGTGCTCAGTGCTCAGGGTGCTCAGTGCTCAGTACTCGGGGTGCTCAGTGCTCAGTACTCGGGGTTCTGGGTGCTCAGTGCTCAGGGTGCTCAGTGCTCAGTACTCGGGGTGCTGTGTGCTCAGTGCTCAGGGTGCTCAGTGCTCAGTGCTCGGGGTGCTGGGTGCTCAGTGCTCGGGGCGCTGGGTGCTCAGTGCTCGGGGTGCTGGGTGCTCAGTACTCGGGGTGAGGGGTGCTCAGTGGTCAGGGTGCTCAGTGCTCAGTACTCAGTGCTCAGGATGCTCAGTGCTCAGTGCTCGGGGCGCTGGGTGCTCAGTGCTCAGGCTGCTGGGTACTCAGTACTCAGGGTGCTGGGTGCTCAGTGCTCGGGGTGCTATGTGCTCAGTGCTCGCGGTGCTGGGTGCTCTGTGCTCGGGGTGCTGGGTGCTCAGTGCTCGGGGTGCTATGTGCTCAGTGCTCGCGGTGCTGGCTGCTCAGTGCTCGGGGTGCTGGGTGCTCAGTGCTCGAGGTGCTCAGTACTCAGGGTGCTGTGTGTTCAGTGCTCGGGGCGCTGGGTGCTCAGTACTCCGGGTGCTGGGTGCTCAGTGCTCAGGGTGCTCGGTGCTCGGGGCACTGGGTGCTCAGTGCTGAGGGTGCTCAGAGCTCAGTACTCAGGGTGCTGGGTGCTCAGTGCTCGGGGTGCTCGGTGCTCAGTACTCAGGCTGCTGGGTGCTCAGTACTCAGGGTGCTCATTGCTCAGGGTGCTGGGTGCTCAGTGCTCAGGGTGCTCGGTGCTCGGGGCACTGGGTGCTCAGTGCTCAGGGTGCTCGGAGCTCAGTACTCAGGGTGCTGGGTGCTCAGTGCTCGGGGTGCTCGGTGCTCAGTACTCAGGGTGCTGGGTGCTCAGTGCTCGGGGTGCTCGGTGCTCAGTACGTTGGGTGCTCACTACTCAGGGTGCTGGGTACTCAGTGCTCAGGGTGCTGGGTGCTCGGTGCTCAGGGTGCTGGGTGCTCAGTACTCGGGGTGCTGGGTGCTCAGTGCTCGGGGTGCTGGGTGCTCAGTACTCAGGGTGCTGGGTGCTCAGTACTCAGGGTCCTGGGTGCTCAGTACTCGGGTGCTGGGTGCTCAGTGCTCAGGGTGCTGGGTGCTCAGTGCTCGGGGTGCTGGGTGCTCATTGCTCAGTACTCAGGGTGCTGGGTGTTCAGTGCTCGGGGTGCTGGGTGCTCAGTGCTCAGTACTCAGGGTGCTGGGTGCTCAGTGCTCAGGGTGCTGGGTGCTCAGTGCTCAGGGTGCTGGGTGCTCAGTACTCAGGGTGCTCAGGGCTCAGTACTCGGGGTGCTGGGTGCTCAGTGCTCAGGGTGCTCAGTGGTCAGTACTCGGGGTGCTGTGTGCTGAGTGCTCAGGGTGCTCAGTGCTCAGTGCTCGGGGTGCCGGGTGCTCAGTGCTCGGGGCGCTGGGTGCTCAGTGCTCGGGGTGCTGGGTGCTCAGTACTCAGGGTGCTGGGTGCTCAGTGCTCAGGGTGCTCAGTGCTCAGTACTCAGTGCTCAGGGTGCTGGGTGTTCAGTACTCAGGGTGCTGGGTGCTCAGTACTCAGGGTGCTGGGTGCTCAGTGCTCAGGGTGCTGGGTGCTCAGTGCTCGGGGTGCTCAGTACTCAGGGTGCTGTGTGTTCAGTGCTCAGGGTACTGGGTGCTCAGTACTCAGGGTGATCTGTGCTTAGTACTCAGGGTGCTGGGTGCTCAGTACTCCGGGTGCTGGGTGCTCAGTGCTCGGGGTGCTCGGAGCTCAGTACTCAGGGTGATGGGTGCTCAGTTCTCGGGGTGATCGGTGCTCAGTACTCAGAGTGCTGGGTGCTCAGTGCTCGGGGTGCTCGGTGCTCAGTACGTTGGGTGCTCACTACTCAGGGTGCTGGGTGCTCAGTGCTCAGTGTGCTGGGTGCTCAGTGCTCAGGGTGCTGGGTGCTCAGTGATCAGGGTGCTGGGTGCTCAGTACTCAGGGTGCTCAGGGCTCAGTACTCGGGGTGCTGGGTGCTCAGTGCTCAGGGTGCTCAGTGGTCAGTACTCGGGGTGCTGTGTGCTGAGTGCTCAGGGTGCTCAGTGCTCAGTGCTCGGGGTGCCGGGTGCTCAGTGCTCGGGGCGCTGGGTGCTCAGTGCTCGGGGTGCTGGGTGCGCAGTACTCAGGGTGCTGGGTGCTCAGTGCTCGGGGTGCTCATTACTCAGGGTGCTGGGTGCTCAGTGCTCAGTACTCGGGTGCTGGGTGCTCAGTGCTCGTTGTGCTGGGTGCTCAGTGCTCAGTACTCAGGGTGCTGGGTGCTCAGTGCTCGTTGTGCTGGGTGCTCAGTGCTCAGTACTCAGGGTGCTGGGTGCTCAGTGCTCAGGGTGCTGTGTGCTCAGTGCTCAGGGTGCTGGGTGCTCAGTGCTCAGGGTGCTGGGTACTCAGTGCTCAGGGTGCTGGGTGCTCAGTGCTCGGGTTTCTCGGTGCTCAGTGCTCAAGGTGCTGGGTGCTCAGTACTCAGGGTGCTCATTGCTCAGGGTGCTGGGTTCTCAGTGCTCAGGGTGCTCGGTGCTCGGGGCACTGGGTGCTCAGTGCTCAGGGTACTGGGTGCTCAGTACTCAGGGTGATCGGTGCTTAGTACTCAGGGTGCTGGGAGCTCAGTACTCCGGGTGCTGAGTGCTCAGTGCTCGGGGTGCTCGGAGCTCACTATTCAGGGTGCTGGGTGCTCAGTGCTCAGTGTGCTGCTTGCTCAGTGCTCAGGGTGCTGGGTGCTCAGTGCTCAGGGTGCTGGGTGCTCAGTATTCAGGGTGCTGGGTGCTCAGTGCTCGGGGTGCTGGGTGCTCAGTGCTCAGTGTGCTGGGTGCTCAGTACTCAGGGTGCTGGGTGCTCAGTACTCGGGGTGCTGGGTGCTCAGTGCTCGTTGTGCTGGGTGCTCAGTGCTCAGTACTCAGGGTGCTGGGTGCTCAGTGCTCCTTGTGCTGGGTGCTCAGTGCTCAGTACTCAGGGTGCTGGGTGCTCAGTACTCAGGGTGCTGGGTGCTCAGTACTCGGGTGCTGGGTGCTCAGTGCTCGTTGTGCTGGGTGCTCAGTGCTCAGTACTCAGGGTGCTGGGTGCTCAGTGCTCGTTGTGCTGGGTGCTCAGTGCTCAGTACTCAGGGTGCTGGGTGCTCAGTGCTCAGGGTGCTGTGTGCTCAGTGCTCAGGGTGCTGGGTGCTCAGTGCTCAGGGTGCTGGGTACTCAGTGCTCAGGGTGCTGGGTGCTCAGTGCTCGGGTTTCTCGGTGCTCAGTGCTCAAGGTGCTGGGTGCTCAGTACTCAGGGTGCTCATTGCTCAGGGTGCTGGGTGCTCAGTGCTCAGGGTGCTCGGTGCTCGGGGCACTGGGTGCTCAGTGCTCAGGGTGCTCAGAGCTCAGTACTCAGGGTGCTGGGTGCTCAGTGCTCGGGGTGCTCGGTGCTCAGTACTCAGGGTGCTGGGTGCTCAGTGCTCGGTGTGCTCGGTGCTCAGTACGTTGGGTGCTCACTACTCAGGGTACTGGGTGCTCAGTGCTCAGGGTGCTGGGTGCTCGGTGCTCAGGGTGCTGGGTGCTCAGTACTCAGGGTGCTGGGTGCTCAGTGCTCGGGGTGCTGGGTGCTCAGTACTCAGGGTGCTGGGTGCTCAGTACTCAGGGTGCTGGGTGCTCAGTACTCGGGTGCTGGGTGCTCATTGCTCAGGGTGCTGGGTTCTCAGTGCTCGGGGTGATGGGTGCTCAGTGCTCAGTACTCAGGGTGCTGGGTGTACAGTGCTCGGGTGCTGGGTGCTCAGTGCTCAGTACTCAGGGTGCTGGGTGCTCAGTGCTAAGGGTGCTGGGTGCTCAGTGCTCAGGGTGCTGGGTGCTCAGTGCTCAGGGTGCTGGGTACTCAGTGCTCAGGGTGCTGGGTGCTCAGTACTCAGGGTGCTCAGTGCTCAGTACTCGGGGTTCTGGGTGCTCAGTGCTCAGGGTGCTCAGTGCTCAGTGCTCGGGGTGCTGGGTGCTCAGTGCTCGGGGCGCTGGGTGCTCAGTGCTCGGGGTGCTGGGTGCTCAGTACTCAGGGTGCTGGGTGCTCAGAACTCAGGGTGCTGGGTGCTCAGTGCTCAGGGTGCTGGGTGCTCAGTGCTCGGGGTGCTCAGTACTCAGGGTACTGTGTGTTCAGTGCTCAGGTTACTGGGTGCTCAGTACTCAGGGTGCTCGGTGCTTAGTACTCAGGGTGCTGGGTGCTCAGTACTCCGGGTGCTGGGTGCTCAGTGCTCGGGGTGCTCGGAGATCAGTACTCAGGGTGCTGGGTGCTCAGTTCTCGGGGTGATCGGTGCTCAGTACTCAGGGTGCTGGGTGCTCAGTGCTCGGGGTGCTCGGTGCTCAGTACGTTGGGTGCTCACTACTCAGGTTGCTGGGTGCTCAGTGCTCAGTGTGCTGGGTGCTCAGTGCTCAGGGTGCTGGGTGCTCAGTGCTCAGGGTGCTGGGTGCTCAGTACTCAGGGTGCTCAGGGCTCAGTACTCGGGGTGCTGGGTGCTCAGTGCTCAGGGTGCACAGTGGTCAGTACTCGGGGTGCTGTGTGCTGAGTGCTCAGGGTGCTCAGTGCTCAGTGCTCGGGGTGCCGGGTGCTCAGTGCTCGGGGCGCTGGGTGCTCAGTGCTCGGGGAGCTGGGTGCTCAGTACTCAGGGTGCTGGGTGCTCAGTGCTCAGGGTGCTCAGTGCTCAGTACTCAGTGCTCAGGGTGCTGGGTGTTCAGTACTCAGGGTGCTGGGTGCTCAGTACTCAGGGTGCTGGGTGCTCAGTGCTCAGGGTGCTGGGTGCTCAGTGCTCGGGGTGCTCAGTACTCAGGGTGCTGTGTGTTCAGTGCTCAGGGTACTGGGTGCTCAGTACTCAGGGTGATCTGTGCTTAGTACTCAGGGTGCTGGGTGCTCAGTACTCCTGGTGCTGGGTGCTCAGTGCTCGGGGTGCTCGGAGCTCAGTACTCAGGGTGATGGGTGCTCAGTTCTCGGGGTGATCGGTGCTCAGTACTCAGAGTGCTGGGTGCTCAGTGCTCGGGGTGCTCGGTGCTCAGTACGTTGGGTGCTCACTACTCAGGGTGCTGGGTGCTCAGTGCTCAGTGTGCTGGGTGCTCAGTGCTCAGGGTGCTGGGTGCTCAGTGATCAGGGTGCTGGGTGCTCAGTGCTCAGGGTGCTCAGGGCTCAGTACTCGGGGTGCTGGGTGCTCAGTGCTCAGGGTGCTCAGTGGTCAGTACTCGGGGTGCTGTGTGCTGAGTGCTCAGGGTGCTCAGTGCTCAGTGCTCGGGGTGCCGGGTGCTCAGTGCTCGGGGCGCTGGGTGCTCAGTGCTCGGGGTGCTGGGTGCGCAGTACTCAGGGTGCTGGGTGCTCAGGGCTCAGGGTGCTCAGTGCTCAGTACTCAGTGCTCAGGGTGCTGGATGTTCAGTACTCAGGGTGCTGGGTGCTCAGTGCTCGGGGTGCTCATTACTCAGGGTGCTGGGTGCTCAGTGTTCAGTACTCGGGTGCTGGGTGCTCAGTGCTCGTTGTGCTGGGTGCTCAGTGCTCAGTACTCAGGGTGCTGGGTGCTCAGTGCTCGTTGTGCTGGGTGCTCAGTGCTCAGTACTCAGGGTGCTGGGTGCTCAGTACTCAGGGTGCTGTGTGCTCAGTGCTCAGGGTGCTGGGTGCTCAGTGCTCAGGGTGCTGGGTACTCAGTGCTCAGGGTGCTGGGTGCTCAGTGCTCGGGTTTCTCGGTGCTCAGTGCTCAAGGTGCTGGGTGCTCAGTACTCAGGGTGCTCATTGCTCAGGGTGCTGGGTGCTCAGTGCTCAGGGTGCTCGGTGCTCGGGGCACTGGGTGCTCAGTGCTCAGGGTACTGGGTGCTCAGTACTCAGGGTGATCGGTGCTTAGTACTCAGGGTGCTGGGTGCTCAGTACTCCGGGTGCTGAGTGCTCAGTGCTCGGGGTGCTCGGAGCTCACTATTCAGGGTGCTGGGTGCTCAGTGCTCAGTGTGCTGGGTGCTCAGTGCTCAGGGTGCTGGGTGCTCAGTGCTCAGGGTGCTGGGTGCACAGTATTCAGGGTGCTGGGTGCTCAGTGCTCGGGGTGCTGGGTGCTCAGTGCTCAGGGTGCTGGGTGCTCAGTACTCAGGGTGCTGGGTGCTCAGTACTCGGGGTGCTGGGTGCTCAGTGCTCGTTGTGCTGGGTGCTCAGTGCTCAGTACTCAGGGTGCTGGGTGCTCAGTGCTCCTTGTGCTGGGTGCTCAGTGCTCAGTACTCAGGGTGCTGGGTGCTCAGTACTCAGGGTGCTGGGTGCTCAGTACTCGGGTGCTGGGTGCTCAGTGCTCGTTGTGCTGGGTGCTCAGTGCTCAGTACTCAGGGTGCTGGGTGCTCAGTGCTCGTTGTGCTGGGTGCTCAGTGCTCAGTACTCAGGGTGCTGGGTGCTCAGTGCTCAGGGTGCTGTGTGCTCAGTGCTCAGGGTGCTGGGTGCTCAGTGCTCAGGGTGCTGGGTACTCAGTTCTCAGGGTGCTGGGTGCTCAGTGCTCGGGTTTCTCGGTGCTCAGTGCTCAAGGTGCTGGGTGCTCAGTACTCAGGGTGCTCATTGCTCAGGGTGCTGGGTGCTCAGTGCTCAGGGTGCTCGGTGCTCGGGGCACTGGGTGCTCAGTGCTCAGGGTGCTCAGAGCTCAGTACTCAGGGTGCTGGGTGCTCAGTGCTCGGGGTGCTCGGTGCTCAGTACTCAGGGTGCTGGGTGCTCAGTGCTCGGGGTGCTCGGTGCTCAGTACGTTGGGTGCTCACTACTCAGGGTACTGGGTGCTCAGTGCTCAGGGTGCTGGGTGCTCGGTGCTCAGGGTGCTGGGTGCTCAGTACTCAGGGTGCTGGGTGCTCAGTGCTCGGGGTGCTGGGTGCTCAGTACTCAGGGTGCTGGGTGCTCAGTACTCAGGGTGCTGGGTGCTCAGTACTCGGGTGCTGGGTGCTCATTGCTCAGGGTGCTGGGTTCTCAGTGCTCGGGGTGCTGGGTGCTCAGTGCTCAGTACTCAGGGTGCTGGGTGTACAGTGCTCGGGTGCTGGGTGCTCAGTGCTCAGTACTCAGGGTGCTGGGTGCTCAGTGCTAAGGGTGCTGGGTGCTCAGTGCTCAGGGTGCTGGGTGCTCAGTGCTCAGGGTGCTGGGTACTCAGTGCTCAGGGTGCTGGGTGCTCAGTACTCAGGGTGCTCAGTGCTCAGTACTCGGGGTTCTGGGTGCTCAGTGCTCAGGGTGCTCAGTGCTCAGTGCTCGGGGTGCTGGGTGCTCAGTGCTCGGGGCGCTGGGTGCTCAGTGCTCGGGGTGCTGGGTGCTCAGTACTCAGGGTGCTGGGTGCTCAGAACTCAGGGTGCTGGGTGCTCAGTGCTCAGGGTGCTGGGTGCTCAGTGCTCGGGGTGCTCAGTACTCAGGGTACTGTGTGTTCAGTGCTCAGGTTACTGGGTGCTCAGTACTCAGGGTGCTCGGTGCTTAGTACTCAGGGTGCTGGGTGCTCAGTACTCCGGGTGCTGGGTGCTCAGTGCTCGGGGTGCTCGGAGATCAGTACTCAGGGTGCTGGGTGCTCAGTTCTCGGGGTGATCGGTGCTCAGTACTCAGGGTGCTGGGTGCTCAGTGCTCGGGGTGCTCGGTGCTCAGTACGTTGGGTGCTCACTACTCAGGTTGCTGGGTGCTCAGTGCTCAGTGTGCTGGGTGCTCAGTGCTCAGGGTGCTGGGTGCTCAGTGCTCAGGGTGCTGGGTGCTCAGTACTCAGGGTGCTCAGGGCTCAGTACTCGGGGTGCTGGGTGCTCAGTGCTCAGGGTGCTCAGTGGTCAGTACTCGGGGTGCTGTGTGCTGAGTGCTCAGGGTGCTCAGTGCTCAGTGCTCGGGGTGCCGGGTGCTCAGTGCTCGGGGCGCTGGGTGCTCAGTGCTCGGGGTGCTGGGTGCGCAGTACTCAGGGTGCTGGGTGCTCAGTGCTCAGGGTGCTCAGTGCTCAGTACTCAGTGCTCAGGGTGCTGGATGTTCAGTACTCAGGGTGCTGGGTGCTCAGTGCTCGGGGTGCTCATTACTCAGGGTGCTGGGTGCTCAGTGCTCAGTACTCGGGTGCTGGGTGCTCAGTGCTCGTTGTGCTGGGTGCTCAGTGCTCAGTACTCAGGGTGCTGGGTGCTCAGTGCTCGGTGTGCTGGGTGCTCAGTGCTCAGTACTCAGGGTGCTGGGTGCTCAGTGCTCAGGGAGCTGTGTGCTCAGTGCTCAGGGTGCTGGGTGCTCAGTGCTCAGGGTGCTGGGTACTCAGTGCTCAGGGTGCTGGGTGCTCAGTGCTCGGGTTTCTCGGTGCTCAGTGCTCAAGGTGCTGGGTGCTCAGTACTCAGGGTGCTCATTGCTCAGGGTGCTGGGTGCTCAGTGCTCAGGGTGCTCGGTGCTCGGGGCACTGGGTGCTCAGTGCTCAGGGTACTGGGTGCTCAGTACTCAGGGTGATCGGTGCTTAGTACTCAGGGTGCTGGGTGCTCAGTACTCCGGGTGCTGAGTGCTCAGTGCTCGGGGTGCTCGGAGCTAACTATTCAGGGTGCTGGGTGCTCAGTGCTCAGTGTGCTGGGTGCTCAGTGCTCAGGGTGCTGGGTGCTCAGTGCTCAGGGTGCTGGGTGCTCAGTATTCAGGGTGCTGGGTGCTCAGTGCTCGGGGTGCTGGGTGCTCAGTGCTCAGGGTGCTGGGTGCTCAGTACTCAGGGTGCTGGGTGCTCAGTACTCGGGGTGCTGTGTGCTCAGTGCTCGTTGTGCTGGGTGCTCAGTGCTCAGTACTCAGGGTGCTGGGTGCTCAGTGCTCCTTGTGCTGGGTGCTCAGTGCTCAGTACTCAGGGTGCTGGGTGCTCAGTACTCAGGGTGCTGGGTGCTCAGTACTCGGGTGCTGGGTGCTCAGTGCTCGTTGTGCTGGGTGCTCAGTGCTCAGTACTCAGGGTGCTGGGTGCTCAGTGCTCGTTGTGCTGGGTGCTCAGTGCTCAGTACTCAGGGTGCTGGGTGCTCAGTGCTCAGGGTGCTGTGTGCTCAGTGCTCAGGGTGCAGGGTGCTCAGTGCTCAGGGTGCTGGGTACTCAGTGCTCAGGGTTCTGGGTGCTCAGTGCTCGGGTTTCTCGGTGCTCAGTGCTCAAGGTGCTGGGTGCTCAGTACTCAGGGTGCTCATTGCTCAGGGTGCTGGGTGCTCAGTGCTCAGGGTGCTCGGTGCTCGGGGCACTGGGTGCTCAGTGCTCAGGGTGCTCAGAGATCAGTACTCAGGGTGCTGGGTGCTCAGTGCTCGGGGTGCTCGGTGCTCAGTACTCAGGGTGCTGGGTGCTCAGTACTCTGGGTGCTGGGTGCTCAGTGCTCGGGGTGCTCGGAGATCAGTACTCAGGGTGCTGGGTGCTCAGTTCTCGGGGTGATCGGTGCTCAGTACTCAGGGTGCTGGGTGCTCAGTGCTCGGGGTGCTCGGTGCTCAGTACGTTGGGTGCTCACTACTCAGGTTGCTGGGTGCTCAGTGCTCAGTGTGCTGGGTGCTCAGTGCTCAGGGTGCTGGGTGCTCAGTGCTCAGGGTGCTGGGTGCTCAGTACTCAGGGTGCTGGGTGCTCAGTGCTCGGGGTGCTGGGTGCTCAGTGCTCAGGGTGCTGGGTGCTCAGTACTCAGGGTGCTGGGTGCTCAGTACTCGGGGTGCTGGGCGCTCAGTACGCAGGGTGCTGGGCGCTCAGTACTCAGGGTGCTGGGTGCTCAGTACTCTCGTGCTGGGTGCTCAGTGCTCAGGGTGCTGGGTGCTCAGTGATCGGGGTGCTGGGTGCTCAGTGCTCGGGGTGCTCAGTGCTCAGTGTTCAAGGTGCTGGGTGCTCAGTACTCAGGGTGCTCATTGCTCAGGGTGCTGGGTGCTCAGTACTCAGGGTGCTGGGTGCTCAGTGCTCAGGGTGCTCGGTGCTCGGGGTGCTGGGTGCTCAGTGCTCGGGGTGCTCGGTGCTCAGTACTCAGGGTGCTGGGTGCTCAGTGCTCGGGGTGCTGGGTGCTCAGTGCTCAGTACTCAGGGTGCTGGGTGCTCAGTACTCAGGGTGGTGTGTGCTCAGTGCTCAGGGTGCTGGGTGCTCAGTGCTCAGGCTGCTGGGTACACAGTCCTCAGGGTGCTGGGTGCTCAGTGCTCGGGGTGCTATGTGATCTGTGCTCGCGGTGCTGGGTGCTCAGTGCTCGGGGTGCTGGGTGCTCAGTGCTCGGGGTGCTATGTGCTCAGTGCTCAAGGGGCTGGGTGCTCAGTGCTCGGGGTGCTCGGTGCTCAGTACTCAGGGTGCTGGGTGCTCAGTGCTCGAGGTGCTCAGTACTCAGGGTGCTGTGTGTTCAGTGCTCGGGGCGCTGGGTGCTCAGTACTCCGGGTGCTGGGTGCTCAGTGCTCAGGGTGCTCGGTGCTCGGGGCACTGGGTGCTCAGTGCTCAGGGTGCTCAGAGCTCAGTACTCAGGGTGCTGGGTGCTCAGTGCTCGGGGTGCTCGGTGCTCAGTACTCAGTGTGCTGGGTGCTCAGTACTCAGGGTGCTCATTGCTCAGGGTGCTGGGTGCACAGTGCTCAGGGTGCTCGGTGCTCGGGGCACTGGGTGCTCAGTGCTCAGGGTGCTCGGAGCTCAGTACTCAGGGTGCTGGGTGCTCAGTTCTCGGGGTGCTCGGTGCTCAGTACTCAGGGTGCTGGGTGCTCAGTTCTCGGGGTGCTCGGTGCTCAGTACGTTGGGTGCTCAATACTCAGGGTGCTGGGTACTCAGTGCTCAGGGTGCTGGGTGCTCGGTGCTCAGTGTGCTGTGTGCTCAGTACTCAGGGTGTTGGGTGCTCAGTGCTCGGGGTGCTGGGTGCTCAGTACTCACGGTGCTGGGTGCTCAGTACTCAGGGTCCTGGGTGCTCAGTACTCGGGTGCTGGGTGCTCAGTGCTCAGGGTGCTGGGTGCTCAGTGCTCGGGGTGCTGGGTGCTCAGTGCTCAGTACTCAGGGTGCTGGGTGTTCAGTGCTCGGGATGCTGGGTGCTCAGTGCTCAGTACTCAGGGTGTTGGGTGCTAAGTGCTCAGGGTGCTGGGTGCTCAGTGCTCAGGGTGCTGGGTGCTCAGTACTCAGGGTGCTCAGGGCTCAGTACTCGGGGTGCTGGGTGCTCAGTGCTCAGGGTGATCAGTGCTCAGTGCTCAGGGTGCCGGGTGCTCAGTGCTCGGGGCGCTGGGTGCTCAGTGCTCGGTGTGCTGGGTGCTCAGTACTCAGGGTGCTGGGTGCTCAGTACTCAGGGTGCTGGGTGCTCAGTGCTCAGGGTGCTGGGTGCTCAGTGCTCGGGGTGCTCAGTACTCAGGGTGCTGTGTGTTCAGTGCTCAGGGTACTGGGTGCTCAGTACTCAGGGTGATCGGTGCTTAGTACTCAGGGTGCTGGGTGCTCAGTACTCCGGGTGCTGGGTGCTCAGTGCTCGGGGTGCTCCGAGCTCAGTACTCAGGGTGATGGGTGCTCAGTTCTCGGGGTGATCGGTGCTCCGTACTCAGAGTGCTGGGTGCTCAGTGCTCGGGGTGCTCGGTGCTGAGTACATTGGGTGCTCACTACTCAGGGTGCTGGGTGCTCAGTGCTCAGTGTGCTGGGTGCTCAGTGCTCAGGGTGCTGGGTGCTCAGTGCTCAGGTTGCTGGGTGCTCAGTATTCAGGGTGCTGGGTGCTCAGTGCTCGGGGTGCTGGGTGCTCAGTGCTCAGGGTGCTGGGTGCTCAGTACTCAGGGTGCTGGGTGCTCAGTACTCGGGGTGCTGGGCGCTCAGTACTCAGGGTGCTGGGTGCTCAGTACTCAGGGTGCTGGGTGCTCAGTACTCGGGTGCTGGGTGCTCAGTGCTCAGGGTGCTGGGTGCTCAGTGCTCGGGGTGCTGGGTGCTCAGTGCTCAGTACTCAGGGTGCTGGGTGCTCAGTGCTCGTTGTGCTGGGTGCTCAGTGCTCAGTACTCAGGGTGCTGGGTGTTCAGTGCTCAGGGTGCTGTGTGCTCAGTGCTCAGGGTGCTGCGTGCTCAGTGCTCAGTGTGCTGGGTACTCAGTGCTCAGGTTGCTGGGTGCTCAGTACTCAGGGTGCTGGGTGCTCATTACTCAGGGTGCTGGGTGCTCAGTGCTCGGGTGCTGGGTGCTCAGTGCTCGCGGTGCTGGGTGCTCAGTGCTCGAGGTGCTCAGTACTCAGGGTGCTGTGTGTTCAGTGCTCAGGGTGCTGGGTGCTCAGTACTCAGGGTGCTCGGTGCTTAGTACTCAGGGTGTTGGGTGCTCAGTGCTCAGTGTGCTGTGTGCTCAGTGCTCAGGGTGCTGGGTGCTCAGTGCTCAGGCTGCTGGGTACACAGTACTCAGGGTGCTGGGTGCTCAGTGCTCGGGGTGCTATGTGCTCTGTGCTCGCGGTGCCGGGTGCTCAGTGCTCGGGGTGCTGGGTGCTCAGTGCTCGGGGTGCTATGTGCTCAGTGCTCGCGGTGCTGGGTGCTCAGTGCTCGGGGTTCTCGGTGCTCAGTACTCAGGGTGCTGTGTGTTCAGTGCTCGGGGCGCTGGGTGCTCAGTACTCCGGGTGCTGGGTGCTCAGTGCTCAGGGTGCTCGGTGCTCGGGGCACTGGGTGCTCAGTGCTCAGGGTGCTCGGAGCTCAGTACTCAGGGTGCTGGGTGCTCAGTGCTCGGGGTGCTCGGTGCTCAGTACTCAGGGTGCTGGGTGCTCAGTACTCAGGGTGCTCATTGCTCAGGGTGCTGGGTGCTCAGTGCTCATGGTGCTCGGTGCTCGGGGCACTGGGTGCTCAGTGCTCAGGGTGCTCGGAGCTCAGTACTCAGGGTGCTGGGTGCTCAGTTCTCGGGGTGCTCGGTGCTCAGTACTCAGGGTGCTGGGTGCTCAGTGCTCGGGGTGCTCGGTGCTCAGTACGTTGGGTGCTCACTACTCAGGGTGCTGGGTACTCAGTGCTCAGGGTGCTGGGTGCTCGGTGCTCAGGGTGCTGGGTGCTCAGTACTCAGGGTGCTGGGTGCTCAGTGCTCGGGGTGCTGGGTGCTCAGTACTCAGGGTGCTGGGTGCTCAGTACTCAGGGTCCTGGGTGCTCAGTACTCGGGTGCTGGGTGCTCAGTGCTCAGGGTGCTGGGTGCTCAGTGCTCGGGGTGCTGGGTGCTCAGTGCTCAGTACTCAGGGTGCTGGGTGTTCAGTGCTCGGGGTGCTGGGTGCTCAGTGCTCAGTACTCAGGGTGTTGGGTGCTCAGTGCTCAGGGTGCTGGGTGCTCAGTGCTCAGGGTGCTGGGTGCTCAGTACTCAGGGTGCTCAGGGCTCAGTACTCGGGGTGCTGGGTGCTCAGTGCTCAGGGTGCTCAGTGCTCAGTGCTCAGGGTGCCGGGTGCTCAGTGCTCGGAGCGCTGGGTGCGCAGTGCTCGGGGTGCTGGGTGCTCAGTACTCAGGGTGCTGGGTGCTCAGTGCTCTGGGTGCTCAGTGCTCAGTACTCAGTGCTCAGGGTGCTCAGTGCTCAGTGCTCAGGGTGCTGGGTGTTCAGTACTCAGGGTGCTGGGTGCTCAGTACTCAGGGTGCTGGGTGCTCAGTGCTCGGGGTGCTCGGTGCTCAGTACATTGGGTGCTCACTACTCAGGGTGCTGGGTGCTCAGTGCTCGGTGTGCTGGGTGCTCAGTGCTCAGGGTGATGGGTGCTCAGTACTCAGGGTGCTGGGTGCTCAGTGCTCGGGGTGCTGGGTGCTCAGTGTTCAGGGTGCTGGGTGCTCAGTACTCAGGGTGCTCATTGCTCAGGGTGTTGGGTGCTCAGTGCTCATGGTGCTCGGTGCTCGGGGCACTGGGTGCTCAGTGCTCAGGGTGCTCGGAGCTCAGTACTCAGGGTGCTGGGTGCTCAGTTCTCGGGGTGCTCGGTGCTCAGTACTCAGGGTGCTGGGTGCTCAGTGCTCGGGGTGCTCGGTGCTCAGTACGTTGGGTGCTCACTACTCAGGGTGCTGGGTACTCAGTGCTCCGGGCTGCTGGGTGCTCGGTGCTCAGGGTGCTGGGTGCTCAGTACTCAGGGTGCTGGGTGCTCAGTGCTCGGGGTGCTGGGTGCTCAGTACTCAGGGTGCTGGGTGCTCAGTACTCAGGGTCCTGGGTGCTCAGTACTCGGGTGCTGGGTGCTCAGTGCTCAGGGTGCTGGGTGCTCAGTGCTCGGGGTGCTGGGTGCTCAGTGCTCAGTACTCAGGGTGCTGGGTGTTCAGTGCTCGGGGTGCTGGGTGCTCAGTGCTCAGTACTCAGGGTGTTGGGTGCTCAGTGCTCAGGGTGCTGGGTGCTCAGTGCTCAGGGTGCTGGGTGCTCAGTACTCAGGGTGCTCAGGGCTCAGTACTCGGGGTGCTGGGTGCTCAGTGCTCAGGGTGCTCAGTGCTCAGTGCTCAGGGTGCCGGGTGCTCAGTGCTCGGAGCGCTGGGTGCGCAGTGCTCGGGGTGCTGGGTGCTCAGTACTCAGGGTGCTAGGTGCTCAGTGCTCTGGGTGCTCAGTGCTCAGTACTCAGTGCTCAGGGTGCTCAGTGCTCTGGGTGCTCAGTGCTCAGTACTCAGTGCTCAGGGTGCTCAGTGCTCAGTGCTCAGGGTGCTGGGTGTTCAGTACTCAGGGTGCTGGGTGCTCAGTACTCAGGGTGCTGGGTGCTCAGTGCTCAGGGTGCTGGGTGCTCAGTGCTCGGGGTGCTCAGTACTCAGGGTGCTGGGTGCTCAGTGCTCAGGGTGCTGGGTGCTCAGTGCTCGGGGTGCTCAGTACTCAGGGTGCTGTGTGTTCAGTGCTCAGGGTACTGGGTGCTCAGTACTCAGGGTGATCGGTGCTTAGTACTCAGGGTGCTGGGTGCTCAGTACTCCGGGTGCTGGGTGCTCAGTGCTCGGGGTGCTCCGAGCTCAGTACTCAGGGTGATGGGTGCTCAGTTCTCGGGGTGATCGGTGCTCAGTACTCAGAGTGCTGGGTGCTCAGTGCTCGGAGTGCTCGGTGCTGAGTACATTGGGTGCTCACTACTCAGGGTGCTGGGTGCTCAGTGCTCAGTGTGCTGGGTGCTCAGTGCTCAGGGTGCTGGGTGCTCAGTGCTCAGGGTGCTGGGTGCTCAGTATTCAGGGTGCTGGGTGCTCAGTGCTCGGGGTGCTGGGTGCTCAGTGCTCAGGGTGCTGGGTGCTCAGTACTCAGGGTGCTGGGTGCTCAGTACTCGGGGTGCTGGGCGCTCAGTACTCAGGGTGCTGGGTGCTCAGTGCTCAGGGTGCTGGGTGCTCAGTACTCGGGTGCTGCGTGCTCAGTGCTCAGGGTGCTGGGTGCTCAGTGCTCGGGGTGCTGGGTGCTCAGTGCTCAGTATTCAGGGTGCTGGGTGCTCAGTGCTCGTTGTGCTGGGTGCTCAGTGCTCAGTACTCAGGGTGCTGGGTGTTCAGTGCTCAGGGTGCTGTGTGCTCAGTGCTCAGGGTGCTGGGTGCTCAGTGCTCAGGGTGCTGGGTACTCAGTGCTCAGGGTGCTGGGTGCTCAGTACTCAGGGTGCTGGGTGCTCATTACTCAGGGTGCTGGGTGCTCAGTGCTCGGGTGCTGGGTGCTCAGTGCTCGCGGTGCTGGGTGCTCAGTGCTCGAGGTGCTCAGTACTCAGGGTGCTGTGTGTTCAGTGCTCAGGGTGCTGGGTGCTCAGTACTCAGGTTGCTCGGTGCTTAGTACTCAGGGTGCTGGGTGCTCAGTACTCCGGGTGCTGGGTTCTCAGTGCTCAGGGTTCTCGGTGCTCAGTGCTCAAGGTGCTGGGTGCTCAGTACTCATGGTGCTCATTGCTCAGGGTGCTGGGTGCTCAGTGCTCAGGGTGCTCGGTGCTCGGGGCACTGGGTGCTCAGTGCTCAGGGTGCTCAGAGCTCAGTACTCAGGGTGCTGGGTGCTCCGTGCTCGGGGGGCTCGGTGCTCAGTACTCAGGGTGCTGGGTGCTCAGTGCTCGGGGTGCTCGGTGCTCAGTACGTTGGGTGCTCACTACTCAGGGTGCTGGGTGCTCAGTGCTCAGGGTGCTGGGTGCTCGGTGCTCAGGGTGCTGGGTGCTCAGTACTCAGGGTGCTGGGTGCTCAGTGCTCAGGGTGCTGGGTACTCAGTGCTCAGGGTGCTGGGTGCTCAGTACTCAGGGTGCTCAGTGCTCATTAATCGGGGTGCTGGGTGTTCAGTGCTCGGGGTGCTGGGTGCTCAGTGCTCAGTACTCAGGGTTCTGGGTGCTCAGTGCTCAGGGTGCTGGTTGCTCAGTGCTCAGGGTGCTGGGTGCTCAGTGCTCAGGGTGCTGGGTACTCAGTGCTCAAGGTGCTGGGTGCTCAGTACTCAGGGTGCTCATTGCTCAGGGTGCTGGGTGCTCAGTGCTCATGGTGCTCGGTGCTCGGGGCACTGGGTGCTCAGTGCTCAGGGTGCTCAGAGCTCAGTACTCAGGGTGCTGGGTGCTCAGTGCTCGGGGTGCTCGGTGCTCAGTACTCAGGGTGCTGGGTGCTCAGTGCTCGGGGTGCTCGGTGCTCAGTACGTTGGGTGCTCACTACTCAGGGTGCTGTGTGCTCAGTGCTCAGGGTGCTGGGTTCTCGGTGCTCAGGGTGCTGGGTGCTCAGTACTCAGGGTGCTGGGTGCTCAGTGCTCAGGGTGCTGGGTACTCAGTGCTCAGGGTGCTGGGTGCTCAGTACTCAGGGTGCTGGGTGCTCAGTGCTCAGTACTCAGGGTGCTGGGTGCTCAGTGCTCAGGGTGCTGGGTGCTCAGTGCTCAGGGTGCTAGGTGCTCAGTGCTCAGGGTGCTGGGTACTCAGTGCTCAGGGTGCTGGGTGCTCAGTACTCAGGGTGCTCAGTGCTCAGTACTCGGGGTGCTGGGTGCTCAGTGCTCAGGGTGCTCAGTGCTCAGTACTCGGGGTGCTGTGTGCTCAGTGCTCAGGGTGCTCAGTGCTCAGTGCTCAGGGTGCTGGGTGCTCAGTGCTCGGGGCGCTGGGTGCTCAGTGCTCAGGGTGCTGGGTGCTCAGTACTCAGGGTGCTGGGTGCTCAGTACTCGGGGTGCTGGGCGCTCAGTACTCAGGGTGCTGGGTGCTCAGTACTCAGGGGGCTGGGTGCTCAGTACTCGGGTGCTGGGTGCTCAGTGCTCAGGGTGCTGGGTGCTCAGTACTCGGGGTGCTGGGTGCTCAGTGCTCAGTACTCAGGGTGCTTTGTGCTCAGTGCTCGTTGTGCTGGGTGCTCAGTGCTCAGTACTCAGGGTGCTGGGTGCTCAGTGCTCAGGGTGCTGTGTGCTCAGTGCTCAGGGTGCTGGGTGCTCAGTGCTCAGGGTGCTGGGTACTCAGTGCTCAGGGTGCTGGGTGCTCAGTACTCAGGGTGCTGGGTGCTCATTACTCAGGGTGCTGGGTGCTCAGTGCTCGGGTGCTGGGTGCTCAGTGCTCGCGGTGCTGGGTGCTCAGTGCTCGGGGAGCTCGGTGCTCAGTACTCAGGGTGCTGGGTGCTCAGTGCTCGAGGTGCTCAATACTCAGGGTGCTGTGTGTTCAGTGCTCAGGGTGCTGGGTGCTCAGTACTCAGGGTGCTCGGTGCTTAGTACTCAGGGTGCTGGGTGCTCAGTACTCAGGGTCCTGGGTGCTCAGTACTCGGGTGCTGGGTGCTCAGTGCTCAGGGTGCTGGGTGCTCAGTGCTCGGGGTGCTGGGTGCTCAGTGCTCAGTACTCAGGGTGCTGGGTGTTCAGTGCTCGGGGTGCTGGGTGCTTAGTGCTCAGTACTCAGGGTGTTGGGTGCTCAGTGCTCAGGGTGCTGGGTGCTCAGTGCTCAGGGTGCTGGGTGCTCAGTACTCAGGGTGCTCAGGGCTCAGTACTCGGGGTGCTGGGTGCTCAGTGCTCAGGGTGCTCAGTGCTCAGTGCTCAGGGTGCCGGGTGCTCAGTGCTCGGGGCGCTGGGTGCTCAGTGCTCGGGGTGCTGGGTGCTCAGTACTCAGGGTGCTTGGTGCTCAGTGCTCTGGGTGCTCAGTGCTCAGTACTCAGTGCTCAGGGTACTCAGTGCTCAGTGCTCAGGGTGCTGGGTGTTCAGTACTCAGGGTGCTGGGTGCTCAGTACTCAGGGTGCTGGGTGCTCAGTGCTCAGGGTGCTGGGTGCTCAGTGCTCGGGGTGCTCAGTACTCAGGGTGTTGTGTGTTCAGTGCTCAGGGTACTGGGTGCTCAGTACTCAGGGTGATCGGTGCTTAGTACTCAGGGTGCTGGGTGCTCAGTACTCCGGGTGCTGGGTGCTCAGTGCTCGGGGTGCTCCGAGCTCAGTACTCAGGGTGATGGGTGCTCAGTTCTCGGGGTGATCGGTGCTCAGTACTCAGAGTGCTGGGTGCTCAGTGCTCGGAGTGCTCGGTGCTGAGTACATTGGGTGCTCACTACTCAGGGTGCTGGGTGCTCAGTGCTCAGTGTGCTGGGTGCTCAGTGCTCAGGGTGCTGGGTGCTCAGTGCTCAGGGTGCTTGGTGCTCAGTATTCAGGGTGCTGGGTGCTCAGTGCTCGGGGTGCTGGGTGCTCAGTGCTCAGCGTGCTGGGTGCTCAGTACTCAGGGTGCTGGGTGCTCAGTACTCGGGGTGCTGGGCGCTCAGTACTCAGGGTTCTGGGTGCTCAGTACTCAGGGTGCTGGGTGCTCAGTACTCGGGTGCTGGGTGCTCAGTGCTCAGGGTGCTGGGTGCTCAGTGCTCGGGGTGCTGGGTGCTCAGTGCTCAGTACTCAGGGTGCTGGGTGCTCAGTACTCGTTGTGCTGGGTGCTCAGTGCTCAGTACTCAGGGTGCTGGGTGTTCAGTGCTCAGGGTGCTGTGTGCTCAGTGCTTAGGGTGCTGGGTGCTCAGTGCTCAGGGTGCTGGGTACTCAGTGCTCAGGGTGCTGGGTGCTCAGTACTCAGGGTGCTGGGTGCTCATTACTCAGGGTGCTGGGTGCTCAGTGCTCGGGTGCTGGGTGCTCAGTGCTCGCGGTGCTGGGTGCTCAGTGCTCGAGGTGCTCAGTACTCAGGGTGCTGTGTGTTCAGTGCTCAGGGTGCTGGGTGCTCAGTACTCAGGGTGCTCGGTGCTTAGTATTCAGGGTGCTGGGTGCTCAGTACTCCGGGTGCTGGGTGCTCAGTGCTCAGGGTTCTCGGTGCTCAGTGCTCAAGGTGCTGGGTGCTCAGTACTCATGGTGCTCATTGCTCAGGGTGCTGGGTGCTCAGTGCTCAGGGTGCTCGGTGCTCGGGGCACTGGGTGCTCAGTGCTCAGGGTGCTCAGAGCTCAGTACTCAGGGTGCTGGGTGCTCCGTGCTCGGGGTGCTCGGTGCTCAGTACGTTGGGTGCTCACTACTCAGGGTGCTGCGTGCTCAGTGCTCAGGGTGCTGGTTGCTCGGTGCTCAGGGTGCTGGGTGCTCAGTACTCAGGGTGCTGGGTGCTCAGTGCTCAGGGTGCTGGGTACTCAGTGCTCAGGGTGCTGGGTGCTCAGTACTCAGGGTGCTCAGTGGTCAGTACTCGGGGTGCTGGGTGTTCAGTGCTCGGGGTGCTGGGTGCTCAGTGCTCAGTACTCAGGGTTCTGGGTGCTCAGTGCTCAGGGTGCTGGGTGCTCAGTGCTCAGGGTGCTGGGTGCTCAGTGCTCAGGGTGCTGGGTACTCAGTGCTCAAGGTGCTGGGTGCTCAGTACTCAGGGTGCTCATTGCTCAGGGTGCTGTGTGCTCAGTGCTCAGGGTGCTCGGTGCTCGGGGCACTGGGTGCTCAGTGCTCAGGGTGCTCAGAGCTCAGTACTCAGGGTGCTGGGTGCTCAGTGCTCGGGGTGCTCGGTGCTCAGTACTCAGGGTGCTGGGTGCTCAGTGCTCGGGGTGCTCGGTGCTCAGTACGTTGGGTGCTCACTACTCAGGGTGCTGGGTGCTCAGTGCTCAGGGTGCTGGGGTCTCGGTGCTCAGGGTGCTGGGTGCTCAGTACTCAGGGTGCTGGGTGCTCAGTGCTCAGGGTGCTGGGTACTCAGTGCTCAGGGTGCTGGGTGCTCAGTACTCAGGGTGCTGGGTGCTCAGTGCTCAGTACTCAGGGTGCTGGGTGCTCAGTGCTCAGGGTGCTGGGTGCTCAGTGCTCAGGGTGCTAGGTGCTCAGTGCTCAGGGTGCTGGGTACTCAGTGCTCAGGGTGCTGGGTGCTCAGTACTCAGGGTGCTCAGTGCTCAGTACTCGGGGTGCTGGGTGCTCAGTGCTCAGGGTGCTCAGTGCTCAGTACTCGGGGTGCTGTGTGCTCAGTGCTCAGGGTGCTCAGTGCTCAGTGCTCAGGGTGCTGGGTGCTCAGTGCTCGGGGCGCTGGGTGCTCAGTGCTCAGGGTGCTGGGTGCTCAGTACTCAGGGTGCTGGGTGCTCAGTACTCGGGGTGCTGGGCGCTCAGTACTCAGGGTGCTGGGTGCTCAGTACTCAGGGTGCTGGGTGCTCAGTACTCGGGTGCTGGGTGCTCAGTGCTCAGGGTGCTGGGTGCTCAGTGCTCGGGGTGCTTTGTGCTCAGTGCTCAGTACTCAGGGTGCTTTGTGCTCAGTACTCGTTGTGCTGGGTGCTCAGTGCTCAGTACTCAGGGTGCTGGGTGTTCAGTGCTCAGGGTGCTGTGTGCTCAGTGCTCAGGGTGCTGGGTGCTCAGTGCTCAGGGTGCTGGGTACTCAGTGCTCAGGGTGCTGGGTGCTCAGTACTCAGGGTGCTGGGTGCTCATTACTCAGGGTGCTGGGTGCTCAGTGCTCGGGTGCTGGGTGCTCAGTGCTCGCGGTGCTGGGTGCTCAGTGCTCGGGGAGCTCGGTGCTCAGTACTCAGGGTGCTGGGTGCTCAGTGCTCGAGGTGCTCAATACTCAGGGTGCTGTGTGTTCAGTGCTCAGGGTGTTGGGTGCTCAGTACTCAGGGTGCTCGGTGCTTAGTACTCAGGGTGCTGGGTGCTCAGTACTCCGGGTGCTGGGTGCTCAGTGCTCGGGGTTCTCGGTGCTCAGTGCTCAAGGTGCTGGGTGCTCAGTACTCAGGGTGCTCATTGCTCAGGGTGCTGGGTGCTCAGTGCTCAGGGTGCTCGGTGCTCGGGGCACTGGGTGCTCAGTGCTCAGGGTGCTCAGAGCTCAGTACTCAGGGTGCTGGGTGCTCAGTGCTCGGGGTGCTCGGTGCTCAGTACTCAGGGTGCTGGGTGCTCAGTACTCAGGGTCCTGGGTGCTCAGTACTCGGGTGCTGGGTGCTCAGTGCTCAGGGTGCTGGGTGCTCAGTGCTCGGGGTGCAGGGTGCTCAGTGCTCAGTACTCAGGGTGCTGGGTGTTCAGTGCTCGGTGTGCTGTGTGCTCAGTGCTCTTTACTCAGGGTGTTGGGTGCTAAGTGCTCAGGGTGCTGGGTGCTCAGTACTCAGGGTCCTGGGTGCTCAGTACTCCGGTGCTGGGTGCTCAGTGCTCAGGGTGCTGGGTGCTCAGTGCTCGGGGTGCTGGGTGCTCAGTGCTCAGTACCCAGGGTGCTGGGTGTTCAGTGCTCGGGGTGCTGGGTTCTCAGTGCTCAGTACTCAGGGTGTTGGGTGCTAAGTGCTCAGGGTGCTGGGTGCTCAGTGCTCAGGGTGCTGGGTGCTCAGTACTCAGGGTGCTCAGGGCTCAGTACTCGGGGTGCTGGGTGCTCAGTGCTCAGGGTGCTCAGTGCTCAGTGCTCAGGGTGCCGGGTGCTCAGTGCTCCGGGCGCTGGGTGCTCAGTGCTCGGTGTGCTGGGTGCTCAGTACTCAGGGTGCTGGGTGCTCAGTACTCAGGGTGCTGGGTGCTCAGTGCTCAGGGTGCTGGGTGCTCAGTGCTCGGGGTGCTAAGTACTCAGGGTGCTGTGTGTTCAGTGCTCAGGGTACTGGGTGCTCAGTACTCAGGGTGATCGGTGCTTAGTACTCAGGGTGCTGGGTGCTCAGTACTCCGGGTGCTGGGTGCTCAGTGCTCGGGGTGCTCCGAACTCAGTACTCAGGGTGATGGGTGCTCCGTTCTCGGGGTGATCGGTGCTCAGTACTCAGAGTGCTGGGTGCTCAGTGCTCGGGGTGCTCGGTGCTGAGTACATTGGGTGCTCACTACTCAGGGTGCTGGGTGCTCAGTGCTCAGTGTGCTGGGTGCTCAGTGCTCAGGGTGCTGGGTGCTCAGTGCTCAGGGTGCTGGGTGCTCAGTATTCAGGGTGCTGGGTGCTCAGTGCTCGGGGTGCTGGGTGCTCAGTGCTCAGGGTGCTGGGTGCTCAGTACTCAGGGTGCTGGGTGCTCAGTACTCGGGGTGCTGGGCGCTCAGTACTCAGGGTGCTGGGTGCTCAGTACTCAGGGTGCTGGGTGCTCAGTACTCGGGTGCTGGGTGCTCAGTGCTCAGGGTGCTGGGTGCTCAGTGCTCGGGGTGCTGGGTGCTCAGTACTCAGGGTGCTGGGTGCTCAGTGCTCGTTGTGCTGGGTGCTCAGTGCTCAGTACTCAGGGTGCTGGGTGTTCAGTGCTCAGGGTGCTGTGTGCTCAGTGCTCAGGGTGCTAAGTACTCAGGGTGCTGGGTGCTCAGTACTCCGGGTGCTGGGTGCTCAGTGCTCGGGGTTCTCGGTGCTCAGTGCTCAAGGTGCTGGGTGCTCAGTGCTCAGGGTGCTGGTTGCTCGGTGCTCAGGGTGCTGGGTGCTCAGTACTCAGGGTGCTGGGTGCTCAGTGCTCAGGGTGCTGGGTACTCAGTGCTCAGGGTGCTGGGTGCTCAGTACTCAGGGTGCTCAGTGGTCAGTACTCGGGGTGCTGGGTGTTCAGTGCTCGGGGTGCTGGGTGCTCAGTGCTCAGTACTCAGGGTTCTGGGTGCTCAGTGCTCAGGGTGCTGGGTGCTCAGTGCTCAGGGTGCTGGGTGCTCAGTGCTCAGGGTGCTGGGTACTCAGTGCTCAAGGTGCTGGGTGCTCAGTACTCAGGGTGCTCATTGCTCAGGGTGCTGTGTGCTCAGTGCTCAGGGTGCTCGGTGCTCGGGGCACTGGGTGCTCAGTGCTCAGGGTGCTCAGAGCTCAGTACTCAGGGTGCTGGGTGCTCAGTGCTCGGGGTGCTCGGTGCTCAGTACTCAGGGTGCTGGGTGCTCAGTGCTCGGGGTGCTCGGTGCTCAGTACGTTGGGTGCTCACTACTCAGGGTGCTGGGTGCTCAGTGCTCAGGGTGCTGGGGTCTCGGTGCTCAGGGTGCTGGGTGCTCAGTACTCAGGGTGCTGGGTGCTCAGTGCTCAGGGTGCTGGGTACTCAGTGCTCAGGGTGCTGGGTGCTCAGTACTCAGGGTGCTGGGTGCTCAGTGCTCAGTACTCAGGGTGCTGGGTGCTCAGTGCTCAGGGTGCTGGGTGCTCAGTGCTCAGGGTGCTAGGTGCTCAGTGCTCAGGGTGCTGGGTACTCAGTGCTCAGGGTGCTGGGTGCTCAGTACTCAGGGTGCTCAGTGCTCAGTACTCGGGGTGCTGGGTGCTCAGTGCTCAGGGTGCTCAGTGCTCAGTACTCGGGGTGCTGTGTGCTCAGTGCTCAGGGTGCTCAGTGCTCAGTGCTCAGGGTGCTGGGTGCTCAGTGCTCGGGGCGCTGGGTGCTCAGTGCTCAGGGTGCTGGGTGCTCAGTACTCAGGGTGCTGGGTGCTCAGTACTCGGGGTGCTGGGCGCTCAGTACTCAGGGTGCTGGGTGCTCAGTACTCAGGGTGCTGGGTGCTCAGTACTCGGGTGCTGGGTGCTCAGTGCTCAGGGTGCTGGGTGCTCAGTGCTCGGGGTGCTTTGTGCTCAGTGCTCAGTACTCAGGGTGCTTTGTGCTCAGTACTCGTTGTGCTGGGTG
The DNA here is from genome assembly GCF_018167655.1 of Microtus oregoni. Taxonomy (NCBI): domain Eukaryota; kingdom Metazoa; phylum Chordata; class Mammalia; order Rodentia; family Cricetidae; genus Microtus; species Microtus oregoni. The sequence continues at coordinate 995,691 of NW_024543260.1, read as the reverse complement.
CTCAGTGCTCAGTACTCAGGGTGCTGGGTGTTCAGTGCTCAGGGTGCTGTGTGCTCAGTGCTCAGGGTGCTGGGTGCTCAGTGCTCAGGGTGCTGGGTACTCAGTGCTCAGGGTGCTGGGTGCTCAGTACTCAGGGTGCTGGGTGCTCATTACTCAGGGTGCTGGGTGCTCAGTGCTCGGGTGCTGGGTGCTCAGTGCTCGCGGTGCTGGGTGCTCAGTGCTCGGGGAGCTCGGTGCTCAGTACTCAGGGTGCTGGGTGCTCAGTGCTCGAGGTGCTCAATACTCAGGGTGCTGTGTGTTCAGTGCTCAGGGTGTTGGGTGCTCAGTACTCAGGGTGCTCGGTGCTTAGTACTCAGGGTGCTGGGTGCTCAGTACTCCGGGTGCTGGGTGCTCAGTGCTCGGGGTTCTCGGTGCTCAGTGCTCAAGGTGCTGGGTGCTCAGTACTCAGGGTGCTCATTGCTCAGGGTGCTGGGTGCTCAGTGCTCAGGGTGCTCGGTGCTCGGGGCACTGGGTGCTCAGTGCTCAGGGTGCTCAGAGCTCAGTACTCAGGGTGCTGGGTGCTCAGTGCTCGGGGTGCTCGGTGCTCAGTACTCAGGGTGCTGGGTGCTCAGTACTCAGGGTCCTGGGTGCTCAGTACTCGGGTGCTGGGTGCTCAGTGCTCAGGGTGCTGGGTGCTCAGTGCTCGGGGTGCAGGGTGCTCAGTGCTCAGTACTCAGGGTGCTGGGTGTTCAGTGCTCGGTGTGCTGTGTGCTCAGTGCTCTTTACTCAGGGTGTTGGGTGCTAAGTGCTCAGGGTGCTGGGTGCTCAGTACTCAGGGTCCTGGGTGCTCAGTACTCCGGTGCTGGGTGCTCAGTGCTCAGGGTGCTGGGTGCTCAGTGCTCGGGGTGCTGGGTGCTCAGTGCTCAGTACCCAGGGTGCTGGGTGTTCAGTGCTCGGGGTGCTGGGTTCTCAGTGCTCAGTACTCAGGGTGTTGGGTGCTAAGTGCTCAGGGTGCTGGGTGCTCAGTGCTCAGGGTGCTGGGTGCTCAGTACTCAGGGTGCTCAGGGCTCAGTACTCGGGGTGCTGGGTGCTCAGTGCTCAGGGTGCTCAGTGCTCAGTGCTCAGGGTGCCGGGTGCTCAGTGCTCCGGGCGCTGGGTGCTCAGTGCTCGGTGTGCTGGGTGCTCAGTACTCAGGGTGCTGGGTGCTCAGTACTCAGGGTGCTGGGTGCTCAGTGCTCAGGGTGCTGGGTGCTCAGTGCTCGGGGTGCTAAGTACTCAGGGTGCTGTGTGTTCAGTGCTCAGGGTACTGGGTGCTCAGTACTCAGGGTGATCGGTGCTTAGTACTCAGGGTGCTGGGTGCTCAGTACTCCGGGTGCTGGGTGCTCAGTGCTCGGGGTGCTCCGAACTCAGTACTCAGGGTGATGGGTGCTCCGTTCTCGGGGTGATCGGTGCTCAGTACTCAGAGTGCTGGGTGCTCAGTGCTCGGGGTGCTCGGTGCTGAGTACATTGGGTGCTCACTACTCAGGGTGCTGGGTGCTCAGTGCTCAGTGTGCTGGGTGCTCAGTGCTCAGGGTGCTGGGTGCTCAGTGCTCAGGGTGCTGGGTGCTCAGTATTCAGGGTGCTGGGTGCTCAGTGCTCGGGGTGCTGGGTGCTCAGTGCTCAGGGTGCTGGGTGCTCAGTACTCAGGGTGCTGGGTGCTCAGTACTCGGGGTGCTGGGCGCTCAGTACTCAGGGTGCTGGGTGCTCAGTACTCAGGGTGCTGGGTGCTCAGTACTCGGGTGCTGGGTGCTCAGTGCTCAGGGTGCTGGGTGCTCAGTGCTCGGGGTGCTGGGTGCTCAGTACTCAGGGTGCTGGGTGCTCAGTGCTCGTTGTGCTGGGTGCTCAGTGCTCAGTACTCAGGGTGCTGGGTGTTCAGTGCTCAGGGTGCTGTGTGCTCAGTGCTCAGGGTGCTAAGTACTCAGGGTGCTGGGTGCTCAGTACTCCGGGTGCTGGGTGCTCAGTGCTCGGGGTTCTCGGTGCTCAGTGCTCAAGGTGCTGGGTGCTCAGTACTCAGGGTGCTCATTGCTCAGGGTGCTGGGTGCTCAGTGCTCAGGGTGCTCGGTGCACGGGGCACTGGGTGCTCAGTGCTCAGGGTGCTCAGAGCTCAGTACTCAGGATGCTGGGTGCTCAGTGCTCGGGGTGCTCGGTGCTCAGTACTCAGGGTGCTGGGTGCTCAGTACTCAGGGTCCTGGGTGCTCAGTACTCGGGTGCTGGGTGCTCAGTGCTCAGGGTGCTGGGTGCTCAGTGCTCGGGTTGCTGGGTGCTCAGTGCTCAGTACTCAGGGTGCTGGGTGTTCAGTGCTCGGGGTGCTGGGTGCTCAGTGCTCAGTACTCAGGGTGTTGGGTGCTAAGTGCTCAGGGTGCTGGGTGCTCAGTACTCAGGGTCCTGGGTGCTCAGTACTCGGGTGCTGGGTGCTCAGTGCTCAGGGTGCTGGGTGCTCAGTGCTCGGGGTGCTGGATGCTCAGTGCTCAGTACCCAGGGTGCTGGGTGTTCAGTGCTCGGGGTGCTGGGTTCTCAGTGCTCAGTACTCAGGGTGTTGGGTGCTAAGTGCTCAGGGTGCTGGGTGCTCAGTGCTCAGGGTGCTGGGTGCTCAGTACTCAGGGTGCTCAGGGCTCAGTACTCGGGGTGCTGGGTGCTCAGTGCTCAGGGTGCTCAGTGCTCAGTGCTCAGGGTGCCGGGTGCTCAGTGCTCGGGGCGCTGGGTGCTCAGTGCTCGGTGTGCTGGGTGCTCAGTACTCAGGGTGCTGGGTGCTCAGTACTCAGGGTGCTGGGTGCTCAGTGCTCAGGGTGCTGGGTGCTCAGTGCTCGGGGTGCTAAGTACTCAGGGTGCTGTGTGTTCAGTGCTCAGGGTACTGGGTGCTCAGTACTCAGGGTGATCGGTGCTTAGTACTCAGTGTGCTGGGTGCTCAGTACTCCGGGTGCTGGGTGCTCAGTGCTCGGGGTGCTCCGAGCTCAGTACTCAGGGTGATGGGTGCTCAGTTCTCGGGGTGATCGGTGCTCAGTACTCAGAGTGCTGGGTGCTCAGTGCTCGGGGTGCTCGGTGCTGAGTACATTGGGTGCTCACTACTCAGGGTGCTGGGTGCTCAGTGCTCAGTGTGCTGTGTGCTCAGTGCTCAGAGTGCTGGGTGCTCAGTGCTCAGGGTGCTGGGTGCTCAGTATTCAGGGTGCTGGGTGCTCAGTGCTCGGGGTGCTGGGTGCTCAGTGCTCAGGGTGCTGGGTGCTCAGTACTCAGGGTGCTGGGTGCTCAGTACTCGGGGTGCTGGGCGCTCAGTACTCAGGGTGCTGGGTGCTCAGTACTCAGGGTGCTGGGTGCTCAGTACTCGGGTGCTGGGTGCTCAGTGCTCGGGTGCTGGGTGCTCAGTGCTCGGGGTGCTGGGTGCTCAGTGCTCAGGGTGCTGGGTGCTCAGTACTCAGGGTGCTGGGTGCTCAGTACTCGGGGTGCTGGGCGCTCAGTACTCAGGGTGCTGGGTGCTCAGTGCTCAGGGTGCTGGGTGCTCAGTGCTCAGGGTGCTGCGTGCTCAGTGCTCAGGGTGCTGGGTACTCAGTGCTCAGGGTGCTGGGTGCTCAGTACTCAGGGTGCTGGGTGCTCATTACTCAGGGTGCTGGGTGCTCAGTGCTCGGGTGCTGGGTGCTCAGTGCTCGCGGTGCTGGGTGCTCAGTGCTCGAGGTGCTCAGTACTCAGGGTGCTGTGTGTTCAGTGCTCAGGGTGCTGGGTGCTCAGTACTCAGGGTGCTCGGTGCTTAGTACTCAGGGTGCTGGGTGCTCAGTGCTCAGGGTGCTGTGTGCTCAGTGCTCAGGGTGCTGGGTGCTCAGTGCTCAGGCTGCTGGGTACACAGTACTCAGGGTGCTGGGTGCTCAGTGCTCGGGGTGCTATGTGCTCTGTGCTCGCGGTGCTGGGTGCTCAGTGCTCGGGGTGCTGGGTGCTCAGTGCTCGGGGTGCTATGTGCTCAGTGCTCGCGGTGCTGGGTGCTCAGTGCTCGGGGTGCTCGGTGCTCAGTACTCAGGGTGCTGGGTGATCAGTGCTCGAGGTGCTCAATACTCAGGGTGCTGTGTGTTCAGTGCTCGGGGCGCTGGGTGCTCAGTACTCCGGGTGCTGGGTGCTCAGTGCTCAGGGTGCTCGGTGCTCGGGGCACTGGGTGCTCAGTGCTCAGGGTGCTCGGAGCTCAGTACTCAGGGTGCTCATTGCTCAGGGTGCTGGGTGCTCAGTGCTCAGGGTGCTCGGTGCTCGGGGCACTGGGTGCTCAGTGCTCAGGGTGCTCCGAGCTCAGTACTCAGGGTGCTGGGTGCTCAGTTCTCGGGGTGCTCGGTGCTCAGTACTCAGTGTGCTGGGTGCTCAGTGCTCGGGGTGCTCGGTGCTCAGTACGTTGGGTGCTCACTACTCAGGGTGCTGGGTACTCAGTGCTCAGGGTGCTGGGTGCTCGGTGCTCAGGGTGCTGGGTGCTCAGTACTCAGGGTGTTGGGTGCTCAGTGCTCGGGGTGCTGGTTGCTCAGTACTCAGGGTGCTGGGTGCTCAGTACTCAGGGTCCTGGGTGCTCAGTACTCGGGTGCTGTGTGTTCAGTGCTCAGGGTACTGGGTGCTCAGTACTCAGGGTGATCGGTGCTTAGTACTCAGGGTGCTGGGTGCTCAGTACTCCGGGTGCTGGGTGCTCAGTGCTCGGGGTGCTCCGAGCTCAGTACTCAGGGTGATGGGTGCTCAGTTCTCGGGGTGATCGGTGCTCAGTACTCAGAGTGCTGGGTGCTCAGTGCTCGGGGTGCTCGGTGCTGAGTACATTGGGTGCTCACTACTCAGGGTGCTGGGTGCTCAGTGCTCAGTGTGCTGGGTGCTCAGTGCTCAGGGTGCTGGGTGCTCAGTGCTCAGGGTGCTGGGTGCTCAGTATTCAGGGTGCTGGGTGCTCAGTGCTCGGGGTGCTGGGTGCTCAGTGCTCAGGGTGCTGGGTGCTCAGTACTCAGGGTGCTGGGTGCTCAGTACTCGGGGTGCTGGGCGCTCAGTACTCAGGGTGCTGGGTGCTCAGTACTCAGGGTGCTGGGTGCTCAGTACTCGGGTGCTGGGTGCTCAGTGCTCAGGGTGCTGGGTGCTCAGTGCTCGGGGTGCTGGGTGCTCAGTGCTCAGTACTCAGGGTGCTGGGTGCTCAGTGCTCGTTGTGCTGGGTGCTCAGTGCTCAGTACTCAGGGTGCTGGGTGTTCAGTGCTCAGGGTGCTGCGTGCTCAGTGCTCAGGGTGCTGGGTACTCAGTGCTCAGGGTGCTGGGTGCTCAGTACTCAGGGTGCTGGGTGCTCATTACTCAGGGTGCTGGGTGCTCAGTGCTCGGGTGCTGGGTGCTCAGTGCTCGCGGTGCTGGGTGCTCAGTGCTCGAGGTGCTCAGTACTCAGGGTGCTGTGTGTTCAGTGCTCAGGGTGCTGGGTGCTCAGTACTCAGGGTGCTCGGTGCTTAGTACTCAGGGTGCTGGGTGCTCAGTGCTCAGGGTGTTGTGTGCTCAGTGCTCAGGGTGCTGGGTGCTCAGTGCTCAGGCTGCTGGGTACACAGTACTCAGGGTGCTGGGTGCTCAGTGCTCGGGGTGCTATGTGCTCTGTGCTCGCGGTGCTGGGTGCTCAGTGCTCGGGGTGCTGGGTGCTCAGTGCTCGGGGTGCTATGTGCTCAGTGCTCGCGGTGCTGGGTGCTCAGTGCTCGCAGTGCTGGGTGCTCAGTGCTCGGGGTGCTCGGTGCTCAGTACTCAGGGTGCTGGGTGCTCAGTGCTCGAGGTGCTCAGTACTCAGGGTGCTGTGTGTTCAGTGCTCGGGGTGCTGGGTACTCAGTGCTCAAGGTGCTGGGTGCTCAGTACTCAGGGTGCTCATTGCTCAGGGTGCTGTGTGCTCAGTGCTCAGGGTGCTCGGTGCTCGGGGCACTGGGTGCTCAGTGCTCAGGGTGCTCAGAGCTCAGTACTCAGGGTGCTGGGTGCTCAGTGCTCGGGGTGCTCGGTGCTCAGTACTCAGGGTGCTGGGTGCTCAGTGCTCGGGGTGCTCGGTGCTCAGTACGTTGGGTGCTCACTACTCAGGGTGCTGGGTGCTCAGTGCTCAGGGTGCTGGGGTCTCGGTGCTCAGGGTGCTGGGTGCTCAGTACTCAGGGTGCTGGGTGCTCAGTGCTCAGGGTGCTGGGTACTCAGTGCTCAGGGTGCTGGGTGCTCAGTACTCAGGGTGCTGGGTGCTCAGTGCTCAGTACTCAGGGTGCTGGGTGCTCAGTGCTCAGGGTGCTGGGTGCTCAGTGCTCAGGGTGCTAGGTGCTCAGTGCTCAGGGTGCTGGGTACTCAGTGCTCAGGGTGCTGGGTGCTCAGTACTCAGGGTGCTCAGTGCTCAGTACTCGGGGTGCTGGGTGCTCAGTGCTCAGGGTGCTCAGTGCTCAGTACTCGGGGTGCTGTGTGCTCAGTGCTCAGGGTGCTCAGTGCTCAGTGCTCAGGGTGCTGGGTGCTCAGTGCTCGGGGCGCTGGGTGCTCAGTGCTCAGGGTGCTGGGTGCTCAGTACTCAGGGTGCTGGGTGCTCAGTACTCGGGGTGCTGGGCGCTCAGTACTCAGGGTGCTGGGTGCTCAGTACTCAGGGTGCTGGGTGCTCAGTACTCGGGTGCTGGGTGCTCAGTGCTCAGGGTGCTGGGTGCTCAGTGCTCGGGGTGCTGGGTGCTCAGTGCTCAGTACTCAGGGTGCTTTGTGCTCAGTACTCGTTGTGCTGGGTGCTCAGTGCTCAGTACTCAGGGTGCTGGGTGTTCAGTGCTCAGGGTGCTGTGTGCTCAGTGCTCAGGGTGCTGGGTGCTCAGTGCTCAGGGTGCTGGGTACTCAGTGCTCAGGGTGCTGGGTGCTCAGTACTCAGGGTGCTGGGTGCTCATTACTCAGGGTGCTGGGTGCTCAGTGCTCGGGTGCTGGGTGCTCAGTGCTCGCGGTGCTGGGTGCTCAGTGCTCGGGGAGCTCGGTGCTCAGTACTCAGGGTGCTGGGTGCTCAGTGCTCGAGGTGCTCAATACTCAGGGTGCTGTGTGTTCAGTGCTCAGGGTGTTGGGTGCTCAGTACTCAGGGTGCTCGGTGCTTAGTACTCAGGGTGCTGGGTGCTCAGTACTCCGGGTGCTGGGTGCTCAGTGCTCGGGGTTCTCGGTGCTCAGTGCTCAAGGTGCTGGGTGCTCAGTACTCAGGGTGCTCATTGCTCAGGGTGCTGGGTGCTCAGTGCTCAGGGTGCTCGGTGCTCGGGGCACTGGGTGCTCAGTGCTCAGGGTGCTCAGAGCTCAGTACTCAGGGTGCTGGGTGCTCAGTGCTCGGGGTGCTCGGTGCTCAGTACTCAGGGTGCTGGGTGCTCAGTACTCAGGGTCCTGGGTGCTCAGTACTCGGGTGCTGGGTGCTCAGTGCTCAGGGTGCTGGGTGCTCAGTGCTCGGGGTGCAGGGTGCTCAGTGCTCAGTACTCAGGGTGCTGGGTGTTCAGTGCTCGGGGTGCTGTGTGCTCAGTGCTCTTTACTCAGGGTGTTGGGTGCTAAGTGCTCAGGGTGCTGGGTGCTCAGTACTCAGGGTCCTGGGTGCTCAGTACTCCGGTGCTGGGTGCTCAGTGCTCAGGGTGCTGGGTGCTCAGTGCTCGGGGTGCTGGGTGCTCAGTGCTCAGTACCCAGGGTGCTGGGTGTTCAGTGCTCGGGGTGCTGGGTTCTCAGTGCTCAGTACTCAGGGTGTTGGGTGCTAAGTGCTCAGGGTGCTGGGTGCTCAGTGCTCAGGGTGCTGGGTGCTCAGTACTCAGGGTGCTCAGGGCTCAGTACTCGGGGTGCTGGGTGCTCAGTGCTCAGGGTGCTCAGTGCTCAGTGCTCAGGGTGCCGGGTGCTCAGTGCTCGGGGCGCTGGGTGCTCAGTGCTCGGTGTGCTGGGTGCTCAGTACTCAGGGTGCTGGGTGCTCAGTACTCAGGGTGCTGGGTGCTCAGTGCTCAGGGTGCTGGGTGCTCAGTGCTCGGGGTGCTAAGTACTCAGGGTGCTGTGTGTTCAGTGCTCAGGGTACTGGGTGCTCAGTACTCAGGGTGATCGGTGCTTAGTACTCAGGGTGCTGGGTGCTCAGTACTCCTGGTGCTGGGTGCTCAGTGCTCGGGGTGCTCCGAACTCAGTACTCAGGGTGATGGGTGCTCCGTTCTCGGGGTGATCGGTGCTCAGTACTCAGAGTGCTGGGTGCTCAGTGCTCGGGGTGCTCGGTGCTGAGTACATTGGGTGCTCACTACTCAGGGTGCTGGGTGCTCAGTGCTCAGTGTGCTGGGTGCTCAGTGCTCAGGGTGCTGGGTGCTCAGTGCTCACGGTGCTGGGTGCTCAGTATTCAGGGTGCTGGGTGCTCAGTGCTCGGGGTGCTGGGCGCTCAGTGCTCAGGGTGCTGGGTGCTCAGTACTCAGGGTGCTGGGTGCTCAGTACTCGGGGTGCTGGGCGCTCAGTACTCAGGGTGCTGGGTGCTCAGTACTCAGGGTGCTGGGTGCTCAGTACTCGGGTGCTGGGTGCTCAGTGCTCAGGGTGCTGGGTGCTCAGTGCTCGGGGTGCTGGGTGCTCAGTACTCAGGGTGCTGGGTGCTCAGTGCTCGTTGTGCTGGGTGCTCAGTGCTCAGTACTCAGGGTGCTGGGTGTTCAGTGCTCAGGGTGCTGTGTGCTCAGTGCTCAGGGTGCTAAGTACTCAGGGTGCTGGGTGCTCAGTACTCCGGGTGCTGGGTGCTCAGTGCTCGGGGTTCTCGGTGCTCAGTGCTCAAGGTGCTGGGTGCTCAGTACTCAGGGTGCTCATTGCTCAGGGTGCTGGGTGCTCAGTGCTCAGGGTGCTCGGTGCACGGGGCACTGGGTGCTCAGTGCTCAGGGTGCTCAGAGCTCAGTACTCAGGATGCTGGGTGCTCAGTGCTCGGGGTGCTCGGTGCTCAGTACTCAGGGTGCTGGGTGCTCAGTACTCAGGGTCCTGGGTGCTCAGTACTCGGGTGCTGGGTGCTCAGTGCTCAGGGTGCTGGGTGCTCAGTGCTCGGGTTGCTGGGTGCTCAGTGCTCAGTACTCAGGGTGCTGGGTGTTCAGTGCTCGGGGTGCTGGGTGCTCAGTGCTCAGTACTCAGGGTGTTGGGTGCTAAGTGCTCAGGGTGCTGGGTGCTCAGTACTCAGGGTCCTGGGTGCTCAGTACTCGGGTGCTGGGTGCTCAGTGCTCAGGGTGCTGGGTGCTCAGTGCTCGGGGTGCTGGATGCTCAGTGCTCAGTACCCAGGGTGCTGGGTGTTCAGTGCTCGGGGTGCTGGGTTCTCAGTGCTCAGTACTCAGGGTGTTGGGTGCTAAGTGCTCAGGGTGCTGGGTGCTCAGTGCTCAGGGTGCTGGGTGCTCAGTACTCAGGGTGCTCAGGGCTCAGTACTCGGGGTGCTGGGTGCTCAGTGCTCAGGGTGCTCAGTGCTCAGTGCTCAGGGTGCCGGGTGCTCAGTGCTCGGGGCGCTGGGTGCTCAGTGCTCGGTGTGCTGGGTGCTCAGTACTCAGGGTGCTGGGTGCTCAGTACTCAGGGTGCTGGGTGCTCAGTGCTCAGGGTGCTGGGTGCTCAGTGCTCGGGGTGCTAAGTACTCAGGGTGCTGTGTGTTCAGTGCTCAGGGTACTGGGTGCTCAGTACTCAGGGTGATCGGTGCTTAGTACTCAGGGTGCTGGGTGCTCAGTACTCCGGGTGCTGGGTGCTCAGTGCTCGGGGTGCTCCGAACTCAGTACTCAGGGTGATGGGTGCTCCGTTCTCGGGGTGATCGGTGCTCAGTACTCAGAGTGCTGGGTGCTCAGTGCTCGGGGTGCTCGGTGCTGAGTACATTGGGTGCTCACTACTCAGGGTGCTGGGTGCTCAGTGCTCAGTGTGCTGGGTGCTCAGTGCTCAGGGTGCTGGGTGCTCAGTGCTCAGGGTGCTGGGTGCTCAGTATTCAGGGTGCTGGGTGCTCAGTGCTCGGGGTGCTGGGTGCTCAGTGCTCAGGGTGCTTGGTGCTCAGTACTCAGGGTGCTGGGTGCTCAGTACTCGGGGTGCTGGGCGCTCAGTACTCAGGGTGCTGGGTGCTCAGTACTCAGGGTGCTGGGTGCTCAGTACTCGGGTGCTGGGTGCTCAGTGCTCAGGGTGCTGGGTGCTCAGTGCTCGGGGTGCTGGGTGCTCAGTACTCAGGGTGCTGGGTGCTCAGTGCTCGTTGTGCTGGGTGCTCAGTGCTCAGTACTCAGGGTGCTGGGTGTTCAGTGCTCAGGGTGCTGTGTGCTCAGTGCTCAGGGTGCTAAGTACTCAGGGTGCTGGGTGCTCAGTACTCCGGGTGCTGGGTGCTCAGTGCTCGGGGTTCTCGGTGCTCAGTGCTCAAGGTGCTGGGTGCTCAGTACTCAGGGTGCTCATTGCTCAGGGTGCTGGGTGCTCAGTGCTCAGGGTGCTCGGTGCACGGGGCACTGGGTGCTCAGTGCTCAGGGTGCTCAGAGCTCAGTACTCAGGATGCTGGGTGCTCAGTGCTCGGGGTGCTCGGTGCTCAGTACTCAGGGTGCTGGGTGCTCAGTACTCAGGGTCCTGGGTGCTCAGTACTCGGGTGCTGGGTGCTCAGTGCTCAGGGTGCTGGGTGCTCAGTGCTCGGGTTGCTGGGTGCTCAGTGCTCAGTACTCAGGGTGCTGGGTGTTCAGTGCTCGGGGTGCTGGGTGCTCAGTGCTCAGTACTCAGGGTGTTGGGTGCTAAGTGCTCAGGGTGCTGGGTGCTCAGTACTCAGGGTCCTGGGTGCTCAGTACTCGGGTGCTGGGTGCTCAGTGCTCAGGGTGCTGGGTGCTCAGTGCTCGGGGTGCTGGATGCTCAGTGCTCAGTACCCAGGGTGCTGGGTGTTCAGTGCTCGGGGTGCTGGGTTCTCAGTGCTCAGTACTCAGGGTGTTGGGTGCTAAGTGCTCAGGGTGCTGGGTGCTCAGTGCTCAGGGTGCTGGGTGCTCAGTACTCAGGGTGCTCAGGGCTCAGTACTCGGGGTGCTGGGTGCTCAGTGCTCAGGGTGCTCAGTGCTCAGTGCTCAGGGTGCCGGGTGCTCAGTGCTCGGGGCGCTGGGTGCTCAGTGCTCGGTGTGCTGGGTGCTCAGTACTCAGGGTGCTGGGTGCTCAGTACTCAGGGTGCTGGGTGCTCAGTGCTCAGGGTGCTGGGTGCTCAGTGCTCGGGGTGCTAAGTACTCAGGGTGCTGTGTGTTCAGTGCTCAGGGTACTGGGTGCTCAGTACTCAGGGTGATCGGTGCTTAGTACTCAGGGTGCTGGGTGCTCAGTACTCCGGGTGCTGGGTGCTCAGTGCTCGGGGTGCTCCGAGCTCAGTACTCAGGGTGATGGGTGCTCAGTTCTCGGGGTGATCGGTGCTCAGTACTCAGAGTGCTGGGTGCTCAGTGCTCGGGGTGCTCGGTGCTGAGTACATTGGGTGCTCACTACTCAGGGTGCTGGGTGCTCAGTGCTCAGTGTGCTGTGTGCTCAGTGCTCAGAGTGCTGGGTGCTCAGTGCTCAGGGTGCTGGGTGCTCAGTATTCAGGGTGCTGGGTGCTCAGTGCTCGGGGTGCTGGGTGCTCAGTGCTCAGGGTGCTGGGTGCTCAGTACTCAGGGTGCTGGGTGCTCAGTACTCGGGGTGCTGGGCGCTCAGTACTCAGGGTGCTGGGTGCTCAGTACTCAGGGTGCTGGGTGCTCAGTACTCGGGTGCTGGGTGCTCAGTGCTCGGGTGCTGGGTGCTCAGTGCTCGGGGTGCTGGGTGCTCAGTGCTCAGGGTGCTGGGTGCTCAGTACTCAGGGTGCTGGGTGCTCAGTACTCGGGGTGCTGGGCGCTCAGTACTCAGGGTGCTGGGTGCTCAGTGCTCAGGGTGCTGGGTGCTCAGTGCTCAGGGTGCTGCGTGCTCAGTGCTCAGGGTGCTGGGTACTCAGTGCTCAGGGTGCTGGGTGCTCAGTACTCAGGGTGCTGGGTGCTCATTACTCAGGGTGCTGGGTGCTCAGTGCTCGGGTGCTGGGTGCTCAGTGCTCGCGGTGCTGGGTGCTCAGTGCTCGAGGTGCTCAGTACTCAGGGTGCTGTGTGTTCAGTGCTCAGGGTGCTGGGTGCTCAGTACTCAGGGTGCTCGGTGCTTAGTACTCAGGGTGCTGGGTGCTCAGTGCTCAGGGTGCTGTGTGCTCAGTGCTCAGGGTGCTGGGTGCTCAGTGCTCAGGCTGCTGGGTACACAGTACTCAGGGTGCTGGGTGCTCAGTGCTCGGGGTGCTATGTGCTCTGTGCTCGCGGTGCTGGGTGCTCAGTGCTCGGGGTGCTGGGTGCTCAGTGCTCGGGGTGCTATGTGCTCAGTGCTCGCGGTGCTGGGTGCTCAGTGCTCGGGGTGCTCGGTGCTCAGTACTCAGGGTGCTGGGTGATCAGTGCTCGAGGTGCTCAATACTCAGGGTGCTGTGTGTTCAGTGCTCGGGGCGCTGGGTGCTCAGTACTCCGGGTGCTGGGTGCTCAGTGCTCAGGGTGCTCGGTGCTCGGGGCACTGGGTGCTCAGTGCTCAGGGTGCTCGGAGCTCAGTACTCAGGGTGCTCATTGCTCAGGGTGCTGGGTGCTCAGTGCTCAGGGTGCTCGGTGCTCGGGGCACTGGGTGCTCAGTGCTCAGGGTGCTCCGAGCTCAGTACTCAGGGTGCTGGGTGCTCAGTTCTCGGGGTGCTCGGTGCTCAGTACTCAGTGTGCTGGGTGCTCAGTGCTCGGGGTGCTCGGTGCTCAGTACGTTGGGTGCTCACTACTCAGGGTGCTGGGTACTCAGTGCTCAGGGTGCTGGGTGCTCGGTGCTCAGGGTGCTGGGTGCTCAGTACTCAGGGTGTTGGGTGCTCAGTGCTCGGGGTGCTGGGTGCTCAGTACTCAGGGTGCTGGGTGCTCAGTACTCAGGGTCCTGGGTGCTCAGTACTCGGGTGCTGTGTGTTCAGTGCTCAGGGTACTGGGTGCTCAGTACTCAGGGTGATCGGTGCTTAGTACTCAGGGTGCTGGGTGCTCAGTACTCCGGGTGCTGGGTGCTCAGTGCTCGGGGTGCTCCGAGCTCAGTACTCAGGGTGATGGGTGCTCAGTTCTCGGGGTGATCGGTGCTCAGTACTCAGAGTGCTGGGTGCTCAGTGCTCGGGGTGCTCGGTGCTGAGTACATTGGGTGCTCACTACTCAGGGTGCTGGGTGCTCAGTGCTCAGTGTGCTGGGTGCTCAGTGCTCAGGGTGCTGGGTGCTCAGTGCTCAGGGTGCTGGGTGCTCAGTATTCAGGGTGCTGGGTGCTCAGTGCTCGGGGTGCTGGGTGCTCAGTGCTCAGGGTGCTGGGTGCTCAGTACTCAGGGTGCTGGGTGCTCAGTACTCGGGGTGCTGGGCGCTCAGTACTCAGGGTGCTGGGTGCTCAGTACTCAGGGTGCTGGGTGCTCAGTACTCGGGTGCTGGGTGCTCAGTGCTCAGGGTGCTGGGTGCTCAGTGCTCGGGGTGCTGGGTGCTCAGTGCTCAGTACTCAGGGTGCTGGGTGCTCAGTGCTCGTTGTGCTGGGTGCTCAGTGCTCAGTACTCAGGGTGCTGGGTGTTCAGTGCTCAGGGTGCTGTGTGCTCAGTGCTCAGGGTGCTGCGTGCTCAGTGCTCAGGGTGCTGGGTACTCAGTGCTCAGGGTGCTGGGTGCTCAGTACTCAGGGTGCTGGGTGCTCATTACTCAGGGTGCTGGGTGCTCAGTGCTCGGGTGCTGGGTGCTCAGTGCTCGCGGTGCTGGGTGCTCAGTGCTCGAGGTGCTCAGTACTCAGGGTGCTGTGTGTTCAGTGCTCAGGGTGCTGGGTGCTCAGTACTCAGGGTGCTCGGTGCTTAGTACTCAGGGTGCTGGGTGCTCAGTGCTCAGGGTGTTGTGTGCTCAGTGCTCAGGGTGCTGGGTGCTCAGTGCTCAGGCTGCTGGGTACACAGTACTCAGGGTGCTGGGTGCTCAGTGCTCGGGGTGCTATGTGCTCTGTGCTCGCGGTGCTGGGTGCTCAGTGCTCGGGGTGCTGGGTGCTCAGTGCTCGGGGTGCTATGTGCTCAGTGCTCGCGGTGCTGGGTGCTCAGTGCTCGCAGTGCTGGGTGCTCAGTGCTCGGGGTGCTCGGTGCTCAGTACTCAGGGTGCTGGGTGCTCAGTGCTCGAGGTGCTCAGTACTCAGGGTGCTGTGTGTTCAGTGCTCGGGGTGCTGGGTACTCAGTGCTCAAGGTGCTGGGTGCTCAGTACTCAGGGTGCTCATTGCTCAGGGTGCTGTGTGCTCAGTGCTCAGGGTGCTCGGTGCTCGGGGCACTGGGTGCTCAGTGCTCAGGGTGCTCAGAGCTCAGTACTCAGGGTGCTGGGTGCTCAGTGCTCGGGGTGCTCGGTGCTCAGTACTCAGGGTGCTGGGTGCTCAGTGCTCGGGGTGCTCGGTGCTCAGTACGTTGGGTGCTCACTACTCAGGGTGCTGGGTGCTCAGTGCTCAGGGTGCTGGGGTCTCGGTGCTCAGGGTGCTGGGTGCTCAGTACTCAGGGTGCTGGGTGCTCAGTGCTCAGGGTGCTGGGTACTCAGTGCTCAGGGTGCTGGGTGCTCAGTACTCAGGGTGCTGGGTGCTCAGTGCTCAGTACTCAGGGTGCTGGGTGCTCAGTGCTCAGGGTGCTGGGTGCTCAGTGCTCAGGGTGCTAGGTGCTCAGTGCTCAGGGTGCTGGGTACTCAGTGCTCAGGGTGCTGGGTGCTCAGTACTCAGGGTGCTCAGTGCTCAGTACTCGGGGTGCTGGGTGCTCAGTGCTCAGGGTTCTCAGTGCTCAGTACTCGGGGTGCTGTGTGCTCAGTGCTCAGGGTGCTCAGTGCTCAGTGCTCAGGGTGCTGGGTGCTCAGTGCTCGGGGCGCTGGGTGCTCAGTGCTCGGGGTGCTATGTGCTCAGTGCTCGCGGTGCTGGGTGCTCAGTGCTCGCAGTGCTGGGTGCTCAGTGCTCGGGGTGCTCGGTGCTCAGTACTCAGGGTGCTGGGTGCTCAGTGCTCGAGGTGCTCAGTACTCAGGGTGCTGTGTGTTCAGTGCTCGGGGCGCTGGGTGCTCAGTACTCCGGGTGCTGGGTGCTCAGTGCTCAGGCTGCTCGGTGCTCAGTACTCAGGGTGCTGGGTGCTCAGTGCTCGAGGTGCTCAATACTCAGGGTGCTGTGTGTTCAGTGCTCAGGGTGCTGGGTGCTCAGTACTCAGGGTGCTCGGTGCTTAGTACTCAGGGTGCTGGGTGCTCAGTACTCCGGGTGCTGGGTGCTCAGTGCTCGGGGTTCTCGGTGCTCAGTGCTCAAGGTGCTGGGTGCTCAGTACTCAGGGTGCTCATTGCTCAGGGTGCTGGGTGCTCAGTGCTCAGGGTGCTCGGTGCTCGGGGCACTGGGTGCTCAGTGCTCAGGGTGCTCAGAGCTCAGTACTCAGGGTGCTGGGTGCTCAGTGCTCGGGGTGCTCGGTGCTCAGTACTCAGGGTGCTGGGTGCTCAGTACTCAGGGTCCTGGGTGCTCAGTACTCGGGTGCTGGGTGCTCAGTGCTCAGGGTGCTGGGTGCTCAGTGCTCGGGGTGCTGGGTGCTCAGTGCTCAGTACTCAGGGTGCTGGGTGTTCAGTGCTCGGGGTGCTGGGTGCTCAGTGCTCAGGGTGCTGGGTGCTCAGTATTCAGGGTGCTGGGTGCTCAGTGCTCAGGGTGCTGGGTGCTCAGTATTCAGGGTGCTGGGTGCTCAGTGCTCGGGGTGCTGGGTGCTCAGTGCTCAGGGTGCTGGGTGCTCAGTACTCAGGGTGCTGGGTGCTCAGTACTCGGGGTGCTGGGCGCTCAGTACTCAGGGTGCTGGGTGCTCAGTACTCAGGGTGCTTGGTGCTCAGTACTCGGGTGCTGGGTGCTCAGTGCTCAGGGTGCTGGGTGCTCAGTGCTCGGGGTGCTGGGTGCTCAGTGCTCAGTACTCAGGGTGCTGGGTGCTCAGTGCTCGTTGTGCTGGGTGCTCAGTGCTCAGTACTCAGGGTGCTGGGTGTTCAGTGCTCAGGGTGCTGTGTGCTCAGTGCTCAGGGTGCTGCGTGCTCAGTGCTCAGGGTGCTGGGTACTCAGTGCTCAGGGTGCTGGGTGCTCAGTACTCAGGGTGCTGGGTGCTCATTACTCAGGGTGCTGGGTGCTCAGTGCTCGGGTGCTGGGTGCTCAGTGCTCGCGGTGCTGGGTGCTCAGTGCTCGAGGTGCTCAGTACTCAGGGTGCTGTGTGTTCAGTGCTCAGGGTGCTGGGTGCTCAGTACTCAGGGTGCTCGGTGCTTAGTACTCAGGGTGCTGGGTGCTCAGTGCTCAGGGTGTTGTGTGCTCAGTGCTCAGGGTGCTGGGTGCTCAGTGCTCAGGCTGCTGGGTACACAGTACTCAGGGTGCTGGGTGCTCAGTGCTCGGGGTGCTATGTGCTCTGTGCTCGCGGTGCTGGGTGCTCAGTGCTCGGGGTGCTGGGTGCTCAGTGCTCGGGGTGCTATGTGCTCAGTGCTCGCGGTGCTGGGTGCTCAGTGCTCGCAGTGCTGGGTGCTCAGTGCTCGGGGTGCTCGGTGCTCAGTACTCAGGGTGCTGGGTGCTCAGTGCTCGAGGTGCTCAGTACTCAGGGTGCTGTGTGTTCAGTGCTCGGGGCGCTGGGTGCTCAGTACTCCGGGTGCTGGGTGCTCAGTGCTCAGGCTGCTCGGTGCTCAGTACTCAGGGTGCTGGGTGCTCAGTGCTCGAGGTGCTCAATACTCAGGGTGCTGTGTGTTCAGTGCTCAGGGTGCTGGGTGCTCAGTACTCAGGGTGCTCGGTGCTTAGTACTCAGGGTGCTGGGTGCTCAGTACTCCGGGTGCTGGGTGCTCAGTGCTCGGGGTTCTCGGTGCTCAGTGCTCAAGGTGCTGGGTGCTCAGTACTCAGGGTGCTCATTGCTCAGGGTGCTGGGTGCTCAGTGCTCAGGGTGCTCGGTGCTCGGGGCACTGGGTGCTCAGTGCTCAGGGTGCTCAGAGCTCAGTACTCAGGGTGCTGGGTGCTCAGTGCTCGGGGTGCTCGGTGCTCAGTACTCAGGGTGCTGGGTGCTCAGTACTCAGGGTCCTGGGTGCTCAGTACTCGGGTGCTGGGTGCTCAGTGCTCAGGGTGCTGGGTGCTCAGTGCTCGGGGTGCTGGGTGCTCAGTGCTCAGTACTCAGGGTGCTGGGTGTTCAGTGCTCGGGGTGCTGGGTGCTCAGTGCTCAGTACTCAGGGTGCTGGGTGTTCAGTGCTCGGGGTGCTGGGTGCTCAGTGCTCAGTACTCAGGGTGTTGGGTGCTAAGTGCTCAGGGTGCTGGGTGCTCAGTACTCAGGGTCCTGGGTGCTCAGTACTCGGGTGCTGGGTGCTCAGTGCTCAGGGTGCTGGGTGCTCAGTGCTCGGGGTGCTGGGTGCTCAGTGCTCAGTACCCAGGGTGCTGGGTGTTCAGTGCTCGGGGTGCTGGGTTCTCAGTGCTCAGTACTCAGGGTGTTGGGTGCTAAGTGCTCAGGGTGCTGGGTGCTCAGTGCTCAGGGTGCTGGGTGCTCAGTACTCAGGGTGCTCAGGGCTCAGTACTCGGGGTGCTGGGTGCTCAGTGCTCAGGGTGCTCAGTGCTCAGTGCTCAGGGTGCCGGGTGCTCAGTGCTCGGGGCGCTGGGTGCTCAGTGCTCGGTGTGCTGGGTGCTCAGTACTCAGGGTGCTGGGTGCTCAGTACTCAGGGTGCTGGGTGCTCAGTGCTCAGGGTGCTGGGTGCTCAGTGCTCGGGGTGCAAAGTACTCAGGGTGCTGTGTGTTCAGTGCTCAGGGTACTGGGTGCTCAGTACTCAGGGTGATCGGTGCTTAGTACTCAGGGTGCTGGGTGCTCAGTACTCCGGGTGCTGGGTGCTCAGTGCTCGGGGTGCTCCGAGCTCAGTACTCAGGGTGATGGGTGCTCAGTTCTCGGGGTGATCGGTGCTCAGTACTCAGAGAGCTGGGTGCTCAGTGCTCGGGGTGCTCGGTGCTGAGTACATTGGGTGCTCACTACTCAGGGTGCTGGGTGCTCAGTGCTCAGTGTGCTGGGTGCTCAGTGCTCAGGGTGCTGGGTGCTCAGTGCTCAGGGTGCTGGGTGCTCAGTATTCAGGGTGCTGGGTGCTCAGTGCTCGGGGTGCTGGGTGCTCAGTGCTCAGGGTGCTGGGTGCTCAGTACTCAGGGTGCTGGGTGCTCAGTACTCGGGGTGCTGGGCGCTCAGTACTCAGGGTGCTGGGTGCTCAGTACTCAGTGTGCTGGGTGCTCAGTACTCGGGTGCTGGGTGCTCAGTGCTCAGGGTGCTGGGTGCTCAGTGCTCGGGGTGCTGGGTGCTCAGTGCTCAGTACTCAGGGTGCTGGGTGCTCAGTGCTCGTTGTGCTGGGTGCTCAGTGCTCAGTACTCAGGGTGCTGGGTGTTCAGTGCTCAGGGTGCTGTGTGCTCAGTGCTCAGGGTGCTGCGTGCTCAGTGCTCAGGGTGCTGGGTACTCAGTGCTCAGGGTGCTGGGTGCTCAGTACTCAGGGTGCTGGGTGCTCATTACTCAGGGTGCTGGGTGCTCAGTGCTCGGGTGCTGGGTGCTCAGTGCTCGCGGTGCTGGGTGCTCAGTGCTCGAGGTGCTCAGTACTCAGGGTGCTGTGTGTTCAGTGCTCAGGGTGCTGGGTGCTCAGTACTCAGGGTGCTCGGTGCTTAGTACTCAGGGTGCTGGGTGCTCAGTGCTCAGGGTGTTGTGTGCTCAGTGCTCAGGGTGCTGGGTGCTCAGTGCTCAGGCTGCTGGGTACACAGTACTCAGGGTGCTGGGTGCTCAGTGCTCGGGGTGCTAGGTGCTCTGTGCTCGCGGTGCTGGGTGCTCAGTGCTCGGGGTGCTGGGTGCTCAGTGCTCGGGGTGCTATGTGCTCAGTGCTCGCGGTGCTGGGTGCTCAGTGCTCGGGGTGCTCGGTGCTCAGTACTCAGGGTGCTGGGTGCTCAGTGCTCAAGGTGCTCAGTACTCAGGGTGCTGTGTGTTCAGTGCTCGGGGCGCTGGGTGCTCAGTACTCCGGGTGCTGGGTGCTCAGTGCTCAGGGTGCTCGGTGCTCAGTGCTCGTTGCGCTGGGTGCTCAGTGCTCAGTACTCAGGGTGCTGGGTGTTCAGTGCTCAGGGAGCTGTGTGCTCAGTGCTCAGGGTGCTGCGTGCTCAGTGCTCAGGGTGCTGGGTACTCAGTGCTCAGGGTGCTGGGTGCTCAGTACTCAGGGTGCTGGGTGCTCATTACTCAGGGTGCTGGGTGCTCAGTGCTCGGGTGCTGGGTGCTCAGTGCTCGCGGTGCTGGGTGCTCAGTGCTCGAGGTGCTCAGTACTCAGGGTGCTGTGTGTTCAGTGCTCAGGGTGCTGGGTGCTCAGTGCTCAGGGTGCTGTGTGCTCAGTGCTCAGGGTGCTGGGTGCTCAGTGCTCAGGCTGCTGGGTACACAGTACTCAGGGTGCTGGGTGCTCAGTGCTCGGGGTGCTATGTGCTCTGTGCTCGCGGTGCTGGGTGCTCAGTGCTCGGGGTGCTGGTTGCTCAGTGCTCGGGGTGCTATGTGCTCAGTGCTCGCGGTGCTGGTTGCTCAGTGCTCGAGGTGCTCAGTACTCAGGGTGCTGGGTGCTCAGTGCTCGAGGTGCTCAGTACTCAGGGTGCTGTGTGTTCAGTGCTCGGGGCGCTGGGTGCTCAGTACTCTGGGTGCTGGGTGCTCAGTGCTCAGGGTGCTCGGTGCTCGGGGCACTGGGTGCTCAGTGCTCAGGGTGCTCGGAGCTCAGTACTCAGGGTGCTGGGTGCTCAGTGCTCGGGGTGCTCGGTGCTCAGTACTCAGGGTGCTGGGTGCTCAGTACTCAGGGTGCTCATTGCTCAGGGTGCTGGGTGCTCAGTGCTCAGGGTGCTCGGTGCTCGGGGCACTGGGTGCTCAATGCTCAGGGTGCTCGGAGCTCAGTACTCAGGGTGCTGGGTGCTCAGTTCTCGGGGTGCTCGGTGCTCAGTACTCAGGGTGCTGGGTGCTCAGTGCTCGGGGTGCTCGGTGCTCAGTACGTTGGGTGCTCACTACTCAGGGTGCTGGGTACTCAGTGCTCAGGGTGCTGGGTGCTCGGTGCTCAGGGTGCTGGGTGCTCAGTACTCAGGGTGTTGGGTGCTCAGTGCTCGGGGTGCTGGGTGCTCAGTACTCAGGGTGCTGGGTGCTCAGTACTCAGGGTCCTGGGTGCTCAGTACTCGGGTGCTGGGTGCTCAGTGCTCAGGGTGCTGGGTGCTCAGTGCTCGGGGTGCTGGGTGCTCAGTGCTCAGTACTCAGGGTGCTGGGTGTTCAGTGCTCGGGGTGCTGGGTGCTCAGTGCTCAGTACTCAGGGTGTTGGGTGCTCATTGCTCAGGGTGCTGGGTGCTCAGTGCTCAGGGTGCTGGGTGCTCAGTACTCAGGGTGCTCAGGGCTCAGTACTCGGGGTGCTGGGTGCTCAGTGCTCAGGGTGCTCAGTGCTCAGTGCTCAGGGTGCTGGGTGTTCAGTACTCAGGGTGCTGGGTGCTCAGTACTCAGGGTGCTGGGTGCTCAGTGCTCAGGGTGCTGGGTGCTCAGTGCTCGGGGTGCTCAGTACTCAGGGTGCTGTGTGTTCAGTGCTCAGGGTACTGGGTGCTCAGTACTCAGGGTGATCGGTGCTTAGTACTCAGGGTGCTGGGTGCTCAGTACTCCGGGTGCTGGGTGCTCAGTGCTCGGGGTGCTCCGAGCTCAGTACTCAGGGTGATGGGTGCTCAGTTCTCGGGGTGATCGGTGCTCAGTACTCAGAGTGCTGGGTGCTCAGTGCTCGGAGTGCTCGGTGCTGAGTACATTGGGTGCTCACTACTCAGGGTGCTGGGTGCTCAGTGCTCAGTGTGCTGGGTGCTCAGTGCTCAGGGTGCTGGGTGCTCAGTGCTCAGGGTGCTGGGTGCTCAGTATTCAGGGTGCTGGGTGCTCAGTGCTCGGGGTGCTGGGTGCTCAGTGCTCAGGGTGCTGGGTGCTCAGTACTCAGGGTGCTGGGTGCTCAGTACTCGGGGTGCTGGGTGCTCAGTACTGAGGGTGCTGGGTGCTCAGTACTCAGGGTGCTGGGTGCTCAGTACTCGGGTGCTGGGTGCTCAGTGCTCAGGGTGCTGGGTGCTCAGTGCTCGGGGTGCTGGGTGCTCAGTGCTCAGTACTCAGGGTGCTGGGTGCTCAGTGCTCGTTGTGCTGGGTGCTCAGTGCTCAGTACTCAGGGTGCTGTGTGTTCAGTGCTCAGGGTGCTGGGTGCTCAGTACTCAGGGTGCTCGGTGCTTAGTACTCAGGGTGCTGGGTGCTCAGAACTCCGGGTGCTGGGTGCTCAGTGCTCAGGGTTCTCAGTGCTCAGTGCTCAAGGTGCTGGGTGCTCAGTACTCATGGTGCTCATTGCTCAGGGTGCTGGGTGCTCAGTGCTCAGGGTGCTCGGTGCTCGGGGCACTGTGTGCTCAGTGCTCAGGGTGCTCAGAGCTCAGTACTCAGGGTGCTGGGTGCTCCGTGCTCGGGGTGCTCGGTGCTCAGTACTCAGGGTGCTGTGTGTTCAGTGCTCGAGGTGCTCAATACTCAGGGTGCTGTGTGTTCAGTGCTCAGGGTGCTGGGTGCTCAGTACTCAGGGTGCTCCGTGCTTAGTACTCAGGGTGCTGGGTGCTCAGTACTCCGGGTGCTGGGTGCTCAGTGCTCGGGGTGCTCAATACTCAGGGTGCTGTGTGTTCAGTGCTCAGGGTGCTGGGTGCTCAGTACTCAGGGTGCTCGGTGCTTAGTACTCAGGGTGCTGGGTGCTCAGTACTCCGGGTGCTGGGTGCTCAGTGCTCGGGGTTCTCGGTGCTCAGTGCTCAAGGTGCTGGGTCCTCAGTACTCAGGGTGCTCATTGCTCAGGGTGCTGGGTGCTCAGTGCTCAGCGTGCTCGGTGCTCGGGGCACTGGGTTCTCAGTGCTCAGGGTGCTCAGAGCTCAGTACTCAGGGTGCTGGGTGCTCAGTGCTCGGGGTGCTCGGTGCTCAGTACTCAGGGTGCTGGGTGCTCAGTGCTCGGGGTGCTCGGTGCTCAGTACGTTGGGTGCTCACTACTCAGGGTGCTGGGTGCTCAGTGCTCAGGGTGCTGGGTGCTCGGTGCTCAGGGTGCTGGGTGCTCAGTACTCAGGGTGCTGGGTGCTCAGTGCTCAGGGTGCTGGGTACTCAGTGCTCAGGGTGCTGGGTGCTCAGTACTCAGGGTGCTTAGTGCTCAGTACTCGGGGTGCTGTGTGTTCAGTGCTCGGGGTGCTGGGTGCTCAGTGCTCAGTACTCAGGGTGCTGGGTGCTCAGTGCTCAGGGTGCTGGGTGCTCAGTGCTCAGGGTGCTGGGTGCTCAGTGCTCAGGGTGCTGGGTACTCAATGCTCAAGGTGCTGGGTGCTCAGTATTCAGGGTGCTCATTGCTCAGGGTGCTGGGTGCTCAGTGCTCAGGGTGCTCGGTGCTCGGGGCACTGGGTGCTCAGTGCTCAGGGTGCTCAGAGCTCAGTACTCAGGGTGCTGGGTGCTCAGTGCTCGGGGTGCTCGGTGCTCAGTACTTAGGGTGCTGGGTGCTCAGTGCACGGGGTGCTCGGTGCTCAGTACGTTGGGTGCTCACTACTCAGGGTGCTGGGTGCTCAGTGCTCAGGGTGCTGGGTGCTCGGTGCTCAGGGTGCTGGGTGCTCAGAACTCAGGGTGCTGGGTGCTCAGTGCTCAGGGTGCTGGGTACTCAGTGCTCAGGGTGCTGGGTGCTCAGTACTCAGGGTGCTCAGTGCTCAGTACTCGGGGTGCTGGGTGTTCAGTGCTCGGGGTGCTGGGTGCTCAGTGCTCAGTACTCAGGGTGCTGGGTGCTCAGTGCTCAGGGTGCTGGGTGCTCAGTGCTCAGGGTGCTGGGTGCTCAGTGCTCAGGGTGCTGGGTACTCAGTGCTCAGGGTGCTGGGTGCTCAGTACTCAGGGTGCTCAGTGCTCAGTACTCGGGGTGCTGGGTGCTCAGTGCTCAGGGTGCTCAGTGCTCAGTACTCGGGGTGCTGTGTGCTCAGTGCTCAGGGTGCTCAGTGCTCAGTGCTCGGGGTGCTGGGTGCTCAGTGCTCGGGGCGCTGGGTGCTCAGTTCTCGGGGTGCTGGGTGCTCAGTACTCGGGGTGCGGGGTGCTCAGTGCTCAGGGTGCTCAGTGCTCAGTACTCAGTGCTCAGGGTGCTCAGTGCTCAGTGCTCAGGGTGCTGGTTGTTCAGTACTCAGGGTGCTGGGTGCTCAGTGCTCAGGGTGCTGGGTACTCAGTGCTCAGGGTGCTGGGTGCTCAGTACTCAGGGTGCTCAGTGCTCAGTACTCGGGGTGCTGGGTGTTCAGTGCTCGGGGTGCTGGGTGCTCAGTGCTCAGTACTCAGGGTGCTGGGTGCTCAGTGCTCAGGGTGCTGGGTGCTCAGTGCTCAGGGTGCTGGGTGCTCAGTGCTCAGGGTGCTGGGTACTCAGTGCTCAGGGTGCTGGGTGCTCAGTACTCAGGGTGCTCAGTGCTCAGTACTCGGGGTGCTGGGTGCTCAGTGCTCAGGGTGCTCAGTGCTCAGTACTCGGGGTGCTGTGTGCTCAGTGCTCAGGGTGCTCAGTGCTCAGTGCTCGGGTTGCTGGGTGCTCAGTGCTCGGGGCGCTGGGTGCTCAGTTCTCGGGGTGCTGGGTGCTCAGTACTCGGGGTGCGGGGTGCTCAGTGCTCAGGGTGCTCAGTGCTCAGTACTCAGTGCTCAGGGTGCTCAGTGCTCAGTGCTCAGGGTGCTGGTTGTTCAGTACTCAGGGTGCTGGGTGCTCAGTACTCAGGGTGCTGGGTGCTCAGTGCTCAGGGTGCTGGGTGATCAGTGCTCGGGGTGCTCAGTACTCAGGGTGCTGTGTGTTCAGTGCTCAGGGTACTGGGTGCTCAGTACTCAGGGTGCTCGGTGCTTAGTACTCAGGGTGCTGGGTGCTCAGTACTCCGGGTGCTGGGTGCTCAGTGCTCGGGGTGCTCAATACTCAGGGTGCTGTGTGTTCAGTGCTCAGGGTGCTGGGTGCTCAGTACTCAGGGTGCTCGGTGCTTAGTACTCAGGGTGCTGGGTGCTCAGTACTCCGGGTGCTGGGTGCTCAGTGCTCGGGGTTCTCGGTGCTCAGTGCTCAAGGTGCTGGGTCCTCAGTACTCAGGGTGCTCATTGCTCAGGGTGCTGGGTGCTCAGTGCTCAGCGTGCTCGGTGCTCGGGGCACTGGGTGCTCAGTGCTCAGGGTGCTCAGAGCTCAGTACTCAGGGTGCTGGGTGCTCAGTGCTCGGGGTGCTCGGTGCTCAGTACTCAGGGTGCTGGGTGCTCAGTGCTCGGGGTGCTCGGTGCTCAGTACGTTGGGTGCTCACTACTCAGGGTGCTGGGTGCTCAGTGCTCAGGGTGCTGGGTGCTCGGTGCTCAGGGTGCTGGGTGCTCAGTACTCAGGGTGCTGGGTGCTCAGTGCTCAGGGTGCTGGGTACTCAGTGCTCAGGGTGCTGGGTGCTCAGTACTCAGGGTGCTTAGTGCTCAGTACTCGGGGTGCTGTGTGTTCAGTGCTCGGGGTGCTGGGTGCTCAGTGCTCAGTACTCAGGGTGCTGGGTGCTCAGTGCTCAGTGTGCTGGGTGCTCAGTGCTCAGGGTGCTGGGTGCTCAGTGCTCAGGGTGCTGGGTACTCAATGCTCAAGGTGCTGGGTGCTCAGTATTCAGGGTGCTCATTGCTCAGGGTGCTGGGTGCTCAGTGCTCAGGGTGCTCGGTGCTCGGGGCACTGGGTGCTCAGTGCTCAGGGTGCTCAGAGCTCAGTACTCAGGGTGCTGGGTGCTCAGTGCTCGGGGTGCTCGGTGCTCAGTACTTAGGGTGCTGGGTGCTCAGTGCACGGGGTGCTCGGTGCTCAGTACGTTGGGTGCTCACTACTCAGGGTGCTGGGTGCTCAGTACTCAGGGTGCTCAGTGCTCAGTACTCGGGGTGCTGGGTGTTCAGTGCTCGGGGTGCTGGGTGCTCAGTGCTCAGTACTCAGGGTGCTGGGTGCTCAGTGCTCAGGGTGCTGGGTGCTCAGTGCTCAGGGTGCTGGGTGCTCAGTGCTCAGGGTACTGGGTACTCAGTGCTCAGGGTGCTGGGTGCTCAGTACTCAGGGTGCTCAGTGCTCAGTACTCGGGGTGCTGGGTGCTCAGTGCTCAGGGTGCTCAGTGCTCAGTACTCGGGGTGCTTTGTGCTCAGTGCTCAGGGTGCTCAGTGCTCAGTGCTCGGGGTGCTGGGTGCTCAGTGCTCGGGGCGCTGGGTGCTCAGTTCTCGGGGTGCTGGGTGCTCAGTACTCGGGGTGCGGGGTGCTCAGTGCTCAGGGTGCTCAGTGCTCAGTACTCAGTGCTCAGGGTGCTCAGTGCTCAGTGCTCAGGGTGCTGGTTGTTCAGTACTCAGGGTGCTGGGTGCTCAGTGCTCAGGGTGCTGGGTACTCAGTGCTCAGGGTGCTGGGTGCTCAGTACTCAGGGTGCTCAGTGCTCAGTACTCGGGGTGCTGGGTGTTCAGTGCTCGGGGTGCTGGGTGCTCAGTGCTCAGTACTCAGGGTGCTGGGTGCTCAGTGCTCAGGGTGCTGGGTGCTCAGTGCTCAGGGTGCTGGGTGCTCAGTGCTCAGGGTGCTGGGTACTCAGTGCTCAGGGTGCTGGGTGCTCAGTACTCAGGGTGCTCAGTGCTCAGTACTCGGGGTGCTGGGTGCTCAGTGCTCAGGGTGCTCAGTGCTCAGTACTCGGGGTGCTGTGTGCTCAGTGCTCAGGGTGCTCAGTGCTCAGTGCTCGGGTTGCTGGGTGCTCAGTGCTCGGGGCGCTGGGTGCTCAGTTCTCGGGGTGCTGGGTGCTCAGTACTCGGGGTGCGGGGTGCTCAGTGCTCAGGGTGCTCAGTGCTCAGTACTCAGTGCTCAGGGTGCTCAGTGCTCAGTGCTCAGGGTGCTGGTTGTTCAGTACTCAGGGTGCTGGGTGCTCAGTACTCAGGGTGCTGGGTGCTCAGTGCTCAGGGTGCTGGGTGATCAGTGCTCGGGGTGCTCAGTACTCAGGGTGCTGTGTGTTCAGTGCTCAGGGTACTGGGTGCTCAGTACTCAGGGTGCTCGGTGCTTAGTACTCAGGGTGCTGGGTGCTCAGTACTCCGGGTGCTGGGTGCTCAGTGCTCGGGGTGCTCAATACTCAGGGTGCTGTGTGTTCAGTGCTCAGGGTGCTGGGTGCTCAGTACTCAGGGTGCTCGGTGCTTAGTACTCAGGGTGCTGGGTGCTCAGTACTCCGGGTGCTGGGTGCTCAGTGCTCGGGGTTCTCGGTGCTCAGTGCTCAAGGTGCTGGGTCCTCAGTACTCAGGGTGCTCATTGCTCAGGGTGCTGGGTGCTCAGTGCTCAGCGTGCTCGGTGCTCGGGGCACTGGGTGCTCAGTGCTCAGGGTGCTCAGAGCTCAGTACTCAGGGTGCTGGGTGCTCAGTGCTCGGGGTGCTCGGTGCTCAGTACTCAGGGTGCTGGGTGCTCAGTGCTCGGGGTGCTCGGTGCTCAGTACGTTGGGTGCTCACTACTCAGGGTGCTGGGTGCTCAGTGCTCAGGGTGCTGGGTGCTCGGTGCTCAGGGTGCTGGGTGCTCAGTACTCAGGGTGCTGGGTGCTCAGTGCTCAGGGTGCTGGGTACTCAGTGCTCAGGGTGCTGGGTGCTCAGTACTCAGGGTGCTTAGTGCTCAGTACTCGGGGTGCTGTGTGTTCAGTGCTCGGGGTGCTGGGTGCTCAGTGCTCAGTACTCAGGGTGCTGGGTGCTCAGTGCTCAGGGTGCTGGGTGCTCAGTGCTCAGGGTGCTGGGTGCTCAGTGCTCAGGGTGCTGGGTACTCAATGCTCAAGGTGCTGGGTGCTCAGTATTCAGGGTGCTCATTGCTCAGGGTGCTGGGTGCTCAGTGCTCAGGGTGCTCGGTGCTCGGGGCACTGGGTGCTCAGTGCTCAGGGTGCTCAGAGCTCAGTACTCAGGGTGCTGGGTGCTCAGTGCTCGGGGTGCTCGGTGCTCAGTACTTAGGGTGCTGGGTGCTCAGTGCACGGGGTGCTCGGTGCTCAGTACGTTGGGTGCTCACTACTCAGGGTGCTGGGTGCTCAGTGCTCAGGGTGCTGGGTGCTCGGTGCTCAGGGTGCTGGGTGCTCAGAACTCAGGGTGCTGGGTGCTCAGTGCTCAGGGTGCTGGGTACTCAGTGCTCAGGGTGCTGGGTGCTCAGTACTCAGGGTGCTCAGTGCTCAGTACTCGGGGTGCTGGGTGTTCAGTGCTCGGGGTGCTGGGTGCTCAGTGCTCAGTACTCAGGGTGCTGGGTGCTCAGTGCTCAGGGTGCTGGGTGCTCAGTGCTCAGGGTGCTGGGTGCTCAGTGCTCAGGGTGCTGGGTACTCAGTGCTCAGGGTGCTGGGTGCTCAGTACTCAGGGTGCTCAGTGCTCAGTACTCGGGGTGCTGGGTGCTCAGTGCTCAGGGTGCTCAGTGCTCAGTACTCGGGGTGCTGTGTGCTCAGTGCTCAGGGTGCTCAGTGCTCAGTGCTCGGGGTGCTGGGTGCTCAGTGCTCGGGGCGCTGGGTGCTCAGTTCTCGGGGTGCTGGGTGCTCAGTACTCGGGGTGCGGGGTGCTCAGTGCTCAGGGTGCTCAGTGCTCAGTACTCAGTGCTCAGGGTGCTCAGTGCTCAGTGCTCAGGGTGCTGGTTGTTCAGTACTCAGGGTGCTGGGTGCTCAGTGCTCAGGGTGCTGGGTACTCAGTGCTCAGGGTGCTGGGTGCTCAGTACTCAGGGTGCTCAGTGCTCAGTACTCGGGGTGCTGGGTGTTCAGTGCTCGGGGTGCTGGGTGCTCAGTGCTCAGTACTCAGGGTGCTGGGTGCTCAGTGCTCAGGGTGCTGGGTGCTCAGTGCTCAGGGTGCTGGGTGCTCAGTGCTCAGGGTGCTGGGTACTCAGTGCTCAGGGTGCTGGGTGCTCAGTACTCAGGGTGCTCAGTGCTCAGTACTCGGGGTGCTGGGTGCTCAGTGCTCAGGGTGCTCAGTGCTCAGTACTCGGGGTGCTGTGTGCTCAGTGCTCAGGGTGCTCAGTGCTCAGTGCTCGGGTTGCTGGGTGCTCAGTGCTCGGGGCGCTGGGTGCTCAGTTCTCGGGGTGCTGGGTGCTCAGTACTCGGGGTGCGGGGTGCTCAGTGCTCAGGGTGCTCAGTGCTCAGTACTCAGTGCTCAGGGTGCTCAGTGCTCAGTGCTCAGGGTGCTGGTTGTTCAGTACTCAGGGTGCTGGGTGCTCAGTACTCAGGGTGCTGGGTGCTCAGTGCTCAGGGTGCTGGGTGATCAGTGCTCGGGGTGCTCAGTACTCAGGGTGCTGTGTGTTCAGTGCTCAGGGTACTGGGTGCTCAGTACTCAGGGTGCTCGGTGCTTAGTACTCAGGGTGCTGGGTGCTCAGTACTCCGGGTGCTGGGTGCTCAGTGCTCGGGGTGCTCGTAGATCAGTACTCAGGGTGCTGCGTGCTCAGTTCTCGGGGTGATCGGTGCTCAGTACTCAGGGTGCTGGGTGCTCAGTGCTCGGGGTGCTCGGTGCTCAGTACGTTGGGTGCTCACTACTCAGGTTGCTGGGTGCTCAGTGCTCAGTGTGCTGGGTGCTCCGTGCTCAGGGTGCTGGGTGCTCAGTGCTCAGGGTGCTGGGTGCTCAGTACTCAGGGTGCTGGGTGCTCAGTGCTCGGGGTGCTGGGTGCTCAGTGCTCAGGGTGCTGGGTGCTCAGTACTCAGGGTTCTGGGTGCTCAGTACTCAGGGTGCTGGGTGCTCAGTGCTCGGGGTGCTGGGTGCTCAGTGATCGGGGTGCTGGGTGCTCACTGCTCGGGGTGCTCGGTGCTCAGTGCTCAAGGTGCTGGGTGCTCAGTACTCAGGGTGCTCATTGCTCAGGGTCCTGGGTGCTCAGTACTCAGGGTGCTGGGTGCTCAGTGCTCAGGGTGCTCGGTGCTCGGGGTGCTGGGTGCTCAGTGCTCGGGGTGCTCGGAGCTCAGTACTCAGGGTGCTGGGTGCTCAGTGCTCAGGGTGCTGGGTGCTCAGTGCTCAGGGTGCTGGGTGCTCAGTGCTCAGGGTGCTGGGTACTCAATGCTCAAGGTGCTGGGTGCTCAGTATTCAGGGTGCTCATTGCTCAGGGTGCTGGGTGCTCAGTGCTCAGGGTGCTCGGTGCTCGGGGCACTGGGTGCTCAGTGCTCAGGGTGCTCAGAGCTCAGTACTCAGGGTGCTGGGTGCTCAGTGCTCGGGGTGCTCGGTGCTCAGTACTTAGGGTGCTGGGTGCTCAGTGCACGGGGTGCTCGGTGCTCAGTACGTTGGGTGCTCACTACTCAGGGTGCTGGGTGCTCAGTGCTCAGGGTGCTGGGTGCTCGGTGCTCAGGGTGCTGGGTGCTCAGAACTCAGGGTGCTGGGTGCTCAGTGCTCAGGGTGCTGGGTACTCAGTGCTCAGGGTGCTGGGTGCTCAGTACTCAGGGTGCTCAGTGCTCAGTACTCGGGGTGCTGGGTGTTCAGTGCTCGGGGTGCTGGGTGCTCAGTGCTCAGTACTCAGGGTGCTGGGTGCTCAGTGCTCAGGGTGCTGGGTGCTCAGTGCTCAGGGTGCTGGGTGCTCAGTGCTCAGGGTGCTGGGTACTCAGTGCTCAGGGTGCTGGGTGCTCAGTACTCAGGGTGCTCAGTGCTCAGTACTCGGGGTGCTGGGTGCTCAGTGCTCAGGGTGCTCAGTGCTCAGTACTCGGGGTGCTGTGTGCTCAGTGCTCAGGGTGCTCAGTGCTCAGTGCTCGGGGTGCTGGGTGCTCAGTGTTCGGGGCGCTGGGTGCTCAGTTCTCGGGGTGCTGGGTGCTCAGTACTCGGGGTGCGGGGTGCTCAGTGCTCAGGGTGCTCAGTGCTCAGTACTCAGTGCTCAGGGTGCTCAGTGCTCAGTGCTCAGGGTGCTGGTTGTTCAGTACTCAGGGTGCTGGGTGCTCAGTACTCAGGGTGCTGGGTGCTCAGTGCTCAGGGTGCTGGGTGATCAGTGCTCAGGGTGCTCAGTACTCAGGGTGCTGTGAGTTCAGTGCTCAGGGTACTGGCTGCTCAGTACTCAGGGTGCTCGGTGCTTAGTACTCAGGGTGCTGGGTGCTCAGTACTCCGGGTGCTGGGTGCTCAGTGCTCGGGGTGCTCGGAGATCAGTACTCAGGGTGCTGGGTGCTCAGTTCTCGGGGTGATCGGTGCTCAGTACTCAGGGTGCTGGGTGCTCAGTGCTCGGGGTGCTCGGTGCTCAGTACGTTGGGTGCTCACTACTCAGGTTGCTGGGTGCTCAGTGCTCAGTGTGCTGGGTGCTCAGTGCTCAGGGTGCTGGGTGCTCAGTGCTCAGTACTCAGGGTGCTGGGTGCTCAGTGCTCAGGGTGCTGGGTGCTCAGTGCTCAGGGTGCTAGGTGCTCAGTGCTCAGGGTGCTGGGTACTCAGTGCTCAGGGTGCTGGGTGCTCAGAACTCAGGGTGCTCAGTGCTCAGTACTCGGTGTGCTGGGTGCTCAGTGCTCAGGGTGCTCAGTGCTCAGTACTCGGGGTGCTGTGTGCTCAGTGCTCAGGGTGCTCAGTGCTCAGTGCTCAGGGTGCTGGGTGCTCAGTGCTCGGGGCGCTGGGTGCTCAGTGCTCAGGGTGCTGGGTGCTCAGTACTCATGGTGCTGGGTGCTCAGTACTCGGGGTGCTGGGCGCTCAGTACTCAGGGTGCTGGGTGCTCAGTACTCAGGGTGCTGGGTGCTCAGTACTCGGGTGCTGGGTGCTCAGTGCTCAGGGTGCTGGGTGCTCAGTGCTCGGGGTGCTGGGTGCTCAGTGCTCAGTACTCAGGGTGCTGGGTGCTCATTGCTCGTTGTGCTCGGTGCTCAGTGCTCAGTACTCAGGGTGCTGGGTGTTCAGTGCTCAGGGTGCTGTGTGCTCAGTGCTCAGGGTGCTGGGTGCTCAGTGCTCAGGGTGCTGGGTACTCAGTGCTCAGGATGCTGGGTGCTCAGTACTCAGGGTGCTGGGTGCTCATTACTCAGGGTGCTGGGTGCTCAGTGCTCGGGTGCTGGGTGCTCAGTGCTCGCGGTGCTGGGTGCTCAGTGCTCGGGGAGCTCGGTGCTCAGTACTCAGGGTGCTGGGTGCTCAGTGCTCGAGGTGCTCAATACTCAGGGTGCTGTGTGTTCAGTGCTCAGGGTGCTGGGTGCTCAGTACTCAGGGTGCTCGGTGCTTAGTACTCAGGGTGCTGGGTGCTCAGTACTCAGGGTGCTCGGTGCTTAGTACTCAGGGTGCTGGGTGCTCAGTACTCCGGGTGCTGGGTGCTCAGTGCTCGGGGTGCTCAATACTCAGGGTGCTGTGTGTTCAGTGCTCAGGGTGCTGGGTGCTCAGTACTCAGGGTGCTCGGTGCTTAGTACTCAGGGTGCTGGGTGCTCAGTACTCCGGGTGCTGGGTGCTCAGTGCTCGGGGTTCTCGGTGCTCAGTGCTCAAGGTGCTGGGTCCTCAGTACTCAGGGTGCTCATTGCTCAGGGTGCTGGGTGCTCAGTGCTCAGCGTGCTCGGTGCTCGGGGCACTGGGTGCTCAGTGCTCAGGGTGCTCAGAGCTCAGTACTCAGGGTGCTGGGTGCTCAGTGCTCGGGTTGCTCGGTGCTCAGTACTCAGGGTGCTGGGTGCTCAGTGCTCGGGGTGCTCGGTGCTCAGTACGTTGGGTGCTCACTACTCAGGGTGCTGGGTGCTCAGTGCTCAGGGTGCTGGGTGCTCGGTGCTCAGGGTGCTGGGTGCTCAGTACTCAGGGTGCTGGGTGCTCAGTGCTCAGGGTGCTGGGTACTCAGTGCTCAGGGTGCTGGGTGCTCAGTACTCAGGGTGCTTAGTGCTCAGTACTCGGGGTGCTGTGTGTTCAGTGCTCGGGGTGCTGGGTGCTCAGTGCTCAGTACTCAGGGTGCTGGGTGCTCAGTGCTCAGGGTGCTGGGTGCTCAGTGCTCAGGGTGCTGGGTGCTCAGTGCTCAGGGTGCTGGGTACTCAATGCTCAAGGTGCTGGGTGCTCAGTATTCAGGGTGCTCATTGCTCAGGGTGCTGGGTGCTCAGTGCTCAGGGTGCTCGGTGCTCGGGGCACTGGGTGCTCAGTGCTCAGGGTGCTCAGAGCTCAGTACTCAGGGTGCTGGGTGCTCAGTGCGCGGGGTGCTCGGTGCTCAGTACTTAGGGTGCTGGGTGCTCAGTGCACGGGGTGCTCGGTGCTCAGTACGTTGGGTGCTCACTACTCAGGGTGCTGGGTGCTCAGTGCTCAGGGTGCTGGGTGCTCGGTGCTCAGGGTGCTGGGTGCTCAGAACTCAGGGTGCTGGGTGCTCAGTGCTCAGGGTGCTGGGTACTCAGTGCTCAGGGTGCTGGGTGCTCAGTACTCAGGGTGCTCAGTGCTCAGTACTCGGGGTGCTGGGTGTTCAGTGCTCGGGGTGCTGGGTGCTCAGTGCTCAGTACTCAGGGTGCTGGGTGCTCAGTGCTCAGGGTGCTGGGTGCTCAGTGCTCAGGGTGCTGGGTGCTCAGTGCTCAGGGTGCTGGGTACTCAGTGCTCAGGGTGCTGGGTGCTCAGTACTCAGGGTGCTCAGTGCTCAGTACTCGGGGTGCTGGGTGCTCAGTGCTCAGGGTGCTCAGTGCTCAGTACTCGGGGTGCTGTGTGCTCAGTGCTCAGGGTGCTCAGTGCTCAGTGCTCGGGGTGCTGGGTGCTCAGTGCTCGGGGCGCTGGGTGCTCAGTTCTCGGGGTGCTGGGTGCTCAGTACTCGGGGTGCGGGGTGCTCAGTGCTCAGGGTGCTCAGTGCTCAGTACTCAGTGCTCAGGGTGCTCAGTGCTCAGTGCTCAGGGTGCTGGTTGTTCAGTACTCAGGGTGCTGGGTGCTCAGTGCTCAGGGTGCTGGGTACTCAGTGCTCAGGGTGCTGGGTGCTCAGTACTCAGGGTGCTCAGTGCTCAGTACTCGGGGTGCTGGGTGTTCAGTGCTCGGGGTGCTGGGTGCTCAGTGCTCAGTACTCAGGGTGCTGGGTGTTCAGTGCTCAGGGTGCTGGGTGCTCAGTGCTCAGGGTGCTGGGTGCTCAGTGCTCAGGGTGCTGGGTACTCAGTGCTCAGGGTGCTGGGTGCTCAGTACTCAGGGTGCTCAGTGCTCAGTACTCGGGGTGCTGGGTGCTCAGTGCTCAGGGTGCTCAGTGCTCAGTACTCGGGGTGCTGTGTGCTCAGTGCTCAGGGTGCTCAGTGCTCAGTGCTCGGGGTGCTGGGTGCTCAGTGCTCGGGGCGCTGGGTGCTCAGTTCTCGGGGTGCTGGGTGCTCAGTACTCGGGGTGCGGGGTGCTCAGTGCTCAGGGTGCTCAGTGCTCAGTACTCAGTGCTCAGGGTGCTCAGTGCTCAGTGCTCAGGGTGCTGGTTGTTCAGTACTCAGGGTGCTGGGTGCTCAGTACTCAGGGTGCTGGGTGCTCAGTGCTCAGGGTGCTGGGTGATCAGTGCTCGGGGTGCTCAGTACTCAGGGTGCTGTGTGTTCAGTGCTCAGGGTACTGGGTGCTCAGTACTCAGGGTGCTCGGTGCTTAGTACTCAGGGTGCTGGGTGCTCAGTACTCCGGGTGCTGGGTGCTCAGTGCTCGGGGTGCTCGTAGATCAGTACTCAGGGTGCTGCGTGCTCAGTTCTCGGGGTGATCGGTGCTCAGTACTCAGGGTGCTGGGTGCTCAGTGCTCGGGGTGCTCGGTGCTCAGTACGTTGGGTGCTCACTACTCAGGTTGCTGGGTGCTCAGTGCTCAGTGTGCTGGGTGCTCAGTGCTCAGGGTGCTGGGTGCTCAGTGCTCAGGGTGCTGGGTGCTCAGTACTCAGGGTGCTGGGTGCTCAGTGCTCGGGGTGCTGGGTGCTCAGTGCTCAGGGTGCTGGGTGCTCAGTACTCAGGGTTCTGGGTGCTCAGTACTCAGGGTGCTGGGTGCTCAGTGCTCGGGGTGCTGGGTGCTCAGTGATCGGGGTGCTGGGTGCGCAGTGCTCGGGGTGCTCGGTGCTTAGTGCTCAAGGTGCTGGGTGCTCAGTACTCAGGGTGCTCATTGCTCAGGGTCCTGGGTGCTCAGTACTCAGGGTGCTGGGTGCTCAGTGCTCAGGGTGCTCGGTGCTCGGGGTGCTGGGTGCTCAGTGCTCGGGGTGCTCGGAGCTCAGTACTCAGGGTGCTGGGTGCTCAGTGCTCAGGGTGCTGGGTGCTCAGTGCTCAGGGTGCTGGGTGCTCAGTGCTCAGGGTGCTGGGTACTCAATGCTCAAGGTGCTGGGTGCTCAGTATTCAGGGTGCTCATTGCTCAGGGTGCTGGGTGCTCAGTGCTCAGGGTGCTCGGTGCTCGGGGCACTGGGTGCTCAGTGCTCAGGGTGCTCAGAGCTCAGTACTCAGGGTGCTGGGTGCTCAGTGCTCGGGGTGCTCGGTGCTCAGTACTTAGGGTGCTGGGTGCTCAGTGCACGGGGTGCTCGGTGCTCAGTACGTTGGGTGCTCACTACTCAGGGTGCTGGGTGCTCAGTGCTCAGGGTGCTGGGTGCTCGGTGCTCAGGGTGCTGGGTGCTCAGAACTCAGGGTGCTGGGTGCTCAGTGCTCAGGGTGCTGGGTACTCAGTGCTCAGGGTGCTGGGTGCTCAGTACTCAGGGTGCTCAGTGCTCAGTACTCGGGGTGCTGGGTGTTCAGTGCTCGGGGTGCTGGGTGCTCAGTGCTCAGTACTCAGGGTGCTGGGTGCTCAGTGCTCAGGGTGCTGGGTGCTCAGTGCTCAGGGTGCTGGGTGCTCAGTGCTCAGGGTGCTGGGTACTCAGTGCTCAGGGTGCTGGGTGCTCAGTACTCAGGGTGCTCAGTGCTCAGTACTCGGGGTGCTGGGTGCTCAGTGCTCAGGGTGCTCAGTGCTCAGTACTCGGGGTGCTGTGTGCTCAGTGCTCAGGGTGCTCAGTGCTCAGTGCTCGGGGTGCTGGGTGCTCAGTGTTCGGGGCGCTGGGTGCTCAGTTCTCGGGGTGCTGGGTGCTCAGTACTCGGGGTGCGGGGTGCTCAGTGCTCAGGGTGCTCAGTGCTCAGTACTCAGTGCTCAGGGTGCTCAGTGCTCAGTGCTCAGGGTGCTGGTTGTTCAGTACTCAGGGTGCTGGGTGCTCAGTACTCAGGGTGCTGGGTGCTCAGTGCTCAGGGTGCTGGGTGATCAGTGCTCGGGGTGCTCAGTACTCAGGGTGCTGTGAGTTCAGTGCTCAGGGTACTGGCTGCTCAGTACTCAGGGTGCTCGGTGCTTAGTACTCAGGGTGCTGGGTGCTCAGTACTCCGGGTGCTGGGTGCTCAGTGCTCGGGGTGCTCGGAGATCAGTACTCAGGGTGCTGGGTGCTCAGTTCTCGGGGTGATCGGTGCTCAGTACTCAGGGTGCTGGGTGCTCAGTGCTCGGGGTGCTCGGTGCTCAGTACGTTGGGTGCTCACTACTCAGGTTGCTGGGTGCTCAGTGCTCAGTGTGCTGGGTGCTCAGTGCTCAGGGTGCTGGGTGCTCAGTGCTCAGTACTCAGGGTGCTGGGTGCTCAGTGCTCAGGGTGCTGGGTGCTCAGTGCTCAGGGTGCTAGGTGCTCAGTGCTCAGGGTGCTGGGTACTCAGTGCTCAGGGTGCTGGGTGCTCAGAACTCAGGGTGCTCAGTGCTCAGTACTCGGTGTGCTGGGTGCTCAGTGCTCAGGGTGCTCAGTGCTCAGTACTCGGGGTGCTGTGTGCTCAGTGCTCAGGGTGCTCAGTGCTCAGTGCTCAGGGTGCTGGGTGCTCAGTGCTCGGGGCGCTGGGTGCTCAGTGCTCAGGGTGCTGGGTGCTCAGTACTCAGGGTGCTGGGTGCTCAGTACTCGGGGTGCTGGGCGCTCAGTACTCAGGGTGCTGGGTGCTCAGTACTCAGGGTGCTGGGTGCTCAGTACTCGGGTGCTGGGTGCTCAGTGCTCAGGGTGCTGGGTGCTCAGTGCTCGGGGTGCTGGGTGCTCAGTGCTCAGTACTCAGGGTGCTGGGTGCTCATTGCTCGTTGTGCTCGGTGCTCAGTGCTCAGTACTCAGGGTGCTGGGTGTTCAGTGCTCAGGGTGCTGTGTGCTCAGTGCTCAGGGTGCTGGGTGCTCAGTGCTCAGGGTGCTGGGTACTCAGTGCTCAGGATGCTGGGTGCTCAGTACTCAGGGTGCTGGGTGCTCATTACTCAGGGTGCTGGGTGCTCAGTGCTCGGGTGCTGGGTGCTCAGTGCTCGCGGTGCTGGGTGCTCAGTGCTCGGGGAGCTCGGTGCTCAGTACTCAGGGTGCTGGGTGCTCAGTGCTCGAGGTGCTCAATACTCAGGGTGCTGTGTGTTCAGTGCTCAGGGTGCTGGGTGCTCAGTACTCAGGGTGCTCGGTGCTTAGTACTCAGGGTGCTGGGTGCTCAGTACTCCGGGTGCTGGGTGCTCAGTGCTCGGGGTTCTCGGTGCTCAGTGCTCAAGGTGCTGGGTGCTCAGTACTCAGGGTGCTCATTGCTCAGGGTGCTGGGTGCTCAGTGCTCAGCGTGCTCGGTGCTCGGGGCACTGGGTGCTCAGTGCTCAGGGTGCTCAGAGCTCAGTACTCAGGGTGCTGGGTGCTCAGTGCTCGGGGTGCTCGGTGCTCAGTGCTCAGGGTGCTGGGTGCTCGGTGCTCAGGGTGCTGGGTGCTCAGTACTCAGGGTGCTGGGTGCTCAGTGCTCAGGGTGCTGGGTGCTCGGTGCTCAGGGTGCTGGGTGCTCAGTACTCAGGGTGCTGGGTGCTCAGTGCTCAGGGTGCTGGGTACTCAGTGCTCAGGGTGCTGGGTGCTCAGTACTCAGGGTGCTCAGTGCTCAGTACTCGGGGTGCTGGGTGTTCAGTGCTCGGGGTGCTGGGTGCTCAGTGCTCAGTACTCAGGGTGCTGGGTGCTCAGTGCTCAGGGTGCTGGGTGCTCAGTGCTCAGGGTGCTGGGTGCTCAGTGCTCAGGGTGCTGGGTACTCAATGCTCAAGGTGCTGGGTGCTCAGTATTCAGGGTGCTCATTGCTCAGGGTGCTGGGTGCTCAGTGCTCAGGGTGCTCGGTGCTCGGGGCACTGGGTGCTCAGTGCTCAGGGTGCTCAGAGCTCAGTACTCAGTACTCAGGGTGCTGGGTGCTCAGTGCTCGGGGTGCTCGGTGCTCAGTACTTAGGGTGCTGGGTGCTCAGTGCACGGGGTGCTCGGTGCTCAGTACGTTGGGTGCTCACTACTCAGGGTGCTGGGTGCTCAGTGCTCAGGGTGCTGGGTGCTCGGTGCTCAGGGTGCTGGGTGCTCAGAACTCAGGGTGCTGGGTGCTCAGTGCTCAGGGTGCTGGGTACTCAGTGCTCAGGGTGCTGGGTGCTCAGTACTCAGGGTGCTCAGTGCTCAGTACTCGGGGTGCTGGGTGTTCAGTGCTCGGGGTGCTGGGTGCTCAGTGCTCAGTACTCAGGGTGCTGGGTGCTCAGTGCTCAGGGTGCTGGGTGCTCAGTGCTCAGGGTGCTGGGTGCTCAGTGCTCAGGGTGCTGGGTACTCAGTGCTCAGGGTGCTGGGTGCTCAGTACTCAGGGTGCTCAGTGCTCAGTACTCGGGGTGCTGGGTGCTCAGTGCTCAGGGTGCTCAGTGCTCAGTACTCGGGGTGCTGTGTGCTCAGTGCTCAGGGTGCTCAGTGCTCAGTGCTCGGGGTGCTGGGTGCTCAGTGCTCGGGGCGCTGGGTGCTCAGTTCTCGGGGTGCTGGGTGCTCAGTACTCGGGGTGCGGGGTGCTCAGTGCTCAGGGTGCTCAGTGCTCAGTACTCAGTGCTCAGGGTGCTCAGTGCTCAGTGCTCAGGGTGCTGGTTGTTCAGTACTCAGGGTGCTGGGTGCTCAGTACTCAGGGTGCTGGGTGCTCAGTACTCAGGGTGCTGGGTGCTCAGTGCTCAGGGTGCTGGGTGATCAGTGCTCGGGGTGCTCAGTACTCAGGGTGCTGTGTGTTCAGTGCTCAGGGTACTGGGTGCTCAGTACTCAGGGTGCTCGGTGCTTAGTACTCAGGGTGCTGGGTGCTCAGTACTCCGGGTGCTGGGTGCTCAGTGCTTGGGGTGCTCGTAGATCAGTACTCAGGGTGCTGGGTGCTCAGTTCTCGGGGTGATCGGTGCTCAGTACTCAGGGTGCTGGGTGCTCAGTGCTCGGGGTGCTCGGTGCTCAGTACGTTGGGTGCTCACTACTCAGGTTGCTGGGTGCTCAGTGCTCAGTGTGCTGGGTGCTCAGTGCTCAGGATGCTGGGTGCTCAGTGCTCAGGGTGCTGGGTGCTCAGTACTCAGGGTGCTGGGTGCTCAGTGCTCGGGGTGCTGGGTGCTCAGTGCTCAGGGTGCTGGGTGCTCAGTACTCAGGGTTCTGGGTGCTCAGTACTCAGGGTGCTGGGTGCTCAGTGCTCGGGGTGCTGGGTGCTCAGTGATCGGGGTGCTGGGTGCTCAGTGCTCGGGGTGCTCGGTGCTCAGTGCTCAAGGTGCTGGGTGCTCAGTACTCAGGGTGCTCATTGCTCAGGGTCCTGGGTGCTCAGTACTCAGGGTGCTGGGTGCTCAGTGCTCAGGGTGCTCGGTGCTCGGGGTGCTGGGTGCTCAGTGCTCGGGGTGCTCGGAGCTCAGTACTCAGGGTGCTGGGTGCTCAGTGCTCAGGGTGCTGGGTGCTCAGTGCTCAGGGTGCTGGGTGCTCAGTGCTCAGGGTGCTGGGTACTCAATGCTCAATGTGCTGGGTGCTCAGTATTCAGGGTGCTCAGTGCTCAGGGTGCTCGGTGCTCGGGGCACTGGGTGCTCAGTGCTCAGGGTGCTCAGAGCTCAGTACTCAGGGTGCTGGGTGCTCAGTGCTCGGGGTGCTCGGTGCTCAGTACTTAGGGTGCTGGGTGCTCAGTGCACGGGGTGCTCGGTGCTCAGTACGTTGGGTGCTCACTACTCAGGGTGCTGGGTGCTCAGTGCTCAGGGTGCTGGGTGCTCGGTGCTCAGGGTGCTGGGTGCTCAGAACTCAGGGTGCTGGGTGCTCAGTGCTCAGGGTGCTGGGTACTCCGTGCTCAGGGTGCTGGGTGCTCAGTACTCAGGGTGCTCAGTGCTCAGTACTCGGGGTGCTGGGTGTTCAGTGCTCGGGGTGCTGGGTGCTCAGTGCTCAGTACTCAGGGTGCTGGGTGCTCAGTGCTCAGGGTGCTGGGTGCTCAGTGCTCAGGGTGCTGGGTGCTCAGTGCTCAGGGTGCTGGGTACTCAGTGCTCAGGGTGCTGGGTGCTCAGTACTCAGGGTGCTCAGTGCTCAGTACTCGGGGTGCTGGGTGCTCAGTGCTCAGGGTGCTCAGTGCTCAGTACTCTGGGTGCTGTGTGCTCAGTGCTCAGGGTGCTCAGTGCTCAGTGCTCGGGGTGCTGGGTGCTCAGTGCTCGGGGCGCTGGGTGCTCAGTTCTCGATGTGCTGGGTGCTCAGTACTCGGGGTGCGGGGTGCTCAGTGCTCAGGGTGCTCAGTGCTCAGTACTCAGTGCTCAGGGTGCTCAGTGCTCAGTGCTCAGGGTGCTGGTTGTTCAGTACTCAGGGTGCTGGGTGCTCAGTACTCAGGGTGCTGGGTGCTCAGTGCTCAGGGTGCTGGGTGATCAGTGCTCGGGGTGCTCAGTACTCAGGGTGCTGTGTGTTCAGTGCTCAGGGTACAGGGTGCTCAGTACTCAGGGTGCTCGGTGCTTAGTACTCAGGGTGCTGGGTGCTCAGTACTCCGGGTGCTGGGTGCTCAGTGCTCGGTGTGCTCGGAGATCAGTACTCAGGGTGCTGGGTGCTCAGTTCGCGGGGTGATCGGTGCTCAGTACTCAGGGTGCTGGGTGCTCAGTGCTCGGGGTGCTCGGTGCTCAGTACGTTGGGTGCTCACTACTCAGGTTGCTGGGTGCTCAGTGCTCAGTGTGCTGGGTGCTCAGTGCTCAGGGTGCTGGGTGCTCAGTGCTCAGGGTGCTGGGTGCTCAGTACTCAGGGTGCTGGGTGCTCAGTGCTCGGGGTGCTGGGTGCTCAGTGCTCAGGGTGCTGGGTGCTCAGTACTCAGGGTGCTGGGTGCTCAGTACTCAGGGTGCTGGGTGCTCAGTGCTCGGGGTGCTGGGTGCTCAGTGATCGGGGTGCTGGGTGCTCAGTGCTCGGGGTGCTCGGTGCTCAGTGCTCAAGGTGCTGGGTGCTGAGTACTCAGGGTGCTCATTGCTCAGGGTCCTGGGTGCTCAGTACTCAGGGTTCTGGGTGCTCAGTGCTCAGGGTGCTCGGTGCTCGGGGTGCTGGGTGCTCAGTGCTCGGGGTGCTCGGAGCTCAGTACTCAGGGTGCTGGGTGCTCAGTGCTCGGGGTGCTCGGTGCTCAGTACTCATAGTGCTGGGTGCTCAGTGCTCGGGGTGCTGGGTGCTCACTGCTCAGTACTCAGGGTGCTGGGTGCTCAGTGCTCAGGGTGCTGTGTGCTCAGTGCTCAGGGTACTGGGTGCTCAGTGCTGAGGCTGCTGGGTACTCAGTACTCAGGTTGCTGGGTGCTCAGTGCTCGGGGTGCTATGTGCTCAGTGCTCGCGGTGCTGGGTGCTCAGTGCTCGGGGTGCTGGGTGCTCAGTGCTCGGGGTGCTATGTGCTCAGTGCTCACGGTGCTGGGTGCTCAGTGCTCGGGGTGCTCGGTGCTCAGTCCTCAGGGTGCTGGGTGCTCAGTGCTCGAGGTGCTCAGTACTCAGGGTGCTGTGTATTCAGTGCTCGGGTCGCTGGGTGCTCAGTACTCCGGGTGCTGGGTGCTCAGTGCTCGTGGTTCTCGGTGCTCAGTGCTCAAGGTGCTGGGTGCTCAGTACTCAGGGTGCTCATTGCTCAGGGTGCTGGGTGCTCAGTGCTCAGGGTGCTCGGTGCTCGGGGCACTGGTTGCTCAGTGCTCAGGGTGCTCGGAGCTCAGTAATCAGGGTGCTGGGTGCACAGTGCTCGCGGTGCTCGGTGCTCATTACTCAGGGTGCTGGGTGCTCAGTGCTCGGGGTGCTCGGTGCTCAGTACGTTGGGTGCTCACTACTCAGGGTGCTGGGTGCTCAGTGCTCAGGGTGCTGGGTGCTCGGTGCTCAGGGTGCTGGGTGCTCAGTACTCAGGGTGCTGGGTGCTCAGTGCTCGGGGTGCTGGGTGCTCAGTACTCAGGGTGCTGGGTGCTCAGTACTCAGGGTCCTGGGTGCTCAGTACTCGGGTGCTGGGTGCTCAGTGCTCAGGTTGCTGGGTGCTCAGTGCTCGGGGTGCTGGGTGCTCAGTGCTCAGTACTCAGGGTGCTGGGTGTTCAGTGCTCGGGGTGCTGGGTGCTCAGTGCTCAGTACTCAGGGTGCTGGGTGCTCAGTGCTCAGGGTGCTGGGTGCTCAGTGCTCAGGGTGCTGGGTGCTCAGTTCTCAGGGTGCTCAGTGCTCAGTACTCGGGGTGCTGGGTGCTCAGTGCTCAGGGTGCTCAGTGCTCAGTACCCGGGGTGCTGTGTGCTCAGTGCTCAGGGTGCTCAGTGCTCAGTGCTCGGGGTGCCGGGTGCTCAGTGCTCGGGACGCTGGGTGCTCAGTGCTCGGGGTGCTGGGTGCTCAGTACTCGGGGTGCTGGGTGCTCAGTGCTCAGGGTGCTCAGTGCTCAGTACTCAGTGCTCAGGGTGCTCAGTGCTCAGTGCTCAGGGTGCTGGGTGTTCAGTACTCAGTGTGCTGGGTGCTCAGTACTCAGGGTGCTGGGTGCTCAGTGCTCAGGGTGCTGGGTGCTCAGTGCTCGGGGTGCTCAGTACTCAGGGTGCTGAGTGTTCAGTGCTCGGGGTACTGGGTGCTCAGTACTCAGGGTGATCGGTGCTTTGTACTCAGGGTGCTGGGTCCTCAGTACTCCGGGTGCTGGGTGCTCAGTGCTCGGGGTGCTCGGAGCTCAGTACTCAGGGTGATGGGTGCTCAGTTCTCGGGGTGATCGGTGCTCAGTACTCAGAGTGCTGGTTGCTCAGTGCTCGGGGTGCTCGGTGCTCAGGACGTTGGGTGCTCACTACTCTGTGTGCTGGGTGCTCAGTGCTCAGTGTGCTGGGTGCTCAGTGCTCAGGGTGCTTGGTGCTCAGTATTCAGGGTGCTGGGTGCTCAGTGCTCGGGGTGCTGGGTGCTCAGTGCGCAGGGTGCTGGGTGCTCAGTACTCAGGGTGCTGGGTGCTCAGTACTCGGGGTGCTGGGCGCTCAGTACTCAGGGTGCTGGGTGCTCAGTACTCAGGGTGCTGGGTGCTCAGTACTCGGGTGCTGGGTGCTCAGTGCTCAGGGTGCTGGGTGCTCAGTGATCGGGGTGCTGGGTGCTCAGTGCTCACTACTCAGGGTGCTGGGTGCTCAGTGCTCCTTGTGCTGGGTGCTCAGTGCTCAGTACTCAGGGTGCTGGGTGCTCAGTGCTCAGGGCGCAGTGTGCTCAGTGCTCAGGGTGCTGGGTGCTCAGTGCTCAGGGTGCAGGGTACTCAGTGCTCAGGGTGCTTGGTGCTCAGTACTCAGGGTGCTCTGTGCTCATTACTCAGGGTGCTGGGTGCTCACTGCTCGGGTGCTGGGTGCTCAGTGCTCGCGGTGCTGGGTGCTCAGTGCTCGGGGTGCTCGGTGCTCAGTACTCAGGGTGCTGGGTGCTCAGTGCTCGAGGTGCTCAGTACTCAGGGTGCTGTATGTTCAGTGCTCAGGGTGCTGGGTGCTCAGTACTCAGGGTGCTCGGTGCTTAGTACTCAGGGTGCTGAGTGCTCAGTACTCTGGGTGCTGGGTGCTCAGTGCTCGGGGTGCTGGGTGCTCAGTGCTCAGTACTCAGGGTGCTGGGTGCTCAGTGCTCAGGGTGCTCAATTCTCAGTACTCAGTGCTCAGGGTGCTCAGTGCTCAGTGCTCAGGGTGCTGGGTGTTCAGTACTCAGGGTGCTGGGTGCTCAGTACTCAGGGTGCTGGGTGCTCAGTGATCAGGGTGCTGGGTGCTCAGTGCTCGGGGTGCTCAGTACTCAGGGTGCTGAGTGTTCAGTGCTCAGGGTACTGGGTGCTCAGTACTCAGGGTGATCGGTGCTTAGTGCTCAGGGTGCTGGGTGCTGAGTGTTCAGTACTCAGGGTGCTGGGTGCTCAGTACTCAGGGTGCTGGGTGCTCAGTGCTCGGGGTGCTGGGTGCTCAGTGCGCAGGGTGCTGGGTGCTCAGTACTCAGGGTGCTGGGTGCTCAGTACTCGGGGTGCTGGGCGCTCAGTACTCAGGGTGATGGGTGCTCAGTACTCAGGGTGCTGGGTGCTCAGTACTCGGGTGCTGGGTGCTCAGTGCTCAGGGTGCTGGGTGCTCA
The DNA here is from genome assembly GCF_018167655.1 of Microtus oregoni. Taxonomy (NCBI): domain Eukaryota; kingdom Metazoa; phylum Chordata; class Mammalia; order Rodentia; family Cricetidae; genus Microtus; species Microtus oregoni. Next base: position 952,678 of record NW_024543260.1, on the reverse strand, counting down.
GTGATCGGGGTGCTGGGTGCTCAGTGCTCAGTACTCAGGGTGCTGGGTGCTCAGTGCTCCTTGTGCTGGGTGCTCAGTGCTCAGTACTCAGGGTGCTGGGTGCTCAGTGCTCAGGGTGCTGTGTGCTCAGTGCTCTGTGTGCTGGGTGCTCAGTACTCAGGGTGCTCAGTGCTCAGGGTGCTGTGTGCTCAGTGCTCAGTGTGCTGGGTGCTCAGTCCTCAGGGTGCAGGGTACTCAGTGCTCAGGGTGCTGGGTGCTCAGTACTCAGGGTGCTCTGTGCTCATTACTCAGGGTGCTGGGTGCTCAGTGCTCGGGTGCTGGGTGCTCAGTGCTCGCGGTGCTGGGTGCTCAGTGCTCGGGGTGCTCGGTGCTCAGTACTCAGGGTGCTGGGTGCTCAGTGCTCGAGGTGCTCAGTACTCAGGGTGCTGTGTGTTCAGTGCTCAGGGTGCTGGGTGCTCAGTACTCAGGGTGCTCGGTGCTTAGTACTCAGGGTGCTGGGTGCTCAGTACTCTGGGTGCTGGGTGCTCAGTGCTCGGGGTGCTCGTTGCTCAGTGCTCAAGGTGCTGGGTGCTCAGTACTCAGGGTGCTCATTGCTCAGGGTGCTGGGTGCTCAGTGCTCAGGGTGCTCCGTGCTCGGGGCGCTGGGTGCTCAGTGCTCACGGTGCTCGGAGCTCAGTACTCAGGGTGCTGGGTGCTCAGGGCTCAGGGTGCTCGGTGCTCAGTACTCAGGGTGCTGGGTGCTCAGTGCTCGGGGTGCTCGGTGCTCAGTACGTTGGGTGCTCACAACTCAGGGTGCTGGGTGCTCAGTGCTCAGGGGGCTGGGTGCTCAGTACTCCGGGTGCTGGGTGCTCAGTGCTCGGGGTGCTCAAAGCTCAGTACTCAGGGTGCTGGGTGCTCAGTTCTCGGGGTGATCGGTGCTCAGTACTCAGGGTGCTGGGTGCTCAGTGCTCGGGGTGCTCGGTGCTCAGTACGTTGGGTGCTCACTACTCAGGGTGCTGGGTGCTCAGTGCTCAGTGTGCTGGGTGCTCAGTGCTCAGGGTGCTGGGTGCTCAGTGCTCAGGGTGCTGGGTGCTCAGTACTCAGGGTGCTGGGTGCTCAGTGCTCGGGGTTCTGGGTGCTCAGTGCTCAGGCTGCTGGGTGCTCAGTACTCAGGGTGCTGGGTGCTCAGTACTCGGGGTGCTGGGCGCTCAGTACTCAGGGTGCTGGGTGCTCAGTACTCAGGGTGCTGGGTGCTCAGTACTCGGGTGCTGGGTGCTCAGTGCTCGGGGTGCTGGGTGCTCAGTGCTCAGTACTCAGGGTGCTGGGCGCTCAGTGCTCAGGGTGCTGGGTGCTAAGTGCTCAGTACTCAGGGTGCTGGGTGCTCAGTGCTCAGGGTCCTGTGTGCTCAGTGCTCAGGGTGCTGGGTGCTCAGTGCTCAGGGTGCTGGGTACTCAGTTCTCAGGGTGCTGGGTGCTCAGTACTCAGGGTGCTGGGTGCTCAGTACTCAGGTTGCTGGGTGCTCAGTGCTCGCGGTGCTGGGTGCTCAGTGCTCGGGGTGCTCGGTGCTCAGTACTCAGGGTGCTGGGTGCTCAGTGCTCGAGGTGCTCAGTACTCAGGGTGCTGTGTGTTCAGTGCTCAGGGTGCTGGGTGCTCAGTACTCAGGGTGCTCGGTGCTTAGTACTCAGGGTGCTTGGTGCTCAGTACTCCGGGTGCTGGGTGCTCAGTGCTCGGGGTGCTCGGTGCTCAGTGCTCAAGGTGCTGGGTGCTCAGTACTCAGGGTGCTCATTGCTCAGGGTGCTGGGTGCTCAGTACTCAGGGTGCTGGGTGCTCAGTGCTCAGGGTGCTCGGTGCTCGGTGCGCTGGGAGCTCCGTCCTCGGGGTGCTCGGAGCTCAGTACTCAGGGTGCTGGGTGCTAAGTGCTCGGGGTTCTCGGTGCTCAGTACTCAGGGTGCTGGGTGCTCAGTGCTCGTTGTGCTCGGTGCTCAGTACTTTGGGTGCTCACTACTCAGGGTGCTGGGTGCTCAGTGCTCAGGGTGCTGGGTGCTCGGTGCTCAGGGTGCTGGGTGCTCAGTACTCAGGGTGCTGGGTGCTCAGTTCTCGGGGTGCTGGGTGCTCAGTGCTCAGGGGGCTGGGTGCTCAGTACTCAGGATGCTGGGTGTTCAGTACTCGGGGTGCTGGGTTCTCAGTACTCAGGGTGCTGGGTGCTCAGTACTCGGGGTGCTGGGTTCTCAGTACACAGGTTGCTGGGTGCTCAGTACTCAGGGTGCTGGGTGCTCAGTACTCGGGTGCTGGGTGCTCAGTGCTCAGGGTGCTGGGTGCTCAGTGCTCGGGGTGCTGGGTGCTCAGGGCTCAGTACTCAGGGTGCTGGGTGCTCAGTGCTCGGGGTGCTGGGTGCTGAGTGCTCAGTACTCAGGGTGTTGGGTGCTCAGGGCTCAGGGTGCTGGGTCCTCAGTGCTCAGGGTGCTGGGTGCTCAGTGCTCGGGGTGCTGGGTGCTCAGTGCTCAGTACTCAGGGTGCTGTGTGCTCAGTGCTCAGGGTGCTGGGTGCTCAGTGCTCGGGGTGCTGGGTGCTCAGTGCTCAGGGTGCTGGGTGCTCAGTACTCGGGGTGCTCGGTGCTCAGTACTCAGGGTGCTGGGTGCTCAGTGCTCGGGGTGCTGGGTGCTGAGTGCTCAGTACTCAGGGTGCTGTGTTCTCAGGGCTCAGGGTGCTGGGTCCTCAGTGCTCAGGGTGCTGGGTGCTCAGTGCTCGGGGTGCTGGGTGCTCAGTGCTCGCTGTGCTGGGTGCTCAGTGCTCGGGGTGCTCGGTGCTCAGTACTCAGGGTGCTGGGTGCTCAGTGCTCGAGGTGCTCAGTACTCAGGGTGCTGTGTGTTCAGTGCTCAGGGTGCTGGATGCTCAGTACTCAGGGTGCTTGGTGCTTAGTACTCAGGGTGCTGGGTGCTCAGTGGTCGCGGTGCTCGGTGCTCAGTGCTCAAGGTGCTGGGTGCTCAGTACTCAGGGTGCTCATTGCTCAGGGTGCTGGGTGCTCTGTGCTCAGGGTGCTCCGTGCTCGGGGCGCTGGGTGATCAGTGCTCACGGTGCTCGGAGCTCAGTACTCAGGGTGCTGGGTGCTCAATGCTCGGGGTGCTCGGTGCTCAGTACTCAGGGTGCTGCCTGCTCAGTGCTCGGGGTGCTCGGTGCTCAGTACGTTGGGTGCGCACAACTCAGGGTGCTGGGTGCTCAGTGCTCAGGGTGCTGGGTGCTCAGTACTCCGGGTGCTGGGTGCTCAGTGCTCAGGGTGCTGGGTGCTCAGTACTCAGGGTGCTGGGTGCTCAGTGCTCAGGGTGCTGGGTGCTCAGTGCTCAGGGTGCTGGGTGCTCAGTACTGACGGTGCTGGGTGCTCAGTACTCGGGGTGCTGGGCGGGTGCTGGGTGCTCAGTACTCACGGTGCTGGGTGCTCAGTACTCGGGTGCTGGGTGCTCAGTGCTCAGGGTGCTGGGTGCTCAGTGCTCGGGGTGCTGGGTGCTCAGTGCTCAGTACTCAGGGTGCTGGATGCTCAGTGCTCAGGGCGCTGGGTGCTCAGTTCTCAGTACTCAGGGTGCTGGGTGCTCAGTGCTCAGGGTGCTGTGTGCTCAAGGCTCAGGGTGCTGGGTGCTCAGTGCTCAGGGTGCTGGGTACTCAGTGCTCAGGGTGCTGGGTGCTCAATACTCAGGGTGCTGGGTGCTCAGTACTCAGGTTGCTGGGTGCTCAGTGCTCGGGGTGCTGGGTGCTCAGTGCTCGGGGTGCTCGGTGCTCAGTACTCAGGGTGTTGGGTGCTCAGTGCTCGAGGTGCTCAGTACTCAGGGTGCTGTGTGTTCAGTGCTCAGGGTGCTGGGTGCTCAGTACTCAGGGTGCTCGGTGCTTAGTACTCAGGGTGCTTGGTGCTCAGTACTCCGGGTGCTGGGTTCTCAGTGCTCGGGGTGCTCGGTGCTCAGTACTCAGGGTGTTGGGTGCTCAGTGCTCGAGGTGCTCAGTACTCAGGGTGCTGTGTGTTCAGTGCTCAGGGTGCTGGGTGCTCAGTACTCAGGGTGCTCGGTGCTTAGTACTCAGGGTGCTTGGTGCTCAGTACTCAGGGTGCTGGGTGCTCAGTGCTCGCGGTGCTCGGTGCTCAGTACTCAGGGTGCTGGGTGCTCAGTGCTCGGGGTGCTCGGTGCTCAGTACGTTGGGTGCTCACTACTCAGGGTGCTGGGTGCTCAGTGCTCAGGGTGCTGGGTGCTTAGTGCTCAGGGTGCTGGGTGCTGAGTGTTCAGTACTCAGGGTGCTGGGTGCTCAGTACTCAGGGTGCTGGGTGCTCAGTGCTCGCGGTGCTCGGTGCTCAGTACTCAGGGTGCTGGGTGCTCAGTGCTCGGGGTGCTCGGTGCTCAGTACGTTGGGTGCTCACTACTCAGGGTGCTGGGTGCTCAGTGCTCAGGGTGCTGGGTGCTCGGTGCTCAGGGTGCTGGGTGCTCAGTACTCAGGGTGCTGGGTGCTCAGTGCTCGGGGTGCTGGGTGCTCAGTACTCAGGGTGCTGGGTGCTCAGTACTCAGGGTCCTGGGTGCTCAGTACTCGGGTGCTGGGTGCTCAGTGCTCAGGTGGCTGGGTGCTCAGTGCTCGGGGTGCTGGGTGCTCAGTGCTCAGTACTCAGGGTGCTGGGTGTTCAGTGCTCGGGGTGCTGGGTGCTCAGTGCTCAGTACTCAGGGTGCTGGGTGCTCAGTGCTCAGGGTGCTGGGTGCTCAGTGCTCAGGGTGCTGGGTGCTCAGTTCTCAGCGTGCTCAGTGCTCAGTACTCGGGGTGCTGGGTGCTCAGTGCTCAGGGTGCTCAGTGCTCAGTACCCGGGGTGCTGTGTGCTCAGTGCTCAGGGTGCTCAGTGCTCAGTGCTCGGGGTGCCGGGTGCTCAGTGCTCGGGACGCTGGGTGCTCAGTGCTCGGGGTGCTGGGTGCTCAGTACTCGGGGTGCTGGGTGCTCAGTGCTCAGGGTGCTCAGTGCTCAGTACTCAGTGCTCAGGGTGCTCAGTGCTCAGTGCTCAGGGTGCTGGGTGTTCAGTACTCAGTGTGCTGGGTGCTCAGTACTCAGGGTGCTGGGTGCTCAGTGCTCAGGGTGCTGGGTGCTCAGTGCTCGGGGTGCTCAGTACTCAGGGTGCTGAGTGTTCAGTGCTCGGGGTACTGGGTGCTCAGTACTCAGGGTGATCGGTGCTTTGTACTCAGGGTGCTGGGTGCTCAGTACTCCGGTTGCTGGGTGCTCAGTGCTCGGGGTGCTCGGAGCTCAGTACTCAGGGTGATGGGTGCTCAGTTCTCGGGGTGATCGGTGCTCAGTACTCAGAGTGCTGGTTGCTCAGTGCTCGGGGTGCTCGGTGCTCAGGACGTTGGGTGCTCACTACACTGTGTGCTGGGTGCTCAGTGCTCAGTGTGCTGGGTGCTCAGTGCTCAGGGTGCTTGGTGCTCAGTATTCAGGGTGCTGGGTGCTCAGTGCTCGGGGTGCTGGGTGCTCAGTGCGCAGGGTGCTGGGTGCTCAGTACTCAGGGTGCTGGGTGCTCAGTACTCGGGGTGCTGGGCGCTCAGTACTCAGGGTGCTGGGTGCTCAGTACTCAGGGTGCTGGGTGCTCAGTACTCGGGTGCTGGGTGCTCAGTGCTCAGGGTGCTGGGTGCTCAGTGATCGGGGTGCTGGGTGCTCAGTGCTCACTACTCAGGGTGCTGGGTGCTCAGTGCTCCTTGTGCTGGGTGCTCAGTGCTCAGTACTCAGGGTGCTGGGTGCTCAGTGCTCAGGGCGCAGTGTGCTCAGTGCTCAGGGTGCTGGGTGCTCAGTGCTCAGGGTGCAGGGTACTCAGTGCTCAGGGTGCTGGGTGCTCAGTACTCAGGGTGCTCTGTGCTCATTACTCAGGGTGCTGGGTGCTCAGTGCTCGGGTGCTGGGTGCTCAGTGCTCGCGGTGCTGGGTGCTCAGTGCTCGGGGTGCTCGGTGCTCAGTACTCAGGGTGCTGGGTGCTCAGTGCTCGAGGTGCTCAGTACTCAGGGTGCTGTGTGTTCAGTGCTCAGGGTGCTGGGTGCTCAGTACTCAGGGTGCTCGGTGCTTAGTACTCAGGGTGCTGGGTGCTCAGTACTCTGGGTGCTGGGTGCTCAGTGCTCGGGGTGCTGGGTGCTCAGTGCTCAGTACTCAGGGTGCTGGGTGCTCAGTGCTCAGGGTGCTCAATTCTCAGTACTCAGTGCTCAGGGTGCTCAGTGCTCAGTGCTCAGGGTGCTGGGTGTTCAGTACTCAGGGTGCTGGGTGCTCAGTACTCAGGGTGCTGGGTGCTCAGTGATCAGGGTGCTGGGTGCTCAGTGCTCGGGGTGCTCAGTACTCAGGGTGCTGAGTGTTCAGTGCTCAGGGTACTGGGTGCTCAGTACTCAGGGTGATCGGTGCTTAGTGCTCAGGGTGCTGGGTGCTGAGTGTTCAGTACTCAGGGTGCTGGGTGCTCAGTACTCAGGGTGCTGGGTGCTCAGTGCTCGGGGTGCTGGGTGCTCAGTGCGCAGGGTGCTGGGTGCTCAGTACTCAGGGTGCTGGGTGCTCAGTACTCGGGGTGCTGGGCGCTCAGTACTCAGGGTGATGGGTGCTCAGTACTCAGGGTGCTGGGTGCTCAGTACTCGGGTGCTGGGTGCTCAGTGCTCAGGGTGCTGGGTGCTCAGTGATCGGGGTGCTGGGTGCTCAGTGCTCAGTACTCAGGGTGCTGGGTGCTCAGTGCTCCTTGTGCTGGGTGCTCAGTGCTCAGTACTCAGGGTGCTGGGTGCTCAGTGCTCAGGGTGCTGTGTGCTCAGTGCTCAGTGTGCTGGGTGCTCAGTACTCAGGGTGCTCAGTGCTCAGGGTGCTGTGTGCTCAGTGCTCAGTGTGCTGGGTGCTCAGTGCTCAGGGTGCAGGGTACTCAGTGCTCAGGGTGCTGGGTGCTCAGTACTCAGGGTGCTCTGTGCTCATTACTCAGGGTGCTGGGTGCTCAGTGCTCGGGTGCTGGGTGCTCAGTGCTCGCGGTGCTGGGTGCTCAGTGCTCGGGGTGCTCGGTGCTCAGTACTCAGGGTGCTGGGTGCTCAGTGCTCGAGGTGCTCAGTACTCAGGGTGCTGTGTGTTCAGTGCTCAGGGTGCTGGGTGCTCAGTACTCAGGGTGCTCGGTGCTTAGTACTCAGGGTGCTGGGTGCTCAGTACTCTGGGTGCTGGGTGCTCAGTGCTCGGGGTGCTCGTTGCTCAGTGCTCAAGGTGCTGGGTGCTCAGTACTCAGGGTGCTCATTGCTCAGGGTGCTGGGTGCTCAGTGCTCAGGGTGCTCCGTGCTCGGGGCGCTGGGTGCTCAGTGCTCACGGTGCTCGGAGCTCAGTACTCAGGGTGCTGGGTGCTCAGGGCTCAGGGTGCTCGGTGCTCAGTACTCAGGGTGCTGGGTGCTCACTGCTCGGGGTGCTCGGTGCTCAGTACGTTGGGTGCTCACAACTCAGGGTGCTGGGTGCTCAGTGCTCAGGGGGCTGGGTGCTCAGTACTCCGGGTGCTGGGTGCTCAGTGCTCGGGGTGCTCAAAGCTCAGTACTCAGGGTGCTGGGTGCTCAGTTCTCGGGGTGATCGGTGCTCAGTACTCAGGGTGCTGGGTGCTCAGTGCTCGGGGTGCTCGGTGCTCAGTACGTTGGGTGCTCACTACTCAGGGTGCTGGGTGCTCAGTGCTCAGTGTGCTGGGTGCTCAGTGCTCAGGGTGCTGGGTGCTCAGTGCTCAGGGTGCTGGGTGCTCAGTACTCAGGGTGCTGGGTGCTCAGTGCTCGGGGTGCTGGGTGCTCAGTGCTCAGGCTGCTGGGTGCTCAGTACTCAGGGTGCTGGGTGCTCAGTACTCGGGGTGCTGGGCGCTCAGTACTCAGGGTGCTGGGTGCTCAGTACTCAGGGTGCTGGGTGCTCAGTACTCGGGTGCTGGGTGCTCAGTGCTCGGGGTGCTGGGTGCTCAGTGCTCAGTACTCAGGGTGCTGGGCGCTCAGTGCTCAGGGTGCTGGGTGCTCAGTGCTCAGTACTCAGGGTGCTGGGTGCTCAGTGCTCAGGGTCCTGTGTGCTCAGTGCTCAGGGTGCTGGGTGCTCAGTGCTCAGGGTGCTGGGTACTCAGTGCTCAGGGTGCTGGGTGCTCAGTACTCAGGGTGCTGGGTGCTCAGTACTCAGGTTGCTGGGTGCTCAGTGCTCGCGGTGCTGGGTGCTCAGTGCTCGGGGTGCTCGGTGCTCAGTACTCAGGGTGCTGGGTGCTCAGTGCTCGAGGTGCTCAGTACTCAGGGTGCTGTGTGTTCAGTGCTCAGGGTGCTGGGTGCTCAGTACTCAGGGTGCTCGGTGCTTAGTACTCAGGGTGCTTGGTGCTCAGTACTCCGGGTGCTGGGTGCTCAGTGCTCGGGGTGCTCGGTGCTCAGTGCTCAAGGTGCTGGGTGCTCAGTACTCAGGGTGCTCATTGCTCAGGGTGCTGGGTGCTCAGTACTCAGGGTGCTGGGTGCTCAGTGCTCAGGGTGCTCGGTGCTCGGTGCGCTGGGAGCTCCGTCCTCGGGGTGCTCGGAGCTCAGTACTCAGGGTGCTGGGTGCTCAGTGCTCGGGGTTCTCGGTGCTCAGTACTCAGGGTGCTGGGTGCTCAGTGCTCGTTGTGCTCGGTGCTCAGTACTTTGGGTGCTCACTACTCAGGGTGCTGGGTGCTCAGTGCTCAGGTTGCTGGGTGCTCAGTGCTCAGGGTGCTGGGTGCTCAGTACTCAGGGTGCTGGGTGCTCAGTTCTCGGGGTGCTGGGTGCTCAGTGCTCAGGGGGCTGGGTGCTCAGTACTCAGGATGCTGGGTGTTCAGTACTCGGGGTGCTGGGTTCTCAGTACTCAGGGTGCTGGGTGCTCAGTACTCGGGGTGCTGGGTTCTCAGTACACAGGTTGCTGGGTGCTCAGTACTCAGGGTGCTGGGTGCTCAGTACTCGGGTGCTGGGTGCTCAGTGCTCAGGGTGCTGGGTGCTCAGTGCTCGGGGTGCTGGGTGCTCAGGGCTCAGTACTCAGGGTGCTGGGTGCTCAGTGCTCGGGGTGCTGGGTGCTGAGTGCTCAGTACTCAGGGTGTTGGGTGCTCAGGGCTCAGGGTGCTGGGTCCTCAGTGCTCAGGGTGCTGGGTGCTCAGTGCTCGGGGTGCTGGGTGCTCAGTGCTCAGTACTCAGGGTGCTGTGTGCTCAGTGCTCAGGGTGCTGGGTGCTCAGTGCTCGGGGTGCTGGGTGCTCAGTGCTCAGGGTGCTGGGTGCTCAGTACTCGGGGTGCTCGGTGCTCAGTACTCAGGGTGCTGGGTGCTCAGTGCTCGGGGTGCTGGGTGCTGAGTGCTCAGTACTCAGGGTGCTGTGTTCTCAGGGCTCAGGGTGCTGGGTCCTCAGTGCTCAGGGTGCTGGGTGCTCAGTGCTCGGGGTGCTGGGTGCTCAGTGCTCGCTGTGCTGGGTGCTCAGTGCTCGGGGTGCTCGGTGCTCAGTACTCAGGGTGCTGGGTGCTCAGTGCTCGAGGTGCTCAGTACTCAGGGTGCTGTGTGTTCAGTGCTCAGGGTGCTGGGTGCTCAGTACTCAGGGTGCTTGGTGCTTAGTACTCAGGGTGCTGGGTGCTCAGTGGTCGCGGTGCTCGGTGCTCAGTGCTCAAGGTGCTGGGTGCTCAGTACTCAGGGTGCTCATTGCTCAGGGTGCTGGGTGCTCTGTGCTCTGGGTGCTCCGTGCTCGGGGCGCTGGGTGATCAGTGCTCACGGTGCTCGGAGCTCAGTACTCAGGGTGCTGGGTGCTCAGTGCTCGGGGTGCTCGGTGCTCAGTACTCAGGGTGCTGGGTGCTCAGTGCTCGGAGTGCTCGGTGCTCAGTACGTTGGGTGCTCACTACTCAGGGTGCTGGGTGCTCAGTGCTCAGTGTGCTGGGTTCTCAGTGCTCAGGGTGCTGGGTGCTCAGTGCTCAGGGTGCTGGGTGCTCAGTACTCAGGGTGCTGGGTGCTCAGTGCTCAGGGTGCTGGGTGCTCAGTGCTCAGGGTGCTGGGTGCTCAGTACTGAGGGTGCTGGGGGCTCAGTACTCGGGGTGCTGGGCGGGTGCTGGGTGCTCAGTACTCAGGGTGCTGGGTGCTCAGTACTCGGGTGCTGGGTGCTCAGTGCTCAGGGTGCTGGGTGCTCAGTGCTCGGGGTGCTGGGTGCTCAGTGCTCAGTACTCAGGGTGCTGGGTGCTCAGTGCTCAGGGTGCTGGGTGCTCAGTTCTCAGTACTCAGGGTGCTGGGTGCTCAGTGCTCAGGGTGCTGTGTGCTCAGTGCTCAGGGTGCTGGGTGCTCAGTGCTCAGGGTGCTGGGTACTCAGTGCTCAGGGTGCTGGGTGCTCAATACTCAGGGTGCTGGGTGCTCAGTGCTCAGGGTGCTGGGTGCTCAGTACTCCGGGTGCTGGGTGCTCAGTGCTCGGGGTGCTCGGAGCTCAGTACTCAGGGTGCTGGGTGCTCAGTTCTCGGGGTGATCGGTGCTCAGTACTCAGGGTGCTGGGTGCTCAGTGCTCGGGGTGCTCGGTGCTCAGTACGTTGGGTGCTCACTACTCAGGGTGCTCGGTGGTCAGTGCTCAGTGTGCTGGGTGCTCAGTGCTCAGGGTGCTGGGTGCTCAGTTCTCAGGGTGCTGGGTGCTCAGTACTCAGGGTGCTGGGTGCTCAGTGCTCAGGGTGCTGGGTGCTCAGTGCTCAGGGTGCTGGCTGCTCAGTACTGACGGTGCTGGGTGCTCAGTACTCGGGGTGCTGGGCGGGTGCTGGGTGCTCAGTACTCACGGTGCTGGGTGCTCAGTACTCGGGTGCTGGGTGCTCAGTGCTCAGGGTGCTGGGTGCTCAGTGCTCGGGGTGCTGGGTGCTCAGTGCTCAGTACTCAGGGTGCTGGATGCTCAGTGCTCAGGGTGCTGGGTGCTCAGTTCTCAGTACTCAGGATGCTGGGTGCTCAGTGCTCAGGGTGCTGTGTGCTCAATGCTCAGGGTGCTGGGTGCTCAGTGCTCAGGGTGCTGGGTACTCAGTGCTCAGGGTGCTGGGTGCTCAATACTCAGGGTGCTGGGTGCTCAGTACTCAGGTTGCTGGGTGCTCAGTGCTCGGGGTGCTGGGTGCTCAGTGCTCGGGGTGCTCGGTGCTCAGTACTCAGGGTGTTGGGTGCTCAGTGCTCGAGGTGCTCAGTACTCAGGGTGCTGTGTGTTCAGTGCTCAGGGTGCTGGGTGCTCAGTACTCAGGGTGCTCGGTGCTTAGTACTCAGGGTGCTTGGTGCTCAGTACTCCGGGTGCTGGGTGCTCAGTGCTCGGGGTGCTCGGTGCTCAGTACTCAGGGTGTTGGGTGCTCAGTGCTCGAGGTGCTCAGTACTCAGGGTGCTGTGTGTTCAGTGCTCAGGGTGCTGGGTGCTCAGTACTCAGGGTGCTCGGTGCTTAGTACTCAGGGTGCTTGGTGCTCAGTACTCCGGGTGCTGGGTGCTCAGTGCTCGGGGTGCTCGGTGCTCAGTGCTCAAGGTGCTGGGTGCTCAGTACTCAGGGTGCTCATTGCTCAGGGTGCTGGGTGCTCAGTACTCAGGGTGCTGGGTGCTCAGTGCTCAGGGTGCTCGGTGCTCGGGGCGCTGGGTGCTCAGTCCTCGGGGTGCTCAGAGCTCAGTACTCAGGGTGCTGGGTGCTCAGTGCTCGGGGTTCTCGGTGCTCAGTACTCAGGGTGCTGGGTGCTCAGTGCTCGGGGTGCTCGGTGCTCAGTACGTTGGGTGCTCACTACTCAGGGTGCTGGGTGCTCAGTGCTCAGTGTGCTGGGTTCTCAGTGCTCAGGGTGCTGGGTGCTCAGTGCTCAGGGTGCTGGGTGCTCAGTACTCAGGGTGCTGGGTGCTCAGTGCTCAGGGTGCTGGGTGCTCAGTGCTCAGGGTGCTGGGTGCTCAGTACTGAGGGTGCTGGGTGCTCAGTACTCGGGGTGCTGGGCGCTCAGTACTTAGGGTGCTGGGTGCTCAGTACTCAGGGTGCTGGGTGCTCAGTACTCGGGTGCTGGGTGCTCAGTGCTCAGGGTGCTGGGTGCTCAGTGCTCAGTACTCAGGGTGCTGGGTGCTCAGTGCTCAGGGTGCTGGGTGCTCAGTGCTCAGGGTGCTGGGTGCTCAGTACTGAGGGTGCTGGGTGCTCAGTACTCGGGGTGCTGGGCGGGTGCTGGGTGCTCAGTACTCAGGGTGCTGGGTGCTCAGTACTCGGGTGCTGGGTGCTCAGTGCTCAGGGTGCTGGGTGCTCAGTGCTCGGGGTGCTGGGTGCTCAGTGCTCAGTACTCAGGGTGCTGGGTGCTCAGTGCTCAGGGTGCTGGGTGCTCAGTTCTCAGTACTCAGGGTGCTGGGTGCTCAGTGCTCAGGGTGCTGTGTACTCAGTGCTCAGGGTGCTGGGTGCTCAGTGCTCAGGGTGCTGGGTACTCAGTGCTCAGGGTGCTGGGTGCTCAATACTCAGGGTGCTGGGTGCTCAGTGCTCAGGGTGCTGGGTGCTCAGTACTCCGGGTGCTGGGTGCTCAGTGCTCGGGGTGCTCGGAGCTCAGTACTCAGGGTGCTGGGTGCTCAGTTCTCGGGGTGATCGGTGCTCAGTACTCAGGGTGCTGGGTGCTCAGTGCTCGGGGTGCTCGGTGCTCAGTACGTTGGGTGCTCACTACTCAGGGTGCTCGGTGGTCAGTGCTCAGTGTGCTGGGTGCTCAGTGCTCAGGGTGCTGGGTGCTCAGTTCTCAGGGTGCTGGGTGCTCAGTACTCAGGGTGCTGGGTGCTCAGTGCTCAGGGTGCTGGGTGCTCAGTGCTCAGGGTGCTGGGTGCTCAGTACTGACGGTGCTGGGTGCTCAGTACTCGGGGTGCTGGGCGGGTGCTGGGTGCTCAGTACTCACGGTGCTGGGTGCTCAGTACTCGGGTGCTGGGTGCTCAGTGCTCAGGGTGCTGGGTGCTCAGTGCTCGGGGTGCTGGGTGCTCAGTGCTCAGTACTCAGGGTGCTGGATGCTCAGTGCTCAGGGTGCTGGGTGCTCAGTTCTCAGTACTCAGGGTGCTGGGTGCTCAGTGCTCAGGGTGCTGTGTGCTCAATGCTCAGGGTGCTGGGTGCTCAGTGCTCAGGGTGCTGGGTACTCAGTGCTCAGGGTGCTGGGTGCTCAATACTCAGGGTGCTGGGTGCTCAGTACTCAGGTTGCTGGGTGCTCAGTGCTCGGGGTGCTGGGTGCTCAGTGCTCGGGGTGCTCGGTGCTCAGTACTCAGGGTGTTGGGTGCTCAGTGCTCGAGGTGCTCAGTACTCAGGGTGCTGTGTGTTCAGTGCTCAGGGTGCTGGGTGCTCAGTACTCAGGGTGCTCGGTGCTTAGTACTCAGGGTGCTTGGTGCTCAGTACTCCGGGTGCTGGGTGCTCAGTGCTCGGGGTGCTCGGTGCTCAGTACTCAGGGTGTTGGGTGCTCAGTGCTCGAGGTGCTCAGTACTCAGGGTGCTGTGTGTTCAGTGCTCAGGGTGCTGGGTGCTCAGTACTCAGGGTGCTCGGTGCTTAGTACTCAGGGTGCTTGGTGCTCAGTACTCCGGGTGCTGGGTGCTCAGTGCTCGGGGTGCTCGGTGCTCAGTGCTCAAGGTGCTGGGTGCTCAGTACTCAGGGTGCTCATTGCTCAGGGTGCTGGGTGCTCAGTACTCAGGGTGCTGGGTGCTCAGTGCTCAGGGTGCTCGGTGCTCGGGGCGCTGGGTGCTCAGTCCTCGGGGTGCTCAGAGCTCAGTACTCAGGGTGCTGGGTGCTCAGTGCTCGGGGTTCTCGGTGCTCAGTACTCAGGGTGCTGGGTGCTCAGTGCTCGTTGTGCTCGGTGCTCAGTACTTTGGGTGCTCACTACTCAGGGTGGTGGGTGCTCAGTGCTCAGGGTGGTGGGTGCTCAGTGCTCAGGGTGCTGGGTGCTCAGTGCTCAGGGTGCTGGGTGCTCAGTACTCAAGGTGCTGGGTGCTCAGTGCTCGGGGTGCTGGGTGCTCAGTGCTCAGGGTGCTGGGTGCTCAGTACTCAGGGTGCTGGGTGTTCAGTACTCGGGGTGCTGGGTTCTCAGTACTCAGGGTGCTGGGTGCTCAGTACACGGGGTGCTGGGTTCTCAGTACACAGGTTGCTGGGTGCTCAGTACTCAGGGTGCTGGGTGCTCAGTACTCGGGTGCTGGGTGCTCAGTGCTCAGGGTGCTGGGTGCTCAGTGCTCGGGGTGCTGGGTGCTCAGGGCTCAGTACTCAGGGTGCTGGGTGCTCAGTGCTCGGGGTGCTGGGTGCTGAGTGCTCAGTACTCAGGGTGCTGGGTGCTCAGGGCTCAGGGTGCTGGGTCCTCAGTGCTCAGGGTGCTGGGTGCTCAGTGCTCGGGGAGCTGGGTGCTCGGTGCTCATTGCTCAGGTTGCTGGGTGCTCAGTGCTCAGGGTGCTCCGTGCTCGGGGCGCTGGGTGCTCAGTGCTCACGGTGCTCGGAGCTCAGTACTCAGGGTGCTGGGTGCTCAGTGCTCGGGGTGCTCGGTGCTCAGTACTCAGGGTGCTGGGTGCTCAGTGCTCGGGGTGCTCGGTGCTCAGTATGTTGGGTGCTCACAACTCAGGGTGCTGGGTGCTCAGTGCTCAGGGTGCTGGGTGCTCAGTACTCCGGGTGCTGGGTGCTCAGTGCTCGGGGTGCTCGGAGCTCAGTATTCAGGGTGCTGGGTGCTCAGTTCTCGGGGTGGTCGGTGCTCAGTACTCAGGGTGCTGGGTGCTCAGTGCTCGGGGTGCTCGGTGCTCAGTACGTTGGGTGCTCACTACTCAGGGTGCTGGGTGCTCAGTGCTCAGTGTGCTGGGTTCTCAGTGCTCAGGGTGCTGGGTGCTCAGTGCTCAGGGTGCTGGGTGCTCAGTACTCAGGGTGCTGGGTGCTCAGTGCTCAGGGTGCTGGGTGCTCAGTGCTCAGGGTGCTGGGTGCTCAGTACTGAGGGTGCTGGGTGCTCAGTACTCGGGGTGCTGGGCGCTCAGTACTTAGGGTGCTGGGTGCTCAGTACTCAGGGTGCTGGGTGCTCAGTACTCGGGTGCTGGGTGCTCAGTGCTCAGGGTGCTGGGTGCTCAGTGCTCAGTACTCAGGGTGCTGGGTGCTCAGTGCTCAGGGTGCTGGGTGCTCAGTTCTCAGTACTCAGGGTGCTGGGTGCTCAGTGCTCAGGGTGCTGGGTGCTCAGTGCTCAGGGTGCTGGGTGCTCAGTGCTCAGGGTGCTGGGTACTCAGTGCTCAGGGTGCTGGGTGCTCAATACTCAGGGTGTTGGGTGCTCAGTACTCAGGTTGCTGGGTGCTCAGTGCTCGGGGTGCTGGGTGCTCAGTGCTCGCGGTGCTGGGTGCTCAGTGCTCGGGGTGCTCGGTGCTCAGTACTCAGGGTGTTGGGTGCTCAGTGCTCAGGGTGCTCGGTGCTCAGTGCTCAAGGTGCTGGGTACTCAGTACTCAGGGTGCTCATTGCTCAGGGTGCTGTGTGCTCAGTACTCAGGGTGCTGGGTGCTCAGTGCTCAGGGTGCTCGGTGCTCGGGGCGCTGGGTGCTCAGTCCTCGGGGTGCTCAGAGCTCAGTACTCAGGGTGCTGGGTGCTCAGTGCTCGGGGTTCTCGGTGCTCAGTACTCAGGGTGCTGGGGGCTCAGTGCTCGTTGTGCTCGGTGCTCAGTACTTTGGGTGCTCACTACTCAGGGTGGTGGGTGCTCAGTGCTCAGGGTGGTGCGTGCTCAGTGCTCAGGGTGCTGGGTGCTCAGTGCTCAGGGTGCTGGGTGCTCAGTGCTCAGGGTGCTGGGTGCTCAGTGCTCGGGGTGCTGGGTGCTCAGTGCTCAGGGTGCTGGGTGCTCAGTACTCAGGGTGCTGGGTGTTCAGTACTCGGGGTGCTGGGTTCTCAGTACTCAGGGTGCTGGGTGCTCAGTACACGGGGTGCTGGGTTCTCAGTACACAGGTTGCTGGGTGCTCAGTACTCAGGGTGCTGGGTGCTCAGTACTCGGGTGCTGGGTGCTCAGTGCTCAGGGTGCTGGGTGCTCAGTGCTCGGGGTGCTGGGTGCTCAGGGCTCAGTACTCAGGGTGCTGGGTGCTCAGTGCTCGGGGTGCTGGGTGCTGAGTGCTCAGTACTCAGGGTGCTGGGTGCTCAGGGCTCAGGGTGCTGTGTCCTCAGTGCTCAGGGTGCTGGGTGCTCAGTGCTCGGGGTGCTGGGTGCTCAGTGCTCAGTACTCAGGGTGCTGGGTGCTCAGTGCTCAGGGTGCTGGGTGCTCAGTGCTCGGGGTGCTGGGTGCTCAGTGCTCAGGGTGCTGGGTGCTCAGTACTCCGGGTGCTGGGTGCTGAGTGCTCAGTACTCAGGGTGCTGGGTGCTCAGTGCTCGGGGTGCTGGGTGCTCAGTGCTCAGGGTGCTGGGTGCTCAGTACTCAGGGTGCTGGGTGTTCAGTACTCGGGGTGCTGGGTTCTCAGTACTCAGGGTGCTGGGTGCTCAGTACTCGGGGTGCTGGGTGCTCAGTGCTCAGGGTGCTGGGTGCTCAGTACTCCGGGTGCTGGGTGCTCAGTTCTCGGGGTGCTCGGTGCTCAGTACTCAGTGCTCAGGGTGCTCAGTGCTCGGGGTGCTGGGTGCTCAGTGCTCAGTACTCAGGGTGCTGGGTGCTCAGTGCTCAGGGTGCTGGGTGCTCAGTGCTCGGGGTGCTGGGTGCTCAGTACTCAGGGTGCTGGGTGCTCAGTACTCCGGGTGCTGGGTGCTCAGTTCTCGGGGTGCTCGGTGCTCAGTACTCAGTGCTCAGGGTGCTCAGTGCTCAGGGTGCTGGGTGTTCAGTACTCAGGGTGCTGGGTGCTCAGTACTTGGGGTGCTCGGTGCTCAGTGCTCAGGGTGCTGGATGCTCAGTGCTCAGGGTGCTCGGTGCTCCAGGCGCTGGGTGCTCAGTGCTCGGGGTGCTCGGAGCTCAGTACTCAGGGTGCTGGGTGCTCAGTGCTCGGGGTGCTCGGTGCTCAGTACTCAGGGTGCTGGATGCTCAGTGCTCGGGGTGCTGGGTGCTCAGTGCTCAGTACTCAGGGTGCTGGGTGCTCAGTGCTCAGGGTGCTGTGTGCTCAGTGCTCAGGGTGCTGGGTGCTCAGTGCTCAGGGTGCTGGGTAATCAGTGCTCAGGGTGCTGGGTGCTCAGTACTCAGGGTGCTGGGTGCTCAGTACTCAGGGTGCTGGGTGCTCAGTGCTCGGGGTGCTATGTGCTCAGTGGTCGCGGTGCTGGGTGCTCAGTGCTCGAGGTGCTCAGTACTCAGGGTGCTGTGTGTTCAGTGCTCAGGGTGCTGGGTGCTCAGTACTCAGGGTGCTCGGTGCTTAGTACTCAGGGTGCTGGGTGCTCAGTACTCCGGGTGCTGGGTGCTCAGTGCTCGGGGTGCTCGGTGCTCAGTAGTCAAGGTGCTGGGTGCTCAGTACTCAGGGTGCTCATTGCTCAGGGTGCTGGGTGCTAAGTGCTCAGGGTGCTCGGTGCTCGGGGCGCTGGGTGCTCAGTGCTCGGGGTGCTCGGAGCTCAGTACTCAGGGTGCTGGGTGCTCAGTACTCGGGGTGCTCGGTGCTCAGTACTCAGTGTGCTGGGTGCTCAGTGCTCGGGGTGCTCGGTGCTCAGTACGTTGGGTGCTCACTACTCAGGGTGCTGGGTGCTCAGTGCTCAGGGTGCTGGGTGCTCAGTACTCAGGGTGCTGGGTGCTCAGTGCTCGGGGTGCTGGGTGCTCAGTGCTCAGGGTGCTGGGTGCTCAGTACTCAGGGTGCTCGGTGCTTAGTACTCAGGGTGCTCAGTGCTCGGGGTGCTGGGTGCTCAGTGCTCGGGGTGCTAGGTGCTCAGTACTCAGAGTGCTGGGTGCTCAGTACTCAGGGTACTGGGTGCTCAGTACTCGGGTGCTGGGTGCTCAGTGCTCAGGGTTCTGGGTGCTCAGTGCTCGGGGTGCTGGGTGCTCAGTGCTCAGGGTGCTGGGTGCTCAGTACTCAGGGTGCTCAGTGCTCAGTACTCGGGGTGCTGGGTGCTCAGTGCTCAGGGTGCTCAGTGCTCAGTACTCGTTGTACTGTGTGCTCAGTGCTCCGGGTGCTCAGTGCTCAGTGCTCGGGGTGCTGGGTGGTCAGTGCTCGGGGCGCTGTGGGCTCAGTGCTCAGTGTGCTGGGTGCTCAGTGCTCGGGGTGCTGGGTGCTCAGTGCTCAGGGTGCTGGGTGCTCAGTACTCCGGGTGCTGGGTGCTGAGTGCTCAGTACTCAGGGTGCTGGGTGCTCAGTGCTCGGGGTGCTGGGTGCTCAGTGCTCAGGGTGCTGGGTGCTCAGTACTCAGGGTGCTGGGTGTTCAGTACTCGGGGTGCTGGGTTCTCAGTACTCAGGGTGCTGGGTGCTCAGTACTCGGGGTGCTGGGTGCTCAGTGCTCAGGGTGCTGGGTGCTCAGTGCTCGGGGTGCTGGGTGCTCAGTGCTCAGTACTCAGGGTGCTGGGTGCTCAGGGCTCAGGGTGCTGGGTGCTCAGTGCTCGGGGTGCTGGGTGCTCAGTACTCAGGGTGCTGGGTGCTCAGTACTCCGGGTGCTGGGTGCTCAGTTCTCGGGGTGCTCGGTGCTCAGTACTCAGTGCTCAGGGTGCTCAGTGCTCAGTGCTCAGGGTGCTGGGTGTTCAGTACTCAGGGTGCTGGGTGCTCAGTACTTGGGGTGCTCGGTGCTCAGTGCTCAGGGTGCTGGGTGCTCAGTGCTCAGGGTGCTCGGTGCTCCGGGCGCTGGGTGCTCAGTGCTCGGGGTGCTCGCAGCTCAGTACTCAGGGTGCTGGGTGCTCAGTGCTCGGGGTGCTCGGTGCTCAGTACTCAGGGTGCTGGATGCTCAGTGCTCGGGGTGCTGGGTGCTCAGTGCTCAGTACTCAGGGTGCTGGGTGCTCAGTGCTCAGGGTGCTGTGTGCTCAGTGCTCAGGGTGCTGGGTGCTCAGTGCTCAGGGTGCTGGGTAATCAGTGCTCAGGGTGCTGGGTGCTCAGTACTCAGGGTGCTGGGTGCTCAGTACTCAGGGTGCTGGGTGCTCAGTGCTCGGGGTGCTATGTGCTCAGTGGTCGCGGTGCTGGGTGCTCAGTGCTCGAGGTGCTCAGTACTCAGGGTGCTGTGTGTTCAGTGCTCAGGGTGCTGGGTGCTCAGTACTCAGGGTGCTCGGTGCTTAGTACTCAGGGTGCTGGGTGCTCAGTACTCCGGGTGCTGGGTGCTCAGTGCTCGGGGTGCTCGGTGCTCAGTACTCAAGGTGCTGGGTGCTCAGTACTCCGGGTGCTCATTGCTCAGGGTGCTGGGTGCTAAGTGCTCAGGGTGCTCGGTGCTCGGGGCGCTGGGTGCTCAGTGCTCGGGGTGCTCGGAGCTCAGTACTCAGGGTGCTGGGTGCTCAGTACTCGGGGTGCTCGGTGCTCAGTACTCAGGGTGCTGGGTGCTCAGTGCTCGGGGTGCTCGGTGCTCAGTACGTTGGGTGCTCACTACTCAGGGTGCTGGGTGCTCAGTGCTCAGGGTGCTGGGTGCTCAGTACTCAGGGTGCTGGGTGCTCAGTGCTCGGGGTGCTGGGTGCTCAGTGCTCAGGGTGCTGGGTGCTCAGTACTCAGGGTGCTCGGTGCTTAGTACTCAGGGTGCTCAGTGCTCGGGGTGCTGGGTGCTCAGTGCTCGGGGTGCTAGGTGCTCAGTACTCAGAGTGCTGGGTGCTCAGTACTCAGGGTACTGGGTGCTCAGTACTCGGGTGCTGGGTGCTCAGTGCTCAGGGTTCTGGGTGCTCAGTGCTCGGGGTGCTGGGTGCTCAGTGCTCAGGGTGCTGGGTGCTCAGTACTCAGGGTGCTCAGTGCTCAGTACTCGGGGTGCTGGGTGCTCAGTGCTCAGGGTGCTCAGTGCTCAGTACTCGTTGTGCTGTGTGCTCAGTGCTCCGGGTGCTCAGTGCTCAGTGCTCGGGGTGCTGGGTGGTCAGTGCTCGGGGCGCTGTGGGCTCAGTGCTCAGTGTGCTGGGTGCTCAGTACTCGGGGTGCTGGGTGCTCAGTGCTCAGGGTGCTCAGTGCTCAGTACTCAGTGCTCAGGGTGCTCAGTGCTCAGTGCTCAGGGTGCTGGGTGTTCAGTACTCAGGGTGCTGGGTGCTCAGTACTCGGGGTGCTCGGTGCTCAGTGCTCAGGGTGCTGGGTGCTCAGTGCTCAGGGTGCTCGGTGCTCCGGGCGCTGGGTGCTCAGTGCTCGGGGTGCTCGGAGCTCAGTACTCAGGGTGCTGGGTGCTCAGTGCTCGGGGTGCTCGGTGCTCAGTACTCAGGGTGCTGGATGCTCAGTGCTCGGGGTGCTGGGTGCTCAGTGCTCAGTACTCAGGGTGCTGGGTGCTCAGTGCTCAGGGTGCTGTGTGCTCAGTGCTCAGGGTGCTGGGTGCTCAGTGCTCAGGGTGCTGGGCAATCAGTGCTCAGGGTGCTGGGTGCTCAGTACTCAGGGTGCTGGGTGCTCAGTACTCAGGGTGCTGGGTGCTCAGTGCTCGGGGTGCTATGTGCTCAGTGGTCGCGGTGCTGGGTGCTCAGTGCTCGAGGTGATCAGTACTCAGGGTGCTGTGTGTTCAGTGCTCAGGGTGCTGGGTGCTCAGTACTCAGGGTGCTCGTTGCTCAGTGCTCAAGGTGCTGGGTGCTCAGTACTCAGGGTGCTGGGTGCTCAGTACTCCGGGTGCTGGGTGCTCAGTGCTCGGGGTGCTCGTTGCTCAGTGCTCAAGGTGCTGGGTGCTCAGTACTCAGGGTGCTCATTGCTCAGGGTGCTGGGTGCTAAGTGCTCAGGGTGCTCGGTGCTCGGGGCGCTGGGTGCTCAGTGCTCGGGGTGCTCGGAGCTCAGTACTCAGGGTGCTGGGTGCTCAGTACTCGGGGTGCTCGGTGCTCAGTACTCAGGGTGCTGGGTGCTCAGTGCTCGGGGTGCTCGGTGCTCAGTACGTTGGGTGCTCACTACTCAGGGTGCTGGGTGCTCAGTGCTCAGGGTGCTGGGTGCTCAGTACTCAGGGTGCTGGGTGCTCAGTGCTCGGGGTGCTGGGTGCTCAGTGCTCAGGGTGCTGGGTGCTCAGTACTCAGGGTGCTCGGTGCTTAGTACTCAGGGTGCTCAGTGCTCGGGGTGCTGGGTGCTCAGTGCTCGGGGTGCTAGGTGCTCAGTACTCAGAGTGCTGGGTGCTCAGTACTCAGGGTACTGGGTGCTCAGTACTCGGGTGCTGGGTGCTCAGTGCTCAGGGTTCTGGGTGCTCAGTGCTCGGGGTGCTGGGTGCTCAGTGCTCAGGGTGCTGGGTGCTCAGTACTCAGGGTGCTCAGTGCTCAGTACTCGGGGTGCTGGGTGCTCAGTGCTCAGGGTGCTCAGTGCTCAGTACTCGTTGTGCTGTGTGCTCAGTGCTCCGGGTGCTCAGTGCTCAGTGCTCGGGGTGCTGGGTGGTCAGTGCTCGGGGCGCTGTGGGCTCAGTGCTCAGTGTGCTGGGTGCTCAGTACTCGGGGTGCTGGGTGCTCAGTGCTCAGGGTGCTCAGTGCTCAGTACTCAGTGCTCAGGGTGCTCAGTGCTCAGTGCTCAGGGTGCTGGGTGTTCAGTACTCAGGGTGCTGGGTGCTCAGTACTCAGGGTGCTGGGTGCTCAGTACTCAGGGTGCTGGGTGCTCAGTGCTCGGGGTCCTCAGTACTCAGGGTGCTGTGTGTTCAGTGCTCAGGGTACTGGGTGCTCAGTACTCAGGGTGCTCGGTGCTTAGTACTCAGGGTGCTGGGTGCTCAGTACTCCGGGTGCTGGGTGCTCAGTGCTCGGGGTGCTCGGAGCTCAGTACTCAGGGTGCTGGGTGCTCAGTGCTCAGGGTGATTGGTGCTCAGTACTCAGGGTGCTGGGTGCTCAGTGCTCGGGGTGCTCGGTGCTCAGTACGTTGGGTGCTCACTACTCAGGGTCCTGGGTGCTCAGTGCTCAGTGTGCTGGGTGCTCAGTGCTCAGGGTGCTGGGTGCTCAGTGCTCAGGGTGCTGGGTGCTCAGTACTCAGGGTGCTGGGTGCTCAGTGCTCAGCGTGCTGGGTGCTCAGTACTCCGGGTGCTGGGTGCTCAGTACCTGGGGTGCTGGGTGCTCAGTACTCAGGGTGCTGGGTGCTCAGTGCTCAGCGTGCTGGGTGCTCAGTACTCAGGGTGCTGGGTGCTCAGTGCTCAGGGTGCTGGGTACTCAGTGCTCAGGGTGCTGGGTGCTCAGTGCTCGGGGTGCTCGGAGCTCAGTACTCAGGGTGCTGGGTGCTCAGTGCTCAGGGTGATTGGTGCTCAGTACTCAGGGTGCTGGGTGCTCAGTGCTCGGGGTGCTCGGTGCTCAGTACGTTGGGTGCTCACTACTCAGGGTCCTGGGTGCTCAGTGCTCAGTGTGCTGGGTGCTCAGTACTCAGGGTGCTGGGTGCTCAGTGCTCAGCGTGCTGGGTGCTCAGTACTCAGGGTGCTGGGTGCTCAGTACTTGGGGTGCTGGGTGCTCAGTACTCAGGGTGCTGGGTGCTCAGTACTCAGGGTGCTGGGTGCTCAGTACTCGGGTGCTGGGTGCTCAGTGCTCAGGGTGCTGGGTGCTCAGTGCTCGGGGTGCTGGGTGCTCAGTGCTCAGTACTCAGGGTGCTGGGTGCTCAGTGCTCGGGGTGCTGGGTGCTCAGTGCTCAGTACTCAGGGTGCTGGGTGCTCAGTGCTCAGGGTGCTGGGTGCTCAGTGCTCAGGGTGCTGGGTGCTCTGTGCTCAGGGTGCTGGGTACTCAGTGCTCAGGGTGCTGGGTTCTCAGTACTCAGGGTGCTCAGTGCTCAGTACTCAGGGTGCTGGGTGCTCAGTGCTCAGGGTGCTCAGTGCTTAGTACTCGGGGTGCTGTGTGCTCAGTGCTCCGGGTGCTCAGTGCTCAGTGCTCGGGGTGCTGGGTGGTCAGTGCTCGGGGCGCTGGGGGCTCAGTGCTCGGTGTGCTGGGTGCTCAGTACTCGGGGTGCTGGGTGCTCAGTGCTCAGGGTGCTCAGTGCTCAGTACTCAGTGCTCAGGGTGCTCAGTGCTCAGTGCTCAGGGTGCTGGGTGTTCAGTACACAGGGTGCTGGGTGCTCAGTACTCAGGGTGCTGGGTGCTCAGTACTCAGGGTGCTGGGTGCTCAGTGCTCGGGGTGCTCAGTACTCAGGGTGCTGTGTGTTCAGTGCTCAGGGTACTGGGAGCACAGTACTCAGGGTGCTCGGTGCTTAGTACTCAGGGTGCTGGGTGCTCAGTACTCCGGGTGCTGGGTGCTCAGGTGCTCGGGGTGCTCGGAGCTCAGTACTCAGGGTTCTGGGTGCTCAGTGCTCGGGGTGATCGGTGCTCAGTACTCAGGGTGCTGGGTGCTCAGTGCTCGGGGTGCTCGGTGCTCAGTACGTTGGGTGCTCACTACTCAGGGTCCTGGGTGCTCAGTGCTCAGTGTGCTGGGTGCTCAGTGCTCAGGGTGCTGGGTGCTCAGTGCTCAGGGTGCTGGGTGTTCAGTACTCAGGGTGCTGGGTGCTCAGTACTCAGGGTGCTGGGTGCTCAGTGCTCAGGGTGCTGGGTGCTCAGTACTCGGGGTGCTCGGTGCTCAGTGCTCAGGGTGCTGGGTGCTCAGTGCTCAGGGTGCTCGGTGCTCGGGGCGCTGGGTGCTCCGTGCTCGGGGTGCTCGGAGCTCAGTACTCAGGGTGCTGGGTGCTCAGTGCTCGGGGTGCTCGGTGCTCAGTACTCAGGGTGCTGGGTGCTCAGTGCTCGGGGTGCTGGGTGCTCAGTGCTCAGTACGAAGGGTGCTGGGTACTCAGTGCTCAGGGTGCTGTGTGCTCAGTGCTCAGGATGCTGGGTGCTCAGTGCTCAGGGTGCTGGGTAATCAGTGCTCAGGGTGCTGGGTGCTCAGTACTCAGGGTGCTGGGTGCTCAGTACTCAGGGTGCTGGGTGCTCAGTGCTCGGGGTGCTATGTGCTCAGTGGTCGCGGTGCTGGGTGCTCAGTGCTCGGGGTGCTCGGTGCTCAGTACTCAGGGTGCTGGGTGCTCAGTGCTCGAGGTGCTCAGTACTCAGGGTGCTGTGTGTTCAGTGCTCAGGCTGCTGGGTGCTCAGTACTCAGGGTGCTCGGTGCTTAGTACTCAGGGTGCTGGGTGCTCAGTACTCCGGGTGCTGGGTGCTCAGGGCTCGGGGTGCTCGGTGCTCAGTGCTCAAGGTGCTGGGTGCTCAGTACTCAGGGTGCTCATTGCACAGGGTGCTGGCTGCTCAGTGCTCAGGGTGCTCGGTGCTCGGGGCGCTGGGTGCTCAGTGCTCGGGGTGCTCGGAGCTCAGTACTCAGGGTGCTGGGTGCTCAGTACTCGGGGTGCTCGGTGCTCAGTACTCAGGGTGCTGGGTGCTCAGTGCTCGGGGTGCTCGGTGCTCAGTATGTTGGGTGCTCACTACTCAGGGTGCTGGGTGCTCAGTGCTCAGGGTGCTGGGTGCTCAGTACTCAGGGTGCTGGGTGCTCAGTGCTCGGTGTGCTGGGTGCTCAGTGCTCAGGGTGCTGGGTGCTCAGTATTCAGGGTGCTCGGTGCTTAGTACTCAGGGTGCTCGGTGCTCGGGGTGCTGGGTGCTCAGTGCTCGGGGTGCTGGGTGCTCAGTGCTCGTTGTGCTCGGTGCTCAGTACTTTGGGTGCTCACTACTCAGGGTGGTGGGTGCTCAGTGCTCAGGGTGCTGGGTGCTCAGTGCTCAGGGTGCTGGGTGATCAGTGCTCAGGGTGCTGGGTGCTCAGTGCTCAGGGTGCTGGGTGCTCAGTGCTCGGGGTGCTGGGTGCTCAGTGCTCAGGGTGCTGGGTGCTCAGTACTCAGGGTGCTGGGTGTTCAGTACTCGGGGTGCTGGGTTCTCAGTACTCAGGGTGCTGGGTGCTCAGTACACGGGGTGCTGGGTTCTCAGTACACAGGTTGCTGGGTGCTCAGTACTCAGGGTGCTGGGTGCTCAGTACTCGGGTGCTGGGTGCTCAGTGCTCAGGGTGCTGGGTGCTCAGTGCTCGGGGTGCTGGGTGCTCAGGGCTCAGTACTCAGGGTGCTGGGTGCTCAGTGCTCGGGGTTCTGGGTGCTGAGTGCTCAGTACTCAGGGTGCTGGGTGCTCAGGGCTCAGGGTGCTGGGTCCTCAGTGCTCAGGGTGCTGGGTGCTCAGTGCTCGGGGTGCTGGGTGCTCAGTGCTCAGTACTCAGGGTGCTGGGTGCTCAGTGCTCAGGGTGCTGGGTGCTCAGTGCTCGGGGTGCTGGGTGCTCAGTGCTCAGGGTGCTGGGTGCTCAGTACTCCGGGAGCTGGGTGCTGAGTGCTCAGTACTCAGGGTGCTGGGTGCTCAGTGCTCGGGGTGCTGGGTGCTCAGTGCTCAGGGTGCTGGGTGCTCAGTACTCAGGGTGCTGGGTGTTCAGTACTCGGGGTGCTGGGTGCTCAGTACTCAGGGTGCTGGGTGCTCAGTACTCAGGGTACTGGGTGCTCAGTACTCGGGTGCTTGGTGCTCAGTGCTCAGGGTGCTGGGTGCTCAGTGCTCAGGGTGCTGGGTGCTCAGTTCTCAGGGTGCTGGGTGCTCAGTACTCGGGGTGCTGGGTGCTCAGTACTCAGGGTGCTGGGTGCACAGTACTCAGGGTGCTGGGTGCTCAGTACTCGGGTGCTGGGTGCTCAGTGCTCAGGGTGCTGGGTGCTCAGTGCTCGGGGTGCTGGGTGCTCAGTGCTCAGTACTCAGGGTGCTGGGTGCTCAGTGCTCGGGTGCTGGGTGCTCAGTGCTCAGTACTCAGGGTGCTGGGTGCTCAGTGCTCATGGTGCTGGGTGCTCAGTGCTCAGGGTGCTAGGTGCTCGGTGCTCGGGGTGCTGGATGCTTAGTGCTCGGGGTGCCGGTGCTCAGTACTCGGGGTGCTCAGTGCTCAGTACTCAGGGCGCTGGGTGCTCAGTGCTCAGGGTGCTGGATGCTCAGTGCTCGGGGTGCTGGGTGCTCAGTGCTCAGTACTCAGTGTGCTGGGTGCTCAGTGCTCAGGGTGCTGTGTGCTCAGTGCTCAGGGTGCTGGGTGCTCAGTGCTCAGGGTGCAGGGTAATCAGTGCTCAGGGTGCTGGGTGCTCAGTACTCAGGGTGCTGGGTGCTCAGTACTCAGGGTGCTGGGTGCTCAGTGCTCGGGGTGCTATGTGCTCAGTGGTCGCGGTGCTGGGTGCTCAGTGCTCGAGGTGATCAGTACTCAGGGTGCTGTGTGTTCAGTGCTCAGGGTGCTGGGTGCTCAGTACTCAGGGTGCTCAGTGCTTAGTACTCAGGGTGCTGGGTGCTCAGTACTCCGGGTGCTGGGTGCTCAGTGCTCGGGGTGCTCGTTGCTCAGTGCTCAAGGTGCTGGGTGCTCAGTACTCAGGGTGCTCATTGCTCAGGGTGCTGGGTGCTAAGTGCTCAGGGTGCTCGGTGCTCGGGGCGCTGGGTGCTCAGTGCTCGGGGTGCTCGGAGCTCAGTACTCAGGGTGCTGGGTGCTCAGTACTCGGGGTGCTCGGTGCTCAGTACTCAGGGTGCTGGGTGCTCAGTGCTCGGGGTGCTCGGTGCTCAGTACGTTGGGTGCTCACTACTCAGGGTGCTGGGTGCTCAGTGCTCAGGGAGCTGGGTGCTCAGTACTCAGGGTGCTGGGTGCTCAGTACTCGGGTGCTGGGTGCTCAGTGCTCAGGGTGCTGGGTGCTCAGTGTTCGGGGTGCTGGGTGCTCAGTGCTCAGTACTCAGGGTGCTGGGTGCTCAGTGCTCGGGGTGCTGGGTGCTCAGTGCTCAGTACTCAGGGTGCTGGGTGCTCAGTGCTCAGGGTGCTGGGTGCTCAGTACTCAGGGTGCTCGGTGCTTAGTACTCAGGGTGCTCAGTGCTCAGGGTGCTGGGTGCTCAGTGCTCGGGGTGCTAGGTGCTCAGTACTCAGAGTGCTGGGTGCTCAGTACTCAGGGTACTGGGTGCTCAGTACTCGGGTGC
The DNA here is from genome assembly GCF_018167655.1 of Microtus oregoni. Taxonomy (NCBI): domain Eukaryota; kingdom Metazoa; phylum Chordata; class Mammalia; order Rodentia; family Cricetidae; genus Microtus; species Microtus oregoni. The sequence continues at coordinate 925,929 of NW_024543260.1, read as the reverse complement.
TGGGTGCTCAGTGCTCAGGGTTCTGCGTGCTCAGTGCTCGGGGTGCTGGGTGCTCAGTGCTCAGGGTGCTGGGTGCTCAGTACTCAGGGTGCTCAGTGCTCAGTACTCGGGGTGCTGGGTGCTCAGTGCTCAGGGTGCTCAGTGCTCAGTACTCGTTGTGCTGTGTGCTCAGTGCTCCGGGTGCTCAGTGCTCAGTGCTCGGGGTGCTGGGTGGTCAGTGCTCGGGGCGCTGTGGGCTCAGTGCTCAGTGTGCTGGGTGCTCAGTACTCGGGGTGCTGGGTGCTCAGTGCTCAGGGTGCTCAGTGCTCAGTACTCAGTGCTCAGGGTGCTCAGTGCTCAGTGCTCAGGGTGCTGGGTGTTCAGTACTCAGGGTGCTGGGTGCTCAGTACTCAGGGTGCTGGGTGCTCAGTACTCAGGGTGCTGGGTGCTCAGTGCTCGGGGTCCTCAGTACTCAGGGTGCTGTGTGTTCAATGCTCAGGGTACTGGGTGCTCAGTACTCAGGGTGCTCGGTGCTTAGTACTCAGGGTGCTGGGTGCTCAGTACTCCGGGTGCTGGGTGCTCAGTGCTCGGGGTGCTCGGAGCTCAGTACTCAGGGTGCTGGGTGCTCAGTGCTCAGGGTGATTGGTGCTCAGTACTCAGGGTGCTGGGTGCTCAGTGCTCGGGGTGCTCGGTGCTCAGTACGTTGGGTGCTCACTACTCAGGGTCCTGGGTGCTCAGTGCTCAGTGTGCTGGGTGCTCAGTGCTCAGGGTGCTGGGTGCTCAGTGCTCAGGGTGCTGGGTGCTCAGTACTCAGGGTGCTGGGTGCTCAGTGCTCAGCGTGCTGGGTGCTCAGTACTCAGGGCGCTGGGTGCTCAGTACTTGGGGTGCTGGGTGCTCAGTACTCAGGGTGCTGGGTGCTCAGTGCTCAGCGTGCTGGGTGCTCAGTACTCAGGGTGCTGGGTGCTCAGTGCTCAGGGTGCTGGGTACTCAGTGCTCAGGGTGCTGGGTGCTCAGTGCTCGGGGTGCTCGGAGCTCAGTACACAGGGTGCTGGGTGCTCAGTGCTCAGGGTGATTGGTGCTCAGTACTCAGGGTGCTGGGTGCTCAGTGCTCGGGGTGCTCGGTGCTCAGTACGTTGGGTGCTCACTACTCAGGGTCCTGGGTGCTCAGTGCTCAGTGTGCTGGGTGCTCAGTGCTCAGGGTGCTGGGTGCTCAGTACTCAGGGCGCTGGGTGCTCAGTACTCAGGGTGCTGGGTGCTCAGTGCTCAGCGTGCTGGGTGCTCAGTACTCAGGGTGCTGGGTGCTCAGTACTTGGGGTGCTGGGTGCTCAGTACTCAGGGTGCTGGGTGCTCAGTACTCAGGGTGCTGGGTGCTCAGTACTCGGGTGCTGGGTGCTCAGTGCTCAGGGTGCTGGGTGCTCAGTGCTCGGGGTGCTGGGTGCTCAGTGCTCAGTACTCAGGGTGCTGGGTGCTCAGTGCTCGGGGTGCTGGGTGCTCAGTGCTCAGTACTCAGGGTGCTGGGTGCTCAGTGCTCAGGGTGCTGGGTGCTCAGTGCTCAGGGTGCTGGGTGCTCTGTTCTCAGGGTGCTGGGTACTCAGTGCTCAGGGTGCTGGGTTCTCAGTACTCAGTGTGCTCAGTGCTCAGTACTCGGGGTGCTGGGTGCTCAGTGCTCAGGGTGCTCAGTGCTTAGTACTCGGGGTGCTGTGCGCTCAGTGCTCCGGGTGCTCAGTGCTCAGTGCTCGGGGTGCTGGGTGGTCAGTGCTCGGGGCGCTGGGGGCTCAGTGCTCGGTGTGCTGGGTGCTCAGTACTCGGGGTGCTGGGTGCTCAGTGCTCAGGGTGCTCAGTGCTCAGTACTCAGTGCTCAGGGTGCTCAGTGCTCAGTGCTCAGGGTGCTGGGTGTTCAGTACACAGGGTGCTGGGTGCTCAGTACTCAGGGTGCTGGGTGCTCAGTACTCAGGGTGCTGGGTGCTCAGTGCTCAGGATGCTCAGTACTCAGGGTGCTGTGTGTTCAGTGCTCAGGGTACTGGGAGCACAGTACTCAGGGTGCTCGGTGCTTAGTACTCAGGGTGCTGGGTGCTCAGTACTCCGGGTGCTGGGTGCTCAGGTGCTCGGGGTGCTCGGAGCTCAGTACTCAGGTTTCTGGGTGCTCAGTGCTCGGGGTGATCGGTGCTCAGTACTCAGGGTGCTGGGTGCTCAGTGCTCGGGGTGCTCGGTGCTCAGTACGTTGGGTGCTCACTACTCAGGGTCCTGGGTGCTCAGTGCTCAGTGTGCTGGGTGCTCAGTGCTCAGGGTGCTGGGTGCTCAGTGCTCAGGGTGCTGGGTGTTCAGTACTCAGGGTGCTGGGTGCTCAGTACTCAGGGTGCTGGGTGCTCAGTGCTCAGGGTGCTGGGTGCTCAGTACTCGGGGTGCTCGGTGCTCAGTGCTCAGGGTGCTGGGTGCTCAGTGCTCAGGGTGCTCGGTGCTCGGGGCGCTGGGTGCTCCGTGCTCGGGGTGCTCGGAGCTCAGTACTCAGGGTGCTGGGTGCTCAGTGCTCGGGGTGCTCGGTGCTCAGTACTCAGGGTGCTGGGTGCTCAGTGCTCGGGGTGCTGGGTGCTCAGTGCTCAGTACGAAGGGTGCTGGGTGCTCAGTGCTCAGGGTGCTGTGTGCTCAGTGCTCAGGGTGCTGGGTGCTCAGTGCTCAGGGTGCTGGGTAATCAGTGCTCAGGGTGCTGGGTGCTCAGTACTCAGGGTGCTGGGTGCTCAGTACTCAGGGTGCTGGGTGCTCAGTGCTCGGGGTGCTATGTGCTCAGTGGTCGCGGTGCTGGGTGCTCAGTGCTCGGGGTGCTCGGTGCTCAGTACTCAGGGTGCTGGGTGCTCAGTGCTCAAGGTGCTCAGTACTCAGGGTGCTGTGTGTTCAGTGCTCAGGCTGCTGGGTGCTCAGTACTCAGGGTGCTCGGTGCTTAGTACTCAGGGTGCTGGGTGCTCAGTACTCCGGGTGCTGGGTGCTCAGTGCTCGGGGTGCTCGGTGCTCAGTGCTCAAGGTGCTGGGTGCTCAGTACTCAGGGTGCTCATTGCTCAGGGTGCTGGCTGCTCAGTGCTCAGGGTGCTCGGTGCTCGGGGCGCTGGGTGCTCAGTGCTTGGTGTGCTCGGAGCTCAGTACTCAGGGTGCTGGGTGCTCAGTACTCGGGGTGCTCGGTGCTCAGTACTCAGGGTGCTGGGTGCTCAGTGCTCGGGGTGCTCGGTGCTCAGTACGTTGGGTGCTCACTACTCAGGGTGCTGGGTGCTCAGTGCTCAGGGTGCTGGGTGCTCAGTACTCAGGGTGCTGGGTGCTCAGTGCTCGGTGTGCTGGGTGCTCAGTGCTCAGGGTGCTGGGTGCTCAGTATTCAGGGTGCTCGGTGCTTAGTACTCAGGGTGCTCGGTGCTCGGGGTGCTGGGTGCTCAGTGCTCGGGGTGCTGGGTGCTCAGTGCTCGTTGTGCTCGGTGCTCAGTACTTTGGGTGCTCACTACTCAGGGTGGTGGGTGCTCAGTGCTCAGGGTGCTGGGTGCTCAGTGCTCAGGGTGCTGGGTGCTCAGTGCTCAGGGTGCTGGGTGCTCAGTGCTCAGGGTGCTGGGTGCTCAGTGCTCGGGGTGCTGGGTGCTCAGTGCTCAGGGTGCTGGGTGCTCAGTACTCAGGGTGCTGGGTGTTCAGTACTCGGGGTGCTGGGTTCTCAGTACTCAGGGTGCTGGGTGCTCAGTACACGGGGTGCTGGGTTCTCAGTACACAGGTTGCTGGGTGCTCAGTACTCAGGGTGCTGGGTGCTCAGTACTCGGGTGCTGGGTGCTCAGTGCTCAGGGTGCTGGGTGCTCAGTGCTCGGGGTGCAGGGTGCTCAGGGCTCAGTACTCAGGGTGCTGGGTGCTCAGTGCTCGGGGTTCTGGGTGCTGAGTGCTCAGTACTCAGGGTGCTGGGTGCTCAGGGCTCAGGGTGCTGGGTCCTCAGTGCTCAGGGTGCTGGGTGCTCAGTGCTCGGGGTGCTGGGTGCTCAGTGCTCAGTACTCAGGGTGCTGGGTGCTCAGTGCTCAGGGTGCTGGGTGCTCAGTGCTCGGGGTGCTGGGTGCTCAGTGCTCAGGGTGCTGGGTGCTCAGTACTCCGGGAGCTGGGTGCTGAGTGCTCAGTACTCAGGGTGCTGGGTGCTCAGTGCTCGGGGTGCTGGGTGCTCAGTGCTCAGGGTGCTGGGTGCTCAGTACTCAGGGTGCTGGGTGTTCACTACTCGGGGTGCTGGGTGCTCAGTACTCAGGGTGCTGGGTGCTCAGTACTCAGGGTACTGGGTGCTCAGTACTCGGGTGCTTGGTGCTCAGTGCTCAGGGTGCTGGGTGCTCAGTGCTCAGGGTGCTGGGTGCTCAGTTCTCAGGGTGCTGGGTGCTCAGTACTCGGGGTGCTGGGTGCTCAGTACTCAGGGTGCTGGGTGCACAGTACTCAGGGTGCTGGGTGCTCAGTACTCGGGTGCTGGGTGCTCAGTGCTCAGGGTGCTGGGTGCTCAGTGCTCGGGGTGCTGGGTGCTCAGTGCTCAGTACTCAGGGTGCTGGGTGCTCAGTGCTCGGGTGCTGGGTGCTCAGTGCTCAGTACTCAGGGTGCTGGGTGCTCAGTGCTCATGGTGCTGGGTGCTCAGTGCTCAGGGTGCTAGGTGCTCGGTGCTCGGGGTGCTGGATGCTTAGTGCTCGGGGTGCCGGTGCTCAGTACTCGGGGTGCTCAGTGCTCAGTACTCAGGGTGCTGGGTGCTCAGTGCTCAGGGTGCTGGGTGCTCAGTACTCAGGGTGCTGGGTGCTTGGTGCTCAGTACGCTGGGTGCTCAGTGCTCAGGGTGTTGGGTGCTCAGTACTCAGGGTGCTGGGTGCTCAGTGCTCGGGGTGCGGGGTGCTCAGTGCTCAGTACTCAGGGTGCTGGGTGCTCAGTGCTCAGGGTGCTGGGTGCTCAGTGCTCGGGGTGCTCGGTGCTCAGTACGTTGGGTGCTCACTACTCAGGGTGCTGGGTGCTCAGTGCTCAGGGTGCTGGGTGCTCAGTACTCAGGGTGCTGGGTGCTCAGTGCTCGGGGTGCTGGGTGCTCAGTGCTCAGGGCGCTGGGTGCTCAGTACTCAGGTTGCTGGGTGCTCAGTACTCGGGGTGCTGGGTGCTCAGTACTCAGGGTGCTGGGTGCTCAGTGCTCGGGGTGCTCGGTGCTCAGTACGTTGGGTGCTCACTACTCAGGGTGCTGGGTGCTCAGTGCTCAGGGTGCTGGGTGCTCAGTGCTCAGGGTGCTGGGTGCTCAGTGCTCAGGGTGCTGGGTGCTCAGTACTCAGGGTGCTGGTTGCTCAGTGCTTGGGGTGCTGGGTGCTCAGTGCTCAGGGCGCTGGGTGCTCAGTACTCAGGTTGCTGGGTGCTCAGTACTCGGGGTGCTGGGTGCTCAGTACTCAGGGTGCTGGGTGCTCAGTACTCAGGGTGCTGGGTGCTTAGTACTCGGGTGCTGGGTGCTCAGTGCTCAGGGTGCTGGGTGCTCAGTGCTCGGGGTGCTGGGTGCTCAGTGCTCAGTACTCAGGGTGCTGGGTGCTCAGTGTTCGGGGTGCTGGGTGCTCAGTGCTCAGTACTCAGGGTGCTGGGTGCTCAGTGCTCAGGGTGCTGGGTGCTCAGTGCTCAGGGTGCTGGGTGCTCAGTGCTTAGGGTGCTGGGTATTCAGTGCTCAGGGTGCTGGGTGCTCAGTACTCAGGGTGCTGGGTGCTCAGTGCTCAGGGTGCTGGGTGCTCAGTGCTCGGGGTGCTGGGTGCTCAGTGCTCGGGGTGCTGGGTGGTCAGTGCTCGGGGTGCTCGGTGCTCAGTACTCAGGGTGCTGGGTGCTCAGTGCTCCAGGTGCTCAGTACTCAGGGTGCTGTATGTTCAGTGCTCAGGGTGCTGGGTGCTCGGTGCTCAGGTTGCTGGGTGCTCAGTACTCGGGGTGCTGGGTGCTCAGTACTCAGGGTGCTGGGTGCTCATTGCTCGGGGTGCTGGGTCCTCAGTGCTACGGGTGCTGGGTGCTCAGTGCTCGGGGTGCTGGGTGCTCAGTGCTCGGGGCGCTGGGTGCTCAGTGCTCGGGGTGCTCGGTGCTCAGTACTCAGGGTGCTGGGTGCTCAGTGCTCAGGGTGCTCGGTGCTCAGTACTCAGGGTGCTGGGTGCTCAGTGCTCAGTGTGCTCGGTGCTCAGTACGTTGGGTGCTCAGAACTCAGGGTGTTGGGTGCTCAGTGCCCAGGGTGATCGGTGCTCAGTACTCAGGGTGGTCAGTACTCAGGGTGCTGGGTGCTCAGTACTCAGGGTGCTGGGTGCTCAGTGCTCATGGTGATCGGTGCTCAGTCCTCAGGGTGCTCAGAACTCAGGGTGCTGGGTGCTCAGTGCTCAGGTTGCTCAGTACTCAGGGTGCTGGGTACTCAGTACTCAGGGTGCTGTGTGCTCAGTGCTCGGGGTGCTGGGTGCTCAGTACTCTGGGTGCTGGGTGCTCATTGCTCAGGGTGCTGGGCGCTCAGTACTCAGGGTGCTGGGTGCTCAGTACTCAGGGTGCTCAGTGCTCGGGGAGCTCGGTGCTCAGTACTCAGGGTGCTGGGTGCTCAGTACTCAGTGCTTGGGGTCCTGGGTGCTCAGCGCTCTGGGTGCTTAGTGCACAGTACTCAGGGTGCTGGGTGCTCAGTATTCGGGGTGCTCAGTGCTCGGGGTGCTGGGTGCTCATTACTCAGGGTGCTGGGTGCTCAGTACTCCGGGTGCTGGGTGCTCAGTGCTCGGGGAGCTCGTTGCTAAGTGCACAAGGTGCTGGGTGCTCAGTACTCAGGGTGCTCATTGCTCAGGGTGCTGGGTGCTAAGTGCTCAGGGTGCTCGGTGCTCGGGGCGCTGGGTGCTCAGTGCTCGGGGTGCTCGGAGCTCAGTACTCAGGGTGCTGGGTGCTCAGTACTCGGGGTGCTCGGTGCTCAGTACTCAGGGTGCTGGGTGCTCAGTGCTCGGGGTGCTCGGTGCTCAGTACGTTGGGTGCTCACTACTCAGGGTGCTGGGTGCTCAGTGCTCAGGGTGCTGGGTGCTCAGTACTCAGGGTGCTGGGTGCTCAGTGCTCGGGGTGCTGGGTGCTCAGTGCTCAGGGTGCTGGGTGCTCAGTACTCAGGGTGCTCGGTGCTTAGTACTCAGGGTGCTCAGTGCTCGGGGTGCTGGGTGCTCAGTGCTCGGGGTGCTAGGTGCTCAGTACTCAGAGTGCTGGGTGCTCAGTACTCAGGGTACTGGGTGCTCAGTACTCGGGTGCTGGGTGCTCAGTGCTCAGGGTTCTGGGTGCTCAGTGCTCGGGGTGCTGGGTGCTCAGTGCTCAGGGTGCTGGGTGCTCAGTACTCAGGGTGCTCAGTGCTCAGTACTCGGGGTGCTGGGTGCTCAGTGCTCAGGGTGCTCAGTGCTCAGTACTCGTTGTGCTGTGTGCTCAGTGCTCCGGGTGCTCAGTGCTCAGTGCTCGGGGTGCTGGGTGGTCAGTGCTCGGGGCGCTGTGGGCTCAGTGCTCAGTGTGCTGGGTGCTCAGTACTCGGGGTGCTGGGTGCTCAGTGCTCAGGGTGCTCAGTGCTCAGTACTCAGTGCTCAGGGTGCTCAGTGCTCAGTGCTCAGGGTGCTGGGTGTTCAGTACTCAGGGTGCTGGGTGCTCAGTACTCAGGGTGCTGGGTGCTCAGTACTCAGGGTGCTGGGTGCTCAGTGCTCGGTGTGCTGGGTGCTCAGTGCTCAGGGTGCTGGGTGCTCAGTATTCAGGGTGCTCGGTGCTTAGTACTCAGGGTGCTCGGTGCTCGGGGTGCTGGGTGCTCAGTGCTCGGGGTGCTGGGTGCTCAGTGCTCGTTGTGCTCGGTGCTCAGTACTTTGGGTGCTCACTACTCAGGGTGGTGGGTGCTCAGTGCTCAGGGTGCTGGGTGCTCAGTGCTCAGGGTGCTGGGTGCTCAGTGCTCAGGGTGCTGGGTGCTCAGTGCTCAGGGTGCTGGGTGCTCAGTGCTCGGGGTGCTGGGTGCTCAGTGCTCAGGGTGCTGGGTGCTCAGTACTCAGGGTGCTGGGTGTTCAGTACTCGGGGTGCTGGGTTCTCAGTACTCAGGGTGCTGGGTGCTCAGTACACGGGGTGCTGGGTTCTCAGTACACAGGTTGCTGGGTGCTCAGTACTCAGGGTGCTGGGTGCTCAGTACTCGGGTGCTGGGTGCTCAGTGCTCAGGGTGCTGGGTGCTCAGTGCTCGGGGTGCTGGGTGCTCAGGGCTCAGTACTCAGGGTGCTGGGTGCTCAGTGCTCGGGGTTCTGGGTGCTGAGTGCTCAGTACTCAGGGTGCTGGGTGCTCAGGGCTCAGGGTGCTGGGTCCTCAGTGCTCAGGGTGCTGGGTGCTCAGTGCTCGGGGTGCTGGGTGCTCAGTGCTCAGTACTCAGGGTGCTGGGTGCTCAGTGCTCAGGGTGCTGGGTGCTCAGTGCTCGGGGTGCTGGGTGCTCAGTGCTCAGGGTGCTGGGTGCTCAGTACTCCGGGAGCTGGGTGCTGAGTGCTCAGTACTCAGGGTGCTGGGTGCTCAGTGCTCGGGGTGCTGGGTGCTCAGTGCTCAGGGTGCTGGGTGCTCAGTACTCAGGGTGCTGGGTGTTCAGTACTCGGGGTGCTGGGTGCTCAGTACTCAGGGTGCTGGGTGCTCAGTACTCAGGGTACTGGGTGCTCAGTACTCGGGTGCTTGGTGCTCAGTGCTCAGGGTGCTGGGTGCTCAGTGCTCAGGGTGCTGGGTGCTCAGTTCTCAGGGTGCTGGGTGCTCAGTACTCGGGGTGCTGGGTGCTCAGTACTCAGGGTGCTGGGTGCACAGTACTCAGGGTGCTGGGTGCTCAGTACTCGGGTGCTGGGTGCTCAGTGCTCAGGGTGCTGGGTGCTCAGTGCTCGGGGTGCTGGGTGCTCAGTGCTCAGTACTCAGGGTGCTGGGTGCTCAGTGCTCGGGTGCTGGGTGCTCAGTGCTCAGTACTCAGGGTGCTGGGTGCTCAGTGCTCATGGTGCTGGGTGCTCAGTGCTCAGGGTGCTAGGTGCTCGGTGCTCGGGGTGCTGGATGCTTAGTGCTCGGGGTGCCGGTGCTCAGTACTCGGGGTGCTCAGTGCTCAGTACTCAGGGTGCTGGGTGCTCAGTGCTCAGGGTGCTGGGTGCTCAGTACTCAGGGTGCTGGGTGCTTGGTGCTCAGTACGCTGGGTGCTCAGTGCTCAGGGTGTTGGGTGCTCAGTACTCAGGGTGCTGGGTGCTCAGTGCTCGGGGTGCGGGGTGCTCAGTGCTCAGTACTCAGGGTGCTGGGTGCTCAGTGCTCAGGGTGCTGGGTGCTCAGTGCTCGGGGTGCTCGGTGCTCAGTACGTTGGGTGCTCACTACTCAGGGTGCTGGGTGCTCAGTGCTCAGGGTGCTGGGTGCTCAGTACTCAGGGTGCTGGGTGCTCAGTGCTCGGGGTGCTGGGTGCTCAGTGCTCAGGGCGCTGGGTGCTCAGTACTCAGGTTGCTGGGTGCTCAGTACTCGGGGTGCTGGGTGCTCAGTATTCAGGGTGCTGGGTGCTCAGTGCTCGGGGTGCTCGGTGCTCAGTACGTTGGGTGCTCACTACTCAGGGTGCTGGGTGCTCAGTGCTCAGGGTGCTGGGTGCTCAGTGCTCAGGGTGCTGGGTGCTCAGTGCTCAGGGTGCTGGGTGCTCAGTACTCAGGGTGCTGGTTGCTCAGTGCTCGGGGTGCTGGGTGCTCAGTGCTCAGGGCGCTGGGTGCTCAGTACTCAGGTTGCTGGGTGCTCAGTACTCGGGGTGCTGGGTGCTCAGTACTCAGGGTGCTGGGTGCTCAGTACTCAGGGTGCTGGGTGCTTAGTACTCGGGTGCTGGGTGCTCAGTGCTCAGGGTGCTGGGTGCTCAGTGCTCGGGGTGCTGGGTGCTCAGTGCTCAGTACTCAGGGTGCTGGGTGCTCAGTGTTCGGGGTGCTGGGTGCTCAGTGCTCAGTACTCAGGGTGCTGGGTGCTCAGTGCTCAGGGTGCTGGGTGCTCAGTGCTCAGGGTGCTGGGTGCTCAGTGCTTAGGGTGCTGGGTATTCAGTGCTCAGGGTGCTGGGTGCTCAGTACTCAGGGTGCTGGGTGCTCAGTGCTCAGGGTGCTGGGTGCTCAGTGCTCGGGGTGCTGGGTGCTCAGTGCTCGGGGTGCTGGGTGGTCAGTGCTCGGGGTGCTCGGTGCTCAGTACTCAGGGTGCTGGGTGCTCAGTGCTCCAGGTGCTCAGTACTCAGGGTGCTGTATGTTCAGTGCTCAGGGTGCTGGGTGCTCGGTGCTCAGGTTGCTGGGTGCTCAGTACTCGGGGTGCTGGGTGCTCAGTACTCAGGGTGCTGGGTGCTCAGTGCTCGGGGTGCTCGGTGCTCAGTACGTTGGGTGCTCACTACTCAGGGTGCTGGGTGCTCAGTGCTCAGGGTGCTGGGTGCTCAGTACTCAGGGTGCTGGGTGCTCAGTGCTCGGGGTGCTGGGTGCTCAGTGCTCAGGGTGCTGGGTGCTCAGTACTCAGGGTGCTCGGTGCTTAGTACTCAGGGTGCTCAGTGCTCGGGGTGCTGGGTGCTCAGTGCTCGGGGTGCTAGGTGCTCAGTACTCAGAGTGCTGGGTGCTCAGTACTCAGGGTACTGGGTGCTCAGTACTCGGGTGCTGGGTGCTCAGTGCTCAGGGTTCTGGGTGCTCAGTGCTCGGGGTGCTGGGTGCTCAGTGCTCAGGGTGCTGGGTGCTCAGTACTCAGGGTGCTCAGTGCTCAGTACTCGGGGTGCTGGGTGCTCAGTGCTCAGGGTGCTCAGTGCTCAGTACTCGTTGTGCTGTGTGCTCAGTGCTCCGGGTGCTCAGTGCTCAGTGCTCGGGGTGCTGGGTGGTCAGTGCTCGGGGCGCTGTGGGCTCAGTGCTCAGTGTGCTGGGTGCTCAGTACTCGGGGTGCTGGGTGCTCAGTGCTCAGGGTGCTCAGTGCTCAGTACTCAGTGCTCAGGGTGCTCAGTGCTCAGTGCTCAGGGTGCTGGGTGTTCAGTACTCAGGGTGCTGGGTGCTCAGTACTCAGGGTGCTGGGTGCTCAGTACTCAGGGTGCTGGGTGCTCAGTGCTCGGTGTGCTGGGTGCTCAGTGCTCAGGGTGCTGGGTGCTCAGTATTCAGGGTGCTCGGTGCTTAGTACTCAGGGTGCTCGGTGCTCGGGGTGCTGGGTGCTCAGTGCTCGGGGTGCTGGGTGCTCAGTGCTCGTTGTGCTCGGTGCTCAGTACTTTGGGTGCTCACTACTCAGGGTGGTGGGTGCTCAGTGCTCAGGGTGCTGGGTGCTCAGTGCTCAGGGTGCTGGGTGCTCAGTGCTCAGGGTGCTGGGTGCTCAGTGCTCAGGGTGCTGGGTGCTCAGTGCTCGGGGTGCTGGGTGCTCAGTGCTCGGGGTGCTGGGTGCTCAGTACTCAGGGTGCTGGGTGTTCAGTACTCGGGGTGCTGGGTTCTCAGTACTCAGGGTGCTGGGTGCTCAGTACACGGGGTGCTGGGTTCTCAGTACACAGGTTGCTGGGTGCTCAGTACTCAGGGTGCTGGGTGCTCAGTACTCGGGTGCTGGGTGCTCAGTGCTCAGGGTGCTGGGTGCTCAGTGCTCGGGGTGCTGGGTGCTCAGGGCTCAGTACTCAGGGTGCTGGGTGCTCAGTGCTCGGGGTTCTGGGTGCTGAGTGCTCAGTACTCAGGGTGCTGGGTGCTCAGGGCTCAGGGTGCTGGGTCCTCAGTGCTCAGGGTGCTGGGTGCTCAGTGCTCGGGGTGCTGGGTGCTCAGTGCTCAGTACTCAGGGTGCTGGGTGCTCAGTGCTCAGGGTGCTGGGTGCTCAGTGCTCGGGGTGCTGGGTGCTCAGTGCTCAGGGTGCTGGGTGCTCAGTACTCCGGGAGCTGGGTGCTGAGTGCTCAGTACTCAGGGTGCTGGGTGCTCAGTGCTCGGGGTGCTGGGTGCTCAGTGCTCAGGGTGCTGGGTGCTCAGTACTCAGGGTGCTGGGTGTTCAGTACTCGGGGTGCTGGGTGCTCAGTACTCAGGGTGCTGGGTGCTCAGTACTCAGGGTACTGGGTGCTCAGTACTCGGGTGCTTGGTGCTCAGTGCTCAGGGTGCTGGGTGCTCAGTGCTCAGGGTGCTGGGTGCTCAGTTCTCAGGGTGCTGGGTGCTCAGTACTCGGGGTGCTGGGTGCTCAGTACTCAGGGTGCTGGGTGCACAGTACTCAGGGTGCTGGGTGCTCAGTACTCGGGTGCTGGGTGCTCAGTGCTCAGGGTGCTGGGTGCTCAGTGCTCGGGGTGCTGGGTGCTCAGTGCTCAGTACTCAGGGTGCTGGGTGCTCAGTGCTCGGGTGCTGGGTGCTCAGTGCTCAGTACTCAGGGTGCTGGGTGCTCAGTGCTCATGGTGCTGGGTGCTCAGTGCTCAGGGTGCTAGGTGCTCGGTGCTCGGGGTGCTGGATGCTTAGTGCTCGGGGTGCCGGTGCTCAGTACTCGGGGTGCTCAGTGCTCAGTACTCAGGGTGCTGGGTGCTCAGTGCTCAGGGTGCTGGGTGCTCAGTACTCAGGGTGCTGGGTGCTTGGTGCTCAGTACGCTGGGTGCTCAGTGCTCAGGGTGTTGGGTGCTCAGTACTCAGGGTGCTGGGTGCTCAGTGCTCGGGGTGCGGGGTGCTCAGTGCTCAGTACTCAGGGTGCTGGGTGCTCAGTGCTCAGGGTGCTGGGTGCTCAGTGCTCGGGGTGCTCGGTGCTCAGTACGTTGGGTGCTCACTACTCAGGGTGCTGGGTGCTCAGTGCTCAGGGTGCTGGGTGCTCAGTACTCAGGGTGCTGGGTGCTCAGTGCTCGGGGTGCTGGGTGCTCAGTGCTCAGGGCGCTGGGTGCTCAGTACTCAGGTTGCTGGGTGCTCAGTACTCGGGGTGCTGGGTGCTCAGTATTCAGGGTGCTGGGTGCTCAGTGCTCGGGGTGCTCGGTGCTCAGTACGTTGGGTGCTCACTACTCAGGGTGCTGGGTGCTCAGTGCTCAGGGTGCTGGGTGCTCAGTGCTCAGGGTGCTGGGTGCTCAGTGCTCAGGGTGCTGGGTGCTCAGTACTCAGGGTGCTGGTTGCTCAGTGCTCGGGGTGCTGGGTGCTCAGTGCTCAGGGCGCTGGGTGCTCAGTACTCAGGTTGCTGGGTGCTCAGTACTCGGGGTGCTGGGTGCTCAGTACTCAGGGTGCTGGGTGCTCAGTACTCAGGGTGCTGGGTGCTTAGTACTCGGGTGCTGGGTGCTCAGTGCTCAGGGTGCTGGGTGCTCAGTGCTCGGGGTGCTGGGTGCTCAGTGCTCAGTACTCAGGGTGCTGGGTGCTCAGTGTTCGGGGTGCTGGGTGCTCAGTGCTCAGTACTCAGGGTGCTGGGTGCTCAGTGCTCAGGGTGCTGGGTGCTCAGTGCTCAGGGTGCTGGGTGCTCAGTGCTTAGGGTGCTGGGTATTCAGTGCTCAGGGTGCTGGGTGCTCAGTACTCAGGGTGCTGGGTGCTCAGTGCTCAGGGTGCTGGGTGCTCAGTGCTCGGGGTGCTGGGTGCTCAGTGCTCGGGGTGCTGGGTGGTCAGTGCTCGGGGTGCTCGGTGCTCAGTACTCAGGGTGCTGGGTGCTCAGTGCTCCAGGTGCTCAGTACTCAGGGTGCTGTATGTTCAGTGCTCAGGGTGCTGGGTGCTCGGTGCTCAGGTTGCTGGGTGCTCAGTACTCGGGGTGCTGGGTGCTCAGTACTCAGGGTGCTGGGTGCTCATTGCTCGGGGTGCTGGGTCCTCAGTGCTACGGGTGCTTGGTGCTCAGTGCTCGGGGTGCTGGGTGCTCAGTGCTCGGGGCGCTGGGTGCTCAGTGCTCGGGGTGCTCGGTGCTCAGTACTCAGGGTGCTGGGTGCTCAGTGCTCAGGGTGCTCGGTGCTCAGTACTCAGGGTGCTGGGTGCTCAGTGCTCAGTGTGCTCGGTGCTCAGTACGTTGGGTGCTCAGAACTCAGGGTGTTGGGTGCTCAGTGCCCAGGGTGATCGGTGCTCAGTACTCAGGGTGGTCAGTACTCAGGGTGCTGGGTGCTCAGTACTCAGGGTGCTGGGTGCTCAGTGCTCATGGTGATCGGTGCTCAGTCCTCAGGGTGCTCAGAACTCAGGGTGCTGGGTGCTCAGTGCTCAGGTTGCTCAGTACTCAGGGTGCTGGGTACTCAGTACTCAGGGTGCTGTGTGCTCAGTGCTCGGGGTGCTGGGTGCTCAGTACTCTGGGTGCTGGGTGCTCATTGCTCAGGGTGCTGGGCGCTCAGTACTCAGGGTGCTGGGTGCTCAGTACTCAGGGTGCTCAGTGCTCGGGGAGCTCGGTGCTCAGTACTCAGGGTGCTGGGTGCTCAGTACTCAGTGCTTGGGGTCCTGGGTGCTCAGCGCTCTGGGTGCTTAGTGCACAGTACTCAGGGTGCTGGGTGCTCAGTATTCGGGGTGCTCAGTGCTCGGGGTGCTGGGTGCTCATTACTCAGGGTGCTGGGTGCTCAGTACTCCGGGTGCTGGGTGCTCAGTGCTCGGGGAGCTCGTTGCTAAGTGCACAAGGTGCTGGGTGCTCAGTACTCAGGGTGCTCATTGCTCAGGGTGCTGGGTGCTAAGTGCTCAGGGTGCTCGGTGCTCGGGGCGCTGGGTGCTCAGTGCTCGGGGTGCTCGGAGCTCAGTACTCAGGGTGCTGGGTGCTCAGTACTCGGGGTGCTCGGTGCTCAGTACTCAGGGTGCTGGGTGCTCAGTGCTCGGGGTGCTCGGTGCTCAGTACGTTGGGTGCTCACTACTCAGGGTGCTGGGTGCTCAGTGCTCAGGGTGCTGGGTGCTCAGTACTCAGGGTGCTGGGTGCTCAGTGCTCGGGGTGCTGGGTGCTCAGTGCTCAGGGTGCTGGGTGCTCAGTACTCAGGGTGCTCGGTGCTTAGTACTCAGGGTGCTCAGTGCTCGGGGTGCTGGGTGCTCAGTGCTCGGGGTGCTAGGTGCTCAGTACTCAGAGTGCTGGGTGCTCAGTACTCAGGGTACTGGGTGCTCAGTACTCGGGTGCTGGGTGCTCAGTGCTCAGGGTTCTGGGTGCTCAGTGCTCGGGGTGCTGGGTGCTCAGTGCTCAGGGTGCTGGGTGCTCAGTACTCAGGGTGCTCAGTGCTCAGTACTCGGGGTGCTGGGTGCTCAGTGCTCAGGGTGCTCAGTGCTCAGTACTCGTTGTGCTGTGTGCTCAGTGCTCCGGGTGCTCAGTGCTCAGTGCTCGGGGTGCTGGGTGGTCAGTGCTCGGGGCGCTGTGGGCTCAGTGCTCAGTGTGCTGGGTGCTCAGTACTCGGGGTGCTGGGTGCTCAGTGCTCAGGGTGCTCAGTGCTCAGTACTCAGTGCTCAGGGTGCTCAGTGCTCAGTGCTCAGGGTGCTGGGTGTTCAGTACTCAGGGTATTGGGTGCTCAGTACTCAGGGTGCTGGGTGCTCAGTACTCAGGGTGCTGGGTGCTCAGTGCTCGGGGTCCTCAGTACTCAGGGTGCTGTGTGTTCAGTGCTCAGGGTACTGGGTGCTCAGTACTCAGGGTGCTCGGTGCTTAGTACTCAGGGTGCTGGGTGCTCAGTACTCCGGGTGCTGGGTGCTCAGTGCTCAGGGTGCTCGGAGCTCAGTACTCAGGGTGCTGGGTGCTCAGTGCTCAGGGTGATTTTTGCTCAGTACTCAGGGTGCTGGGTGCTCAGTGCTCGGGGTGCTCGGTGCTCAGTACGTTGGGTGCTCACTACTCAGGGTCCTGGGTGCTCAGTGCTCAGTGTGCTGGGTGCTCAGTTCTCAGGGTGCTGGGTGCTCAGTGCTCAGGGTGCTGGGTGCTCAGTACTCAGGGTGCTGGGTGCTCAGTGCTCAGCGTGCTGGGTGCTCAGTACTCAGGGTGCTGGGTGCTCAGTACTTGGGGTGCTGGGTGCTCAGTACTCAGGGTGCTGGGTGCTCAGTGCTCAGCGTGCTGGGTGCTCAGTACTCAGGGTGCTGGGTGCTCAGTGCTCAGGGTGCTGGGTACTCAGTGCTCAGGGTGCTGGGTGCTCAGTGCTCGGGGTGCTCGGAGCTCAGTACTCAGGGTGCTGGGTGCTCAGTGCTCAGGGTGATTGGTGCTCAGTACTCAGGGTGCTGGGTGCTCAGTGCTCGGGGTGCTCGGTGCTCAGTACGTTGGGTGCTCACTAATCAGGGTCCTGGGTGCTCAGTGCTCAGTGTGCTGGGTGCTCAGTGCTCAGGGTGCTGGGTGCTCAGTACTCAGGGCGCTGGGTGCTCAGTACTCAGGGTGCTGGGTGCTCAGTGCTCAGCGTGCTGGGTGCTCAGTACTCAGGGTGCTGGGTGCTCAGTACTTGGGGTGCTGGGTGCTCAGTACTCAGGGTGCTGGGTGCTCAGTACTCAGGGTGCTGGGTGCTCAGTACTCGGGTGCTGGGTGCTCAGTGCTCAGGGTGCTGGGTGCTCAGTGCTCGGGGTGCTGGGTGCTCAGTGCTCAGTACTCAGGGTGCTGGGTGCTCAGTGCTCGGGGTGCTGGGTGCTCAGTGCTCAGTACTCAGGGTGCTGGGTGCTCAGTGCTCAGGGTGCTGGGTGCTCAGTGCTCAGGGTGCTGGGTGCTCTGTGCTCAGGGTGCTGGGTACTCAGTGCTCAGGGTGCTGGGTTCTCAGTACTCAGGGTGCTCAGTGCTCAGGGTGCTCAGTGCTTAGTACTCGGGGTGCTGTGTGCTCAGTGCTCCGGGTGCTCAGTGCTCAGTGCTCGGGGTGCTGGGTGGTCAGTGCTCGGGGCGCTGGGGGCTCAGTGCTCGGTGTGCTGGGTGCTCAGTACTCGGGGTGCTGGGTGCTCAGTGCTCAGGGTGCTCAGTGCTCAGTACTCAGTGCTCAGGGTGCTCAGTGCTCAGTGCTCAGGGTGCTGGGTGTTCAGTACACAGGGTGCTGGGTGCTCAGTACTCAGGGTGCTGGGTGCTCAGTACTCAGGGTGCTGGGTGCTCAGTGCTCGGGGTGCTCAGTACTCAGGGTGCTGTGTGTTCAGTGCTCAGGGTACTGGGAGCACAGTACTCAGGGTGCTCGGTGCTTAGTACTCAGGGTGCTGGGTGCTCAGTACTCCGGGTGCTGGGTGCTCAGGTGCTCGGGGTGCTCAGAGCTCAGTACTCAGGGTTCTGGGTGCTCAGTGCTCGGGATGATCGGTGCTCAGTACTCAGGGTGCTGGGTGCTCAGTGCTCGGGGTGCTCGGTGCTCAGTACGTTGGGTGCTCACTACTCAGGGTCCTGGGTGCTCAGTGCTCAGTGTGCTGGGTGCTCAGTGCTCAGGGTGCTGGGTGCTCAGTGCTCAGGGTGCTGGGTGTTCAGTACTCAGGGTGCTGGGTGCTCAGTACTCAGGGTGCTGGGTGCTCAGTGCTCAGGGTGCTGGGTGCTCAGTACTCGGGGTGCTCGGTGCTCAGTGCTCAGGGTGCTGGGTGCTCAGTGCTCAGGGTGCTCGGTGCTCGGGGCGCTGGGTGCTCCGTGCTCGGGGTGCTCGGAGCTCAGTACTCAGGGTGCTGGGTGCTCAGTGCTCGGGGTGCTCGGTGCTCAGTACTCAGGGTGCTGGGTGCTCAGTGCTCGGAGTGCTGGGTGCTCAGTGCTCAGTACGAAGGATGCTGGGTGCTCAGTGTTCAGGGTGCTGTGTGCTCAGTGCTCAGGGTGCTGGGTGCTCAGTGCTCAGGGTGCTGGGTAATCAGTGCTCAGGGTGCTGGGTGCTCAGTACTCAGGGTGCTGGGTGCTCAGTACTCAGGGTGCTGGGTGCTCAGTGCTCGGGGTGCTATGTGCTCAGTGGTCGCGCTGCTGGGTGCTCAGTGCTCGGGGTGCTCGGTGCTCAGTACTCAGGGTGCTGGGTGCTCAGTGCTCGAGGTGCTCAGTACTCAGGGTGCTGTGTGTTCAGTGCTCAGGCTGCTGGGTGCTCAGTACTCAGGGTGCTCGGTGCTTAGTACTCAGTGTGCTGGGTGCTCAGTACTCCGGGTGCTGGGTGCTCAGTGCTCGGGGTGCTCGGTGCTCAGTGCTCAAGGTGCTGGGTGCTCAGTACTCAGGGTGCTCATTGCTCAGGGTGCTGGCTGCTCAGTGCTCAGGGTGCTCGGTGCTCGGGGCGCTGGGTGCTCAGTGCTCGGGGTGCTCGGAGCTCAGTACTCAGGGTGCTGGGTGCTCAGTACTCGGGGTGCTCGGTGCTCAGTACTCAGGGTGCTGGGTGCTCAGTGCTCGGGGTGCTCGGTGCTCAGTACGTTGGGTGCTCACTACTCAGGGTGCTGGGTGCTCAGTGCTCAGGGTGCTGGGTGCTCAGTACTCAGGGTGCTGGGTGCTCAGTGCTCGGTGTGCTGGGTGCTCAGTGCTCAGGGTGCTGGGTGCTCAGTATTCAGGGTGCTCGGTGCTTAGTACTCAGGGTGCTCGGTGCTCGGGGTGCTGGGTGCTCAGTGCTCGGGGTGCTGGGTGCTCAGTGCTCGTTGTGCTCGGTGCTCAGTACTTTGGGTGCTCACTACTCAGGGTGGTGGGTGCTCAGTGCTCAGGGTGCTGGGTGCTCAGTGCTCAGGGTGCTGGGTGCTCAGTGCTCAGGGTGCTGGGTGCTCAGTGCTCAGGGTGCTGGGTGCTCAGTGCACGGGGTGCTGGGTGCTCAGTGCTCAGGGTGCTGGGTGCTCAGTACTCAGGGTGCTGGGTGTTCAGTACTCGGGGTGCTGGGTTCTCAGTACTCAGGGTGCTGGGTGCTCAGTACACGGGGTGCTGGGTTCTCAGTACACAGGTTGCTGGGTGCTCAGTACTCAGGGTGCTGGGTGCTCAGTACTCGGGTGCTGGGTGCTCAGTGCTCAGGGTGCTGGGTGCTCAGTGCTCGGGGTGCTGGGTGCTCAGGGCTCAGTACTCAGGGTGCTGGGTGCTCAGTGCTCGGGGTTCTGGGTGCTGAGTGCTCAGTACTCAGGGTGCTGGGTGCTCAGGGCTCAGGGTGCTGGGTCCTCAGTGCTCAGGGTGCTGGGTGCTCAGTGCTCGGGGTGCTGGGTGCTCAGTGCTCAGTACTCAGGGTGCTGGGTGCTCAGTGCTCAGGGTGCTGGGTGCTCAGTGCTCGGGGTGCTGGGTGCTCAGTGCTCAGGGTGCTGGGTGCTCAGTACTCCGGGAGCTGGGTGCTGAGTGCTCAGTACTCAGGGTGCTTGGTGCTCAGTGCTCGGGGTGCTGGGTGCTCAGTGCTCAGGGTGCTGGGTGCTCAGTACTCAGGGTGCTGGGTGTTCAGTACTCGGGGTGCTGGGTGCTCAGTACTCAGGGTGCTGGGTTCTCAGTACTCAGGGTACTGGGTGCTCAGTACTCGGGTGCTTGGTGCTCAGTGCTCAGGGTGCTGGGTGCTCAGTGCTCAGGGTGCTGGGTGCTCAGTTCTCAGGGTGCTGGGTGCTCAGTACTCGGGGTGCTGGGTGCTCAGTACTCAGGGTGCTGGGTGCACAGTACTCAGGGTGCTGGGTGCTCAGTACTCGGGTGCTGGGTGCTCAGTGCTCAGGGTGCTGGGTGCTCAGTGCTCGGGGTGCTGGGTGCTCAGTGCTCAGTACTCAGGGTGCTGGGTGCTCAGTGCTCGGGTGCTGGGTGCTCAGTGCTCAGTACTCAGGGTGCTGGGTGCTCAGTGCTCATGGTGCTGGGTGCTCAGTGCTCAGGGTGCTAGGTGCTCGGTGCTCGGGGTGCTGGATGCTTAGTGCTCGGGGTGCCGGTGCTCAGTACTCGGGGTGCTCAGTGCTCAGTACTCAGGGCGCTGGGTGCTCAGTGCTCAGGGTGCTGGGTGCTCAGTACTCAGGGTGCTGGGTGCTCGGTGCTCAGTACGCTGGGTGCTCAGTGCTCAGGGTGCTGGGTGCTCAGTACTCAGGGTGCTGGGTGCTCAGTGCTCGGGGTGCGGGGTGCTCAGTGCTCAGTACTCATGGTGCTGGGTGCTCAGTGCTCAGGGTGCTGGGTGCTCAGTGCTCGGGGTGCTCGGTGCTCAGTACGTTGGATGCTCACTACTCAGGGTGCTGGGTGCTCAGTGCTCAGGGTGCTGGGTGCTCAGTACTCAGGGTGCTGGGTGCTCAGTGCTCGGGGTGCTGGGTGCTCAGTGCTCAGGGCGCTGGGTGCTCAGTACTCAGGTTGCTGGGTGCTCAGTACTCGGGGTGCTGGGTGCTCAGTACTCAGGGTGCTGGGTGCTCAGTGCTCGGGGTGCTCGGTGCTCAGTACGTTGGGTGCTCACTACTCAGGGTGCTGGGTGCTCAGTGCTCAGGGTGCTGGGTGCTCAGTGCTCAGGGTGCTGGGTGCTCAGTGCTCAGGGTGCTGGGTGCTCAGTACTCAGGGTGCTGGTTGCTCAGTGCTCGGGGTGCTGGGTGCTCAGTGCTCAGGGCGCTGGGTGCTCAGTACTCAGGTTGCTGGGTGCTCAGTACTCGGGGTGCTGGGTGCTCAGTACTCAGGGTGCTGGGTGCTCAGTACTCAGGGTGCTGGGTGCTTAGTACTCGGGTGCTGGGTGCTCAGTGCTCAGGGTGCTGGGTGCTCAGTGCTCGGGGTGCTGGGTGCTCAGTGCTCAGTACTCAGGGTGCTGGGTGCTCAGTGTTCGGGGTGCTGGGTGCTCAGTGCTCAGTACTCAGGGTGCTGGGTGCTCAGTGCTCAGGGTGCTGGGTGCTCAGTGCTCAGGGTGCTGGGTGCTCAGTGCTTAGGGTGCTGGGTATTCAGTGCTCAGGGTGCTGGGTGCTCAGTACTCAGGGTGCTGGGTGCTCAGTGCTCAGGGTGCTGGGTGCTCAGTGCTCGGGGTGCTGGGTGCTCAGTGCTCGGGGTGCTGGGTGGTCAGTGCTCGGGGTGCTCGGTGCTCAGTACTCAGGGTGCTGGGTGCTCAGTGCTCCAGGTGCTCAGTACTCAGGGTGCTGTATGTTCAGTGCTCAGGGTGCTGGGTGCTCGGTGCTCAGGTTGCTGGGTGCTCAGTACTCGGGGTGCTGGGTGCTCAGTACTCAGGGTGCTGGGTGCTCATTGCTCGGGGTGCTGGGTCCTCAGTGCTACGGGTGCTGGGTGCTCAGTGCTCGGGGTGCTGGGTGCTCAGTGCTCGGGGCGCTGGGTGCTCAGTGCTCGGGGTGCTCGGTGCTCAGTACTCAGGGTGCTGGGTGCTCAGTGCTCAGGGTGCTCGGTGCTCAGTACTCAGGGTGCTGGGTGCTCAGTGCTCAGTGTGCTCGGTGCTCAGTACGTTGGGTGCTCAGTACTCAGGGTGTTGGGTGCTCAGTGCTCAGGGTGATCGGTGCTCAGTACTCAGGGTGGTCAGAACTCAGGGTGCTGGGTGCTCAGTGCTCAGGTTGCTCAGTACTCAGGGTGCTGGGTACTCAGTACTCAGGGTGCTGTGTGCTCAGTGCTCGGGGTGCTGGGTGCTCAGTACTCTGGGTGCTGGGTGCTCATTGCTCAGGGTGCTGGGCGCTCAGTACTCAGGGTGCTGGGTGCTCAGTACTCAGGGTGCTCAGTGCTCGGGGAGCTCGGTGCTCAGTACTCAGGGTGCTGGGTGCTCAGTACTCAGTGCTTGGGGTCCTGGGTGCTCAGCGCTCTGGGTGCTTAGTGCACAGTACTCAGGGTGCTGGGTGCTCAGTATTCAGGGTGCTCAGTGCTCGGGGTGCTGGGTGCTCATTACTCAGGGTGCTGGGTGCTCAGTACTCCGGGTGCTGGGTGCTCAGGTGCTCGGGGTGCTCAGAGCTCAGTACTCAGGGTTCTGGGTGCTCAGTGCTCGGGATGATCGGTGCTCAGTACTCAGGGTGCTGGGTGCTCAGTGCTCGGGGTGCTCGGTGCTCAGTACGTTGGGTGCTCACTACTCAGGGTCCTGGGTGCTCAGTGCTCAGTGTGCTGGGTGCTCAGTGCTCAGGGTGCTGGGTGCTCAGTGCTCAGGGTGCTGGGTGTTCAGTACTCAGGGTGCTGGGTGCTCAGTACTCAGGGTGCTGGGTGCTCAGTGCTCAGGGTGCTGGGTGCTCAGTACTCGGGGTGCTCGGTGCTCAGTGCTCAGGGTGCTGGGTGCTCAGTGCTCAGGGTGCTCGGTGCTCGGGGCGCTGGGTGCTCCGTGCTCGGGGTGCTCGGAGCTCAGTACTCAGGGTGCTGGGTGCTCAGTGCTCGGGGTGCTCGGTGCTCAGTACTCAGGGTGCTGGGTGCTCAGTGCTCGGAGTGCTGGGTGCTCAGTGCTCAGTACGAAGGGTGCTGGGTGCTCAGTGTTCAGGGTGCTGTGTGCTCAGTGCTCAGGGTGCTGGGTGCTCAGTGCTCAGGGTGCTGGGTAATCAGTGCTCAGGGTGCTGGGTGCTCAGTACTCAGGGTGCTGGGTGCTCAGTACTCAGGGTGCTGGGTGCTCAGTGCTCGGGGTGCTATGTGCTCAGTGGTCGCGGTGCTGGGTGCTCAGTGCTCGGGGTGCTCGGTGCTCAGTACTCAGGGTGCTGGGTGCTCAGTGCTCGAGGTGCTCAGTACTCAGGGTGCTGTGTGTTCAGTGCTCAGGCTGCTGGGTGCTCAGTACTCAGGGTGCTCGGTGCTTAGTACTCAGTGTGCTGGGTGCTCAGTACTCCGGGTGCTGGGTGCTCAGTGCTCGGGGTGCTCGGTGCTCAGTGCTCAAGGTGCTGGGTGCTCAGTACTCAGGGTGCTCATTGCTCAGGGTGCTGGCTGCTCAGTGCTCAGGGTGCTCGGTGCTCGGGGCGCTGGGTGCTCAGTGCTCGGGGTGCTCGGAGCTCAGTACTCAGGGTGCTGGGTGCTCAGTACTCGGGGTGCTCGGTGCTCAGTACTCAGGGTGCTGGGTGCTCAGTGCTCGGGGTGCTCGGTGCTCAGTACGTTGGGTGCTCACTACTCAGGGTGCTGGGTGCTCAGTGCTCAGGGTGCTGGGTGCTCAGTACTCAGGGTGCTGGGTGCTCAGTGCTCGGTGTGCTGGGTGCTCAGTGCTCAGGGTGCTGGGTGCTCAGTATTCAGGGTGCTCGGTGCTTAGTACTCAGGGTGCTCGGTGCTCGGGGTGCTGGGTGCTCAGTGCTCGGGGTGCTGGGTGCTCAGTGCTCGTTGTGCTCGGTGCTCAGTACTTTGGGTGCTCACTACTCAGGGTGGTGGGTGCTCAGTGCTCAGGGTGCTGGGTGCTCAGTGCTCAGGGTGCTGGGTGCTCAGTGCTCAGGGTGCTGGGTGCTCAGTGCTCAGGGTGCTGGGTGCTCAGTGCACGGGGTGCTGGGTGCTCAGTGCTCAGGGTGCTGGGTGCTCAGTACTCAGGGTGCTCAGTGCTCAGTACTCGGGGTGCTGGGTTCTCAGTACTCAGGGTGCTGGGTGCTCAGTACACGGGGTGCTGGGTTCTCAGTACACAGGTTGCTGGGTGCTCAGTACTCAGGGTGCTGGGTGCTCAGTACTCGGGTGCTGGGTGCTCAGTGCTCAGGGTGCTGGGTGCTCAGTGCTCGGGGTGCTGGGTGCTCAGGGCTCAGTACTCAGGGTGCTGGGTGCTCAGTGCTCGGGGTTCTGGGTGCTGAGTGCTCAGTACTCAGGGTGCTGGGTGCTCAGGGCTCAGGGTGCTGGGTCCTCAGTGCTCAGGGTGCTGGGTGCTCAGTGCTCGGGGTGCTGGGTGCTCAGTGCTCAGTACTCAGGGTGCTGGGTGCTCAGTGCTCAGGGTGCTGGGTGCTCAGTGCTCGGGGTGCTGGGTGCTCAGTGCTCAGGGTGCTGGGTGCTCAGTACTCCGGGAGCTGGGTGCTGAGTGCTCAGTACTCAGGGTGCTTGGTGCTCAGTGCTCGGGGTGCTGGGTGCTCAGTGCTCAGGGTGCTGGGTGCTCAGTACTCAGGGTGCTGGGTGTTCAGTACTCGGGGTGCTGGGTGCTCAGTACTCAGGGTGCTGGGTGCTCAGTACTCAGGGTACTGGGTGCTCAGTACTCGGGTGCTTGGTGCTCAGTGCTCAGGGTGCTGGGTGCTCAGTGCTCAGGGTGCTGGGTGCTCAGTTCTCAGGGTGCTGGGTGCTCAGTACTCGGGGTGCTGGGTGCTCAGTACTCAGGGTGCTGGGTGCACAGTACTCAGGGTGCTGGGTGCTCAGTACTCGGGTGCTGGGTGCTCAGTGCTCAGGGTGCTGGGTGCTCAGTGCTCGGGGTGCTGGGTGCTCAGTGCTCAGTACTCAGGGTGCTGGGTGCTCAGTGCTCGGGTGCTGGGTGCTCAGTGCTCAGTACTCAGGGTGCTGGGTGCTCAGTGCTCATGGTGCTGGGTGCTCAGTGCTCAGGGTGCTAGGTGCTCGGTGCTCGGGGTGCTGGATGCTTAGTGCTCGGGGTGCCGGTGCTCAGTACTCGGGGTGCTCAGTGCTCAGTACTCAGGGCGCTGGGTGCTCAGTGCTCAGGGTGCTGGGTGCTCAGTACTCAGGGTGCTGGGTGCTCGGTGCTCAGTACGCTGGGTGCTCAGTGCTCAGGGTGCTGGGTGCTCAGTACTCAGGGTGCTGGGTGCTCAGTGCTCGGGGTGCGGGGTGCTCAGTGCTCAGTACTCATGGTGCTGGGTGCTCAGTGCTCAGGGTGCTGGGTGCTCAGTGCTCGGGGTGCTCGGTGCTCAGTACGTTGGATGCTCACTACTCAGGGTGCTGGGTGCTCAGTGCTCAGGGTGCTGGGTGCTCAGTACTCAGGGTGCTGGGTGCTCAGTGCTCGGGGTGCTGGGTGCTCAGTGCTCAGGGCGCTGGGTGCTCAGTACTCAGGTTGCTGGGTGCTCAGTACTCGGGGTGCTGGGTGCTCAGTACTCAGGGTGCTGGGTGCTCAGTGCTCGGGGTGCTCGGTGCTCAGTACGTTGGGTGCTCACTACTCAGGGTGCTGGGTGCTCAGTGCTCAGGGTGCTGGGTGCTCAGTGCTCAGGGTGCTGGGTGCTCAGTGCTCAGGGTGCTGGGTGCTCAGTACTCAGGGTGCTGGTTGCTCAGTGCTCGGGGTGCTGGGTGCTCAGTGCTCAGGGCGCTGGGTGCTCAGTACTCAGGTTGCTGGGTGCTCAGTACTCGGGGTGCTGGGTGCTCAGTACTCAGGGTGCTGGGTGCTCAGTACTCAGGGTGCTGGGTGCTTAGTACTCGGGTGCTGGGTGCTCAGTGCTCAGGGTGCTGGGTGCTCAGTGCTCGGGGTGCTGGGTGCTCAGTGCTCAGTACTCAGGGTGCTGGGTGCTCAGTGTTCGGGGTGCTGGGTGCTCAGTGCTCAGTACTCAGGGTGCTGGGTGCTCAGTGCTCAGGGTGCTGGGTGCTCAGTGCTCAGGGTGCTGGGTGCTCAGTGCTTAGGGTGCTGGGTATTCAGTGCTCAGGGTGCTGGGTGCTCAGTACTCAGGGTGCTGGGTGCTCAGTGCTCAGGGTGCTGGGTGCTCAGTGCTCGGGGTGCTGGGTGCTCAGTGCTCGGGGTGCTGGGTGGTCAGTGCTCGGGGTGCTCGGTGCTCAGTACTCAGGGTGCTGGGTGCTCAGTGCTCCAGGTGCTCAGTACTCAGGGTGCTGTATGTTCAGTGCTCAGGGTGCTGGGTGCTCGGTGCTCAGGTTGCTGGGTGCTCAGTACTCGGGGTGCTGGGTGCTCAGTACTCAGGGTGCTGGGTGCTCATTGCTCGGGGTGCTGGGTCCTCAGTGCTACGGGTGCTGGGTGCTCAGTGCTCGGGGTGCTGGGTGCTCAGTGCTCGGGGCGCTGGGTGCTCAGTGCTCGGGGTGCTCGGTGCTCAGTACTCAGGGTGCTGGGTGCTCAGTGCTCAGGGTGCTCGGTGCTCAGTACTCAGGGTGCTGGGTGCTCAGTGCTCAGTGTGCTCGGTGCTCAGTACGTTGGGTGCTCAGTACTCAGGGTGTTGGGTGCTCAGTGCTCAGGGTGATCGGTGCTCAGTACTCAGGGTGGTCAGAACTCAGGGTGCTGGGTGCTCAGTGCTCAGGTTGCTCAGTACTCAGGGTGCTGGGTACTCAGTACTCAGGGTGCTGTGTGCTCAGTGCTCGGGGTGCTGGGTGCTCAGTACTCTGGGTGCTGGGTGCTCATTGCTCAGGGTGCTGGGCGCTCAGTACTCAGGGTGCTGGGTGCTCAGTACTCAGGGTGCTCAGTGCTCGGGGAGCTCGGTGCTCAGTACTCAGGGTGCTGGGTGCTCAGTACTCAGTGCTTGGGGTCCTGGGTGCTCAGCGCTCTGGGTGCTTAGTGCACAGTACTCAGGGTGCTGGGTGCTCAGTATTCAGGGTGCTCAGTGCTCGGGGTGCTGGGTGCTCATTACTCAGGGTGCTGGGTGCTCAGTACTCAGGGTGCTGGGTGCTCATTCTCGTGGTGCTGGGTGCTCAGTGCTCGGGGTGCTGGGTGCTCAGTACTCGGGGTGCTGGGTGCTCAGTGCTCAGCATGCTGGGTGCTCAGTACTCAGGGTGCTCGGTTCTCAGTACTCAGGGTGCTGGGTGCTCATTCTCGGGGTGCTGGGTGCTCAGTGCTCATGGTGCTGGGTGCTCAGTGCTCAGGGTCCTATATGCTCAGTACTCATGGTGCTCAGTACTCAGCGTGCTTTGTGCTCAGTGCTCAGGGTGCTGGGTGCTCAGTACTCAGTGTGCTGTGTGCTCAGTACTCACGGTGCTGGGTGCTCAGTACTCGGGGTGCTGGGTGCTAATTACTCAGGGTGCTGGGTGCTCAGTGCTCAGGGTGCTCGCTGCTCAGTACTCTTTTTGCTGGGTGCACAGTACTCAGGGTGCTGGGTGCTCAGTGCTCGGGGTGCTCGGTGCTCAGTGCTCAGGATGCTTGGTGCTCAGTACTTTTGCTGCTGGGTGCTCAGTACTCAGGGTGCTGGGTGCTCATTCTCGGGGCGCTGGGTGCTCAGTGCTCGGGGTGCTGGGTGCTCAGTACTCAGGGTGCTGGGTGCTCAGTGCTCAGGGTGCTGGGTGCTCAGTACTCAGGGTGCTAGGTGCTCAGTGCTCAGGGTGCTGGGTGCTCAGTACTCAGGGTGCTGGGTGCTCAGTGCTCAGGGTGCTGGGTGCTCAGTACTCAGGGTGTTGGGAGCTCAGTGCTCAGGGTGATCGGTGCTCAGTACTCACGGTGCTCAGTACTCAGGGTGCTGGGTGCTCAGTGCTCGGGGTGCTGGGTGCTCAGTACTCAGGGTGCTGTGTGCTCAGTGCTCGGGGTGCTGGGTGCTCAGTGCTCAGGGTGATCGGTGCTCAGTACTCAGGGTGCTGGGTGCTCAGTGCTCAGGGTGCTGGGTGCTCAGTCCTCAGGGTGCTCACTGCTCAGGGTGCTGGGTGCTCAGTGCTCGGGGTGCTGGATGCACAGTGCTCCGGGTGCTGGGTGCTCAGTGCTCAGTGCTCAGGGTGCTGGGTGCTCAGTGCTCAGTGCTCAGGGTGCTGGTTGCTCAGTACTCAGGGTGCTAGGTGCTCAGTACTCAGGGTGCTGAGTGCTCAGTGCTCAGGGTGCTGGGTGCTCAGTACTCAGGGTGCTGGGTGATCAGTGCTCGGGGTGCTGGGTGCTCAGTGCTCAGGGTGCTGGGTGCTCAGGGCTCAAGGAGCTGGGTGCTCAGTACTCAGGGTGCTGGGTGCTCAGTGCTCGGGGTGCTCGGTGCTCAGTACTCAAGGTGCTGGGTGCTCATTGCTCAGGGTGCTGGGTGCTCAGTGATCAGGGTGCTGGGTGCTCAGTACTCAGGGTGCTCAGTGCTCAGTACTCGGGGTGCTTGGTGCTCAGTACTCAGGGTGCTCCGAGCTCAGTACTCAGGGTGCTGGGTGCTCAGTGCTCGGGGTGCTCGGTGCTCAGTACTCAGGGTGCTGGGTGCTCAGTGCTCAGGGTGCTGGGTGCTCAGTGCTCAGGGTGCTGGGTGCTCAGTACTCAGGGTGCTGGGTGCTCAGTACTCAGGGTGCTCAGTGCTCAGTACTCGGGGTGCTTGGTGCTCAGTACTCAGGGTGCTCAGTGCTCATTACTCGGGGTGCTGGGTGCTCAGTGCTCAGGGTGCTCAGTGCTCAGTGCTCGGGGTGCTGGGTGCTCAGTGCTCAGGGCGCTGGGTGCTCAGTGCTCGGGGTGCTGGGTGCTCAGTACTCGGGGTGCTGGGTGCTCAGTGCTCAGGGTGCTCAGTGCTCAGTACTCAGTGCTCAGGGTGCTCAGTGCTCAGTGCTCAGGGTGCTGGGTGTTCAGTACTCAGGGTGCTGGGTGCTCAGTACTCAGGGTGCTAGGTGCTCAGTGCTCAGGGTGCTGGGTGCTCAGTGCTCGGGTCGCTGGGTGCTCAGTGCTCGGGGTGCTCGGAGCTCAGTACTCAGTGTTCTGGGTGCTCAGTGCTCGGGGTGATCGGTGCTCAGTACTCAGGGTGCTGGGTGCTCAGTGCTCGGGGTGCTCGGTGCTCAGTACGTTGGGTGCTCACTACTCAGGGTGCTCAGTGCTCAGTACTCGGGGTGCTTGGTGCTCAGTACTCAGGGTGCTCAGTGCTCAGTACTCGGGGTGCTGGGTGCTCAGTGCTCAGGGTGCTCAGTGCTCAGTGCTCGGGGTGCTGGGTGCTCAGTGCTCAGGGTGCTGGGTGCTCAGTGCTCAGGGTGCTGGGTGCTCAGTGCTCAGGGTGCTGGGTGCTCAGTACTCGGGGTGCTGGGTGCTCAGTACTCAGGGTGCTTTGTGCTCAGTACTCAGGATGCTGGGTGCTCAGTACTCGGGTGCTGGGTGCTCAGTGTTCAGGGTGCTGGGTGCGCAGTGCTCAGGGTGTTGGGTGCTCAGTGCTCAGGGCGCTGGGTGCTCAGTACTCAGGTTGCTGGGTGCTCAGTACTCAGGGTGCTGGGTGCTCAGTACTCAGGGTGCTGGGTGCTCATTACTCAGGGTGCTGGGTGCTTAGTACTCGGGTGCTGTGTGCTCAGTGCTCAGGGTGCTGGGTGCTCAGTGCTCGGGGTGCTGGGTGCTCAGTGCTCAGTACTCAGGGTGCTGGGTGCTCAGTGCTCGGGGTGCTGGGTGCTCAGTGCTCAGTACTCAGGGTGCTGGGTGCTCAGTGCTCAGGGTGCTGGGTGCTCAGTGCTCAGGGTGCTGGGTGCTCAGTGCTTAGGGTGCTGGGTACTCAGTGCTCAGGGTGCTGGGTGCTCAGTACTCAGGGTGCTGGGTGCTCAGTGCTCAGGGTGCTGGGTGCTCAGTGCTCGGGGTGCTGGGTGCTCAGTGCTCGGGGTGCTGGGTGGTCAGTGCTCGGGGTGCTCGGTGCTCAGTACTCAGGGTGCTGGGTGCTCAGTGCTCCAGGTGCTCAGTACTCAGGGTGCTGTATGTTCAGTGCTCAGGGTGCTGGGTGCTCGGTGCTCAGGTTGCTGGGTGCTCAGTGCTCGGGGTGCTGGGTGCTCAGTACTCAGGGTGCTGGGTGCTCATTGCTCGGGGTGCTGGGTCCTCAGTGCTACGGGTGCTGGGTGCTCAGTGCTCGGGGTGCTGGGTGCTCAGTGCTCGGGGCGCTGGGTGCTCAGTGCTCGGGGTGCTCAGTGCTCAATACTCAGGGTGCTGGGTGCTCAGTGCTCAGGGTGCTCGGTGCTCAGTACTCAGGGTGCTGGGTGCTCAGTGCTCAGTGTGCTCGGTGCTCAGTACGTTGGGTGCTCAGTACTCAGGGTGTTGGGTGCTCAGTGCTCAGGGTGATCGGTGCTCAGTACTCAGGGTGGTCAGTACTCAGGGTGCTGGGTGCTCAGAACTCAGGGTGCTGGGTGCTCAGTGCTCAGGTTGCTCAGTACTCAGGGTGCTGGGTGCTCAGAACTCAGGGTGCTGGGTGCTCAGTGCTCAGGTTGCTCAGTGCTCAGTGTGCTCAGTGCTCAGTACGTTGGGTGCTCAGTACTCAGGGTGTTGGGTGCTCAGTGCTCAGGGTGATCGGTGCTCAGTACTCAGGGTGGTCAGTACTCAGGGTGCTGTGTGCTCAGTGCTCGGGGTGCTGGGTGCTCAGTACTCTGGGTGCTGGGTGCTCATTGCTCAGGGTGCTGGGCGCTCAGTACTCAGGGTGCTGGGTGCTCAGTACTCAGGATGCTCAGTGCTCGGGGAGCTCGGTGCTCAGTACTCAGGGTGCTGGGTGCTCAGTACTCAGTGCTTGGGGTCCTGGGTGCTCAGCGCTCTGGGTGCTTAGTGCACAGTATTCAGGGTGCTGGGTGCTCAGTATTCAGGGTGCTCAGTGCTCGGGGTGCTGGGTGCTCATTACTCAGGGTGCTGGGTGCTCAGTACTCAGGGTGCTGGGTGCTCATTCTCGTGGTGCTGGGTGCTCAGTGCTCGGGGTGCTGGGTGCTCAGTACTCGGGGTGCTGGGTGCTCAGTGCTCAGCATGCTGGGTGCTCAGTACTCAGGGTGCTCGGTTCTCAGTACTCAGGGTGCTGGGTGCTCATTCTCGGGGTGCTGGGTGCTCAGTGCTCAGGGTGCTGGGTGCTCAGTGCTCAGGGTCCTCTATGCTCAGTACTCAGGGTGCTCAGTACTCAGCGTGCTTTGTGCTCAGTGCTCAGGGTGCTTGGTGCTCAGTACTCAAGGTGCTGTGTGCTCAGTACTCACGGTGATGGGTGCTCAGTACTCGGGGTGCTGGGTGCTCATTACTCAGGGTGCTGGGTGCTCAGTGCTCAGGGTGCTCGCTGCTCAGTACTCTTTTTGCTGGGTGCTCAGTACTCAGGGTGCTGGGTGCTCAGTGCTCGGGGTGCTCGGTGCTCAGTGCTCAGGATGCTCGGTGCTCAGTACTTTTGGTGCTGGGTGCTCAGTACTCAGGGTGCTGGGTGCTCATTCTCGGGGCGCTGGGTGCTCAGTGCTCGGGGTGCTGGGTGCTCAGTACTCAGGGTGCTGGGTGCTCAGTGCTCAGGGTGCTGGGTGCTCAGTACTCAGGGTGCTAGGTGCTCAGTGCTCAGGGTGCTGGGTGCTCAGTACTCAGGGTGCTGGGTGCTCAGTGCTCAGGGTGCTGGGTGCTCAGTACTCAGGGTGTTGGGAGCTCAGTGCTCAGGGTGATCGGTGCTCAGTACTCAGGGTGCTCAGTACTCAGGGTGCTGGGTGCTCAGTGCTCGGGATGCTGGGTGCTCAGTACTCAGGGTGCTGGGTGCTCAGTGCTCGGGGTGCTGGGTGCTCAGTGCTCAGGGTGATCGGTGCTCAGTACTCAGGGTGCTGGGTGCTCAGTGCTCAGGGTGCTGGGTGCTCAGTCCTCAGGGTGCTCACTGCTCAGGGTGCTGGGTGCTCAGTGCTCGGGGTGCTGGATGCACAGTGCTCCGGGTGCTGGGTGCTCAGTGCTCAGTGCTCAGGGTGCTGGGTGCTCAGTGCTCAGTGCTCAGGGTACTGGTTGCTCAGTACTCAGGGTGCTTGGTGCTCAGTACTCAGGGTGCTGAGTGCTCAGTGCTCAGGGTGCTGGGTGCTCAGTACTCAGGGTGCTGGGTGATCAGTGCTCGGGGTGCTGGGTGCTCAGTGCTCAGGGTGCTGGGTGCTCAGTGCTCAAGGAGCTGGGTGCTCAGTACTCAGGGTGCTGGGTGCTCAGTGCTCGGGGTGCTCGGTGCTCAGTACTCAAGGTGCTGGGTGCTCATTGCTCAGGGTGCTGGGTGCTCAGTGATCAGGGTGCTGGGTGCTCAGTACTCAGGGTGATCGGTGCTCAGTACTCAGGGTTCTCATTGCTCAGTACTCAGGGTGCTGGGTACTCAGTGCTCAGGGTGCTGGGTGCTCAGTACTCAGGGTGCTCAGTGCTCAGTACTCGGGGTGCTTGGTGCTCAGTACTCAGGGTGCTCCGAGCTCAGTACTCAGGGTGCTGGGTGCTCAGTGCTCGGGGTGCTCGGTGCTCAGTACTCAGGGTGCTTGGTGCTCAGTGCTCGGGGTGCTCGGTGCTCAGTACGTTGTGTGCTCACTACTCAGGGTGCTCAGTGCTCATTACTCAGGGTGCTGGGTGCTCAGTGCTAAGGGTGCTCAGTGCTCAGTGCTCGGGGTGCTGGGTGCTCAGTGCTCTGGGCGCTGGGTGCTCAGTGCTCGGGGTGCTGGGTGCTCAGTACTCGGGGTGCTGGGTGCTCAGTGCTCAGGGTGCTCAGTGCTCAGTACTCAGTGCTCAGGGTGCTCAGTGCTCAGTGCTCAGGGTGCTGGGTGTTCAGTACTCAGGGTGCTGGGTGCTCAGTACTCAGGGTGCTAGGTGCTCAGTGCTCAGGGTGCTGGGTGCTCAGTGCTCGGGGTGCTCGGAGCTCAGTACTCAGGGTGCTGGGTGCTCAGTGCTCGGGGTGATCGGTGCTGAGTACTCAGGGTGCTGGGTGCTCAGTGCTCGGGGTGCTCGGTGCTCAGTACGTTGGGTGCTCACTACTCAGGGTGCTCAGTGCTCAGTACTCGGGGTGCTTGGTGCTCAGTACTCAGGGTGCTCAGTGCTCAGTACTAGGGGTGCTGGGTGCTCAGTGCTCAGGGTGCTCAGTGCTCAGTGCTCGGGGTGCTGGGTGCTCAGTGCTCAGGGTGCTGGGTGCTCAGTGCTCAGGGTGCTGAGTGCTCAGTGCTCAGGGTGCTGGGTGCTCAGTACTCGGGGTGCTGGGTGCTCAGTACTCAGGGTGCTTTGTGCTCAGTACTCAGGATGCTGGGTGCTGAGTACTCGGGTGTTGGGGGCTCAGTGCTCAGGGTGCTGGGTGCTCAGTGCTCAGGGTGCTGGGTGCTCAGTGCTCAGGGTGCTGGGTGCTCAGTACTCAGGGTGCTGGTTGCTCAGTGCTCGGGGTGCTGGGTGCTCAGTGCTCAGGGCGCTGGGTGCTCAGTACTCAGGTTGCTGGGTGCTCAGTACTCGGGGTGCTGGGTGCTCAGTACTCAGGGTGCTGGGTGCTCAGTACTCAGGGTGCCGGGTGCTTAGTACTCGGGTGCTGGGTGCTCAGTGCTCAGGGTGCTGGGTGCTCAGTGCTCGGGGTGCTGGGTGCTCAGTGCTCAGTACTCAGGGTGCTGGGTGCTCAGTGCTCGGGGTGCTGGGTGCTCAGTGCTCAGTACTCAGGGTGCTGGGTGCTCAGTGCTCAGGGTGCTGGGTGCTCAGTGCTCAGGGTGCTGGGTGCTCAGTGCTTAGGGTGCTGGGTACTCAGTGCTCAGGGTGCTGGGTGCTCAGTACTCAGGGTGCTGGGTGCTCAGTGCTCAGGGTGCTGGGTGCTCAGTGCTCGGGGTGCTGGGTGCTCAGTGCTCGGGGTGCTGGGTGGTCAGTGCTCGGGGTGCTCGGTGCTCAGTACTCAGGGTGCTGGGTGCTCAGTGCTCCAGGTGCTCAGTACTCAGGGTGCTGTATGTTCAGTGCTCAGGGTGCTTGGTGCTCGGTGCTCAGGTTGCTGGGTGCTCAGTACTCGGGGTGCTGGGTGCTCAGTACTCAGGGTGCTGGGTGCTCATTGCTCGGGGTGCTGGGTCCTCAGTGCTACGGGTGCTGGGTGCTCAGTGCTCTTGGTGCTGGGTGCTCAGTGCTCGGGGCGCTGGGTGCTCAGTGCTCGGGGTGCTCGGTGCTCAGTACTCAGGGTGCTGGGTGCTCAGTGCTCAGGGTGCTCGGTGCTCAGTACTCAGGGTGCTGGGTGCTCAGTGCTCAGTGTGCTCGGTGCTCAGTACGTTGGGTGCTCAGTACTCAGGGTGTTGGGTGCTCAGTGCTCAGGGTGATCGGTGCTCAGTACTCAGGGTGGTCAGTACTCAGGGTGCTGGGTGCTCAGTACTCAGGGTGCTGGGTGCTCAGTGCTCATGGTGATCGGTGCTCAGTCCTCAGTTTGCTCAGAACTCAGGGTGCTGGGTGCTCAGTGCTCAGGTTGCTCAGTACTCAGGGTGCTGGGTACTCAGTACTCAGGGTGCTGTGTGCTCAGTGCTCGGGGTGCTGGGTGCTCAGTACTCTGGGTGCTGGGTGCTCATTGCTCAGGGTGCTGGGCGCTCAGTACTCAGGGTGCTGGGTGCTCAGTACTCAGGGTGCTCAGTGCTCGGGGAGCTCGGTGCTCAGTACTCAGGGTGCTGGGTGCTCAGTACTCAGTGCTTGGGGTCCTGGGTGCTCAGCGCTCTGGGTGCTTAGTGCACAGTACTCAGGGTGCTGGGTGCTCAGTATTCAGGGTGCTCAGTGCTCGGGGTGCTGGGTGCTCATTCTCATGGTGCTGGGTGCTCAGTGCTCGGGGAGCTGGGTGCTCAGTACTCGGGGTGCTGGGTGCTCAGTGCTCAGCATGCTGGGTGCTCAGTACTCAGGGTGCTCGGTTCTCAGTACTCAGGGTGCTGGGTGCTCATTCTCGGGGTGCTGGGTGCTCAGTGCTCAGGGTGCTGGGTGCTCCGTGCTCAGGGTCCTCTATGCTCAGTACTCAGGGTGCTCAGTACTCAGCGTGCTTTGTGCTCAGTTCTCAGGGTGCTGGGTGCTCAGTACTCAGGGTGCTGTGTGCTCAGTACTCATGGTGCTGGGTGCTCAGTACTCAGGGTGCTGGGTGCTCATTACTCAGGGTGCTGGGTGCTCAGTGCTCAGGGTGCTCGCTGCTCAGTACTCTTTTTGCTGGGTGCTCAGTACTCAGGGTGCTGGGTGCTCAGTGCTCGGGGTGCTCGGTGCTCAGTGCTCAGGATGCTCGGTGCTCAGTACTTTTGGTGCTGGGTGCTCAGTGCTCAGGGTGCTGGGTGCTCAGTACTCAGGGTGCTAGGTGCTCAGTGCTCAGGGTGCTGCCTGCTCAGTACTCAGGGTGTAGGGAGCTCAGTGCTCAGGGTGATCGGTGCTCAGTACTCAGGGTGCTCAGTACTCAGGGTGCTGGGTGCTCAGTACTCAGGGTGCTGGGTGCTCAGTGCTCAGGGTGCTGCCTGCTCAGTACTCAGGGTGTTGGGAGCTCAGTGCTCAGGGTGATCGGTGCTCAGTACTCAGGGTGCTCAGTACTCAGGGTGATGGGTGCTCAGTGCTCGGGGTGCTGGGTGCTCAGTACTCAGGGTGCTGGGTGCTCAGTGCTCGGGGTGCTGGGTGCTCAGTGCTCAGGGTGATCGGTGCTCAGTACTCAGGGTGCTGGGTGCTCAGTGCTCAGGGTGCTGGGTGCTCAGTCCTCAGAGTGCTCACTGCTCAGGGTGCTGGGTGCTCAGGGCTCGGGGTGCTGGATGCACAGTGCTCCGGGTGCTGGGTGCTCAGTGCTCAGTGCTCAGGGTGCTGGGTGCTCAGTGCTCAGTGCTCAGGGTGCTGGTTGCTCAGTACTCAGGGTGCTAGGTGCTCAGTACTCAGGGTGCTGAGTGCTCAGTGCTCAGGGTGCTGGGTGCTCAGTACTCAGGGTGCTGGGTGATCAGTGCTAGGGGTGCTGGGTGCTCAGTGCTCAGGGTGCTGGGTGCTCAGTGCTCAAGGAGCTGGGTGCTCAGTACTCAGGGTGCTGGGTGCTCAGTGCTCGGGGTGCCGGTGCTCAGTACTCGGGTGCTCAGTGCTCAGTACTCAGGGCGCTGGGTGCTCAGTGCTCAGGGTGCTGGGTGCTCAGTGCTCAGGGTGCTGGGTGCTCAGTACTCAGGGTGCTGGGTGCTCAGTGCTCGGGGTGCTGGGTGCTCAGTGCTCAGTACTCAGGGTGCTGGGTGCTCAGTGCTCAGGGTGCTGGGTGCTCAGTGCTCGGGGTGCTCGGTGCTCAGTACGTTGGGTGCTCACTACTCAGGGTGCTGGGTGCTCAGTGCTCAGGGTGCTGGGTGCTCAGTGCTCAGGGTGCTGGGTGCTCAGTGCTCAGGGTGCTGGGTGCTCAGTACTCAGGGTGCTGGGTGCTCAGTGCTCGGGGTGCTGGGTGCTCAGTGCTCAGGGCGCTGGGTGCTCAGTACTCAGGTTGCTGGGTGCTCAGTACTCGGGGTGCTGGGTGCTCAGTACTCAGGGTGCTGGGTGCTCAGTGCTCGGGGTGCTCGGTGCTCAGTACGTTGGGTGCTCACTACTCAGGGTGCTGGGTGCTCAGTGCTCAGGGTGCTGGGTGCTCAGTGCTCAGGGTGCTGGGTGCTCAGTGCTCAGGGTGCTGGGTGCTCAGTACTCAGGGTGCTGGTTGCTCAGTGCTCGGGGTGCTGGGTGCTCAGTGCTCAGGGCGCTGGGTGCTCAGTACTCAGGTTGCTGGGTGCTCAGTACTCGGGGTGCTGGGTGCTCAGTACTCAGGGTGCTGGGTGCTCAGTACTCAGGGTGCTGGGTGCTTAGTACTCGGGTGCTGGGTGCTCAGTGCTCAGGGTGCTGGGTGCTCAGTGCTCAGGGTGCTGGGTGCTCAGTGCTCAGTACTCAGGGTGCTGGGTGCTCAGTGCTCGGGGTGCTGGGTGCTCAGTGCTCAGTACTCAGGGTGCTGGGTGCTCAGTGCTCAGGGTGCTGGGTGCTCAGTGCTCAGGGTGCTGGGTGCTCAGTGCTTAGGGTGCTGGGTACTCAGTGCTCAGGGTGCTGGGTGCTCAGTACTCAGGGTGCTGGGTGCTCAGTGCTCAGGGTGCTGGGTGCTCAGTGCTCGGGGTGCTGGGTGCTCAGTGCTCGGGGTGCTGGGTGGTCAGTGCTCGGGGTGCTCGGTGCTCAGTACTCAGGGTGCTGGGTGCTCAGTGCTCCAGGTGCTCAGTACTCAGGGTGCTGTATGTTCAGTGCTCAGGGTGCTTGGTGCTCGGTGCTCAGGTTGCTGGGTGCTCAGTTCTCGGGGTGCTGGGTGCTCAGTACTCAGGGTGCTGGGTGCTCATTGCTCGGGGTGCTGGGTCCTCAGTGCTACGGGTGCTGGGTGCTCAGTGCTCTTGGTGCTGGGTGCTCAGTGCTCGGGGCGCTGGGTGCTCAGTGCTCGGGGTGCTCGGTGCTCAGTACTCAGGGTGCTGGGTGCTCAGTGCTCAGGGTGCTCGGTGCTCAGTACTCAGGGTGCTGGGTGCTCAGTGCTCAGTGTGCTCGGTGCTCAGTACGTTGGGTGCTCAGTACTCAGGGTGTTGGGTGCTCAGTGCTCAGGGTGATCGGTGCTCAGTACTCAGGGTGGTCAGTACTCAGGGTGCTGGGTGCTCAGTACTCAGGGTGCTGGGTGCTCAGTGCTCATGGTGATCGGTGCTCAGTCCTCAGTTTGCTCAGAACTCAGGGTGCTGGGTGCTCAGTGCTCAGGTTGCTCAGTACTCAGGGTGCTGGGTACTCAGTACTCAGGGTGCTGTGTGCTCAGTGCTCGGGGTGCTGGGTGCTCAGTACTCTGGGTGCTGGGTGCTCATTGCTCAGGGTGCTGGGCGCTCAGTACTCAGGGTGCTGGGTGCTCAGTACTCAGGGTGCTCAGTGCTCGGGGAGCTCGGTGCTCAGTACTCAGGGTGCTCGGTGCTCAGTACTCAGTGCTTGGGGTCCTGGGTGCTCAGCGCTCTGGGTGCTTAGTGCACAGTACTCAGGGTGCTGGGTGCTCAGTATTCAGGGTGCTCAGTGCTCGGGGTGCTGGGTGCTCATTACTCAGGGTGCTGGGTGCTCAGTACTCAGGGTGCTGGGTGCTCATTCTCATGGTGCTGGGTGCTCAGTGCTCGGGGAGCTGGGTGCTCAGTACTCGGGGTGCTGGGTGCTCAGTGCTCAGCATGCTGGGTGCTCAGTACTCAGGGTGCTCGGTTCTCAGTACTCAGGGTGCTGGGTGCTCATTCTCGGGGTGCTGGGTGCTCAGTGCTCAGGGTGCTGGGTGCTCCGTGCTCAGGGTCCTCTATGCTCAGTACTCAGGGTGCTCAGTACTCAGCGTGCTTTGTGCTCAGTTCTCAGGGTGCTGGGTGCTCAGTACTCAGGGTGCTGTGTGCTCAGTACTCATGGTGCTGGGTGCTCAGTACTCAGGGTGCTGGGTGCTCATTACTCAGGGTGCTGGGTGCTCAGTGCTCAGGGTGCTCGCTGCTCAGTACTCTTTTTGCTGGGTGCTCAGTACTCAGGGTGCTGGGTGCTCAGTGCTCGGGGTGCTCGGTGCTCAGTGCTCAGGATGCTCGGTGCTCAGTACTTTTGGTGCTGGGTGCTCAGTGCTCAGGGTGCTGGGTGCTCAGTACTCAGGGTGCTAGGTGCTCAGTGCTCAGGGTGCTGCCTGCTCAGTACTCAGGGTGTAGGGAGCTCAGTGCTCAGGGTGATCGGTGCTCAGTACTCAGGGTGCTCAGTACTCAGGGTGCTGGGTGCTCAGTACTCAGGGTGCTGGGTGCTCAGTGCTCAGGGTGCTGCCTGCTCAGTACTCAGGGTGTTGGGAGCTCAGTGCTCAGGGTGATCGGTGCTCAGTACTCAGGGTGCTCAGTACTCAGGGTGATGGGTGCTCAGTGCTCGGGGTGCTGGGTGCTCAGTACTCAGGGTGCTGGGTGCTCAGTGCTCGGGGTGCTGGGTGCTCAGTGCTCAGGGTGATCGGTGCTCAGTACTCAGGGTGCTGGGTGCTCAGTGCTCAGGGTGCTGGGTGCTCAGTCCTCAGGGTGCTCACTGCTCAGGGTGCTGGGTGCTCAGGGCTCGGGGTGCTGGATGCACAGTGCTCCGGGTGCTGGGTGCTCAGTGCTCAGTGCTCAGGGTGCTGGGTGCTCAGTGCTCAGTGCTCAGGGTGCTGGTTGCTCAGTACTCAGGGTGCTAGGTGCTCAGTACTCATGGTGCTGAGTGCTCAGTGCTCAGGGTGCTGGGTGCTCAGTACTCAGGGTGCTGGGTGATCAGTGCTAGGGGTGCTGGGTGCTCAGTGCTCAGGGTGCTGGGTGCTCAGTGCTCAAGGAGCTGGGTGCTCAGTACTCAGGGTGCTGGGTGCTCAGTGCTCGGGGTGCCGGTGCTCAGTACTCGGGTGCTCAGTGCTCAGTACTCAGGGCGCTGGGTGCTCAGTGCTCAGGGTGCTGGGTGCTCAGTGCTCAGGGTGCTGGGTGCTCAGTACTCAGGGTGCTGGGTGCTCAGTGCTCGGGGTGCTGGGTGCTCAGTGCTCAGTACTCAGGGTGCTGGGTGCTCAGTGCTCAGGGTGCTGGGTGCTCAGTGCTCGAGGTGCTCGGTGCTCAGTACGTTGGGTGCTCACTACTCAGGGTGCTGGGTGCTCAGTGCTCAGGGTGCTGGGTGCTCAGTGCTCAGGGTGCTGGGTGCTCAGTGCTCAGGGTGCTGGGTGCTCAGTACTCAGGGTGCTGGGTTCTCAGTGCTCGGGGTGCTGGGTGCTCAGTGCTCAGGGCGCTGGGTGCTCAGTACTCAGGTTGCTGGGTGCTCAGTACTCGGGGTGCTGGGTGCTCAGTACTCAGGGTGCTGGGTGCTCAGTGCTCGGGGTGCTCGGTGCTCAGTACGTTGGGTGCTCACTACTCAGGGTGCTGGGTGCTCAGTGCTCAGGGTGCTGGGTGCTCAGTGCTCAGGGTGCTGGGTGCTCAGTGCTCAGGGTGCTGGGTGCTCAGTACTCAGGGTGCTGGTTGCTCAGTGCTCGGGGTGCTGGGTGCTCAGTGCTCAGGGCGCTGGGTGCTCAGTACTCAGGTTGCTGGGTGCTCAGTACTCGGGGTGCTGGGTGCTCAGTACTCAGGGTGCTGGGTGCTCAGTACTCAGGGTGCTGGGTGCTTAGTACTCGGGTGCTGGGTGCTCAGTGCTCAGGGTGCTGGGTGCTCAGTGCTCAGGGTGCTGGGTGCTCAGTGCTCAGTACTCAGGGTGCTCAGTACTCAGCGTGCTTTGTGCTCAGTTCTCAGGGTGCTGGGTGCTCAGTACTCAGGTTGCTGGGTGCTCAGTACTCGGGGTGCTGGGTGCTCAGTACTCAGGGTGCTGGGTGCTCAGTACTCAGGGTGCTGGGTGCTTAGTACTCGGGTGCTGGGTGCTCAGTGCTCAGGGTGCTGGGTGCTCAGTGCTCAGGGTGCTGGGTGCTCAGTGCTCAGTACTCAGGGTGCTGGGTGCTCAGTGCTCGGGGTGCTGGGTGCTCAGTGCTCAGTACTCAGGGTGCTGGGTGCTCAGTGCTCAGGGTGCTGGGTGCTCAGTGCTCAGGGTGCTGGGTGCTCAGTGCTTAGGGTGCTGGGTACTCAGTGCTCAGGGTGCTGGGTGCTCAGTACTCAGGGTGCTGGGTGCTCAGTGCTCAGGGTGCTGGGTGCTCAGTGCTCGGGGTGCTGGGTGCTCAGTGCTCGGGGTGCTGGGTGGTCAGTGCTCGGGGTGCTCGGTGCTCAGTACTCAGGGTGCTTGGTGCTCAGTGCTCCAGGTGCTCAGTACTCAGGGTGCTGTATGTTCAGTGCTCAGGGTGCTGGGTGCTCGGTGCTCAGGTTGCTGGGTGCTCAGTTCTCGGGGTGCTGGGTGCTCAGTACTCAGGGTGCTGGGTGCTCATTGCTCGGGGTGCTGGGTCCTCAGTGCTACGGGTGCTGGGTGCTCAGTGCTCGGGGTGCTGGGTGCTCAGTGCTCGGGGCGCTGGGTGCTCAGTGCTCGGGGTGCTCGGTGCTCAGTACTCAGGGTGCTGGGTGCTCAGTGCTCAGGGTGCTCGGTGCTCAGTACTCAGGGTGCTGGGTGCTCAGTGCTCAGTGTGCTCGGTGCTCAGTACGTTGGGTGCTCAGTACTCAGGGTGTTGGGTGCTCAGTGCTCAGGGTGATCGGTGCTCAGTACTCAGGGTGGTCAGTACTCAGGGTGCTGGGTGCTCAGTACTCAGGGTGCTGGGTGCTCAGTGCTCATGGTGATCGGTGCTCAGTCCTCAGGGTGCTCAGAACTCAGGGTGCTGGGTGCTCAGTGCTCAGGTTGCTCAGTACTCAGGGTGCTGGGTACTCAGTACTCAGGGTGCTGTGTGCTCAGTGCTCGGGGTGCTGGGTGCTCAGTACTCTGGGTGCTGGGTGCTCATTGCTCAGGGTGCTGGGCGCTCAGTACTCAGGGTGCTGGGTGCTCAGTACTCAGGGTGCTCAGTGCTCGGGGA
Organism: Microtus oregoni; assembly: GCF_018167655.1. Classification (NCBI taxonomy): domain Eukaryota; kingdom Metazoa; phylum Chordata; class Mammalia; order Rodentia; family Cricetidae; genus Microtus; species Microtus oregoni. Next base: position 885,525 of record NW_024543260.1, on the reverse strand, counting down.
GCTCGGTGCTCAGTACTCAGGGTGCTGGGTGCTCAGTACTCAGTGCTTGGTGTCCTGGGTGCTCAGCGCTCTGGGTGCTTAGTGCACAGTACTCAGGGTGCTGGGTGCTCAGTATTCAGGGTGCTCAGTGCTCGGGGTGCTGGGTGCTCATTACTCAGGGTGCTGGGTGCTCAGTACTCAGGGTGCTGGGTGCTCATTCTCGTGGTGCTGGGTGCTCAGTGCTCGGGGTGCTGGGTGCTCAGTACTCGGGGTGCTGGGTGCTCAGTGCTCAGCATGCTGGGTGCTCAGTACTCAGGGTGCTCGGTTCTCAGTACTCAGGGTGCTGGGTGCTCATTCTCGGGGTGCTGGGTGCTCAGTGCTCAGGGTGCTGGGTGCTCAGTGCTCAGGGTCCTCTATGCTCAGTACTCAGGGTGCTCAGTACTCAGCGTGCTTTGTGCTCAGTGCTCAGGGTGCTGGGTGCTCAGTACTCAGGGTGCTGTGTGCTCAGTACTCACGGTGCTGGGTGCTCAGTACTCGGGGTGCTGGGTGCTCATTAATCAGGGTGCTGGGTGCTCATTCTCGGGGTGCTGGGTGCTCAGTGCTCAGGGTGCTGGGTGCTCAGTGCTCAGGGTCCTCTATGCTCAGTACTCAGGGTGCTCAGTACTCAGCGTGCTTTGTGCTCAGTGCTCAGGGTGCTGGGTGCTCAGTACTCAGGGTGCTGTGTGCTCAGTACTCACGGTGCTGGGTGCTCAGTACTCGGGGTGCTGGGTGCTCATTACTCAGGGTGCTGGGTGCTCAGTGCTCAGGGTGCTCGCTGCTCAGTACTCTTTTTGCTGGGTGCTCAGTACTCAGGGTGCTGGGTGCTCAGTGCTCGGGGTGCTCGGTGCTCAGTGCTCAGGATGCTCGGTGCTCAGTACTTTTGGTGCTGGGTGCTCAGTACTCAGGGTGCTGGGTGCTCAGTGCTCGGGGTGCTCGGTGCTCAGTACTCAGGGTGCTGGGTGCTCAGTGCTCAGGATGCTGGGTGCTCAGTACTCAGGGTGCTCAGTACTCAGTACTCAGGGTGCTGGGTGCTCAGTGCTCGGGGTGCTGGGTGCTCAGTACTCGGAGTGCACGGTGCTCAGTACTCAGGGTGCTGGGTGCTAAGTGCTCAGGTGCTGTGTGCTAAGTACTCAGGTTGCTGGGTGCTCAGTACTCAGGTTGCACAGTACTCAGGGTGCTGGGTGCTCAGGGCTTGGGGTGCTGGGTGCTCAGTACTCAGGATGCTGGGTGCTCAGTACTCAGGGTGCTGGGTGCTCAGTACTCAGGGTGCTGGGTGCTCATTCCTCAGGGTGCTAAGTGCTCAGGGTGCTGGGTGCTCAGTGCTCAGGGAGCTCGGTGCTCAGTACTCAGGGTGCTGAGTGCTCAGTACTCAGGGTGCTGGGTGCTCAGTACTCAGGGTGCTGGGTGCTCAGTGCTCGGGGTGTTGGGTGCTCAGTGCTCAGGGTGCTCAGTGCTCAGTACTCAGGGTGCTGGGTGCTCAGTACTCAGGGTGCTGGGTGCTCAGTGCTCGGGGTGCTGGGTGCTCAGTACTCAGGGTGCTGGGTGCTCAGTGCTCAAGGTGCTGGGTGCTCAGTCCTCGGGGTGCTCCGTGCTCAGTGCTCAGTGTGCTGGGTGCTCAGTACTCAGGGTGCTCGGTGCTCAGTACTAAGGGTGCTCAGTGCTCAGTACTCAGGGTGCTCAGTGCTCAGTGCTCGGGGTGCTGGGTGCTCAGTATTCAGGGTGCTGGGTGCTCAGTACTCAGGGTGCTGGGTGCTCAGTGCTCAGTACTCAGCGTGCTGGGTGCTCAGTGCTCGGGGTGCTGGGTCCTCAGTGCTCAAGGTGCTGGGTGCTCAGTACTCAGGGTGCTGGGTGCTCAGTGCTCGGGGTGCTGGGTCCTCAGTGCTCAGGGTGCTCAGAGCTCAGTGCTCGGTGTGCTGGGTGCTCAGTGCTCGGGGTGCTGGGTGCTCAGTGCTCAGGGTGCTGGTTGCTTAGTACTCAGTTTGCTCAGTGCTCAGGGTGCTGGGTGCTCAGAACTCAGGGTGCTTGGTGCTCAGTACTCAGGGTGCTTAGTGCTCAGAACTCAGGGTGCTTGGTGCTCAGTACTCAGGGTGCTGGGTGCTCAGTGCTCAGGGTGCTCGGTGCTCAGTACTCATGGTGCTGGGTGCTCATTCTCGGGGTGCTGGGTGCTCAGTGCTCGGGGTGCTGGGGGCTCAGTACTCAGGGTGCTGGGTGCTCAGTGCTCAGGGTGCTGGGTCCTCAGTGCTCAGGGTGCTCGGTGCTTAGTACTCATGGTGCTCGGTGCTCGGGGTGCTGGGTGCTCAGTGCTCGGTGTGCTGGGTGCTCAGTGCTCGGGGTGCTGGTTGCTGAGTGCTCGGTGTGCTGGGTGCTCAGTGCTCGGGTTGCTGGGTGCTCAGTGCTCGGGGTGCTGGGTGCTCAGTACTCAGGGTGCTCGGTGCTCAGTGCTCAGGGTGCTGGTTGCTCAGTGCTCAGGGTGCTGGGTGCTCAGTACTCAGGGTGCTGAGTGCTCGGTGCTCAGTACACTGGGTGCTCAGTACTCAGGGTGCTGGGTGCTCAGTACTCAGGATGCTCGGTGCTCAATACTCAGGGTGCTGGGTGCTCAGTTCTCGGGGTGCTGGGTGCTCATTAATCAGGGTGCTGGGTGCTCAGTACTCAGGGTGCTCAGTGCTTGGGGTGCTGGGTGCTCAGTTCTCAGGGTGCTCAGTGCTTGGGGTGCAGGGTGCTCAGTACTCAGGGTGCTGGTTGCTCAGTGCTCAGGGTGCTGGGTGCTGAGTACTCAGGGTGCTGGGTGCTCAGTACTCAGTATGCTGGGTGCTCAGTGCTCGGGGTGCTGGGTGCTCAGTGCTCGGGTTGCTGGGTGCTCAGTGCTCGGTGTGCTGGGTGCTCAGTGCTCGGGGTGCTCGGTGCTCAGTGCTCGGGGTGCTGGGTGCTCATTACTCGGGGTGCTCAGTGCTCAGTACTCATGGTGCTCGGTGCTCAGTACTCAGGGTGCTGGGTGCTCAGTGCTCGGGGTGCTGGGTGCTCAGTACTCAGGGTGCTCAGTACTCAGGGTGCTGGGTGCTCAGTGCTCAGGGTGATCGGTGCTCAGTACTCAGGGTGCTGGGTGCTCAGTACTCGGGGTGCTGGGTGCTCAGTACTCAGGGTGCTGGGTGCTCAGTCCTCAGGGTGCTCAGTGCTCAGGGTGCTGGGTGCTCAGTACTCAGGGTGCTGAGTGCTCAGTACTCAGGGTGCTGGGTGCTCAGTACTCAGGGTGCTGGGTGCTCAGTGCTCGGGGTGTTGGGTGCTCAGTGTTCAGTGTGCTCAGTGCTCATTACTCAGGGTACTGGGTGCTCAGTACTCAGTGCTCAGGATGCTGGGTGCTCAGTGCTCAGGGTGCTGGGTGCTCAGTGCTCAGGGTGCTCAGTGATCAATGCTCAGTACTCAGGGTGCTTGGTGCTCAGTACTCAGGGTGCTGGGTGCTCAGTGCTCGGGGTACCTGGTGCTCAGTGCTCGGGGTGCTCGGTGCTCAGTACTCAGGGTGCTGAGTGCTCAGTGCTCAGGGTGCTGGGTGCTCAGTGCTCAGGGTGCTGGGTGCTCAGTACTCAGGGTGCTGGGTGCTCAGTGCTCAGCGTGCTTGATGCTCAGTACTAAGGGTGGTGGGTGCTCAGTGCTCAGGGTGCTGGGTGCTCAGTGCTCGGGGTGCTGGGTGCTCCGTACTCAGGGTGCTGGGTGCTCAGTACTCGGGGTGCTGGGTGCTCAGTGCTCAGCGTGCTGGGTGCTCAGTACTCAGGGTGCTCGGTGCTCAGTACTCAGGGTGCTGGGTTCTCAGTACTCAGGGTGCTGGGTGCACAGTGCTAGGGGTGCTGGGTGCTCAGTGCTCGGGGTCTGGGTGCTCAGTACTCAGGGTGCTGGGTGCTCAGTACTCAGGGTGCTCTGTGCTCAGTTCTCAGGGAGCTGGGTGCTCAGTGCTCTGGGTGCTGTGTGCTCCGTGCTCAGGGTGCTGGGTGCTCAGTGCTCAGGGTGCTGGGTGCTCAGTGATCGGGGTGATGGGTGCTGAGTGCTCAGGGTGCTGGGTGCTCAGTGCTCGGGGTGCTCGGTGCTCAGTGCTCAGGGTCCTGGGTGCTCAATACTCAGGGTGCTGGGTGCTTAGTACTCAGGGTGCTCAGTGCTCAGTACACAGGGTGCTGGGTGCTCAGTGCTCGGGGTGCTGGGTGCACAGTGCTCAGTACTCAGGGTGCTGGGTGCTCAGTGCTCAGGGTGCTGGGTGCTCAGTACTCAGCGTGCTGGGTGCTCAGTACTCAGGGTGCTGGGTGCTCAGTGCTCAGGGTGCTGGGTGCTCAGTGCTCAGGGTGCTGGGTGCTCAGTGCTCGGGGAGCTCGGTGCTCAGAACTCAGGGTGCTGGGTGCTCAGTACTCAGGGTGCTGGGTGCTCGGTGCTCAGTACACTGGGTGCTCAGTACTCAGGGTGCTGGGTGCTCAGTACTCAGGGTGCTCGGTGCTCAATACTCAGGGTGCTGGGTGCTCAGTTCTCGGGGTGCTGGGTGCTCATTAATCAGGGTGCTGGGTGCTCAGTACTCAGGGTGCTCAGTGCTCAGTACTCAGGGTGCTCAGTACTCAGGGTGCTGGGTGCTCAGTGCTCGCGGTGCTGGGTGCTCAGTGCTCGGGTTGCTGGGTGCTCAGTGCTAGGGGTGCTGGGTGCTCAGTGCTCCGGGTGCTCGGTGCTCAGTGCTCGGGGTGCTGGGTGCACAGTACTCGGGGTGCTCAGTGCTCAGTACTCATGGTGCTCGGTGCTCAGTACTCAGGGTGCTGGGTGCTCAGTGCTCGGGGTGCTGGGTGCTCAGTACTCAGGGTGCTCAGTACTCAGGGTGCTGGGTGCTCAGTGCTCGGGATGCTGGGTGCTCAGTGCTCAGGGTGATCGGTGCTCAGTACTCAGGGTGCTGGGTGCTCAGTGCTCGGGGTACCTGGTGCTCAGTGCTCGGGGTGCTCGGTGCTCAGTACTCAGGGTGCTGGGTGCTCAGTGCTCAGCGTGCTTGATGCTCAGTACTAAGGGTGCTGGGTGCTCAGTGCTCAGGGTGCTGGGTGCTCAGTGCTCGGGGTGCTGGGTGCTCCGTACTCAGGGTGCTGGGTGCTCAGTACTCGGGGTGCTGGGTGCTCAGTGCTCAGCGTGCTGGGTGCTCAGTACTCAGGGTGCTCGGTGCTCAGTACTCAGGGTGCTGGGTTCTCAGTACTCAGGGTGCTGGGTGCACAGTGCTAGGGGTGCTGGGTGCTCAGTGCTCGGGGTCTGGGTGCTCAGTACTCAGGGTGCTGGGTGCTCAGTACTCAGGGTGCTCTGTGCCCAGTGCTCAGGGTGCTGGGTGCTCAGTGCTCTGGGTGCTGGGTGCTCCGTGCTCAGGGTGCTGGTTGCTCAGTGCTCAGGGTGCTGGGTGCTCAGTGATCGGGGTGATGGGTGCTGAGTGCTCAGGGTGCTGGGTGCTCAGTACTCGGGGTGCTCGGTGCTCAGTGCTCAGGGTCCTGGGTGATCAGTACTCAGGGTGCTGGGTGCTTAGTACTCAGGGTGCTCAGTGCTCAGTACACAGGGTGCTCGGTGCTCAGTGCTCGGGGTGCTGGGTGCTCAGTGCTCAGTACTCAGGGTGCTGGGTGCTCAGTGCTCAGGGTGCTGGGTGCTCAGTACTCAGCGTACTGGGTGCTCAGTACTCAGGGTGCTGGGTGCTCAGTGCTCAGGGTGCTGGGTGCTCAGTGCTCAGGGTGCTGGGTGCTCAGTGCTCGGGGAGCTCGGTGCTCAGAACTCAGGGTGCTGGGTGCTCAGTACTCAGTGCTCGGGGTCCTGGGTGCTCCATGCTCGGGGTGCTGGGTGCTCAGTACTCAGGGTGCTGGGTGCTCATTCTCGGGGTGCTGGGTGCTCAGAGCTCGGGGTGCTGGGTGCTCTGTACTCAGGGTGCTGGGGGCTCAGTACTCAAGGTGCTGGGTGCTCAGTACTCAGGGTGCTCGGTTCTCAGTACTCAGGGTGCTGGGTGCTCATTCTCGGGGTGCTGGGTGCTCAGTGCTCGGGGTGCTGGGTGCTCAGTACTCAGGGTGCTGGGGGCGCAGTACTCAGGTTGCTGGGTGCTCAGTACTCAGGGTGATCTGTTCTCAGTACTCAGGGTGCTGGGTGCTCAGTGCTCGGGGTGCTGTGTGCTCAGTTCTCGGGGTGCGCAGTACTCAGGGTGCTGGGTGCTCAGTACTCAGGTTGCTGGGTGCTCAGTGCTCGGGGTGATCGATGCTCAGTACTCGGGGTGCTGGGTGCTCAGTACTCGGGGTGCTGGGTGCTCAGTGCTCAGGGTGCTGGGTGCTCAGTGCTCGGGGTGCTGGGTGCTCAGTGCTGAGGGTGCTGGCTGCTCAGTGCTCAGGGTGCTGGGTGCTCAGTACTCAGGGTGCTCGGTGCTCAGTACTAAGGGTGCTCAGTGCTCAGTACTCAGGGTGCTCAGTGCTCAGTGCTCGGGGTGCTGGGTGCTCAGTATTCAGGGTGCTGGGTGCTCAGTACTCAGGGTGCTGGGTGCTCAGTGCTCAGTACTCAGCGTGCTGGGTGCTCAGTGCTTGGGGTGCTGGGACCTCAGTGATCAGGGTGCTGGGTGCTCAGTACTAAGGGTGCTGGGTGCTCAGTGCTCGGGGTGCTGGGTCCTCAGTGCTCAGGGTGCTCAGAGCTCAGTGTTCGGGGTGCTGGGTGCTCAGTGCTCGGGCTGCTGGGTGCTAAGTGCTCAGCGTGCTCTTTGCTTAGTACTCAGTGTGCTCAGTGCTCAGGGTGCTGTGTGCTCAGAACTCAGGGTGCTTGGTGCTCAGTACTCAGGGTGCTGGGTGCTCAGTACTCAGGGTGCTTGGTGCTCAGTACTCAGGGTGCTGGGTGCTCAGTGCTCAGGGTGCTCGGTGCTCAGTACTCATGGTGCTGGGTGCTCTTTCTCGGGGTGCTGGGTGCTCAGTGCTGGGGGTGCTGGGGGCTCAGTACTCAGGGTGCTGGGTGCTCAGTGCTCAGGGTGCTGGGTGCTCATTGCTCAGGGTGCTCGGTGCTTAGTACTCATGGTGCTCGGTGCTCGGGGTGCTTGGTGCTAATTGCTCGGTGTGCTGGGTGCTCAGTGCTCGGGGTGCTGGGTGCTGAGTGCTCGGTGTGCTGGGTGCTCAGTGCTCGGGGTGCTGGGTGCTCAGTGCTCGGGGTGCTGGGTGCTCAGTACTCAGGGTGCTCGGTGCTCAGTACTCAGGGTGCTGGGTGCTCAGTGCTCAGGGTGCTCTGTGCTCAGTACTCAGGGTGCTGTGTGCTCAGTACTCAGGGTGCTCGGTGCTCAATACTCAGGGTGCTGGGTGCTCAGTTCTCGGGGTGCTGAGTGCTCATTAATCAGGGTGCTGGGTGATCAGTACTCAGGGTGCTCAGTGCTTGGGGTGCTGGGTGCTCAGTTCTCAGGGTGATCAGTGCTTGGGGTGCAGGGTGCTCAGTACTCAGGGTGCTGGTTGCTCAGTGCTCAGGGTGCTGGGTGCTGAGTACTCAGGGTGCTGGGTGCTCAGTACTCAGGGTGCTGGGTGCTCAGTGCTCGCGGTGCTGGGTGCTCAGTGCTCGGGTTGCTGGGTGCTCAGTGCTCGGGGTGCTGGGTGCTCAGTGCTCGGGGTGCTCAGTGCTCAGTACTCATGGTGCTCAGTGCTCAGTACTCAGGGTGCTGGGTGCTCAGTGCTCGGGGTGCTGGGTGCTCAGTACTCAGGGTGCTCAGTATTCAGGGTGCTGGGTGCTCAGTGCTCGGGATGCTGGGTGCTCAGTGCTCAGGGTGATCGGTGCTCAGTACTCAGGGTGCTGGGTGCTCAGTACTCAGGGTGCTGGGTGCTCAGTACTCAGGGTGCTGGGTGCTCAGTCCTCAGGGTGCTCTGTGCTCAGGGTGCTGGGTGCTCAGTACTCAGGGTGCTGAGTGCTCAGTACTCAGGGTGCTGGGTGCTCAGTTCTCAGGGTGCTGGGTGCTCAGTGCTCGGGGTGTTGGGTGCTCAGTGCTCAGGGTGCTCAGTGCTCATTACTCAGGGTGCTGGGTTCTCAGTACTCAGTGCTCAGGATGCTGGGTGCTCAGTGCTCAGGGTGCTGGGTGCTCAGTGCTCAGGGTGCTCAGTGCTCAGTGCTCAGTACTCAGGGTGCTTGGTGCTCAGTACTCAGGGTGCTGGGTGCTCAGTGCTCGGGGTACCTGGTGCTCAGTGCTCGGGGTGCTGGTTGCTCAGTACTCAGGGTGATCGTTGCTCAGTACTCAGGGTGCTGTGTGCTCAGTGCTCAGGGTGCTGGGTGCCCAGTGCTCGGGGAGCTCGGTGCTCAGAACTCAGGGTGCTGGGTGCTCAGTACTCAGGGTGCTGGGTGCTCATTCTCGGGGTGCTGGGTGCTCAGTACTCGGGGTGCTGGGTGCTCAGTACTCAGGGTGCTGGGGGCTCAGTACTCAGGGTGCTGGGTGCTCAGTACTCAGGGTGCTCGGTTCTCAGTACTCAGTGTGCTGGGTGCTCATTCTCGGGGTGCTGGGTGCTCAGTGCTCGGGGTGCTGGGTGCTCAGTACTCAGGGTGCTGGGGGCTCAGTACTCAGGTTGCTGGGTGCTCAGTACTCAGGGTGATGTGTTCTCAGTACTCAGGGTGCTGGGTGCTCAGTGCTCGGGGTGCTGTGTGCTCAGTTCTCGGGGTGCTCAGTACTCAGTGTGCTGGGTGCTCAGTACTCCGGGTGCTGGGTGCTCAGTGCTCGGGGTGCTCGGTGCTCAGTACTCGGGTTGCTGGGTGCTCAGTACTCGGGGTGCTGGGTGCTCAGTGCTCAGGGTGCTGGGTGCTCAGTGCTCGGGGTGCTGGGTGCTCAGTGCTGAGTGTGCTGGCTACTCAGTGCTCAGGGTGCTCAGTGCTCAGTACTCAGCGTGCTGGGTGCTCAGTGCTCAGGGTTCTGGGTACTCAGTGCTCAGGGTGCTGGGTGCTCAGTGCTCAGGGTGCAGGGTGCTCAGTGCTCAGGGTGCTGGGTGATCAGTGCTCGGGGTCCTGGGTACTCAGTGCTTGGGGTGCTGGGTGCTCAGTGCTCGGGATGCTGGGTGCTCAGTGCTAAGGGTGCTGGGTGCTCAGTACTCAGGGTGCTGGGTGCTCAGTACTCAGGGTGCGGGGTGCTCAGTGCTCAGGGTGCTGGGTGCTCAGTCCTCAGGGTGCTGGGTGCTCAGTACTCAGGGAGTTCGGTGCTCAGTTCTCAGGGTGCTCAGTGCTCAATACTCAGGGTGCTGGTTGCTCAGTGCTCGGGGTGCTCGGTGCTCAGTACTCAGTGTGCTGGGTGCTCAGTACTCAGGGTGCTGGGTGCTCAGTACTCAGGGTGCTGGGTGCTCAGTACTCAGGGTGTTGGGTTCTCAGTGCTCAGGGTGCTGGGTGCTCAGTACTCAGGATGCTGGGTGATCAGTACTCAGGGTGCTCCGTGCTCAGTACTCAGGGTGCTGGGTGCTCAGTGCTCAGGGTGCTGGGTACTCAGTACTCAGGGTGCTGGGTGCTCAGTACTCAGGTTGCTGGGTGCTCAGTGCTCAGGGTGCTGGGTGCTCAGTGCTCAGGGTGCTGGGTGCTCAGTGCTCAGGGAGCTGGGTGCTCAGTCCTCAGGGTGCTCAGTACTCAGGATGCTCGGTGCTCAGTGCTCAGTCCTCAGGGTGCTCAGTACTCAGGATACTGGGTGCTCAGTGCTCGGGGTGCTGGGTGCTCAGTACTCAGGGTGCTGGGTGCTCAGTACTCGGGGTGCTGGGTGCTCAGTACTCAGGGTGCTGGGTGCGCAGTACTCCGGCTGCTCAGTGCTCAGGGTGCTGGGTGCTCAGTGCTCGGGGTGCTGGGTGCTCAGTACTCGGAGTGCTCGGTGCTCAGTACTCAGGGTGCTGGGTGCTAAGTGCTCAGGTGCTGGGTGCTAAGTACTCAGGTTGCTGGGTGCTCAGTACTCAGGTTGCACAGTACTCAGGGTGCTGGGTGCTCAGTGCTTGGGGTGCTGGGTGCTCAGTACTCAGGATGCTGGGTGCTCAGTACTCAGGGTGCTGGGTGCTCAGTACTCAGGGTGCTGGGTGCTCATTCCTCAGGGTGCTAAGTGCTCAGGGTGCTGGGTGCTCAGTGCTCAGGGAGCTCGGTGCTCAGTACTCAGGGTGCTGAGTGCTCAGTACTCAGGGTGCTTGGTGCTCAGTACTCAGGGTGCTGGGTGCTCAGTGCTCGGGGTGTTGGGTGCTCAGTGCTCAGGGTGCTCAGTGCTCAGTACTCAGTGTGCTGGGTGCTCAGTACTCAGGGTGCTGGGTGCTCAGTGCTCGGGGTGCTGGGTGCTCAGTACTCAGGGTGCTGGGTGCTCAGTGCTCAGGGTGCTCAGTGCTCAGTGCTCAGTACTCAGGGTGCTTGGTGCTCAGTACTCAGGGTGCTGGGTGCTCAGTGCTCGGGGTACCTGGTGCTCAGTGCTCGGGGTGCTGGTTGCTCAGTACTCAGGGTGATCGTTGCTCAGTACTCAGGGTGCTGTGTGCTCAGTGCTCAGGGTGCTGGGTGCCCAGTGCTCGGGGAGCTCGGTGCTCAGAACTCAGGGTGCTGGGTGCTCAGTACTCAGGGTGCTGGGTGCTCATTCTCGGGGTGCTGGGTGCTCAGTACTCGGGGTGCTGGGTGCTCAGTACTCAGGGTGCTGGGGGCTCAGTACTCAGGGTGCTGGGTGCTCAGTACTCAGGGTGCTCGGTTCTCAGTACTCAGTGTGCTGGGTGCTCATTCTCGGGGTGCTGGGTGCTCAGTGCTCGGGGTGCTGGGTGCTCAGTACTCAGGGTGCTGGGGGCTCAGTACTCAGGTTGCTGGGTGCTCAGTACTCAGGGTGATGTGTTCTCAGTACTCAGGGTGCTGGGTGCTCAGTGCTCGGGGTGCTGTGTGCTCAGTTCTCGGGGTGCTCAGTACTCAGTGTGCTGGGTGCTCAGTACTCCGGGTGCTGGGTGCTCAGTGCTCGGGGTGCTCGGTGCTCAGTACTCGGGTTGCTGGGTGCTCAGTACTCGGGGTGCTGGGTGCTCAGTGCTCAGGGTGCTGGGTGCTCAGTGCTCGGGGTGCTGGGTGCTCAGTGCTGAGTGTGCTGGCTACTCAGTGCTCAGGGTGCTCAGTGCTCAGTACTCAGCGTGCTGGGTGCTCAGTGCTCAGGGTTCTGGGTACTCAGTGCTCAGGGTGCTGGGTGCTCAGTGCTCAGGGTGCAGGGTGCTCAGTGCTCAGGGTGCTGGGTGATCAGTGCTCGGGGTCCTGGGTACTCAGTGCTTGGGGTGCTGGGTGCTCAGTGCTCGGGATGCTGGGTGCTCAGTGCTAAGGGTGCTGGGTGCTCAGTACTCAGGGTGCTGGGTGCTCAGTACTCAGGGTGCGGGGTGCTCAGTGCTCAGGGTGCTGGGTGCTCAGTCCTCAGGGTGCTGGGTGCTCAGTACTCAGGGAGTTCGGTGCTCAGTTCTCAGGGTGCTCAGTGCTCAATACTCAGGGTGCTGGTTGCTCAGTGCTCGGGGTGCTCGGTGCTCAGTACTCAGTGTGCTGGGTGCTCAGTACTCAGGGTGCTGGGTGCTCAGTACTCAGGGTGCTGGGTGCTCAGTACTCAGGGTGTTGGGTTCTCAGTGCTCAGGGTGCTGGGTGCTCAGTACTCAGGATGCTGGGTGATCAGTACTCAGGGTGCTCCGTGCTCAGTACTCAGGGTGCTGGGTGCTCAGTGCTCAGGGTGCTGGGTACTCAGTACTCAGGGTGCTGGGTGCTCAGTACTCAGGTTGCTGGGTGCTCAGTGCTCAGGGTGCTGGGTGCTCAGTGCTCAGGGTGCTGGGTGCTCAGTGCTCAGGGTGCTGGGTGCTCAGTCCTCAGGGTGCTCAGTACTCAGGATGCTCGGTGCTCAGTGCTCAGTCCTCAGGGTGCTCAGTACTCAGGATACTGGGTGCTCAGTGCTCGGGGTGCTGGGTGCTCAGTACTCAGGGTGCTGGGTGCTCAGTACTCGGGGTGCTGGGTGCTCAGTACTCAGGGTGCTGGGTGCGCAGTACTCCGGGTGCTCAGTGCTCAGGGTGCTGGGTGCTCAGTGCTCGGGGTGCTGGGTGCTCAGTACTCGGAGTGCTCGGTGCTCAGTACTCAGGGTGCTGGGTGCTAAGTGCTCAGGTGCTGGGTGCTAAGTACTCAGGTTGCTGGGTGCTCAGTACTCAGGTTGCACAGTACTCAGGGTGCTGGGTGCTCAGTGCTTGGGGTGCTGGGTGCTCAGTACTCAGGATGCTGGGTGCTCAGTACTCAGGGTGCTGGGTGCTCAGTACTCAGGGTGCTGGGTGCTCATTCCTCAGGGTGCTAAGTGCTCAGGGTGCTGGGTGCTCAGTGCTCAGGGAGCTCGGTGCTCAGTACTCAGGGTGCTGAGTGCTCAGTACTCAGGGTGCTTGGTGCTCAGTACTCAGGGTGCTGGGTGCTCAGTGCTCGGGGTGTTGGGTGCTCAGTGCTCAGGGTGCTCAGTGCTCAGTACTCAGTGTGCTGGGTGCTCAGTACTCAGGGTGCTGGGTGCTCAGTGCTCGGGGTGCTGGGTGCTCAGTACTCAGGGTGCTGGGTGCTCAGTGCTCAAGGTGCTGGGTGCTCAGTCCTCGGGGTGCTCCGTGCTCAGTGCTCAGTGTGCTGGGTGCTCAGTACTCAGGGTGCTCGGTGCTCAGTACTAAGGGTGCTCAGTGCTCAGTACTCAGGGTGCTCAGTGCTCAGTGCTCGGGGTGCTGGGTGCTCAGTATTCAGGGTGCTGGGTGCTCAGTACTCAGGGTGCTGGGTGCTCAGTGCTCAGTACTCAGCGTGCTGGGTGCTCAGTGCTCGGGGTGCTGGGTCCTCAGTGCTCAGGGTGCTGGGTGCTCAGTACTCAGGGTGCTGGGTGCTCAGTGCTCGGGGTGCTGGGTCCTCAGTGCTCACTGTGCTCAGAGCTCAGTGCTCGGTGTGCTGGGTGCTCAGTGCTCGGGGTGCTGGGTGCTCAGTGCTCAGGGTGCTGGTTGCTTAGTACTCAGTGTGCTCAGTGCTCAGGGTGCTGGGTGCTCAGAACTCAGGGTGCTTGCTGCTCAGTACTCAGGGTGCTGGGTGCTCAGAACTCAGGGTGCTTGGTGCTCAGTACACAGGGTGCTGGGTGCTCAGTGCTCAGGGTGCTCGGTGCTCAATACTCAGGGTGCCGGGTGCTCAGTTCTCGGGGTGCTGGGTGCTCATTAATCAGGGTGCTGGGTGCTCAGTACTCAGGGTGCTCAGTGCTTGGGGTGCTGGGTGCTCAGTTCTCAGGGTGCTCAGTGCTTGGGGTGCAGGGTGCTCAGTACTCAGGGTGCTGGTTGCTCAGTGCTCAGGGTGCTGGGTGCTGAGTACTCAGGGTGCTGGGTGCTCAGTACTCAGTATGCTGGGTGCTCAGTTCTCGGGGTGCTGGGTGCTCAGTGCTCGGGTTGCTGGGTGCTCAGTGCTCGGGGTGCTGGGTGCTCAGTGCTCGGGGTGCTCGGTGCTCAGTGCTCGGGGTGCTGGGTGCTCAGTACTCGGGGTGCTCAGTGCTCAGTACTCATGGTGCTCGGTGCTCAGTACTCAGGGTGCTGGGTGCTCAGTGCTCGGGGTGCTGGGTGCTCAGTACTCAGGGTGCTCAGTACTCAGGGTGCTGGGTGCTCAGTGCTCGGGATGCTGGGTGCTCAGTGATCAGGGTGATCGGTGCTCAGTACTCAGGGTGCTGGGTGCTCAGTACTCGGGGTGCTGGGTGCTCAGTACTCAGGGTGCTGGGTGCTCAGTCCTCAGGGTGCTCAGTGCTCAGGGTGCTGGGTGCTCAGTACTCAGGGTGCTGAGTGCTCAGTACTCAGGGTGCTGGGTGCTCAGTACTCAGGGTGCTGGGTGCTCAGTGCTCGGGGTGTTGGGTGCTCAGTGTTCAGTGTGCTCAGTGCTCATTACTCAGGGTACTGGGTGCTCAGTACTCAGTGCTCAGGATGCTGGGTGCTCAGTGCTCAGGGTGCTGGGTGCTCAGTGCTCAGGGTGCTCAGTGATCAATGCTCAGTACTCAGGGTGCTTGGTGCTCAGTACTCAGGGTGCTGGGTGCTCAGTGCTCGGGGTACCTGGTGCTCAGTGCTCGGGGTGCTCGGTGCTCAGTACTCAGGGTGCTGAGTGCTCAGTGCTCAGGGTGCTGGGTGCTCAGTGCTCAGGGTGCTGGGTGCTCAGTACTCAGGGTGCTGGGTGCTCAGTGCTCAGCGTGCTTGATGCTCAGTACTAAGGGTGCTGGGTGCTCAGTGCTCAGGGTGCTGGGTGCTCAGTGCTCGGGGTGCTGGGTGCTCCGTACTCAGGGTGCTGGGTGCTCAGTACTCGGGGTGCTGGGTGCTCAGTGCTCAGCGTGCTGGGTGTTCAGTACTCAGGGTGCTCGGTGCTCAGTACTCAGGGTGCTGGGTTCTCAGTACTCAGGGTGCTGGGTGCACAGTGCTAGGGGTGCTGGGTGCTCAGTGCTCGGGGTCTGGGTGCTCAGTACTCAGGGTGCTGGGTGCTCAGTACTCAGGGTGCTCTGTGCTCAGTTCTCAGGGAGCTGGGTGCTCAGTGCTCTGGGTGCTGTGTGCTCCGTGCTCAGGGTGCTGGGTGCTCAGTGCTCAGGGTGCTGGGTGCTCAGTGATCGGGGTGATGGGTGCTGAGTGCTCAGGGTGCTGGGTGCTCAGTGCTCGGGGTGCTCGGTGCTCAGTGCTCAGGGTCCTGGGTGCTCAATACTCAGGGTACTGGGTGCTTAGTACTCAGGGTGCTCAGTGCTCAGTACACAGGGTGCTGGGTGCTCAGTGCTCGGGGTGCTGGGTGCACAGTGCTCAGTACTCAGGGTGCTGGGTGCTCAGTGCTCAGGGTGCTGGGTGCTCAGTACTCAGCGTGCTGGGTGCTCAGTACTCAGGGTGCTGGGTGCTCAGTGCTCAGGGTGCTGGGTGCTCAGTGCTCAGGGTGCTGGGTGCTCAGTGCTCGGGGAGCTCGGTGCTCAGAACTCAGGGTGCTGGGTGCTCAGTACTCAGGGTGCTGGGTGCTCGGTGCTCAGTACACTGGGTGCTCAGTACTCAGGGTGCTAGGTGCTCAGTACTCAGGGTGCTCGGTGCTCAATACTCAGGGTGCTGGGTGCTCAGTTCTCGGGGTGCTGGGTGCTCATTAATCAGGGTGCTGGGTGCTCAGTACTCAGGGTGCTCAGTGCTTGGGGTGCTGGGTGCTCAGTTCTCAGGGTGCTCAGTGCTTGGGGTGCAGGGTGCTCAGTACTCAGGGTGCTGGTTGCTCAGTGCTCAGGGTGCTGGGTGCTGAGTACTCAGGGTGCTGGGTGCTCAGTACTCAGGGTGCTGGGTGCTCAGTGCTCGCGGTGCTGGGTGCTCAGTGCTCGGGTTGCTGGGTGCTCAGTGCTAAGGGTGCTGGGTGCTCAGTGCTCCGGGTGCTCGGTGCTCAGGGCTCGGGGTGCTGGGTGCTCAGTACTCGGGGTGCTCAGTGCTCAGTACTCATGGGGCTCGGTGCTCAGTACTCAGGGTGCTGGGTGCTCAGTGCTCGGGGTGCTGGGTGCTCAGTACTCAGGGTGCTCAGTACTCAGGGTGCTGGGTGCTCAGTGCTCGGGATGCTGGGTGCTCAGTGCTCAGGGTGATCGGTGCTCAGTACTCAGGGTGCTGGGTGCTCAGTGCTCGGGGTACCTGGTGCTCAGTGCTCGGGGTGCTCGGTGCTCAGTACTCAGGGTGCTGGGTGCTCAGTGCTCAGCGTGCTTGATGCTCAGTACTAAGGGTGCTGGGTGCTCAGTGCTCAGGGTGCTGGGTGCTCAGTGCTCGGGGTGCTGGGTGCTCCGTACTCAGGGTGCTGGGTGCTAAGTACTCGGGGTGCTGGGTGCTCAGTGCTCAGCGTGCTGGGTGCTCAGTACTCAGGGTGCTCGGTGCTAAGTACTCAGGGTGCTGGGTTCTCAGTACTCAGGGTGCTGGGTGCACAGTGCTAGGGGTGCTGGGTGCTCAGTGCTCGGGGTCTGGGTGCTCAGTACTCAGGGTGCTGGGTGCTCAGTACTCAGGGTGCTCTGTGCTCAGTGCTCAGGGTGCTGGGTGCTCAGTGCTCTGGGTGCTGGGTGCTCCGTGCTCAGGGTGCTGGTTGCTCAGTGCTCAGGGTGCTGGGTGCTCAGTGATCGGGGTGATGGGTGCTGAGTGCTCAGGGTGCTGGGTGCTCAGTACTCGGGGTGCTCGGTGCTCAGTGCTCAGGGTCCTGGGTGATCAGTACTCAGGGTGCTGGGTGCTTAGTACTCAGGGTGCTCAGTGCTCAGTACACAGGGTGCTCGGTGCTCAGTGCTCGGGGTGCTGGGTGCTCAGTGCTCAGTACTCAGGGTGCTGGGTGCTCAGTGCTCAGGGTGCTGGGTGCTCAGTACTCAGCGTACTGGGTGCTCAGTACTCAGGGTGCTGGGTGCTCAGTGCTCAGGGTGCTGGGTGCTCAGTGCTCAGGGGGCTGGGTGCTCAGTGCTCGGGGAGCTCGGTGCTCAGAACTCAGGGTGCTGGGTGCTCAGTACTCAGTGCTCGGGGTCCTGGGTGCTCCGTGCTCGGGGTGCTGGGTGCTCAGTACTCAGGGTGCTGGGTGCTCATTCTCGGGGTGCTGGGTGCTCAGTGCTCGGGGTGCTGGGTGCTCTGTACTCAGGGTGCTGGGGGCTCAGTACTCAAGGTGCTGGGTGCTCAGTACTCAGGGTGATCGGTTCTCAGTACTCAGGGTGCTGGGTGCTCATTCTCGGGGTGCTGGGTGCTCAGTGCTCGGGGTGCTGGGTGCTCAGTACTCAGGATGCTGGGGGCGCAGTACTCAGGTTGCTGGGTGCTCAGTACTCAGGGTGATCTGTTCTCAGTACTCAGGGTGCTGGGTGCTCAGTGCTCGGGGTGCTGTGTGCTCAGTTCTAGGGGTGCGCAGTACTCAGGGTGCTGGGTGCTAAGTACTCAGGTTGCTGGGTGCTCAGTGCTCGGGGTGCTCGATGCTCAGTACTCGGGGTGCTGGGTGCTCAGTACTCGGGGTGCTGGGTGCTCAGTGCTCAGGGTGCTGGGTGCTCAGTGCTCGGGGTGCTGGGTGCTCAGTGCTGAGGGTGCTGGCTGCTCAGTGCTCAGGGTGCTGGGTGCTCAGTACTCAGGGTGCTCGTTGCTCAGTACTAAGGGTGCTCAGTGCTCAGTACTCAGGGTGCTCAGTGCTCAGTGCTCGGGGTGCTGGGTGCTCAGTATACAGGGTGCTGGGTGCTCAGTACTCAGGGTGCTGGGTGCTCAGTGCTCAGTACTCAGCGTGCTGGGTGCTCAGTGCTCGGGGTGCTGGGACCTCAGTGATCAGGGTGCTGGGTGCTCAGTACTCAGGGTGCTGGGTGCTCAGTGCTCGGGGTGCTGGGTCCTCAGTGCTCAGGGTGCTCAGAGCTCAGTGTTCGGGGTGCTGGGTGCTCAGTGCTCGGGCTGCTGGGTGCTAAGTGCTCAGGGTGCTCTTTGCTTAGTACTCAGTGTGCTCAGTGCTCAGGGTGATGGGTGCTCAGAACTCAGGGTGCTTGGTGCTCAGTACTCAGGGTGCTGGGTGCTCAGTACTCAGGGGGCTTGGTGCTCAGTACTCAGGGTGCTGGGTGCTCAGTGCTCAGGGTGCTCGGTGCTCAGTACTCATGGTGCTGGGTGCTCTTTCTCGGGGTGCTGTGTGCACAGTGCTGGGGGTGCTGGGGGCTCAGCACTCAGGGTGCTGGGTGCTCAGTGCTCAGGGTGCTGGGTGCTCATTGCTCAGGGTGCTCGGTGCTTAGTACTCATGGTGCTCGGTGCTCGGGGTGCTTGGTGCTAATTGCTCGGTGTGCTGGGTGCTCAGTGCTCGGGGTGCTGGGTGCTGAGTGCTCGGTGTGCTGGGTGCTCAGTGCTCGGGGTGCTGGGTGCTCAGTGCTCGGGGTGCTGGGTGCTCAGTGCTCAGGGTGCTGGGTGCTCAGTACTCAGGGTGCTGTGTGCTCAGTACTCAGGGTGCTCGGTGCTCAATACTCAGGGTGCTGGGTGCTCAGTTCTCGGGGTGCTGAGTGCTCATTAATCAGGGTGCTGGGTGATCAGTACTCAGGGTGCTCAGTGCTTGGGGTGCTGGGTGCTCAGTTCTCAGGGTGCTCAGTGCTTGGGGTGCAGGGTGCTCAGTACTCAGGGTGCTGGTTGCTCAGTGCTCAGGGTGCTGGGTGCTGAGTACTCAGGGTGCTGGGTGCTCAGTACTCAGGGTGCTGGGTGCTCAGTGCTCGCGGTGCTGGGTGCTCAGTGCTCGGGTTGCTGGGTGCTCAGTGCTCGGGGTGCTGGGTGCTCAGTGCTCGGGGTGCTCAGTGCTCAGTACTCATGGTGCTCAGTGCTCAGTACTCAGGGTGCTGGGTGCTCAGTGCTCGGGGTGCTGGGTGCTCAGTACTCAGGGTGCTCAGTATTCAGTGTGCTGGGTGCTCAGTGCTCGGGATGCTGGGTGCTCAGTGCTCAGGGTGATCGGTGCTCAGTACTCAGGGTGCTGGGTGCTCAGTACTCAGGGTGCTGGGTGCTCAGTACTCAGGGTGCTGGGTGCTCAGTCCTCAGGGTGCTCTGTGCTCAGGGTGCTGGGTGCTCAGTACTCAGGGTGCTGAGTGCTCAGTACTCAGGGTGCTGGGTGCTCAATACTCAGGGTGCTGGGTGCTCAGTGCTCGGGGTGTTGGGTGCTCAGTGCTCAGGGTGCTCAGTGCTCATTACTCAGGGTGCTGGGTTCTCAGTACTCAGTGCTCAGGATGCTGGGTGCTCAGTGCTCAGGGTGCTGGGTGCTCAGTGCTCAGGGTGCTCAGTGCTCAGTGCTCAGTACTCAGGGTGCTTGGTGCTCAGTACTCAGGGTGCTGGGTGCTCAGTGCTCGGGGTACCTGGTGCTCAGTGCTCGGGGTGCTGGTTGCTCAGTACTCAGGGTGATCGGTGCTCAGTACTCAGGGTGATGGGTGCTCAGTACTCAGGGAGCTGGGTGCTCATTCTCGGGGTGCTGGGTGCTCAGTACTCGGGGTGCTGGGTGCTCAGTACTCAGGGTGCTGGGGGCTCAGTACTCAGGGTGCTGGGTGCTCAGTACTCAGGGTGCTCGGTTCTCAGTACTCAGTGTGCTGGGTGCTCATTCTCGGGGTGCTGGGTGCTCAGTGCTCGGGGTGCTGGGTGCTCAGTACTCAGGGTGCTGGGGGCTCAGTACTCAGGTTGCTGGGTGCTCAGTACTCAGGGTGATGTGTTCTCAGTACTCAGGGTGCTGGGTGCTCAGTGCTCGGGGTGCTGTGTGCTCAGTTCTCGGGGTGCTCAGTACTCAGTGTGCTGGGTGCTCAGTACTCAGGGTGCTGGGTGCTCAGTGCTCGGGGTGCTCGGTGCTCAGTACTCGGGTTGCTGGGTGCTCAGTACTCGGGGTGCTGGGTGCTCAGTGCTCAGGGTGCTGGGTGCTCAGTGCTCGGGGTGCTGGGTGCTCAGTGCTGAGTGTGCTGGCTACTCAGTGCTCAGGGTGCTGGGTGCTCAGAACTCAGGGTGCTAGGTGCTCAGTACTCAGGGTGCTCAGTGCTCAGTACTCAGCGTGCTGGGTGCTCAGTGCTCAGGGTTCTGGGTACTCAGTGCTCAGGGTGCTGGGTGCTCAGTGCTCAGGGTGCAGGGTGCTCAGTGCTCAGGGTGCTGGGTGATCAGTGCTCGGGGTCCTGGGTACTCAGTGCTTGGGGTGCTGGGTGCTCAGTGCTCGGGGTGCTGGGTGCTCAGTGCTAAGGGTGCTGGGTGCTCAGTACTCAGGGTGCTGGGTGCTCAGTACTCAGGGTGCGGGGTGCTCAGTGCTCAGGGTGCTGGGTGCTCAGTCCTCAGGGTGCTGGGTGCTCAGTACTCAGGGAGTTCGGTGCTCAGTTCTCAGGGTGCTCAGTGCTCAATACTCAGGGTGCTGGTTGCTCAGTGCTCGGGGTGCTCGGTGCTCAGTACTCAGGGTGCTGGGTGCTCAGTACTCAGGGTGCTGGGTGCTCAGTACTCAGGGTGCTGGGTGCTCAGTACTCAGGGTGCTGGGTTCTCAGTGCTCAGGGTGCTGGGTGCTCAGTACTCAGAATGCTGGGTGATCAGTACTCAGGGTGCTGGGTGCTCAGTGCTCAGGGTGCTGGGAGCTCAGTCCTCAGGGTGCTCAGTACTCAGGATGCTCGGTGCTCAGTGCTCAGTCCTCAGGGTGCTCAGTACTCAGGATACTGGGTGCTCAGTGCTCGGGGTGCTGGGTGCTCAGTACTCAGGGTGCTGGGTGCTCAGTACTCGGGGTGCTGGGTGCTCAGTACTCAGGGTGCTGGGTGCGCAGTACTCCGGGTGCTCTGTGCTCAGGGTGCTGGGTGCTCAGTGCTCGGGGTGCTGGGTGCTTAGTGCTCAGGGTGATCGGTGCAAAGTGCTCATGGTGCTGCGTGCTCAGTCCTCCGGGTGCTCTGTGCTCAGGGTGCTGGGTGCTCAGTGCTCGGGGTGCTCGGTGCTCAGTACTCAGGGTGCTGAGTGCTCAGTACTCAGGGTGCTGGGTGCTCAGTACTCAGGGTGCTGGGTCCTCAGTGCTCAGGGTGCTGGGTGCTCAGTGCTCAGAGTGCTGGGTGCTCAGTGCTCGGGGTGCTGGGTGCTCAGGGCTGTGGTGCTGGGTGCTCAGTGCTCAGTGCTCAGGGTGCTGGGTGCTCAGTGCTCAGTGCTCAGGGTGCTGGTTGCTCAGTACTCAGGGTGCTGGGTGCTCAGTACTCAGGGTGCTGGGTGCTCAGTGCTCAGGGTGCTCTGTGCTCAGTACTCAGGATGCTGGGTGCTCAGTGCTCGGGGTGCTGCGTGCTCAGTGCTCAGGGTGCTGGGTGCTCAGTGCTCAGGGTGCAGGGTGCTCAGTACTCAGGGTGCTGGGTGCTCAGTGCTCGGGGTGCTTGGTGCTCAGTACTCAAGGTGCTGGCTGCTCTGTGCTCAGGGTGCTGGGTGCTCAGTCCTCGGGGTGCTCCGTGCTCAGTGATCAGGGTGCTGGGTGCTCAGTACTCAGGGTGCTCGGTGCTCAGTACTCAGGGTGCTGGGTGCTCAGTGCTCAGGATGCTGGGTGCTCAGTACTCAGAGTGCTCAGTGCTCAGTAATCGGGTTGCTTGGTGCTCAGTACTCAGGGTGCTCAGTGCTCAGTACTCGGGGTGCTGGGTGCTCAGTGCTCAGGGTGCTCAGTGCTCAGTGCTCGGGGTGCTGGGTGCTCAGTGCTCGGGGCGCTGGGTGCTCAGTGCTCGGGGTGCTGGGTGCTCAGTACTCGGGGTGCTGGGTGCTCAGTACTCAGGGTGCTCATTGCTCAGTACTCAGTGCTCTGGGTGCTCAGTGCTCAGTGCTCAGGGTGCTGGGTGTTCAGTACTCAGGGTGCTGGGTGCTCAGTACTCAGGGTGCTGGGTGCTCAGTGCTCAGGGTGCTGGGTGCTCAGTACTCTGGGTGTTGGGTGCTCAGTACTCAGGGTGCTTTGTGCTCCGTGCTCAGGGTGCTGGGTGCTCAGTGCTCAGGGTGCTGGGTGCTCAGTGCTCAGGGTGCTCTGTGCTCAGTACTCAGGGTGCTGGGTGCTTAGTGCTCGAGGTGCTCGGTGCTCAGTACTCAAGGTGCTGGGTGCTCAGTGCTCAGGGTGCTGGGTGCTCAGTCCTCGTGGTGCTCCGTGCTCAGGGTGCTGGGTGCTCAGTGCTCAGGGTGCTGGGTGCTCAGTGCTCGGGGTGCTGGGTGCTGAGTGCTCAGGGTGCTGGGTGCTCAGTGCTCGGGGTGCTCGGTGCTCAGTGCTCAGGGTCCTGGGTGCTCAGTACTCAGGGTGCTGGGTGCTCAGTACTCAGCGTGCTGCGTGCTCAGTACTCAGGGTGCTGGGTGCTCAGTGCTCAGGGTGCTGGGTGCTCAGTGCTCGGGGTGCTGGGTGCTCAGTACTCAGCGTGCTGCGTGCTCAGTACTCAGGGTGCTGGGTGCTCAGTCCTCAGGGTGCTGGGTGCTCAGTGCTCGGGGTGCTGGGTGCTCAGTGCTCAGGGTGATCGATGCTCAGTACTCAGGGTGCTGGGTGCTCAGTACTCAGGGTGCTAGGTGCTTAGTCCTCAGTGTGCTCAGTGCTCAGGGTGCTGGGTGCTCAGTGCTCGGGGTGCTCGGTGCTCAGTACTCAGGGTGCTGAGTGCTCAGTACTCAGGGTGCTGGGTGCTCAGTACTCATGTTGCTGGGTGCTCAGTGCTCGGGGTGCTGGGAGCTCAGTACTCAGCGTGCTGCGTGCTCAGTACTCAGGGTGCTGGGTGCTCAATACTCAGTGCTCGGGGTCCTGGGTGCTGAGTGCTCAGGGTGCTGGGTGCTCAGTGCTCTGGGTGCTGGGTGCTCAGTACTCAGGGTGCTGGGTGCTCAGTACTCAGGGTGCTGGGTGCTCAGTACTCAGGGTGCTGGGTGCTCAGTGCTCAGGGTGCAGGATCCTCAGTACTCAGGGTGCTGGGTGCTCAGTACTCAGTGTGCTGGGTGCTCAGTGCTCAGGGTGCTGGGTGCTCAGTGCTCAGGGTGCTGGGTGCTCAGTACTCAGGGTGCTGGGTGCTCAGTGCTCAGTGTGATCGGTGCTCAGTACTCAGGGTGCTTAGTACTCAGGGTGCTGGGTGCTCAGTGCTCAGGGTGCTGGGTGCTCAGTACTCAGGGTGCTGGGTGCTCAGTGCTCGGGGTGCTGGGTGCTCAGTGCTCAGGGTGATCGGTGCTCAGTACTCAGGGTGCTGGGTGCTCAATGCTCAGGGTGCTGGGTGCTCAGTCCTCAGGGTGCTCAGTGCTCAGGGTGCTGGGTGCTCAGTGCTCGGGGTGCTCGGTGCTCAGTACTCAGGGTGCTGAGTGCTCAGTACTCAGGGTGCTGGGTTCTCAGTACTCATGGTGCTGGGTGCTCAGTACTCAGGGGACTGGGTGCTCAGTGCTCAGGGTGCTGGGTGCTCAGTGCTCAGGGCGCTGGGTGCTCAGTGCTCGAGGTGCTGTGTGCTCAGTGCTCGGGGTGCTGGGTGCTCAGTACTCAGGGTGCTCAGTGCTCAGTACTCGGGTTGCTGGGTGCTCAGTACTCAGGGTGCTCAGTGCTCAGTACTCGGGGTGCTGGGTGCTCAGTGCTCAGGGTGCTCAGTGCTCAGTGCTCGGGGTGCTGTGTGCTCAGTGCTCGGGGCGCTGGGTGCTCAGTGCTCGGGGTGCTGGGTGCTCAGTACACGGGGTGCTGGGTGCTCAGTGCTCAGGGTGCTCATTGCTCAGTACTCAGTGCTCAGGGTGCTCAGTGCTCAGTGCTCAGGGTGCTGGGTGTTCAGTACTCAGGGTGCGGGGTGCTCAGTACTCAGGGTGCTGGGTGCTCAGTACTCAGGGTGCTGGGTGCTCAGTACTCTGGGTGTTGGGTGCTCAGTACTCAGGGTGCTTTGTGCTCCGTGCTCGGGGTGCTGGGTGCTCAGTGCTTAGGGTGCTGGGTGCTCAGTGCTCAGGGTGCTGGGTGCTCAGTACTCAGGGTGCTGGGTGCTTAGTGCTCGAGGGGCTCGGTGCTCAGTACTCAAGGTGCTGGGTGCTCAGTTCTCGGGGTGCTGGGTGCTCATTAATCAGGGTGCTCAGTGCTCAGTACTCAGCGTGCTGGGTGCTCCGTGCTCAGGGTGCTCGGTGCTCAGTACTCAGGGTGCTCATTGCTCAGGGTGCTGGGTGCTCAGTACTCAGTGTGCTGGGTGCTCAGTACTCAGGGTGCTCAGTGCTCAGTACTCAGGGTGCTCAGTGCTCAGTACTCAGGGTGCTCAGTGCTCAGGGTGCTGGGTGCTCAGTTCTCGGGGTGCTGGGTGCTCAGTGCTCACGGTGCTGTGTGCTCAGTACTCAGGGTGCTCAGTACTCAGGGTGCTCAGTGCTCAGTACTCAGGGTGCTCAGTCCTCAGGGTGCTAAGTGCTCAGGGTGCTCGGTGCTCAGTGCTCAGGTTGCTGGGTGCTCAATACTCAGGGTGCTGGGTGCTCAGTACTCAGGGTGCTCAGTGCTCAGTAATCAGGGTGCTCAGTGCTCAGGGTGCTGGGTGCTCAGTTCTCGGGGTGCTGGGTGCTCATTAATCAGGGTGCTCAGTGCTCAGTACTCAGCGTGCTGGGTGCTCCGTGCTCAGGGTGCTCGGTGCTCAGTACTCAGGGTGCTCAGTGCTCAGTACTCAGTGTGCTGGGTGCTCAGTGCTCAGGGTGCTGGGTGCTCAGTACTCAGGGTGCTTTGTGCTTAGTACTCAGGGTGCTCGGTCCTCAGTGCTCAGGGTGCTGGGTGCTCAGTACTCAGGGTGCTGGGTGCTCAGTGGTCAGGGTGCTCAGTGCTCAGCACTCAGGGTGCTCGGTGCTCAGTGCTCAGGGTGCTCAGTGCTCAGTACTCAGGGTGCTCAGTGCTCTGGGTGCTGGGTGCTCAGTGCTCAGGGTGCTGGGTGCTCAGTGCTCAGGGTGCTGGGTGCTCAGTACTCAGGGTGCTCAGTGCTCAGGGTGCTGGGTGCTCAGTGCTCGGGGTGCTGGGTACTCAGTGCTCGGGGTGCTCGGTGCTCAGTACTCAAGGTGCTGGCTGCTCTGTGCTCAGGGTGCTGGGTGCTCAGTCCTCGGGGTGCTCCGTGCTCAGTGATCAGGGTGCTGGGTGCTCAGTACTCAGGGTGCTCGGTGCTCAGTACTCAGGGTGCTGGGTGCTCAGTGCTCAGGATGCTGGGTGCTCAGTACTCAGAGTGCTCAGTGCTCAGTAATCGGGTTGCTTGGTGCTCAGTACTCAGGGTGCTCAGTGCTCAGTACTCGGGGTGCTGGGTGCTCAGTGCTCAGGGTGCTCAGTGCTCAGTGCTCGGGGTGCTGGGTGCTCAGTGCTCGGGGCGCTGGGTGCTCAGTGCTCGGGGTGCTGGGTGCTCAGTACTCGGGGTGCTGGGTGCTCAGTACTCAGGGTGCTCATTGCTCAGTACTCAGTGCTCTGGGTGCTCAGTGCTCAGTGCTCAGGGTGCTGGGTGTTCAGTACTCAGGGTGCTGGGTGCTCAGTACTCAGGGTGCTGGGTGCTCAGTGCTCAGGGTGCTGGGTGCTCAGTACTCTGGGTGTTGGGTGCTCAGTACTCAGGGTGCTTTGTGCTCCGTGCTCAGGGTGCTGGGTGCTCAGTGCTCAGGGTGCTGGGTGCTCAGTGCTCAGGGTGCTCTGTGCTCAGTACTCAGGGTGCTGGGTGCTTAGTGCTCGAGGTGCTCGGTGCTCAGTACTCAAGGTGCTGGGTGCTCAGTGCTCAGGGTGCTGGGTGCTCAGTCCTCGGGGTGCTCCGTGCTCAGGGTGCTGGGTGCTCAGTGCTCAGGGTGCTGGGTGCTCAGTGCTCGGGGTGCTGGGTGCTGAGTGCTCAGGGTGCTGGGTGCTCAGTGCTCGGGGTGCTCGGTGCTCAGTGCTCAGGGTCCTGGGTGCTCAGTACTCAGGGTGCTGGGTGCTCAGTACTCAGCGTGCTGCGTGCTCAGTACTCAGGGTGCTGGGTGCTCAGTGCTCAGGGTGCTGGGTGCTCAGTGCTCGGGGTGCTGGGTGCTCAGTACTCAGCGTGCTGCGTGCTCAGTACTCAGGGTGCTGGGTGCTCAGTCCTCAGGGTGCTGGGTGCTCAGTGCTCGGGGTGCTGGGTGCTCAGTGCTCAGGGTGATCGATGCTCAGTACTCAGGGTGCTGGGTGCTCAGTACTCAGGGTGCTAGGTGCTTAGTCCTCAGTGTGCTCAGTGCTCAGGGTGCTGGGTGCTCAGTGCTCGGGGTGCTCGGTGCTCAGTACTCAGGGTGCTGAGTGCTCAGTACTCAGGGTGCTGGGTGCTCAGTACTCATGTTGCTGGGTGCTCAGTGCTCGGGGTGCTGGGAGCTCAGTACTCAGCGTGCTGCGTACTCAGTACTCAGGGTGCTGGGTGCTCAATACTCAGTGCTCGGGGTCCTGGGTGCTGAGTGCTCAGGGTGCTGGGTGCTCAGTGCTCTGGGTGCTGGGTGCTCAGTACTCAGGGTGCTGGGTGCTCAGTACTCAGGGTGCTGGGTGCTCAGTACTCAGGGTGCTGGGTGCTCAGTGCTCAGGGTGCAGGATCCTCAGTACTCAGGGTGCTGGGTGCTCAGTACTCAGTGTGCTGGGTGCTCAGTGCTCAGGGTGCTGGGTGCTCAGTGCTCAGGGTGCTGGGTGCTCAGTACTCAGGGTGCTGGGTGCTCAGTGCTCAGTGTGATCGGTGCTCAGTACTCAGGGTGCTTAGTACTCAGGGTGCTGGGTGCTCAGTGCTCAGGGTGCTGGGTGCTCAGTACTCAGGGTGCTGGGTGCTCAGTGCTCGGGGTGCTGGGTGCTCAGTGCTCAGGGTGATCGGTGCTCAGTACTCAGGGTGCTGGGTGCTCAATGCTCAGGGTGCTGGGAGCTCAGTCCTCAGGGTGCTCAGTGCTCAGGGTGCTGGGTGCTCAGTGCTCGGGGTGCTCGGTGCTCAGTACTCAGGGTGCTGAGTGCTCAGTACTCAGGGTGCTGGGTTCTCAGTACTCATGGTGCTGGGTGCTCAGTACTCAGGGGACTGGGTGCTCAGTGCTCAGGGTGCTGGGTGCTCAGTGCTCAGGGCGCTGGGTGCTCAGTGCTCGAGGTGCTGTGTGCTCAGTGCTCGGGGTGCTGGGTGCTCAGTACTCAGGGTGCTCAGTGCTCAGTACTCGGGTTGCTGGGTGCTCAGTACTCAGGGTGCTCAGTGCTCAGTACTCGGGGTGCTGGGTGCTCAGTGCTCAGGGTGCTCAGTGCTCAGTGCTCGGGGTGCTGTGTGCTCAGTGCTCGGGGCGCTGGGTGCTCAGTGCTCGGGGTGCTGGGTGCTCAGTACACGGGGTGCTGGGTGCTCAGTGCTCAGGGTGCTCATTGCTCAGTACTCAGTGCTCAGGGTGCTCAGTGCTCAGTGCTCAGGGTGCTGGGTGTTCAGTACTCAGGGTGCGGGGTGCTCAGTACTCAGGGTGCTGGGTGCTCAGTACTCAGGGTGCTGGGTGCTCAGTACTCTGGGTGTTGGGTGCTCAGTACTCAGGGTGCTTTGTGCTCCGTGCTCGGGGTGCTGGGTGCTCAGTGCTTAGGGTGCTGGGTGCTCAGTGCTCAGGGTGCTGGGTGCTCAGTACTCAGGGTGCTGGGTGCTTAGTGCTCGAGGGGCTCGGTGCTCAGTACTCAAGGTGCTGGGTGCTCAGTTCTCGGGGTGCTGGGTGCTCATTAATCAGGGTGCTCAGTGCTCAGTACTCAGCGTGCTGGGTGCTCCGTGCTCAGGGTGCTCGGTGCTCAGTACTCAGGGTGCTCATTGCTCAGGGTGCTGGGTGCTCAGTACTCAGTGTGCTGGGTGCTCAGTACTCAGGGTGCTCAGTGCTCAGTACTCAGGGTGCTCAGTGCTCAGTACTCAGGGTGCTCAGTGCTCAGGGTGCTGGGTGCTCAGTGCTCGGGGTGCTGGGTGCTCAGTGCTCACGGTGCTGTGTGCTCAGTACTCAGGGTGCTCAGTACTCAGGGTGCTCAGTGCTCAGTACTCAGGGTGCTCAGTCCTCAGGGTGCTAAGTGCTCAGGGTGCTCGGTGCTCAGTGCTCAGGTTGCTGGGTGCTCAATACTCAGGGTGCTGGGTGCTCAGTACTCAGGGTGCTCAGTGCTCAGTAATCAGGGTGCTCAGTGCTCAGGGTGCTGGGTGCTCAGTTCTCGGGGTGCTGGGTGCTCATTAATCAGGGTGCTCAGTGCTCAGTACTCAGCGTGCTGGGTGCTCCGTGCTCAGGGTGCTCGGTGCTCAGTACTCAGGGTGCTCAGTGCTCAGTACTCAGTGTGCTGGGTGCTCAGTGCTCAGGGTGCTGGGTGCTCAGTACTCAGGGTGCTTTGTGCTTAGTACTCAGGGTGCTCGGTCCTCAGTGCTCAGGGTGCTGGGTGCTCAGTACTCAGGGTGCTGGGTGCTCAGTGGTCAGGGTGCTCAGTGCTCAGCACTCAGGGTGCTCGGTGCTCAGTGCTCAGGGTGCTCAGTGCTCAGTACTCAGGGTGCTCAGTGCTCTGGGTGCTGGGTGCTCAGTGCTCAGGGTGCTGGGTGCTCAGTGCTCAGGGTGCTGGGTGCTCAGTACTCAGGGTGCTCAGTGCTCAGGGTGCTGGGTGCTCAGTGCTCGGGGTGCTGGGTACTCAGTGCTCAGTACACAGGGTGCTGAGTGCTCAGTGCTCGGGGTGCTGGGTGCTCAGTGCTCATTACTCAGAGTGCTGGGTGCTCAGTGCTCAGGGTGCTGGGTGCTCAGTACTCAGGGTGCTGGGTGCTCAGTGCTCAGGATGCTGGGTGCTCAGTACTCAGGGTGCTGGGTCCTCAGTGCTCAGGGTGCTGGGTGCTCAATGCTCAGGGTGCTCAGTACTCAGGGTGCTGTGTGTTCAGTGCTCAGGGTACTGGGTGCTCAGTACTCAGGGTGCTCGGTGCTTAGTACTCAGGGTGCTTTGTGCTCAGTACTCCGGGTGCTCATTGCTCAGGGTGCTGGGTGCTCAGTACTCAGGGTGCTGTGTGCTCAGTACTCAGGGTGCTCAGTGCTCAGTACTCAGGGTGCTCATTGCTCAGTACTCAGGGTGCTCAGTGCTCCGGGTGCTGGGTGCTCAGTGCTCGGGGTGCTGGGTGCTCAGTGCTCACGGTGCTGTGTGCTCAGTACTCAGGGTGCTCAGTACTCAGGGTGCTTGGTGCTCAGTGTTCAGGGTGCTCGGTGCTCAGTGCTCAGGTTGCTGGGTGCTCAATACTCAGGGTGCTGGGTGCTCAGTACTCAGGGTGCTCAGTGCTCAGTACTCAGGGTGCTCAGTGCTCAGGGTGCTGGGTGCTCAGTGCTCGGGGTGCTGGGTGCTCAGTGCTCGGGGTGCTGGTTGCTCAGTAGTCAGGGTGCTCGGTGCTCAGTACTCAGGGTGCTGGGTGCTCAGTGCTCAGGGTGCTGGGTGCTCAGTACTCAGGGTGCTGGGTGTTCGGTGCTCAGTACACTGGGTGCTCAGTACTCAGGGTGCTGGGTGCTCAGTACTCAGGGTGCTCGGTGCTCAATACTCAGGGTGCTGGGTGCTCAGTTCTCGGGGTGCTGGGTGCTCATTAATCAGGGTGCTGGGTGCTCAGTACTCAGGGTGCTCAGTGCTTGGGGTGCTGGGTGCTCAGTTCTCAGGGTGCTCAGTGCTTGGGGTGCAGGGTGCTCAGTACTCAGGGTGCTGGTTGCTCAGTGCTCAGGGTGCTGGGTGCTGAGTACTCAGGGTGCTGGGTTCTCAGGACTCAGGGTGCTGGGTGCTCAGTGCTCGGGGTGCTGGGTGCTCAGTGCTCGGGTTGCTGGGTGCTTAGTGCTCGGGGTGCTGGGTGCTCAGTGCTCAGGGTGCTGGGTGCTCAGTGCTCAGGGTGCTGGGTGCTCAGTGCTCGGGGTGCTGGGTGCTCAGTTCTCGGTGTCCTCGGTGCTCAGTGCTCGGGGTGGTGGGTGCTCAGTACTCGGGGAGCTCAGTGCTCAGTACTCAGGGTGCTGGGTGCTCAGTGCTCAGGGTGCTGGGTGCTCAGTGCTCGGGGTGCTGGGTGCTCGGTGCTCAGGTTGCTGGGTGCTCAGTACTCGGGGTGCTGGGTGCTCAGTACTCAGGGTGCTGGGTGCTCATTGCTCGGGGTGCTGGGTCCTCAGTGCTACGGGTGCTGGGTGCTCAGTGCTCGGGGTGCTGGGTGCTCAGTGCTCGGGGCGATGGGTGCTCAGTGCTCGGGGTGCTCGGTGCTCAGTACTCAGGGTGCTGGGTCCTCAGTGCTCAGGGTGCTCGGTGCTCAGTACTCAGGGTGCTGGGTGCTCAGTGCTCAGTGTGCTCGGTGCTCAGTACGTTGGGTGCTCAGTACTCAGGGTGTTGGGTGCTCAGTGCTCAGGGTGATCGGTGCTCAGTACTCAGGGTGCTCAGTACTCAGGGTGCTGGGTGCTCAGTACTCAGGGTGCTGGGTGCTCATTCTCGTGGTGCTGGGTGCTCAGTGCTCGAGGTGCTGGGTGCTCAGTACTCGGGGTGCTGGGTGCTCAGTGCTCAGCGTGCTGCGTTCTCAGTACTCAGGGTGCTCGGTTCTCAGTACTCAGGGTGCTGGGTGCTCATTCTCGGTGTGCTGGGTGCTCAGTGCTCAGGGTGCTGGGTGCTCAGTGCTCAGGGTCCTCTACGCTCAGTACTCAGGGTGCTCAGTACTCAGTGTGCTTTGTGCTCAGTGCTCAGGGTGCTGGGTGCTCAGTACTCAGGGTGTTGGGTGCTCAGTGCTCGGGGTGCTGGGTGCTCAGTACTCGGGGTGCTGGGTGCTCATTACTCAGGGTGCTGGGTGCTCAGTGCTCAGGGTGCTCGCAGCTCAGTACACTTTTTGCTGGGTGCTCAGTACTCAGGGTGCTGGGTGCTCAGTGCTCGGGGTGCTCGGTGCTCAGTGCTCAGGATGCTCGGTGCTCAGTACTTTTGGTGCTGGGTGCTCAGTACTCAGGGTGCTGCGTGCTCAGTGCTCGGGGTGCTCGGGGTGCTCGGTGCTCAGTACTCAGGGTGCTGGGTGCTCAGTGCTCAGGATGCTGGGTGCTCAGTACTCAGGGTGCTCAGTACTCAGTACTCAGGGTGCTGGGTGCTCAGTGCTCGGGGTGCTGGGTGCTCAGTGCTCAGGGTGCAGGGTGCTCAGTGCTCGGGGTGCTGGGTGCTCAGTACTCGGAGTGCTCGGTGCTCAGTACTCAGGGTGCTGGGTGCTAAGTGCTCAGGTGCTGGGTGCTAAGTACTCAGGTTGCTGGGTGCTCAGTACTCAGGTTGCACAGTACTCAGGATGCTGGGTGCTCAGTGCTCGGGGTGCTGGGTGCTCAGTACTCAGGGTGCTCAGTACTCAGGATGCTGGGTGCTCAGTACTCAGGGTGCTGGGTGCTCAGTACTCAGGGTGCTGGGTGCTCAGTCCTCAGGGTGCTAAGTGCTCAGGGTGCTGGGTGCTCAGTCCTCAGGGTGCTGGGTGCTCAGTGCTCAGGATGCTCGGTGCTCAGTGCTCAGGGTGCTGGGTGCTCAGTACTCACGGTGCTGGGTGCTCAGTGCTCGGGGTGCTGGGGGCTCAGTACTCAGGGTGCTGGGTGCTCAGTGCTCAGGGTGCTGGGTGCTCAGTGCTCAGGGTGCTCGGTGCTTAGTACTCATGGTGCTCGGTGCTCGGGGTGCTGGGTGCTCAGTGCTCGGTGTGCTGGGTGCTCAGTGCTCGGGGTGCTGGGTGCTGAGTGCTCGGTGTGCTGGGTGCTCAGTGCTCGGGGTGCTGGGTGCTCAGTGCTCGGGGTGCTGGGTGCTCAGTACTCAGGGTGCTCGGTGCTCAGTACTCAGGGTGCTGGGTGCTCAGTGCTCAGGGTGCTGGGTGCTCAGTACTCAGGGTGCTGGGTGCTCGGTGCTCAGTACACTGGGTGCTCAGTACTCAGGGTGCTGGGTGCTCAGTACTCAGGGTGCTCGGTGATCAATACTCAGGGTGCTGGGTGCTCAGTTCTCGGGGTGCTGGGTGCTCATTAATCAGGGTGCTCAGTGCTCAGTACTCAGCGTGCTGGGTGCTCAGTGCTCAGGGTGCTCGGTGCTCAGTACTCAGGGTGCTCAGTGCTCAGTACTCAGTGTGCTGCGTGCTCAGTGCTCAGGGTGCTGGGTGCTCAGTACTCAGGGTGCTTTGTGCTTAGTACTCAGGGTGCTCGGTCCTCAGTGCTCAGGGTGCTGGGTGCTCAGTACTCAGGGTGCTGGGTGCTCAGTGGTCAGGGTGCTCAGTGCTCAGCACTCAGGGTGCTCGGTGCTCAGTGCTCAGGGTGCTCAGTGCTCAGTACTCAGGGTGCTCAGTGCTCTGGGTGCTGGGTGCTCAGTGCTCAGGGTGCTGGGTGCTCAGTGCTCAGGGTGCTGGGTGCTCAGTGCTCGGGGTGCTGGGTGCTCGGTGCTCAGGTTGCTGGGTGCTCAGTACTCGGGGTGCTGGGTGCTCAGTACTCAGGGTGCTGGGTGCTCATTGCTCGGGGTGCTGGGTCCTCAGTGCTACGGGTGCTGGGTGCTCAGTGCTCGGGGTGCTGGGTGCTCAGTGCTCGGGGTGCTCGGTGCTCAGTGCTCAGGATGCTCGGTGCTCAGTACTTTTGGTGCTGGGTGCTCAGTGCTCAGGATGCTGGGTGCTCAGTACTCAGGGTGCTCAGTACTCAGTACTCAGGGTGCTGGGTGCTCAGTGCTTGGGGTGCTGGGTGCTCAGTGCTCAGGGTGCTGGGTGCTCAGTGCTCGGGGTGCTGGGTGCTCAGTACTCGGAGTGCTCGGTGCTCAGTACTCAGGGTGCTGGGTGCTAAGTGCTCAGGTGCTGGGTGCTAAGTACTCAGGTTGCTGGGTGCTCAGTACTCAGGTTGCACAGTACTCAGGATGCTGGGTGCTCAGTGCTCGGGGTGCTGGGTGCTCAGTACTCACTGTGCTCAGTACTCAGGATGCTGGGTGCTCAGTACTCAGGGTGCTGGGTGCTCAGTACTCAGGGTGCTGGGTGCTCAGTCCTCAGGGTTCTAAGTGCTCAGGGTGCTGGGTGCTCAGTGCTCAGGTTGCTGGGTGCTCAATACTCAGGGTGATGGGTGCTCAGTACTCAGGGTGCTCAGTGCTCAGTAATCAGGGTGCTCAGTGCTCAGGGTGCTGGGTGCTCAGTTCTCGGGGTGCTGGGTGCTCATTAATCAGGGTGCTCAGTGCTCAGTACTCAGCGTGCTGGGTGTTCCGTGCTCAGGGTGCTCGGTGCTTAGTACTCAAGGTGCTCAGTGCTCAGTACTCAGTGTGCTGGGTGCTCAGTGCTCAGGGTGCTGGGTGCTCAGTACTCAGGGTGCTTTGTGCTTAGTACTCAGGGTGCTCGGTCCTCAGTGCTCAGGGTGCTGGTTGCTCAGTACTCAGGGTGCTGGGTGCTCAGTGGTCAGGGTGCTCAGTGCTCAGCACTCAGGGTGCTCGGTGCTCAGTGCTCAGGGTGCTCAGTGCTCAGTACTCAGGGTGCTCAGTGCTCTGGGTGCTGGGTGCTCAGTGCTCAGGGTGCTGGGTGCTCAGTGCTCAGGGTGCTGGGTGCTCAGTACTCAGGGTGCTCAGTGCTCAGGGTGCTGGGTGCTCAGTGCTCGGGGTGCTGGGTACTCAGTGCTCAGTACACAGGGTGCTGAGTGCTCAGTGCTCGGGGTGCTGGGTGCTCAGTGCTCATTACTCAGGGTGCTGGGTGCTCAGTGCTCAGGGTGCTGGGTGCTCAGTACTCAGGGTGCTGGGTGCTCAGTGCTCCGGGTGCTGGGTGCTCAGTACTCAGGGTGCTGGGTCCTCAGTGCTCAGGGTGCTGGGTGCTCAATGCTCGGGGTGCTCAGTACTCAGGGTGCTGTGTGTTCAGTGCTCAGGGTACTGGGTGCTCAGTACTCAGGGTGCTCGGTGCTTAGTACTCAGGGTGCTGGGTGCTCAGTACTCCGGGTGCTCATTGCTCAGGGTGCTGGGTGCTCAGTACTCAGTGTGCTGGGTGCTCAGTACTCAGGGTGCTCAGTGCTCAGTACTCAGGGTGCTCAGTGCTCAGTACTCAGGGTGCTCAGTGCTCAGGGTGCTGGGTGCTCAGTGCTCGGGGTTCTGGGTGCTCAGTGCTCACGGTGCTGTGTGCTCAGTACTCAGGGTGCTCAGTACTCAGGGTGCTCAGTGCTCAGTACTCAGGGTGCTCAGTGCTCGGTGTGCTGGGTGCTCAGTGCTCGGGGTGCTGGGTGCTGAGTGCTCGGTGTGCTGGGTGCTCAGTGCTCGGGGTGCTGGGTGCTCTGTGCTCGGGGTGCTGGGTGCTCAGTACTCAGGGTGCTCGGTGCTCAGTACTCAGGGTGCTGGGTGCTCAGTGCTCAGGGTGCTGGGTGCTCAGTACTCAGGGTGCTGGGTGCTCGGTGCTCAGTACACTGGGTGCTCAGTACTCAGGGTGCTGGGTGCTCAGTACTCAGGGTGCTCGGTGCTCAATACTCAGGGTGCTGGGTGCTCAGTTCTCGGGGTGCTGGGTGCTCATTAATCAGGGTGCTCAGTGCTCAGTACTCAGCGTGCTGGGTGCTCAGTGCTCAGGGTGCTCGGTGCTCAGTACTCAGGGTGCTCAGTGCTCAGTACTCAGTGTGCTGGGTGCTCAGTGCTCAGGGTGCTGGGTGCTCAGTACTCAGGGTGCTTTGTGCTTAGTACTCAGGGTGCTCGGTCCTCAGTGCTCAGGGTGCTGGGTGCTCAGTACTCAGGGTGCTGGGTGCTCAGTGGTCAGGGTGCTCAGTGCTCAGCACTCAGGGTGCTCGGTGCTCAGTGCTCAGGGTGCTCCGTGCTCAGTACTCAGGGTGCTCAGTGCTCTGGGTGCTGGGTGCTCAGTGCTCAGGGTGCTGGGTGCTCAGTGCTCAGGGTGCTGGGTGCTCAGTGCTCGGGGTGCTGGGTGCTCGGTGCTCAGGTTGCTGGGTGCTCAGTACTCGGGGTGCTGGGTGCTCAGTACTCAGGGTGCTGGGTGCTCATTGCTCGGGGTGCTGGGTCCTCAGTGCTACGGGTGCTGGGTGCTCAGTGCTCGGGGTGCTGGGTGCTCAGTTCTCGGGGTGCTCGGTGCTCAGTGCTTAGGATGCTCGGTGCTCAGTACTTTTGGTGCTGGGTGCTCAGTACTCAGGGTGCTGCGTGCTCAGTGCTCGGGGTGCTCGGTGCTCAGTACTCAGGGTGCTGGGTGCTCAGTGCTCAGGATGCTGGGTGCTCAGTACTCAGGGTGCTCAGTACTCAGTACTCAGGGTGCTGGGTGTTCAGTGCTTGGGGTGCTGGGTGCTCAGTGCTCAGGGTGCTGGGTGCTCAGTGCTCGGGGTGCTGGGTGCTCAGTACTCGGAGTGCTCGGTGCTCAGTACTCAGGGTGCTGGGTGCTAAGTGCTCAGGTGCTGGGTGCTAAGTACTCAGGTTGCTGGGTGCTCAGTACTCAGGTTGCACAGTACTCAGGATGCTGGGTGCTCAGTGCTCGGGGTGCTGGGTGCTCAGTACTCACTGTGCTCAGTACTCAGGATGCTGGGTGCTCAGTACTCAGGGTGCTGGGTGCTCAGTACTCAGGGTGCTGGGTGCTCAGTCCTCAGGGTGCTAAGTGCTCAGGGTGCTGGGTGCTCAGTGCTCAGGGTGCTGGGTGCTCTGTGCTCAGGGTGCTCGGTGCTCAGTGCTCAGGTTGCTGGGTGCTCAATACTCAGGGTGCTGGGTGCTCAGTACTCAGGGTGCTCAGTGCTCAGTAATCAGGGTGCTCAGTGCTCAGGGTGCTGGGTGCTCAGTTCTCGGGGTGCTGGGTGCTCATTAATCAGGGTGCTCAGTGCTCAGTACTCAGCGTGCTGGGTGCTCCGTGCTCAGGGTGCTCGGTGCTCAGTACTCAGGGTGCTCAGTGCTCAGTACTCAGTGTGCTGGGTGCTCAGTGCTCAGGGTGCTGGGTGCTCAGTACTCAGGGTGCTTTGTGCTTAGTACTCAGGGTGCTCGGTCCTCAGTGCTCAGGGTGCTGGGTGCTCAGTACTCAGGGTGCTGGGTGCTCAGTGGTCAGGGTGCTCAGTGCTCAGCACTCAGGGTGCTCGGTGCTCAGTGCTCAGTACTCAGGGTGCTCAGTGCTCTGGGTGCTGGGTGCTCAGTGCTCAGGGTGCTGGGTGCTCAGTGCTCAGGGTGCTGGGTGCTCAGTACTCAGGGTGCTCAGTGCTCAGGGTGCTGGGTGCTCAGTGCTCGGGGTGCTGGGTACTCAGTGCTCAGTACACAGGGTGCTGGGTGCTCAGTGCTCTTTACTCAGGGTGCTGGGTGCTCAGTGCTCAGGGTGCTGGGTGCTCAGTACTCAGGGTGCTGGGTGCTCAGTGCTCAGGGTGCTGGGTGCTCAGTACTCAGGGTGCTGGGTCCTCAGTGCTCAGGGTGCTGGGTGCTCAATGCTCGGGGTGCTCAGTACTCAGGGTGCTGTGTGTTCAGTGCTCAGGGTACTCTGTGCTCAGTACTCAGGGTGCTCGGTGCTTAGTACTCAGGGTGCTGGGTGCTCAGTACTCTGGGTGCTCATTGCTCAGGGTGCTGGGTGCTCAGTACTCAGTGTGCTGGGTGCTCAGTACTCAGGGTGCACAGTGCTCAGTACTCAGGGTGCTCAGTGCTCAGTACTCAGGGTGCTCAGTGCTCAGGGTGCTGGGTGCTCAGTGCTCGGGGTGCTGGGTGCTCAGTGCTCACGGTGCTGTGTGCTCAGTACTCAGGGTGCTCAGTACTCAGGGTGCTTGGTGCTCAGTGCTCATGGTGCTCGGTGCTCAGTGCTCAGGTTGCTGGGTGCTCAATACTCAGGGTGCTGGGTGCTCAGTACTCAGGGTGCTCAGTGCTCAGTACTCAGGGTGCTCAGTGCTCAGGGTGCTGGGTGCTCAGTGCTCGGGTTGCTGGGTGCTCAGTGCTCGGGGTGCTGGGTGCTCAGTACTCAGGGTGCTCGGTGCTCAGTACTCAGGGTGCTGGGTGCTCAGTGCTCAGGGGGCTGGGTGCTCAGTACTCAGGGTGCTCAGTGCTCAGTACTCAGGGTGCTCAGTGCTCAGGGTGCTGGGTGCTCAGTGCTCGGGGTGCTGGGTGCTCAGTGCTCGGGGTGCTGGGTGCTCAGTTCTCGGGGTGCTGGTTGCTCAGTGCTCAGGGTGCTGGGTGCTGAGTACTCAGGGTGCTGGGTGCTCAGTACTCAGGGTGCTGGGTGCTCAGTGCTCGGGGTGCTGGGTGCTCAGTGCTCGGGTTGCTGGGTGCTCAGTACTCGGGGTGCTGGGTGCTCAGTGCTCAGCGTGCTGGGTGCTCAGTACTCAGGGTGCTCGGTTCTCAGTACTCAGGGTGCTGGGTGCTCATTCTCGGGGTGCTGGGTGCTCAGTGCTCAGGGTGCTGGGTGCTCAGTGCTCAGGGTCCTCTATGCTCAGTACTCAAGGTGCTCAGTACTCAGCGTGCTTTGTGCTCAGTGCTCAGGGTGCTGGGTGCTCAGTACTCAGGGTGCTGGGTGCTCAGTACTCACGGTGCTGGGTGCTCAGTACTCGGGGTGCTGGGTGCTCATTACTCAGGGTGCTGGGTGCTCAGTACTCACGGTGCTGGGTGCTCAGTACTCGGGGTGCTGGGTGCTCAGTACTCAGGGTGCTGGGTGCTCAGTCCTCAGGGTGCTCAGTGCTCAGGGTGCTGGGTGCTCAGTAATCAGGGTGCTGAGTGCTCAGTACTCAGGGTGCTGGGTGCTCAGTACTCAGGGTGCTGGGTGCTCAGTGCTCGGGGTGTTGGGTGCTCAGTGTTCAGGGTGCTCAGTGCTCATTACTCAGGGTGCTTGGTGCTCAGTACTCAGTGCTCAGGATGCTGGGTGCTCAGTGCTCAGGGTGCTGGGTGCTCAGTGCTCAGGGTGCTCAGTGCTCAGTGCTCAGTACTCAGGGTGCTTGGTGCTCAGTACTCAGGGTGCTGGGTGCTCAGTGCTCGGGGTACCTGGTGCTCAGTGCTCGGGGTGCTTGGTGCTCAGTACTCAGGGTGCTGAGTGCTCAGTGCTCAGGGTGCTGGGTGCTCAGTGCTCAGGGTGCTGGGTGCTCAGTACTCAGGGTGCTGGGTGCTCAGTGCTCAGCGAGCTTGATGCTCAGTACTAAGGGTGCTGGGTGCTCAGTGCTCAGGGTGCTGGGTGCTCAGTGCTCGGGGTGCTGGGTGCTCCGTACTCAGGGTGCTGGGTGCTCAGTACTCGGGGTGCTGGGTGCTCAGTGCTCAGCGTGCTGGGTGCTCAGTACTCAGGGTGCTCGGTGCTCAGTACTCAGGGTGCTGGGTTCTCAGTACTCAGGGTGCTGGGTGCACAGTGCTAGGGGTGCTGGGTGCTCAGTGCTCGGGGTCTGGGTGCTCAGTACTCAGGGTGCTGGGTGCTCAGTACTCAGGGTGCTCTGTGCTCAGTGCTCAGGGTGCTGGGTGCTCAGTGCTCTGGGTGCTGGGTGCTCCGTGCTCAGGGTGCTGGGTGCTCAGTGCTCAGGGTGCTGGGTGCTCAGTGATCGGCGTGATGGGTGCTGAGTGCTCAGGGTGCTGGGTGCTCAGTGCTCGGGGTGCTCGGTGCTCAGGGTCCTGGGTGCTCAGTACTCAGGGTGCTGGGTGCTTAGTACTCAGGGTGCTCAGTGCTCAGTACACAGGGTGCTGGGTGCTCAGTGCTCGGGGTGCTGGGTGCTCAGTGCTCAGTACTCAGGGTGCTGGGTGCTCAGTGCTCAGGGTGCTGGGTGCTCAGTACTCCGCGTGCTGGGTGCTCAGTACTCAGGGTGCTGGGTGCTCAGTGCTCAGGGTGCTGGGTGCTCAGTGCTCAGGGTGCTGGGTGCTCAGTGCTCGGGCAGCTCGGTGCTCAGAACTCAGGGTGCTGGGTGCTCAGTACTCAGGGTGCTGGGTGCTCGGTGCTCAGTACACTGGGTGCTCAGTACTCAGGGTGCTGGGTGCTCAGTACTCAGGGTGCTCGGTGCTCAATACTCAGGGTGCTGGGTGCTCAGTTCTCGGGGTGCTGGGTGCTCATTAATCAGGGTGCTGGGTGATCAGTACTCAGGGTGCTCAGTGCTTGGGGTGCTGGGTGCTCAGTTCTCAGGGTGCTCAGTGCTTGGGGTGCAGGGTGCTCAGTACTCAGGGTGCTGGTTGCTCAGTGCTCAGGGTGCTGGGTGCTGAGTACTCAGGGTGCTGGGTGCTCAGTACTCAGGGTGCTGGTTTCTCAGTACTCATGGTGCTGGGTGCTCAGTACTCAGGGGACTGGGTGCTCAGTGCTCAGGGTGCTGGGTGCTCAGTGCTCAGGGCGCTAGGTGCTCAGTGCTCGGGGTGCTGGGTGCTCAGTGCTCGGGGTGCTGGTTGCTCAGTACTCAGGGTGCTCAGTGCTCAGTACTCGGGTTGCTTGGTGCTCAGTACTCAGGGTGCTCAGTGCTCAGTACTCGGGGTGCTGGGTGCTCAGTGCTCAGGGTGCTCAGTGCTCAGTGCTCCGGGTGCTGTGTGCTCAGTGCTCGGGGCGCTGGGTGCTCAGTGCTCAGGGTGCTGGGTGCTCAGTACTCGGGGTGCTGGGTGCTCAGTGCTCAGGGTGCTCATTGCTCAGTACTCAGTGCTCAGGGTGCTCAGTGCTCAGTGCTCAGGGTGCTGGGTGTTCAGTACTCAGGGTGCTGGGTGCTCAGTACTCATGGTGCTGGGTGCTCAGTGCTCAGGGTGCTGGGTGCTCAGTACTCTGGGTGTTGGGTGTTCAGTACTCAGGGTGCTTTGTGCTCCGTGCTCGGGGTGCTGGGTGCTCAGTGCTCAGGGTGCTGGGTGCTCAGTGCTCAGGGTGCTGGGTGCTCAGTGCTCAGGGTGCTGGGTGCTCAGTGCTCGGGGTGCTGGGTGCTCAGTACTCAGCGTGCTGCGTGCTCAGTACTCAGGGTGCTGGGTGCTCAGTGCTCAGGGTGCTGGGTGCTCAGTGCTCGGGGTGCTGGGTGCTCAGTGCTCAGGGTGATCTTTGCTCAGTACTCAGGGTGCTGGGTGCTCAGTACTCAGGGAACTAGGTGCTCAGTCCTCAGGGTGCTCAGTGCTCAGGGTGCTGGGTGCTCAGTGCTCGGGTGCTTGGTGCTCAGTACTCAGGGTGCTGAGTGCTCAGTACTCAGGGTGCTGGGTGCTCAGTACTCATGGTGCTGGGTGCTCAGTGCTCGGGGTGCTGGGTGCTCAGTACTCAGCGTGCTGCGTGCTCAGTACTCAGGGTGCTGGGTGCTCAATACTCAGTGCTCGGGGTCCTGGGTGCTGAGTGCTCAGGGTGCTGGGTGCTCAGTGCTCTGGGTGCTGGGTGCTGAGTACTCAGGGTGCTGGGTGCTCAGTACTCAGGGTGCTGGGTGCTCAGTACTCAGGGTGCTGGGTGCTCAGTGCTCAGGGTGCTGGATCCTCAGTACTCAGGGTGCTGGGTGCTCAGGACTCAGGTTGCTGGGTGCTCAGTGCTCAGGGTCCTGGGTGCTCAGTGCTCAGGGTGCTGGGTGCTCAGTACTCAGGGTGCTGGGTGCACAGTGCTCAGGGTGATCGGTGCTCAGTACTCAGTGTGCTCAGTACTCAGGGTGCTGGGTGCTCAGTGCTCAGGGTGCTGGGTGCTCAGTACTCAGGGTGCTGGGTGCTCAGTGCTCGGGGTGCTGGGTGCTCAGTGCTCAGGGTGATCGGTGCTCAGTACTCAGGGTGCTGGGTGCTCAGTGCTCAGGGTGCTGGGTGCTCAGTCCTTAGGGTGCTCAGTGCTCAGGGTGCTGGGTTCTCAGTGCTCGGGGTGCTCGGTGCTCAGTACACAGGGGGCTGAGTGCTCAGTACTCAGGGTTCTGGGTTCTCAGTACTCATGGTGCTGGGTGCTCAGTACTCAGGGGACTGGGTGCTCAGTGCTCAGGGTGCTGGGTGGTCAGTGCTCAGGGCGCTAGGTGCTCAGTGCTCAGGGTGCTGGGTGCTCAGTGCTCGGGGTGCTGGGTGCTCAGTCCTCAGGGTTCTCAGTGCTCAGGGTGCTGGGTGCTCAGTACTCAGGGTGCTTTGTGCTCAGTACTCAGGGGGCTGGGTGCTCAGTGCTCAGGGTGCTGGGTGCTCAGTGCTCAGGGCGCTGGGTGCTCAGTGCTCGGGGTGCTGGGTGCTCAGTGCTCAGGGTGCTGGGTGCTCAGTGCTCAGTGCTCAGGGTGCTGGGTGCTCAGTGCTCAGTGCTCAGGGTGCTGGGTGCTCAGTACTCAGGGTGCTGGGTGCTCAGTACTCAGGGTACTGGGTGCTCAGTTCTCAGGGTGCTGGGTGCTCATTACTCTGGGTGTTGGGTGCTCAGTACTCAGGGTGCTGGGTGCTCAGTGCTCGGGGTGCTGGGTGCTCAGTGCTCAGGGTGCTGGGTGCTCAGTGCTCAGGGTGCTGGGTGCTCAGTGCTCGGGGTGCTGGGTGCTCAGTGCTCGGTGTCCTCGGTGGTCAGTGCTCGGGGTGGTGGGTGCTCAGTACTCGGGGAGCTCAGTGCTCAGTACTCAGGGTGCTGGGTGCTCAGTGCTCAGGGTGCTGGGTGCTCAGTGCTCGGGGTGCTGGGTGCTCGGTGCTCAGGTTGCTGGGTGTTCAGTACTCGGGGTGCTGGGTGCTCAGTACTCAGGGTGCTGGGTGCTCATTGCTCGGGGTGCTGGGTCCTCAGTGCTACGGGTGCTGGGTGCTCAGTGCTCGGGGTGCTGGGTGCTCAGTGCTCGGGGTGCTGGGTGCTCATTGCTCGGGGTGCTCGGTGCTCAGTACTCAGGGTGCTGGGTGCTCAGTGCTCAGGGTGCTCGGTGCTCAGTACTCAGGGTGCTGGGTGCTCAGTGCTCAGTGTGCTCAGTGCTCAGTACGTTGGGTGCTCAGTACTCAGGGTGTTGGGTGCTCAGTGCTCAGGGTGATCGGTGCTCAGTACTCAGGGTGCTCAGTACTCAGGGTGCTGGGTGCTCAGGGCGCGGGGTGCTGGGAGCTCAGTACTCAGGGTGCTGGGTGCTCAGTGCTCGGTGTGCTGGGTGCTGAGTGCTCAGGGTGCTGGGTGCTCAGTACTCGGGGTGCTCGGTGCTCAGTACTCAGGGTGCTGGGTGCTCAGTACTCAGGGTGCTGGGTGCTCAGTGATCAGGGTGCTCTCTGCTCAGTACTCAGGGTGCTGGGTGCTCAGTGCTCAGGGTGCTGGGTGCTCAGTACTCAGGGTGCTGGGTGCTCAGTGCTCATGGTGATCGGTGCTCAGTCCTCAGGGTGCTCAGTACTCAGGGTGCTGTGTGCTCAGTGCTCGTGGTGCTGGTTGCTCAGTACTCAGGGTGCTGGGTGCTCAGTGCTCAGGGTGCTGGGTGCTCAGTACTCAGGGTGCTGGGTGCTCAGTACTCTGGGTGCTCAGTGCTCGGGGAGCTCGGTGCTCAGTACTCAGGGTGCTGGGTGCTCAGTACTCAGGGTGCTGGGTGCTGATTCTCGTGGTGATGGGTGCTCAGTGCTCGGGGTGCTGGGTGCTCAGTACTCGGGGTGCTGGGTGCTCAGTGCTCAGCGTGCTGGGTGCTCAGTACTCAGGGTGCTCGGTTCTCAGTACTCAGGGTGCTGGGTGCTCATTCTCGGGGTGCTGGGTGCTCAGTGCTCAGTTTGCTGGGTGCTCAGTGCTCAGGGTCCTCTATGCTCAGTACTCAAGGTGCTCAGTACTCAGCGTGCTTTGTGCTCAGTGCTCAGGGTGCTGGGTGCTCAGTACTCAGGGTGCTGGGTGCTCAGTACTCACGGTGCTGGGTGCTCAGTACTCGGGGTGCTGGGTGCTCATTACTCAGGGTGCTGGGTGCTCAGTACTAACGGTGCTGGGTGCTCAGTACTCGGGGTGCTGGGTGCTCAGTACTCAGGGTGCTGGGTGCTCAGTCCTCAGGGTGCTCAGTGCTCAGGGTGCTGGGTGCTCAGTAATCAGGGTGCTGAGTGCTCAGTACTCAGGGTGCTGGGTGCTCAGTACTCAGGGTGCTGGGTGCTCAGTGCTCGGGGTGTTGGGTGCTCAGTGTTCAGGGTGCTCAGTGCTCATTACTCAGGGTGCTTGGTGCTCAGTACTCAGTGCTCAGGATGCTGGGTGCTCAGTGCTCAGGGTGCTGGGTGCTCAGTGCTCAGGGTGCTCAGTGCTCAGTGCTCAGTACTCAGGGTGCTTGGTGCTCAGTACTCAGGGTGCTGGGTGCTCAGTGCTCGGGGTACCTGGTGCTCAGTGCTCGGGGTGCTTGGTGCTCAGTACTCAGGGTGCTGAGTGCTCAGTGCTCAGGGTGCTGGGTGCTCAGTGCTCAGGGTGCTGGGTGCTCAGTACTCAGGGTGCTGGGTGCTCAGTGCTCAGCGAGCTTGATGCTCAGTACTAAGGGTGCTGGGTGCTCAGTGCTCAGGGTGCTGGGTGCTCAGTGCTCGGGGTGCTGGGTGCTCCGTACTCAGGGTGCTGGGTGCTCAGTACTCGGGGTGCTGGGTGCTCAGTGCTCAGC
This sequence comes from Microtus oregoni, assembly GCF_018167655.1. Lineage (NCBI taxonomy): Eukaryota > Metazoa > Chordata > Mammalia > Rodentia > Cricetidae > Microtus > Microtus oregoni. Next base: position 842,893 of record NW_024543260.1, on the reverse strand, counting down.
GTGCTGGGTGCTCAGTACTCAGGGTGCTCGGTGCTCAGTACTCAGGGTGCTGGGTTCTCAGTACTCAGGGTGCTGGGTGCACAGTGCTAGGGGTGCTGGGTGCTCAGTGCTCGGGGTCTGGGTGCTCAGTACTCAGGGTGCTGGGTGCTCAGTACTCAGGGTGCTCTGTGCTCAGTGCTCAGGGTGCTGGGTGCTCAGTGCTCTGGGTGCTGGGTGCTCCGTGCTCAGGGTGCTGGGTGCTCAGTGCTCAGGGTGCTGGGTGCTCAGTGATCGGCGTGATGGGTGCTGAGTGCTCAGGGTGCTGGGTGCTCAGTGCTCGGGGTGCTCGGTGCTCAGGGTCCTGGGTGCTCAGTACTCAGGGTGCTGGGTGCTTAGTACTCAGGGTGCTCAGTGCTCAGTACACAGGGTGCTGGGTGCTCAGTGCTCGGGGTGCTGGGTGCTCAGTGCTCAGTACTCAGGGTGCTGGGTGCTCAGTGCTCAGGGTGCTGGGTGCTCAGTACTCCGCGTGCTGGGTGCTCAGTACTCAGGGTGCTGGGTGCTCAGTGCTCAGGGTGCTGGGTGCTCAGTGCTCAGGGTGCTGGGTGCTCAGTGCTCGGGCAGCTCGGTGCTCAGAACTCAGGGTGCTGGGTGCTCAGTACTCAGGGTGCTGGGTGCTCGGTGCTCAGTACACTGGGTGCTCAGTACTCAGGGTGCTGGGTGCTCAGTACTCAGGGTGCTCGGTGCTCAATACTCAGGGTGCTGGGTGCTCAGTTCTCGGGGTGCTGGGTGCTCATTAATCAGGGTGCTGGGTGATCAGTACTCAGGGTGCTCAGTGCTTGGGGTGCTGGGTGCTCAGTTCTCAGGGTGCTCAGTGCTTGGGGTGCAGGGTGCTCAGTACTCAGGGTGCTGGTTGCTCAGTGCTCAGGGTGCTGGGTGCTGAGTACTCAGGGTGCTGGGTGCTCAGTACTCAGGGTGCTGGGTTCTCAGTACTCATGGTGCTGGGTGCTCAGTACTCAGGGGACTGGGTGCTCAGTGCTCAGGGTGCTGGGTGCTCAGTGCTCAGGGCGCTAGGTGCTCAGTGCTCGGGGTGCTGGGTGCTCAGTGCTCGGGGTGCTGGTTGCTCAGTACTCAGGGTGCTCAGTGCTCAGTACTCGGGTTGCTTGGTGCTCAGTACTCAGGGTGCTCAGTGCTCAGTGCTCCGGGTGCTGTGTGCTCAGTGCTCGGGGCGCTGGGTGCTCAGTGCTCAGGGTGCTGTGTGCTCAGTGCTCGGGGCGCTGGGTGCTCAGTGCTCAGGGTGCTGGGTGCTCAGTGCTCCGGGTGCTGGGTGCTCAGTGCTCAGGGTGCTCAGTGCTCAGTGCTCCGGGTGCTGTGTGCTCAGTGCTCGGGGCGCTGGGTGCTCAGTGCTCAGGGTGCTGGGTGCTCAGTACTCGGGGTGCTGTGTGCTCAGTGCTCAGGGTGCTCATTGCTCAGTACTCAGTGCTCAGGGTGCTCAGTGCTCAGTGCTCAGGGTGCTGGGTGTTCAGTACTCAGGGTGCTGGGTGCTCAGTACTCATGGTGCTGGGTGCTCAGTGCTCAGGGTGCTGGGTGCTCAGTACTCTGGGTGTTGGGTGTTCAGTACTCAGGGTGCTTTGTGCTCCGTGCTCGGGGTGCTGGGTGCTCAGTGCTCAGGGTGCTGGGTGCTCAGTGCTCAGGGTGCTGGGTGCTCAGTGCTCAGGGTGCTGGGTGCTCAGTGCTCGGGGTGCTGGGTGCTCAGTACTCAGCGTGCTGCGTGCTCAGTACTCACGGTGCTGGGTGCTCAGTGCTCAGGGTGCTGGGTGCTCAGTGCTCGGGGTGCTGGGTGCTCAGTGCTCAGGGTGATCGGTGCTCAGTACTCAGGGTGCTGGGTGCTCAGTACTCAGGGAACTAGGTGCTCAGTCCTCAGGGTGCTCAGTGCTCAGGGTGCTGGGTGCTCAGTGCTCGGGTGCTTGGTGCTCAGTACTCAGGGTGCTGAGTGCTCAGTACTCAGGGTGCTGGGTGCTCAGTACTCATGGTGCTGGGTGCTCAGTGCTCGGGGTGCTGGGTGCTCAGTACTCAGCGTGCTGCGTGCTCAGTACTCAGGGTGCTGGGTGCTCAATACTCAGTGCTCGGGGTCCTGGGTGCTGAGTGCTCAGGGTGCTGGGTGCTCAGTGCTCTGGGTGCTGGGTGCTGAGTACTCATGGTGCTGGGTGCTCAGTACTCAGGGTGCTGGGTGCTCAGTACTCAGGGTGCTGGGTGCTCAGTGCTCAGGGTGCTGGATCCTCAGTACTCAGGGTGCTGGGTGCTCAGGACTCAGGTTGCTGGGTGCTCAGTGCTCAGGGTCCTGGGTGCTCAGTGCTCAGGGTGCTGGGTGCTCAGTACTCAGGGTGCTGGGTGCACAGTGCTCAGGGTGATCGGTGCTCAGTACTCAGTGTGCTCAGTACTCAGGGTGCTGGGTGCTCAGTGCTCAGGGTGCTGGGTGCTCAGTACTCAGGGTGCTGGGTGCTCAGTGCTCGGGGTGCTGGGTGCTCAGTGCTCAGGGTGATCTGTGCTCAGTACTCAGGGTGCTGGGTGCTCAGTGCTCAGGGTGCTGGGTGCTCAGTCCTTAGGGTGCTCAGTGCTCAGGGTGCTGGGTTCTCAGTGCTCGGGGTGCTCGGTGCTCAGTACACAGGGGGCTGAGTGCTCAGTACTCAGGGTGCTGGGTTCTCAGTACTCATGGTGCTGGGTGCTCAGTACTCAGGGGACTGGGTGCTCAGTGCTCAGGGTGCTGGGTGGTCAGTGCTCAGGGCGCTAGGTGCTCAGTGCTCAGGGTGCTGGGTGCTCAGTGCTCGGGGTGCTGGGTGCTCAGTCCTCAGGGTTCTCAGTGCTCAGGGTGCTGGGTGCTCAGTACTCAGGGTGCTTTGTGCTCAGTACTCAGGGGGCTGGGTGCTCAGTGCTCAGGGTGCTGGGTGCTCAGTGCTCAGGGCGCTGGGTGCTCAGTGCTCGGGGTGCTGGGTGCTCAGTGCTCAGGGTGCTGGGTGCTCAGTGCTCAGTGCTCAGGGTGCTGGGTGCTCAGTGCTCAGTGCTCAGGGTGCTGGGTGCTCAGTACTCAGGGTGCTGGGTGCTCAGTACTCAGGGTACTGGGTGCTCAGTTCTCAGGGTGCTGGGTGCTCATTACTCTGGGTGTTGGGTGCTCAGTACTCAGGGTGCTGGGTGCTCAGTGCTCGGGGTGCTGGGTGCTCAGTGCTCAGGGTGCTGGGTGCTCAGTGCTCAGGGTGCTGGGTGCTCAGTACTCTGGGTGCTCGGTGCTCAGTACTCGGGGTGCTCGGTGCTCAGTACTCAAGGTGCTGGGTTCTCAGTGCTCAGGGTGCTGTGTGCTCAGTACTCAGGGTGCTCAGTGCTCAGTCCTCGGGGTGCTGGGTGCTCAGTACTCAGGGTGGTCAGTGCTCAGTACTCGGGGTGCTGGGTGCTCAGTGCTCAGTGTGCTCAGTGCTCAGTGGTCGGGGTGCTGGGTGCTCAGTGCTCGGGGCGCTGGGTGCTCAGTGCTCGGGGTGCTGTGTGCTCAGTACTCAGGGTGCTGTGTGCTCAGTGCTCAGTACTCTGCGTGCTGGGTGCTCAGTGCTCAGAGTGTTGGGTGCTCAGTACTCAGGGTGCTGGGTGCTCAGTGCTCAGTGCTCAAGGTGCTCAGTGCTCAGGGTGCTCAGTGCTCAGGGTGCTGTGTGCTCAGTACTCGGGGTGCTGGGTGCTCAGTGCTAAGTGCTCAGGGTGCTGGGTGCTCAGTGCTCGGGGTGCTGCGTGCTCAGTACTCAGCGTGCTGCGTGCTCAGTACTCAAGGTGCTGGGTGCTCAATACTCAGTGCTCGGGGTCCTGGGTGCTGAATGCTCAGGGTGCTGGGTGCTCAGTGCTCTGGGTGCTGGGTGCTGAGTACTCAGGGTGCTGGGTGCTCAGTACTCAGGGTGCTGGGTGCTCAGTACTCAGGGTGCTGGGTGCTCAGTGCTCAGGGTGCTGGATCCTCAGTACTCAGGGTGCTGGGTGCTCAGTACTCAGGTTGCTGGGTGCTCAGTGCTCAGGGTCCTGGGTGCTCAGTGCTCAGGGTGCTGGGTGCTCAGTACTCAGGGTGCTGGGTGCACAGTGCTCAGGGTGATCGGTGCTCAGTACTCAGTGTGCTCAGTACTCAGGGTGCTGGGTGCTCAGTGCTCAGGGTGCTGGGTGCTCAGTACTCAGGGTGCTGGGTGCTCAGTGCTCGGGGTGCTGGGTGCTCAGTGCTCAGGGTGATCGGTGCTCAGTACTCAGGGTGCTGGGTGCTCAGTGCTCAGGGTGCTGGGTGCTCAGTCCTTAGGGTGCTCAGTGCTCAGGGTGCTGGGTGCTCAGTGCTCGGGGTGCTCGGTGCTCAGTACACAGGGGGCTGAGTGCTCAGTACTCAGGGTGCTGGGTTCTCAGTACTCATGGTGCTGGGTGCTCAGTACTCAGGGGACTGGGTGCTCAGTGCTCAGGGTGCTGGGTGGTCAGTGCTCAGGGCACTAGGTGCTCAGTGCTCAGGGTGCTGGGTGCTCAGTGCTCGGGGTGCTGGGTGCTCAGTCCTCAGGGTTCTCAGTGCTCAGGGTGCTGGGTGCTCAGTACTCAGGGTGCTGGGTGCTCAGTACTCAGGGGGCTGGGTGCTCAGTGCTCAGGGTGCTGGGTGCTCAGTGCTCAGGGCGCTGTGTGCTCAGTGCTCGGGGTGCTGGGTGCTCAGTGCTCAGGGTGCTGGGTGCTCAGTGCTCAGTGCTCAGGGTGCTGGGTGCTCAGTGCTCAGTGCTCAGGGTGCTGGGTGCTCAGTACTCAGGGTGCTGGGTGCTCAGTACTCAGGGTACTGGGTGCTCAGTGCTCGGGGTGCTGGGTGCTCAGTGCTCAGGGTGCTGGGTGCTCAGTGCTCAGTGCTCAGGGTGCTGGGTGCTCAGTGCTCAGTGCTCAGGGTGCTGGGTGCTCAGTACTCAGGGTGCTGGGTGCTCAGTTCTCAGGGTGCTGGGTGCTCATTATTCTGGGTGTTGGGTGCTCAGTACTCAGGGTGCTGGGTGCTCAGTGCTCGGGGTGCTGGGTGCTCAGTGCTCAGGGTGCTGGGTGCTCAGTGCTCAGGGTGCTGGGTGCTCAGTACTCTGGGTGCTCGGTGCTCAGTACTCGGGGTGCTCGGTGCTCAGTACTCAAGGTGCTGGGTTCTCAGTGCTCAGGGTGCTGTGTGCTCAGTACTCAGGGTGATGAGTGCTCAGTGCTCAGGGTGCTGGGTGCTCAGTGCTCAGGGTGCTGGGTGCTCAGTACTCAGGGTGCTGGGTGCTCAGTGCTCAGCGAGCTTGATGCTCAGTACTAAGGGTGCTGGGTGCTCAGTGCTCAGGGTGCTGGGTGCTCAGTGCTCGGGGTGCTGGGTGCTCCGTACTCAGGGTGCTGGGTGCTCAGTACTCGGGGTGCTGGGTGCTCAGTGCTCAGCGTGCTGGGTGCTCAGTACTCAGGGTGCTCGGTGCTCAGTACTCAGGGTGCTGGGTTCTCAGTACTCAGGGTGCTGGGTGCACAGTGCTAGGGGTGCTGGGTGCTCAGTGCTCGGGGTCTGGGTGCTCAGTACTCAGGGTGCTGGGTGCTCAGTACTCAGGGTGCTCTGTGCTCAGTGCTCAGGGTGCTGGGTGCTCAGTGCTCTGGGTGCTGGGTGCTCCGTGCTCAGGGTGCTGGGTGCTCAGTGCTCAGGGTGCTGGGTGCTCAGTGATCGGCGTGATGGGTGCTGAGTGCTCAGGGTGCTGGGTGCTCAGTGCTCGGGGTGCTCGGTGCTCAGGGTCCTGGGTGCTCAGTACTCAGGGTGCTGGGTGCTTAGTACTCAGGGTGCTCAGTGCTCAGTACACAGGGTGCTGGGTGCTCAGTGCTCGGGGTGCTGGGTGCTCAGTGCTCAGTACTCAGGGTGCTGGGTGCTCAGTGCTCAGGGTGCTGGGTGCTCAGTACTCCGCGTGCTGGGTGCTTAGTACTCAGGGTGCTGGGTGCTCAGTGCTCAGGGTGCTGGGTGCTCAGTGCTCAGGGTGCTGGGTGCTCAGTGCTCGGGCAGCTCGGTGCTCAGAACTCAGGGTGCTGGGTGCTCAGTACTCAGGGTGCTGGGTGCTCGGTGCTCAGTACACTGGGTGCTCAGTACTCAGGGTGCTGGGTGCTCAGTACTCAGGGTGCTCGGTGCTCAATACTCAGGGTGCTGGGTGCTCAGTTCTCGGGGTGCTGGGTGCTCATTAATCAGGGTGCTGGGTGATCAGTACTCAGGGTGCTCAGTGCTTGGGGTGCTGGGTGCTCAGTTCTCAGGGTGCTCAGTGCTTGGGGTGCAGGGTGCTCAGTACTCAGGGTGCTGGTTGCTCAGTGCTCAGGGTGCTGGGTGCTGAGTACTCAGGGTGCTGGGTGCTCAGTACTCAGGGTGCTGGGTTCTCAGTACTCATGGTGCTGGGTGCTCAGTACTCAGGGGACTGGGTGCTCAGTGCTCAGGGTGCTGGGTGCTCAGTGCTCAGGGCGCTAGGTGCTCAGTGCTCGGGGTGCTGGGTGCTCAGTGCTCGGGGTGCTGGTTGCTCAGTACTCAGGGTGCTCAGTGCTCAGTACTCGGGTTGCTTGGTGCTCAGTACTCAGGGTGCTCAGTGCTCAGTACTCGGGGTGCTGGGTGCTCAGTGCTCAGGGTGCTCAGTGCTCAGTGCTCCGGGTGCTGTGTGCTCAGTGCTCGGGGCGCTGGGTGCTCAGTGCTCAGGGTGCTGGGTGCTCAGTACTCGGGGTGCTGGGTGCTCAGTGCTCAGGGTGCTCATTGCTCAGTACTCAGTGCTCAGGGTGCTCAGTGCTCAGTGCTCAGGGTGCTGGGTGTTCAGTACTCAGGGTGCTGGGTGCTCAGTACTCATGGTGCTGGGTGCTCAGTGCTCAGGGTGCTGGGTGCTCAGTACTCTGGGTGTTGGGTGTTCAGTACTCAGGGTGCTTTGTGCTCCGTGCTCGGGGTGCTGGGTGCTCAGTGCTCAGGGTGCTGGGTGCTCAGTGCTCAGGGTGCTGGGTGCTAAGTGCTCAGGGTGCTGGGTGCTCAGTGCTCGGGGTGCTGGGTGCTCAGTACTCAGCGTGCTGCGTGCTCAGTACTCAGGGTGCTGGGTGCTCAGTGCTCAGGGTGCTGGGTGCTCAGTGCTCGGGGTGCTGGGTGCTCAGTGCTCAGGGTGATCGGTGCTCAGTACTCAGGGTGCTGGGTGCTCAGTACTCAGGGAACTAGGTGCTCAGTCCTCAGGGTGCTCAGTGCTCAGGGTGCTGGGTGCTCAGTGCTCGGGTGCTTGGTGCTCAGTACTCAGGGTGCTGAGTGCTCAGTACTCAGGGTGCTGGGTGCTCAGTACTCATGGTGCTGGGTGCTCAGTGCTCGGGGTGCTGGGTGCTCAGTACTCAGCGTGCTGCGTGCTCAGTACTCAGGGTGCTGGGTGCTCAATACTCAGTGCTCGGGGTCCTGGGTGCTGAGTGCTCAGGGTGCTGGGTGCTCAGTGCTCTGGGTGCTGGGTGCTGAGTACTCAGGGTGCTGGGTGCTCAGTACTCAGGGTGCTGGGTGCTCAGTGCTCAGGGTGCTGGATCCTCAGTACTCAGGGTGCTGGGTGCTCAGGACTCAGGTTGCTGGGTGCTCAGTGCTCAGGGTCCTGGGTGCTCAGTGCTCAGGGTGCTGGGTGCTCAGTACTCGGGGTGCTGGGTGCACAGTGCTCAGGGTGATCGGTGCTCAGTACTCAGTGTGCTCAGTACTCAGGGTGCTGGGTGCTCAGTGCTCAGGGTGCTGGGTGCTCAGTACTCAGGGTGCTGGGTGCTCAGTGCTCGGGGTGCTGGGTGCTCAGTGCTCAGGGTGATCGGTGCTCAGTACTCAGGGTGCTGGGTGCTCAGTGCTCAGGGTGCTGGGTGCTCAGTCCTTAGGGTGCTCAGTGCTCAGGGTGCTGGGTTCTCAGTGCTCGGGGTGCTCGGTGCTCAGTACACAGGGGGCTGAGTGCTCAGTACTCAGGGTGCTGGGTTCTCAGTACTCATGGTGCTGGGTGCTCAGTACTCAGGGGACTGGGTGCTCAGTGCTCAGGGTGCTGGGTGGTCAGTGCTCAGGGCGCTAGGTGCTCAGTGCTCAGGGTGCTGGGTGCTCAGTGCTCGGGGTGCTGGGTGCTCAGTCCTCAGGGTTCTCAGTGCTCAGGTTGCTGGGTGCTCAGTACTCAGGGTGCTTTGTGCTCAGTACTCAGGGGGCTGGGTGCTCAGTGCTCAGGGTGCTGGGTGCTCAGTGCTCAGGGCGCTGGGTGCTCAGTGCTCGGGGTGCTGGGTGCTCAGTGCTCAGGGTGCTGGGTGCTCAGTGCTCAGTGCTCAGGGTGCTGGGTGCTCAGTGCTCAGTGCTCAGGGTGCTGGGTGCTCAGTACTCAGGGTGCTGGGTGCTCAGTACTCAGGGTACTGGGTGCTCAGTTCTCAGGGTGCTGCGTGCTCATTACTCTGGGTGTTGGGTGCTCAGTACTCAGGGTGCTGGGTGCTCAGTGCTCGGGGTGCTGGGTGCTCAGTGCTCAGGGTGCTGGGTGCTCAGTGCTCAGGGTGCTGGGTGCTCAGTACTCTGGGTGCTCGGTGCTCAGTACTCGGGGTGCTCGGTGCTCAGTACTCAAGGTGCTGGGTTCTCAGTGCTCAGGGTGCTGTGTGCTCAGTACTCAGGGTGCTCAGTGCTCAGTCCTCGGGGTGCTGGGTGCTCAGTACTCAGGGTGGTCAGTGCTCAGTACTCGGGGTGCTGGGTGCTCAGTGCTCAGTGTGCTCAGTGCTCAGTGGTCGGGGTGCTGGGTGCTCAGTGCTCGGGGCGCTGGGTGCTCAGTGCTCGGGGTGCTGTGTGCTCAGTACTCAGGGTGCTGTGTGCTCAGTGCTCAGTACTCTGCGTGCTGGGTGCTCAGTGCTCAGAGTGTTGGGTGCTCAGTACTCAGGGTGCTGGGTGCTCAGTGCTCAGTGCTCAAGGTGCTCAGTGCTCAGGGTGCTCAGTGCTCAGGGTGCTGTGTGCTCAGTACTCGGGGTGCTGGGTGCTCAGTGCTAAGTGCTCAGGGTGCTGGGTGCTCAGTGCTCGGGGTGCTGGGTGCTCAGTACTCAGCGTGCTGCGTGCTCAGTACTCAAGGTGCTGGGTGCTCAATACTCAGTGCTCGGGGTCCTGGGTGCTGAATGCTCAGGGTGCTGGGTGCTCAGTGCTCTGGGTGCTGGGTGCTGAGTACTCAGGGTGCTGGGTGCTCAGTACTCAGGGTGCTGGGTGCTCAGTACTCAGGGTGCTGGGTGCTCAGTGCTCAGGGTGCTGGATCCTCAGTACTCAGGGTGCTGGGTGCTCAGTACTCAGGTTGCTGGGTGCTCAGTGCTCAGGGTCCTGGGTGCTCAGTGCTCAGGGTGCTGGGTGCTCAGTACTCAGGGTGCTGGGTGCACAGTGCTCAGGGTGATCGGTGCTCAGTACTCAGTGTGCTCAGTACTCAGGGTGCTGGGTGCTCAGTGCTCAGGGTGCTGGGTGCTCAGTACTCAGGGTGCTGGGTGCTCAGTGCTCGGGGTGCTGGGTGCTCAGTGCTCAGGGTGATCGGTGCTCAGTACTCAGGGTGCTGGGTGCTCAGTGCTCAGGGTGCTGGGTGCTCAGTCCTTAGGGTGCTCAGTGCTCAGGGTGCTGGGTGCTCAGTGCTCGGGGTGCTCGGTGCTCAGTACACAGGGGGCTGAGTGCTCAGTACTCAGGGTGCTGGGTTCTCAGTACTCATGGTGCTGGGTGCTCAGTACTCAGGGGACTGGGTGCTCAGTGCTCAGGGTGCTGGGTGGTCAGTGCTCAGGGCACTAGGTGCTCAGTGCTCAGGGTGCTGGGTGCTCAGTGCTCGGGGTGCTGGGTGCTCAGTCCTCAGGGTTCTCAGTGCTCAGGGTGCTGGGTGCTCAGTACTCAGGGTGCTGGGTGCTCAGTACTCAGGGGGCTGGGTGCTCAGTGCTCAGGGTGCTGGGTGCTCAGTGCTCAGGGCGCTGTGTGCTCAGTGCTCGGGGTGCTGGGTGCTCAGTGCTCAGGGTGCTGGGTGCTCAGTGCTCAGTGCTCAGGGTGCTGGGTGCTCAGTGCTCAGTGCTCAGGGTGCTGGGTGCTCAGTACTCAGGGTGCTGGGTGCTCAGTACTCAGGGTACTGGGTGCTCAGTGCTCGGGGTGCTGGGTGCTCAGTGCTCAGGGTGCTGGGTGCTCAGTGCTCAGTGCTCAGGGTGCTGGGTGCTCAGTGCTCAGTGCTCAGGGTGCTGGGTGCTCAGTACTCAGGGTGCTGGGTGCTCAGTTCTCAGGGTGCTGGGTGCTCATTACTCTGGGTGTTGGGTGCTCAGTACTCAGGGTGCTGGGTGCTCAGTGCTCGGGGTGCTGGGTGCTCAGTGCTCAGGGTGCTGGGTGCTCAGTGCTCAGGGTGCTGGGTGCTCAGTACTCTGGGTGCTCGGTGCTCAGTACTCGGGGTGCTCGGTGCTCAGTACTCAAGGTGCTGGGTTCTCAGTGCTCAGGGTGCTGGGTGCTCAGTACTCAGGGTGCTCAGTGCTCAGTCCTCGGGGTGCTGGGTGCTCAGTACTCAGGGTGGTCAGTGCTCAGTACTCGGGGTGCTGGGAGCTCAGTGCTCAGTGTGCTCAGTGCTCAGTGCTTGGGGTGCTGGGTGCTCAGTGCTCGGGGCACTGGGTGCTCAGTGCTCGGGGTGCTGTGTGCTCAGTACTCAGGGTGCTGTGTGCTCAGTGCTCAGTACTCTGCGTGCTGGGTGCTCAGTGCTCAGAGTGTTGGGTGCTCAGTACTCAGGGTGCTGGGTGCTCAGTGCTCAGTGCTCAAGGTGCTCAGTGCTCAGGGTGCTCAGTGCTCAGGGTGCTGGGTGCTCAGTACTCGGGGTGATGGGTGCTCAGTGCTAAGTGCTCAGGGTGCTGGGTGCTCAGTGCTCGGGGTGCTGGGTGCTCAGTGCTCAGGGTGATCAGTGCTCAGTACTCAGGGTGCTGTGTGCTCAGAGCTCAGGGTGCAGGGTGCTCAGTCCTCAGGGTGCTCAGTACTCAGGATGCTCGGTGCTCAGTGCTCAGTACTCAGGGTGCTCAGTACTCAGGGTGCTGGGTGCTCAGTGCTCGGGATGCTGGGTGCTCAGTACTCAGGGTGCTGGGTGCTCAGTACTCGGGGTGCTGGGTGCTCAGTACTCAGGGTGCTGGGTGCTCAGTGCTCGGGCTGCTGGGTGCTTAGTGCTCAGGGTGATCGGTGCAAAGTGCTCATGGTGCTGGGTGCTCAGTCCTCCGGGTGCTCTGTGCTCAGGGTGCTGGGTGCTCAGTGCTCGGGGTGCTCGGTGCTCAGTACTCAGGGTGCTGAGTGCTCAGTACTCAGGGTGCTGGGTGCTCAGTACTCAGGGTGCTGGGTCCTCAGTGCTCAGGGTGCTGGGTGCTCAGTGCTCAGGGTGCTGGGTGCTCAGTGCTCGGGGTGCTGGGTGCTCAGGGCTGTGGTGCTGGGTGCTCAGTGCTCAGTGCTCAGGGTGCTGGGTGCTCAGTGCTCAGTGCTCAGGGTGCTGGTTGCTCAGTACTCAGGGTGCTGGGTGCTCAGTACTCAGGGTGCTGGGTGCTCAGTGCTCAGGGTGCTCTGTGCTCAGTACTCAGGATGCTGGCTGCTCAGTGCTCGGGGTGCTGCGTGCTCAGTGCTCAGGGTGCTGGGTGCTCAGTGCTCAGGGTGCAGGGTGCTCAGTACTCAGGGTGCGGGGTGCTCAGTGCTCAGGGTGCTCGGTGCTCAGTACTCAAGGTGCTGGGTGCTCAGTGCTCAGGGTGCTGGGTGCTCAGTCCTCGGGGTGCTCCGTGCTCAGTGATCAGGGTGCTGGGTGCTCAGTACTCAGGGTGCTCGGTGCTCAGTACTCAGGGTTCTCAGTGCTCAGTACTCAGGGTGCTGGGTGCTCAGTGCTCAGGGTGCTGGGTGCTCAGTACTCAGAGTGCTCAGTGCTCAGTAATCGGGTTGCTTGCTGCTCAGTACTCAGGGTGCTCAGTGCTCAGTACTCGGGGTGCTGGGTGCTCAGTGCTCAGGGTGCTCAGTGCTCAGTGCTCGGGGTGCTGGGTGCTCAGTGCTCGGGGCGCTGGGTGATCAGTGCTCGGGGTGCTGGGTGCTCAGTACTCGGGGTGCTGGGTGCTCAGTGCTCAGGGTGCTCATTGCCCAGTACTCAGTGCTCAGGGTGCTCAGTGCTCAGTGCTCAGGGTGCTGGGTGTTCAGTACTCAGGGTGCTGGGTGCTCAGTACTCAGGGTGCTGGGTGCTCAGTGCTCAGGGTGCTGGGTGCTCAGTACTCTGGGTGTTGGGTGCTCAGTACTCAGGGTGCTTTGTGCTCCGTGCTCAGGGTGCTGGGTGCTCAGTGCTCAGGGTGCTGGGTGCTCAGTGCTCAGGGTGCTGGGTGCTCAGTACTCAGGGTGCTGGGTGCTTAGTGCTCGAGGTGCTCAGTGCTCAGTACTCAAGGTGCTGGGTGCTCAGTGCTCAGAGTGCTGGGTGCTCAGTCCTCGGGGTGCTCCGTGCTCAGGGTGCTGGGTGCTCAGTGCTCAGGGTGCTGCGTGCTCAGTGCTCGGGGTGCTGGGTGCTGAGTGCTCAGGGTGCTGGGTGCTCAGTGCTCGGGGTGCTCGGTGCACAGTGCTCAGTGTCCTGGGTGCTCAGTACTCAGGGTGCTGGGTGCTCAGTACTCAGCGTGCTGCGTGCTCAGTACTCAGGGTGCTGGGTGCTCAGTGCTCAGGGTGCTGGGTGCTCAGTGCTCGGGGTGCTGGGTGCTCAGTACTCAGCGTGCTGCATGCTCAGTACTCAGGGTGCTGGGTGCTCAGTGCTCAGGGTGCTGGGTGCTCAGTGCTCGGGGTGCTGGGTCCTCAGTGCTCAGGGTGATCGGAGCTCAGTACTCAGGGTGCTGTGTGCTCAGTACTCAGGGTGCTAGGTGCTCAGTCCTCAGGGTGCTCAGTGCTCAGGGTGCTGGGTGCTCAGTGCTCGGGGTGCTCGGTGCTCAGTACTCAGGGTGCTGAGTGCTCAGTACTCAGGGTGCTGGGTGCTCAGTACTCATGGTGCTGGGTGCTCAGTGCTCGGGGTGCTGGGTGCTCAGTACTCAGCGTGCTGCGTGCTCAGTACTCAGGGTGCTGGGTGCTCAATACTCAGTGCTCGGGGTCCTGGGTGCTGAGTGCTCAGGGTGCTGTGTGCTCAGTGCTCTGTGTGCTGGGTGCTGAGTACTCAGGGTGCTGGGTGCTCAGTACTCAGGGTGCTGGGTGCTCAGTACTCAGGGTGCTGGGTGCTCAGTGCTCAGGGTGCTGGATCCTCAGTACTCAGGGTGCTGGGTGCTCAGTGCTCAGGGTGATCGGTGCTCAGTACTCAGGGTGCTCACTACTCAGGGTGCTGGGTGCTCAGTACTCAGGGTGCTGGGTGCTCAGTGCTCAGGGTGATCGGTGCTCAGTACTCAGGGTGCTCAGTACTCAGGGTGCTGGGTGCTCAGTGCTCCGGGTGCTGGGTGCTCAGTACTCAGGGTGCTGGGTGCTCAGTGCTCGGGGTGCTGGGTGCTCAGTGCTCAGGGTGATCGGTGCTCAGGACTCAGGGTGCTGGGTGCTCAGTGCTCAGGGTGCTGTGTGCTCAGTCCTCAGGGTGCTCAGTGCTCAGGGTGCTGGGTGCTCAGTGCTCGGGGTGCTCGGTGCTCAGTACTCAGGGTGCTGAGTGCTCAGTACTCAGGGTGCTGGGTTCTCAGTACTCATGGTGCTGGGTGCTCAGTACTCAGGGGACTGGGTGCTCAGTGCTCAGGGTGCTGGGTGCTCAGTGCTCAGGGCGCTAGGTGCTCAGTGCTCGGGGTGCTGGGTGCTCAGTGCTCGGGGTGCTGGGTGCTCAGTGCTCAGGGTGCTCAGTGCTCAGTGCTCGGGGTGCTGTGTGCTCAGTGCTCGGGGCGCTGGGTGCTCAGTGCTCAGGGTGCTGGGTGCTCAGTACTCGGGGTGCTGGGTGCTCAGTGCTCAGGGTGCTCATTGCTCAGTACTCAGTGCTCAGGGTGCTCAGTGCTCAGTACTCAGGGTGCTGGGTGCTCAGTGCTCAGGGCGCTGGGTGCTCAGTACTCTGGGTGTTGGGTGTTCAGTACTCAGGGTGCTTTGTGCTCCGTGCTCGGGGTGCTGGGTGCTCAGTGCTCAGGGTGCTGGGTGCTCAGTGCTCAGGGTGCTGGGTGCTCAGTGCTCAGGGTGCTGGGTGCTCAGTGCTCGGGGTGCTGGGTGCTCAGTACTCAGCGTGCTGCGTGCTCAGTACTCAGGGTTCTGGGTGCTCAGTGCTCAGGGTGCTGGGTGCTCAGTGCTCGGGGTGCTGGGTGCTCAGTGCTCAGGGTGATCGGTGCTCAGTACTCAGGGTGCTGGGTGCTCAGTACTCAGGGTGCTAGGTGCTCAGTCCTCAGGGTGCTCAGTGCTCAGGGTGCTGGGTGCTCAGTGCTCGGGGTGCTCGGTGCTCCGTACTCAGGGTGCTGAGTGCTCAGTACTCAGGGTGCTGTTTGCTCAGTGCTCGGGGTGCTTGGTGCTCAGTACTCAGGGTGCTGGGTGCTCAATACTCAGTGCTCGGGGTCCTGGGTGCTGAGTGCTCAGGGTGCTGGGTGCTCAGTGCTCTGGGTGCTGGGTGCTGAGTACTCAGGATGCTGGGTGCTCAGTACTCAGGGTGCTGGGTGCTCAGTACTCAGGGTGCTGGGTGCTCAGTGCTCAGGGTGCTGGATCCTCAGTACTCAGGGTGCTGGGTGCTCAGTACTCAGGGTGCTGGGTGCTCAGTGCTCAGGGTCCTGGGTGCTCAGTGCTCAGGATGCTGGGTGCTCAGTACTCAGGGTGCTGGGTGCTCAGTGCTCAGGGTGATCGGTGCTCAGTACTCAGGGTGCTGGGTGCTCAGTACTCAGGGTGATCGGTGCTCAGTACTCAGGGTGCTCAGTACTCAGGGTGCTGGGTGCTCAGTGCTCAGGGTGCTGGGTGCTCAGTACTCAGGGTTCTGGGTGCTCAGTGCTCAGGGTGCTGGGTGCTCAGTACTCAGGGTGCTCAGTGCTCAGGGTGCTGGGTGCTCAGTGCTCAGGGTGATCGGTGCTCAGTACTCAGGGTGCTCAGTACTCAGGGTGCTGGGTGCTCAGTGCTCAGGGTGCTGGGTGCTCAGTACTCAGGGTTCTGGGTGCTCAGTGCTCGGGGTGCTGGGTGCTCAGTGCTCAGGGTGATCGGTTCTCAGTACTCAGGGTGCTGGGTGCTCAGTGCTCAGGGTGCTGGGTGCTCAGTCCTCAGGGTGCTCAGTGCTCAGGGTGCTGGGTGCTCTGTGCTCGGGGTGCTCGGTGCTCAGTACACAGGGGGCTGAGTGCTCAGTACTCAGGGTGCTGGGTTCTCAGTACTCATGGTGCTGGGTGCTCAGTACTCAGGGGACTGGGTGCTCAGTGCTCAGGGTGCTGGGTGCTCAGTGCTCAGGGCGCTAGGTGCTCAGTGCTCGTGGTGCTGGGTGCTCAGTACTCAGGGTGCTCAGTGCTCAGTACTCGGGTTGCTCGGTGCTCAGTACTCAGGGTTCTCAGTGCTCAGGGTGCTGGGTGCTCAGTACTCAGGGTGCTCAGTGCTCAGTCCTCGGGGTGCTGGGTGCTCAGTACTCAGGGTGGTCAGTGCTCAGTACTCGGGGTGCTGGGTGCTCAGTGCTCAGTGTGCTCAGTGCTCAGTGCTCGGGGTGCTGGGTGCTCAGTGCTCGGGGCGCTGGGTGCTCAGTGCTCGGGGTGCTGTGTGCTCAGTACTCAGGGTGCTGTGTGCTCAGTGCTCAGTACTCTGCGTGCTGGGTGCTCAGTGCTCAGAGTGTTGGGTGCTCAGTACTCAGGGTGCTGGGTGCTCAGTGCTCAGTGCTCAAGGTGCTCAGTGCTCAGGGTGCTCAGTGCTCAGGGTGCTGGGTGCTCAGTACTCGGGTTGCTGGGTGCTCAGTGCTCAGTGCTCAGGGTGCTGGGTGCTCAGTGCTCGGGGTGCTGGGTGCTCAGTGCTCAGGGTGATCAGTGCTCAGTACTCAGGGTGCTGGGTGCTCAGAGCTCAGGGTGCTGGGTGCTCAGTCCTCAGGGTGCTCAGTACTCAGGATGCTCGGTGCTCAGTGCTCAGTACTCAGGGTGCTCAGTACTCAGGGTGCTGGGTGCTCAGTGCTCGGGATGCTGGGTGCTCAGTACTCAGGGTGCTGGGTGCTCAGTACTCGGGGTGCTGGGTGCTCAGTACTCAGGGTGCTGGGTGCTCAGTGCTCGGGGTGCTGGGTGCTTAGTGCTCAGGGTGATCGGTGCAAAGTGCTCATGGTGCTGGGTGCTCAGTCCTCCGGGTGCTCTGTGCTCAGGGTGCTGGGTGCTCAGTGCTCGGGGTGCTCGGTGCTCAGTACTCAGGGTGCCGAGTGCTCAGTACTCAGGGTGCTGGGTGCTCAGTACTCAGGGTGCTGGGTCCTCAGTGCTCAGGGTGCTGGGTGCTCAGTGCTCAGGGTGCTGGGTGCTCAGTGCTCGGGGTGCTGGGTGCTCAGGGCTGTGGTGCTGGGTGCTCAGTG
Organism: Microtus oregoni; assembly: GCF_018167655.1. NCBI lineage: Eukaryota > Metazoa > Chordata > Mammalia > Rodentia > Cricetidae > Microtus > Microtus oregoni. The sequence continues at coordinate 826,472 of NW_024543260.1, read as the reverse complement.
CTCAGTGCTCGGGGCGCTGGGTGCTCAGTGCTCAGGGTGCTGGGTGCTCAGTACTCGGGGTGCTGGGTGCTCAGTGCTCAGGGTGCTCATTGCTCAGTACTCAGTGCTCAGGGTGCTCAGTGCTCAGTGCTCAGGGTGCTGGGTGTTCAGTACTCAGGGTGCTGGGTGCTCAGTATTCAGGGTGCTGGGTGCTCAGTGCTCAGGGTGCTGGGTGCTCAGTACTCTGGGTGTTGGGTGTTCAGTACTCACGGTGCTTTGTGCTCCGTGCTCGGGGTGCTGGGTGCTCAGTGCTCAGGGTGCTGGGTGCTCAGTGCTCAGGGTGCTGGGTGCTCAGTGCTCAGGGTGCTGGGTGCTCAGTGCTCGGGGTGCTGGGTGCTCAGTACTCAGCGTGCTGCGTGCTCAGTACTCAGGGTGCTGGGTGCTCAGTGCTCAGGGTGCTGGGTGCTCAGTGCTCGGGGTGCTGGGTGCTCAGTGCTCAGGGTGATCGGTGCTCAGTACTCAGGGTGCTGGGTGCTCAGTACTCAGGGTGCTAGGTGCTCAGTCCTCAGGGTGCTCAGTGCTCAGGGTGCTGGGTGCTCAGTGCTCGGGGTGCTCGGTGCTCAGTACTCAGGGTGCTGAGTGCTCAGTACTCAGGGTGCTGGGTGCTCAGTACTCATGGTGCTGGGTGCTCAGTGCTCGGGGTGCTGGGTGCTCAGTACTCAGCGTGCTGCGTGCTCAGTACTCAGGGTGCTGGGTGCTCAATACTCAGTGCTCGGGGTCCTGGGTGCTGAGTGCTCAGGGTGCTGGGTGCTCAGTGCTCTGGGTGCTGGGTGCTGAGTACTCAGGATGCTGGGTGCTCAGTACTCAGGGTGCTGGGTGCTCAGTACTCAGGGTGCTGGGTGCTCAGTGCTCAGGGTGCTGGATCCTCAGTACTCAGGGTGCTGGGTGCTCAGTACTCAGGGTGCTGGGTGCTCAGTGCTCAGGGTCCTGGGTGCTCAGTGCTCAGGATGCTGGGTGCTCAGTACTCAGGGTGCTGGGTGCTCAGTGCTCAGGGTGATCGGTGCTCAGTACTCAGGGTGCTCAGTACTCAGGGTGCTGGGTGCTCAGTGCTCAGGGTGCTGGGTGCTCAGTACTCAGGGTTCTGGGTGCTCAGTGCTCGGGGTGCTGGGTGCTCAGTGCTCAGGGTGATCGGTGCTCAGTACTCAGGGTGCTGGGTGCTCAGTTCTCAGGGTGCTGGGTGCTCAGTCCTCAGGGTGCTCAGTGCTCAGGGTGCTGGGTGCTCAGTGCTCGGGGTGCTCGGTGCTCTGTACACAGGGGGCTGAGTGCTCAGTACTCAGGGTGCTGGGTTCTCAGTACTCATGGTGCTGGGTGCTCAGTACTCAGGGGACTGGGTGCTCAGTGCTCAGGGTGCTGGGTGCTCAGTGCTCAGGGCGCTAGGTGCTCAGTGCTCGTGGTGCTGGGTGCTCAGTACTCAGGGTGCTCAGTGCTCAGTACTCGGGTTGCTTGGTGCTCAGTACTCAGGGTGCTCAGTGCTCAGTACTCGGGGTGCTGGGTGCTCAGTGCTCAGGGTGCTCAGTGCTCAGTGCTCGGGGTGCTGTGTGCTCAGTGCTCGGGGCGCTGGGTGCTCAGTGCTCGGGGTGCTGGGTGCTCTGTACTCGGGGTGCTGGGTGCTCAGTGCTGAGGGTGCTCATTGCTCAGTACTCAGTGCTCAGGGTGCTCAGTGCTCAGTGCTCAGGGTGCTGGGTGTTCAGTACTCAGGGTGCTGGGTGCTCAGTACTCAGGGTGCTGGGTGCTCAGTGCTCAGGGTGCTGGGTGCTCAGTACTCTGGGTGTTGGGTGCTCAGTACTCAGGGTGCTTTGTGCTCCGTGCTCGGGGTGCTGGGTGCTCAGTGCTCAGGGTGCTGGGTGCTCAGTGCTCAGGGTGCTGGGTGCTTAGTACTCAGGGTGCTGGGTGCTTAGTGCTCGAGGGGCTCGGTGCTCAGTACTCAAGGTGCTGGGTGCTCAGTGCTCAGGGTGCTGGGTGCTCAGTCCTCGGGGTGCTCCGTGCTCAGGGTGCTGGGTGCTCAGTGCTCAGGGTGCTGGGTGCTCAGTGCTCGGGGTGCTGGGTGCTGAGTGCTCATGGTGCTGGGTGCTCAGTGCTCGGGGTGCTCGGTGCTCAGTGCTCGGGGTCCTGGGTGCTCAGTACTCAGGGTGCTGGGTGCTCAGTGCTCAGGGTGCTGGGTGCTCTGTGCTCGGGGTGCTGGGTGCTCAGTGCTCAGGGTGATCGGTGCTCAGTACTCAGGGTGCTGGGTGCTCAGCCCTCAGGGTGCTGGGTGCTCAGTCCTCAGGGTGCTCAGGGCTCAGGGTGCTGGGTGCTCAGTGCTCGGGGTGCTCGGTGCTCAGTACTCAGGGTGCTGAGTGCTCAGTACTCAGGGTGCTGGGTGCTCAGTACTCATGGTGCTGGGTGCTCAGTACTCAGGGTGCTCGGTGCTCAGTACTCAGGGTGCTGGGTGCTCAGTGCTCAGGGTGCTGGGTACTCAGTACTCAGGGTGCTGGGTGCTCAGTACTCAGGGTGCTGGGTGCTCAGTGCTCAGGGTGCTGGGTGCTCAGTGCTCAGGGTGCTGGGTGCTCAGTACTCAGGGTGCTGGATGCTCAGTGCTCAGGGTGATCGGTGCTCAGTACTCAGGGTGCTCAGTACTCAGGATGCTGGGTGCTCAGTGCTCAGGGTGCTGGGTGCTCAGTACTCAGGGTGCTGGGTGCTCAGTGCTCGGGGTGCTGGGTGCTCAGTGCTCAGGGTGATCGGTGCTCAGTACTCAGGGTGCTGGGTGCTCAGTGCTCAGGGTGCTGGGTGCTCAGGCCTCAGGGTGCTCAGTGCTCAGGGTGCTGGGTGCTCAGTGCACGGGGTGCTCGGTGCTCAGTACTCAGGGTGCTGGGTGCTCAGTACTCATGGTGCTGGGTGCTCAGTACTCAGGGGACTGGGTGCTCAGTGCTCAGGGTGCTGGGTGCTCAGTGCTCAGGGCGCTGGGTGCTCAGTGCTCGGGGTGCTGGGTGCTCAGTGCTCGGGGTGCTGGGTGGTCAGTGCTCAGTGCTCAAGGTGCTGGGTGCTCAGTCCTCAGTGCTCAGGGTGCTGGGTGCTCAGTACTCAGGGTGCTGGGTGTTCAGTACTCAGGGTGCTGGGTGCTCAGTTCTCGGGGTGCTCGGTGCTTAGTGCTCAGGGTGCTGGGTGCTCAGTGCTCAGGGTGCTGGGTGCTCAGTACTCAGGGTGCTGGGTGCTCAGTGCTCGGGGTGCTCGGTGCTCAGTACTCAAGGTGCTGGGTGCTCAGTGCTCAGGGTGCTGGGTGCTCAGTCCTCGGGGTGCTCCGTGCTCAGTGATCACCATGCTGGGTGCTCAGTACTCAGGGTGCTCGGTGTTCAGTACTCAGGGTTCTCAGTGCTCAGTACTCAGTGTGCTGGTTGCTCAGTGCTCAGGGTGCTGGGTGCTCAGTACTCAGGGTGCTCAGTGCTCAGTACTCGGGGTGCTTGTTGCTCAGCACTCAGATTGCTCAGTGCTCAGTGCTCGGGGTGCTGGGTGCTCAGTACTCAGGGTGCTCGGTGCTCAGTACTAAGTGTGCTCAGTGCTCAGTACTCAGGTTGCTCAGTGCTCAGTGCTTGGGGTGCTGGGTGCTCAGTACTCAGGGTCCTGGGTGCTCAGTACTCAGGGTGCTGGGTGCTCAGTGCTCAGTACTCAGCGTGCTGGGTGCTCAGTGCTCGGGGTGCAGGGTCCTCAGTGCTCAGGGTGCTGGGTGCTCAGTACTCAGGGTGCTGGGTGCTCAGTGCTCGGGGTGCTGGGTCCTCAGTGCTCAGGGTGCTCAGTGCTCAGTGGTCGGGGTGCTGGGTGCTCAGTGCTCGGGGTGCTGGGTGCTCAGTGCTCAGGGTGCTGGTTGCTCAGTACTCAGTGTGCTCAGTGCTCAGGGTGCTGGGTGCTCAGAACTCAGGGTGCTGGGTGCGCAGTACTCAGGGTGCTGGGTGCCCATTCTCGGGGTACTGGGTGCTCAGGACTCAGGTTGCTCAGTACTCTGGGTGCTCGGGGCTCAGTACTCATGGTGCTGGGTGCTCAGTACTCAGGGTGCTCGGTGCTCAGTTCTCAGGGTGCTCGGTGCTCAGTGTTTGGGGTGCTGGGTGCTCAGTACTCAGGGTGCTTGGTGCTCAGTGCTCAGGGTGCTGGCTGCTCAGTGCTCAGGGTGCTGGGTGCTCAGTACTCAGTGCTCAGGATGCTGGGTGCTCAGTGCTCAGGGTGCTGGGTGCTCAGTGCTCAGGGTGGTCAGTGCTCAGTGCTCAGTACTCAGGGTGCTTGGTGCTCAGTACTCAGGGTGCTGGGTGCTCAGTGCTCGGGTTACCCGGTGCTCAGTGCTCGGGTTGCTCGGTGCTCAGTACTCAGGGTGCTGAGTGCTCAGTGCTCAGGGTGCTGGGTGCTCAGTGCTCAGGGTGCTGGGTGCTCAGTGCTCAGCGTGCTTGATGCTCAGTACGCAGGGTGCTGAGTGCTCAGTGCTCAGGGTGCTTGATGCTCAGTGCTCAGGGTGCTGGGTGCTCAGTGCTCTGGGTGCTTGGTGCTCAGTGCTCAGGGTGCTGGGTGCTCAGTGCTCAGGGTGCTGGGTGCTCAGTGATCGGGGTGATGGGTGCTGAGTGCTCAGGGTGCTGGGTGCTCAGTGCTCGGGGTGCTCGGTGCTCAGTGCTCAGGGTCCTGGGTGCTCAGTACTCAGGGTGCTGGGTGCTTAGTACTCAGGGTGCTCAGTGCTCAGTACACAGGGTGCTGGGTGCTCAGTGCTCGGGGTGCTGGGTGCTCAGTGCTCAGTACTCAGGGTGCTGGGTGCTCAGTGCTCAGGGTGCTGAGTGCTCAGTACTCAGCGTGCTGGGTGCTCAGTACTCAGGGTGCTGGGTGCTCAGTGCTCAGGGTGCTGGGTGCTCCGTGCTCAGGGTGCTGGGTGCTCAGTGCTCGGGGAGCTCGGTGCTCAGTACTCAGGGTGCTGGGTGCTCAGTACTCAGTGCTCGGGGTCCTGGGTGCTCCGTGCTCGGGGTGCTGGGTGCTCAGTACTCAGGGTGCTGGGTGCTCATTCTCGGGGTGCTGGGTGCTCAGTGCTCGGGGTGCTGGGTGCTCAGTACTCAGGGTGCTGGGGGCTCAGTACTCAGGGTGCTGGGTGCTCAGTACTCAGGGTGCTCGGTTCTCAGTACTCAGGGTGCTGGGTGCTCATTCTCGGGGTGCTGGGTGCTCAGTGCTCGGGTTGCTGGGTGCTCAGTACTCAGGGTGCTGGGGGCTCAGTACTCAGGGTGATGGGTGCTCAGTACTCAGGGTGATCTGTTCTCAGTACTTAGGCTGCTGGGTGCTCAGTGCTCGGGGTGCTGGGTGCTCAGTGCTCAGGGTGATCGGTGCTCAGTACTCAGGGTGCTGGGTGCTCAGTGCTCAGGGTGCTGGGTGCTCAGTCCTCAGGTTGCTCAGTGCTCAGGGTGCTGGGTGCTCAGTGCTCGGGGTGCTCGGTGCTCAGTACTCAGTGTGCTGAGTGCTCAGTACTCAGGGTGCTGGGTGCTCAGTACTCGGGGTGCTGGGTGCTCAGTGCTCAGCGTGCTGGGTGCTCAATACTCAGGGTGCTGGGTGCTCAGTGCTCAGGGTGCTGGGTGCTCAGTGCTCAGGGTGCTGGGTGCTCAGTACTCAGTGCTCAGGATGCTGGGTGCTCAGTGCTCGGGCTGCTGGGTGCTCAGTGCTCAGGGTGCTGGGTGCTCAGTGCTAGGGGTGCTGGGTCCTCAGTGCTCGGGGTCTGGGTGCTCAGTACTCAGGGTGCTGGGTGCTCAGTACTCAGGGTGCTGGGTGCTCAGTGCTCAGGGTGCTGGGTGCTCAGTGCTCTGGGTGCTGGGTGCTCAGTGCTCAGGGTGCTGGGTGCTCAGTGCTCAGGGTGCTGGGTGCTCAGTGATCGGGGTGATGGGTGCTGATTGCTCAGGGTGCTGGGTGCTCAGTGCTCGGGGTGCTCGGTGCTCAGTGCTCAGGGTCCTGGGTGCTCAGTACTCAGGGTGCTGGGTGCTTAGTACTCAGGGTGCTCAGTGCTCAGTACACAGGGTGCTGGATGCTCAGTGCTCGGGGTGCTGGGTGCTCAGTGCTCAGTACTCAGGGTGCTGGGTGCTCAGTGCTCAGGGTGCTGGGTGCTCAGTGCTCGGGGTGCTGGGTGCTCAGTGCTCAGGGTGATCGGTGCTCAGTACTCAGGGTGCTGGGTGCTCAGTGCTCAGGGTGCTGGGTGCTCAGTCCTCAGGGTGCTCAGTGCTCAGGGTGCTGGGTGCTCAGTGCTCGGGGTGCTCGGTGCTCAATACTCAGGGTGCTGTGTGCTCAGTACTCAGGGTGCTGGGTGCTCAGTACTCATGGTGCTGGGTGCTCAGTGCTCAGGGCGCTGGGTGCTCAGTGCTCGGGGTGCTGGGTGCTCAGTGTTCAGGGTGCTGGGTGCTCAGTGCTCAGGGCGCTGGGTGCTCAGTGCTCGGGGTGCTGGGTGCTCAGTGCTCGGGGTGCTGGGTGGTCAGTGCTCAGTGCTAAAGGTGCTGGGTGCTCAGTGCTCAGTGCTTAGGGTGCTGGGTGCTAAGTACTCAGGATGCTGGGTGCTCAGTACTCAGGGTGCTGGGTGCTCAGTTCTCAGGGTGCTGGGTGCTCAGTACTCAGGGTGCTGGGTGCTCAGTACTCAGGGTGCTGGGTGCTCATTCTCGGGGTGCTGGGTGCTCAGTGCTCGGGGTGCTGGGTGCTCAGTACTCAGGGTGCTGGGGGCTCAGTACTCAGGGTGCTGGGTGCTCAGTACTCAGGGTGCTCGTTTCTCAGTACTCAGGGTGCTGTGTGCTCATTCTCGGGGTGCTGGGTGCTCAGTGCTCGGGTTGCTGGCTGCTCAGTACTCAGGGTGCTGGGGGCTCAGTCCTCAGGGTGCTGGGTGCTCAGTACTCAGGGTGATCTGTTCTCAGTACTTAGGCTGCTGGGTGCTCAGTGATCGGGGTGCTGTGTGCTCAGTGCTCAGGGTGATCGGTGCTCAGTACTCAGGGTGCTGGGTGCTCAGTGCTCAGGGTCCTGGGTGCTCAGTCCTCAGGTTGCTCAGTGCTCAGGGTGCTGGGTGCTCAGTGCTCGGGGTGCTCGCTGCTCAGTACTCAGGGTGCTGAGTGCTCAGTACTCAGGGTGCTGGGTGCTCAGTACTCGGGGTGCTGGGTGCTCAGTGCTCAGCGTGCTGGGTGCTCAGTACTCAGGGTGCTCGGTGCTCAGTGCTTGGGGTGCTGGGTGCTCAGTACTCAGGGTGCTGGGTGCTCAGTGCTCAGGGTGCTGGGTGCTCAGTGCTCAGGGTGCTGGGTGCTCAGTACTCAGTGCTCAGGATGCTGGGTGCTCAGTGCTCGGGCTGCTGGGTGCTCAGTGCTCAGGGTGCTGGGTGCTCAGTGCTAGGGGTGATGGGTCCTCAGTGCTCGGGGTCTGGGTGCTCAGTACTCAGGGTGCTGGGTGCTCAGTGCTCAGGGTGCTGGGTGCTCAGTACTCAGGGTGCTGGGTGCTCAGTACTCAGGGTGCTCGGTGCTCAGTACTCAGGGTGCTGGGTGCTCAGTGCTCAGGGTGCTGGGTACTCAGTACTCAGGGTGCTGGGTGCTCAGTACTCAGGGTGCTGGGTGCTCAGTGCTCAGGGTGCTGGGTGCTCAGTGCTCAGGGTGCTGGGTGCTCAGTACTCAGGGTGCTGGGTGCTCAGTGCTCAGGGTGATCGGTGCTCAGTACTCAGGGTGCTCAGTACTCAGGATGCTGGGTGCTCAGTGCTCAGGGTGCTGGGTGCTCAGTACTCAGGGTGCTGGGTGCTCAGTGCTCGGGGTGCTGGGAGCTCAGTGCTCAGCGTGATCGGTGCTCAGTACTCAGGGTGCTGGGTGCTCAGTGCTCAGGGTGATGGGTGCTCAGGCCTCAGGGTGCTCATTGCTCAGGGTGCTGGGTGCTCAGTGCTCGGGGTGCTCGGTGCTCAGTACTCAGGGTGCTGAGTGCTCGGTACTCAGGGTGCTGGGTGCTCAGTACTCATGGTGCTGGGTGCTCAGTACTCAGGGGACTGGGTGCTCAGTGCTCAGGGTGCTGGGTGCTCAGTGCTCAGGGCGCTGGGTGCTGAGTGCTCGGGGTGCTGGGTGCTCAGTGCTCGGGGAGCTGGGTGGTCAGTGCTCAGTGCTCAAGGTGCTGGGTGCTCAGTGCTCAGTGCTCAGGGTGCTGGGTGCTCAGTACTCAGGGTGCTGGGTGCTCAGTACTCAGGGTGCTGGGTGCTCAGTTCTCGGGGTGCTGGGTGCTTAGTGCTCAGTGTGCTGGGTGCTCAGTGCTCAGGGTGCTGGGTGCTCAGTACTCAGGGTGCTGGGTGCTCAGTGCTCGGGATGCTCGGTGCTCAGTACTCAAGGTGCTGGGTGCTCAGTGCTCAGGGTGCTGGGTGCTCAGTCCTCGGGGTGCTCCGTGCTCAGTGCTCAGGGTGCTCGGTGCTCAGTACTCAGGGTGCTGGGTGCTCAGTGCTCAGGGTGCCGGGTGCTCAGTCCTCGGGGTGCTCCGTGCTCAGTGATCACCGTGCTGGGTGCTCAGTACTCAGGGTGCTCGGTGTTCAGTACTCAGGGTTCTCAGTGCTCAGTACTCAGGGTGCTGCGTGCTCAGTGCTCAGGGTGCTGGGTGCTCAGTACTCAGGGTGCTCAGTGCTCAGTACTCGGGGTGCTTTTTGCTCAGCACTCAGGTTGCTCAGTGCTCAGTGCTCGGGGTGCTGGGTGCTCAGTACTCAGGGTGCTCGGTGCTCAGTACTAAGGGTGCTCAGTGCTCAGTACTCAGGTTGCTCAGTGCTCAGTGCTTGGGGTGCTGGGTGCTCAGTACTCAGGGTGCTGGGTGCTCAGTACTCAGGGTGCTGGGTGCTCAGTGCTCAGTACTCAGCGTGCTGGGTGCTCAGTGCTCGGGGTGCTGGGTCCTCAGTGCTCAGGGTGCTGGGTGCTCAGTACTCAGGGTGCTGGGTGCTCAGTGCTCGGGGTGCTGGGTCCTCAGTGCTCAGGGTGCTCAGTGCTCAGTGGTCGGGGTGCTGGGTGCTCAGTGCTCGGGGTGCTGGGTGCTCAGTGCTCAGGGTGCTGGTTGCTCAGTACTCAGTGTGCTCAGTGCTCAGGGTTCTGGGTGCTCAGAACTCAGGGTGCTGGGTGCGCAGTACTCAGGGTGCTGGGTGCTCAGAACTCAGGGTGCTTGATGCTCAGTACTCAGGGTGCTGGGTGCTCATTCTCGGGGTACTGGGTGCTCAGGACTCAGGTTGCTCAGTACTCTGGGTGCTCGGGGCTCAGTACTCATGGTGCTGGGTGCTCAGTACTCAGGGTGCTCGGTGCTCAGTTCTCAGGGTGCTCGGTGCTCAGTGTTTGGGGTGCTGGGTGCTCAGTACTCAGGGTGCTTGGTGCACAGTGCTCAGGGTGCTGGCTGCTCAGTGCTCAGGGTGCTGGGTGCTCAGTACTCAGTGCTCAGGATGCTGGGTGCTCAGTGCTCAGGGTGCTGGGTGCTCAGTGCTCAGGGTGGTCAGTGCTCAGTGCTCAGTACTCAGGGTGCTTGGTGCTCAGTACTCAGGGTGCTGGGTGCTCAGTGCTCGGGTTACCCGGTGCTCAGTGCTCAGGTTGCTCGGTGCTCTGTACTCAGGGTGCTGAGTGCTCAATGCTCAGGGTGCTGGGTGCTCAGTGCTCAGGGTGCTGGGTTCTCAGTGCTCAGCGTGCTTGATGCTCAGTACTCAGGGTGCTGGGTGCTCAGTGCTCAGGGTGCTTGATGCTCAGTGCTCAGGGTGCTAGGTGCTCAGTGCTCTGGGTGCTTGGTGCTCAGTGCTCAGGGTGCTGGGTGCTCAGTGCTCAGGGTGCTGGGTGCTCAGTGATCGGGGTGATGGGTGCTGAGTGCTCAGGGTGCTGGGTGCTCAGTGCTCTGGGTGCTTGGTGCTCAGTGCTCAGGGTGCTGGGTGCTCAGTACTCAGGGTGCTGGGTGCTCAGTGCTCAGGGTGCTGGGTGCTCCGTGCTCAGGGTGCTGGGTGCTCAGTGCTCGGGGAGCTCGGTGCTCAGTACTCAGGGTGCTGGGTGCTCAGTACTCAGTGCTCGGGGTCCTGGGTGCTCCGTGCTCGGGGTGCTGGGTGCTCAGTACTCAGGGTGCTGGGTGCTCATTCTCGGGGTGCTGGGTGCTCAGTACTCAGTGCTCGGGGTCCTGGGTGCTCCGTGCTCGGGGTGCTGGGTGCTCAGTACTCAGGGTGCTGGGTGCTCATTCTCGGGGTGCTGGGTGCTCAGTGCTCGGGGTGCTGGGTGCTCAGTACTCAGTGTGCTGGGGGCTCAGTACTCCGGGTGCTGGGTGCTCAGTACTCAGGGTGCTCGGTTCTCAGTACTCAGGGTGCTGGGTGCTCATTCTCGGGGTGCTGGGTGCTCAGTGCTCGGGTTGCTGGGTGCTCAGTACGCAGGGTGCTGGGGCCTCAGTACTCAGGGTGCTGGGTGCTCAGTACTCAGGGTGATCTGTTCTCAGTACTTAGGCTGCTGGGTGCTCAGTGCTCGGGGTGCTGGGTGCTCAGTGCTCAGGGTGATCGGTGCTCAGTACTCAGGGTGCTGGGTGCTCAGTGCTCAGGGTGCTGGGTGCTCAGTCCTCAGGTTGCTCAGTGCTCAGGGTGCTGGGTGCTCAGTGCTCGGGGTGCTCGGTGCTCAGTACTCAGGGTGCTGAGTGCTCAGTAGTCAGGGTGCTGGGTGCTCAGTACTCGGGGTGCTGGGTGCTCAGTGCTCAGCGTGCTGGGTGCTCAGTACTCAGGGTGCTCGGTGCTCAGTGCTTGGGGTGCTGGGTGCTCAGTACTCAGGGTGCTGGGTGCTCAGTGCTCAGGGTGCTGGGTGCTCAGTGCTCAGGGTGCTGGGTGCTCAGTACTCAGTGCTCAGGATGCTAGGTGCTCAGTGCTCGGGCTGCTGGGTGCTCAGTGCTCAGGGTGCTGGGTGCTCAGTGCTAGGGGTGCTGGGTCCTCAGTGCTCGGGGTCTGGGTGCTCAGTACTCAGGGTGCTGGGTGCTCAGTACTCAGGGTGCTGAGTGCTCAGTGCTCAGGGTGCTGGGTGCTCAGTGATCTGGGTGCTGGGTGCTCAGTGCTCAGGGTGCTGGGTGATCAGTGCTCAGGGTGCTGGGTGCTCAGTGATCGGGGTGATGGGTGCTGATTGCTCAGGGTGCTGGGTGCTCAGTGCTCGGGGTGCTCGGTGCTCAGTGCTCAGGGTCCTGGGTGCTCAGTACTCAGGGTGCTGGGTGCTTAGTACTCAGGGTGCTCAGTGCTCAGTACACAGGGTGCTGGATGCTCAGTGCTCGGGGTGCTGGGTGCTCAGTGCTCAGTACTCAGGGTGCTGGGTGCTCAGTGCTCAGGGTGCTGGGTGCTCAGTGCTCGGGGTGCTGGGTGCTCAGTGCTCAGGTTGATCGGTGCTCAGTACTCAGGGTGCTGGGTGCTCAGTGCTCAGGGTGCTGGGTGCTCAGTCCTCAGGGTGCTCAGTGCTCAGGGTGCTGGGTGCTCAGTGCTCGGGGTGCTCGGTGCTCAATACTCAGGGTGCTGTGTGCTCAGTACTCAGGGTGCTGGGTGCTCAGTACTCATGGTGCTGGGTGCTCAGTGCTCAGGGCGCTGGGTGCTCAGTGCTCGGGGTGCTGGGTGCTCAGTGCTCAGGGTGCTGGGTGCTCAGTGCTCAGGGCGCTGGGTGCTCAGTGCTCGGGGTGCTGGGTGCTCAGTGCTCGGGGTGCTGGGTGGTCAGTGCTCAGTGCTCAAGGTGCTGGGTGCTCAGTGCTCAGTGCTCAGGGTGCTGGGTGCTAAGTACTCAGGGTGCTGGGTGCTCAGTACTCAGGGTGCTGGGTGCTCAGTTCTCAGGGTGCTGGGTGCTCAGTACTCAGGGTGCTGGGTGCTCAGTACTCAGGGTGCTGGGTGCTCATTCTCGGGGTGCTGGGTGCTCAGTGCTCGGGGTGCTGGGTGCTCAGTACTCAGGGTGCTGGGGGCTCAGTACTCAGGGTGCTGGGTGCTCAGTACGCAGGGTGCTCGGTTCTCAGTACTCAGGGTGCTGGGTGCTCATTCTCGGGTTGCTGGGTGCTCAGTGCTCGGGTTGCTGGGTGCTCAGTACTCAGGGTGCTGGGGGCTCAGTACTCAGGGTGCTGGGTGCTCAGTACTCAGGGTGATCTGTTCTCAGTACTTAGGCTGCTGGGTGCTCAGTGCTCGGGGTGCTGGGTGCTCAGTGCTCAGGGTGATCGGTGCTCAGTACTCAGGGTGCTGGGTGCTCAGTGCTCAGGGTGCTGGGTGCTCAGTCCTCAGGTTGCTCAGTGCTCAGGGTGCTGGGTGCTCAGTGCTCGGGGTGCTCGGTGCTCAGTACTCAGGGTGCTGAGTGCTCAGTACTCAGGGTGCTGGGTGCTCAGTACTCGGGGTGCTGGGTGCTCAGTGCTCAGCGTGCTGGGTGCTCAGTACTCAGGGTGCTCGGTGCTCAGTGCTTGGGGTGCTGGGTGCTCAGTACTCAGGGTGCTGGGTGCTCAGTGCTCAGGGTGCTGGGTGCTCAGTGCTCAGGGTGCTGGGTGCTCAGTACTCAGTGCTCAGGATGCTGGGTGCTCAGTGCTCGGGCTGCTGGGTGCTCAGTGCTCAGGGTGCTGGGTGCTCAGTGCTCGGGGTGCTCGGTGCTCAGTGCTCAGGGTCCTGGGTGCTCAGTACTCAGGGTGCTGGGTGCTTAGTACTCAGGGTGGTCAGTGCTCAGTACACAGGGTGCTGGGTGCTCAGTGCTCGGGGTGCTGGGTGCTCAGTGCTCAGTACTCAGGGTGCTGGGTGCTCAGTGCTCAGGGTGCTGAGTGCTCAGTACTCAGCGTGCTGGGTGCTCAGTACTCAGGGTGCTGGGTGCTCAGTGCTCAGGGTGCTGGGTGCTCCGTGCTCAGGGTGCTGGGTGCTCAGTGCTCGGGGAGCTCGGTGCTCAGTACTCAGGGTGCTGGGTGCTCAGTACTCAGTGCTCGGGGTCCTGGGTGCTCCGTGCTCGGGGTGCTGGGTGCTCAGTACTCAGGGTGCTGGGTGCTCATTCTCGGGGTGCTGGGTGCTCAGTGCTCGGGGTGCTGGGTGCTCAGTACTCAGGGTGCTGGGGGCTCAGTACTCAGGGTGCTGGGTGCTCAGTACTCAGGGTGCTCGGTTCTCAGTACTCAGGGTGCTGGGTGCTCATTCTCGGGGTGCTGGGTGCTCAGTGCTCGGGTTGCTGGGTGCTCAGTACTCAGGGTGCTGGGGGCTCAGTACTCAGGGTGCTGGGTGCTCAGTACTCAGGGTGATCTGTTCTCAGTACTTAGGCTGCTGGGTGCTCAGTGCTCGGGGTGCTGGGTGCTCAGTGCTCAGGGTGATCGGTGCTCAGTACTCAGGGTGCTGGGTGCTCAGTGCTCAGGGTGCTGGGTGCTCAGTCCTCAGGTTGCTCAGTGCTCAGGGTGCTGGGTGCTCAGTGCTCGGGGTGCTCGGTGCTCAGTACTCAGGGTTCTGTGTGCTCAGTACTCAGGGTGCTGGGTGCTCAGTACTCGGGGTGCTGGGTGCTCAGTGCTCAGCGTGCTGGGTGCTCAGTACTCAGGGTGCTCGGTGCTCAGTGCTTGGGGTGCTGGGTGCTCAGTACTCAGGGTGCTGGGTGCTCAGTGCTCAGGGTGCTGGGTGCTCAGTGCTCAGGGTGCTGGGTGCTCAGTACTCAGTGCTCAGGATGCTGGGTGCTCAGTGCTCGGGCTGCTGGGTGCTCAGTGCTCAGGGTGCTGGGTGCTCAGTGCTAGGGGTGCTGGGTCCTCAGTGCTCGGGGTCTGGGTGCTCAGTACTCAGGGTGCTGGGTGCTCAGTACTCAGGGTGCTGGGTGCTCAGTGTTCAGGGTGCTGGGTGCTCAGTGCTCTGGGTGCTGGGTGCTCAGTGCTCAGGGTGCTGGGTGCTCAGTGCTCAGGGTGCTGGGTGCTCATTGATCGGGGTGATAGGTGCTGATTGCTCAGGGTGCTGGGTGCTCAGTGCTCGGGGTGCTCGGTGCTCAGTGCTCAGGGTCCTGGGTGCTCAGTACTCAGGGTGCTGGGTGCTTAGTACTCAGGGTGCTCAGTGCTCAGTACACAGGGTGCTGGATGCTCAGTGCTCGGGGTGCTGGGTGCTCAGTGCTCAGTACTCAGGGTGCTGGGTGCTCAGTGCTCAGGGTGCTGGGTGCTCAGTGCTCGGGGTGCTGGGTGCTCAGTGCTCAGGGTGATCGGTGCTCAGTACTCAGGGTGCTGGGTGCTCAGTGCTCAGGGTGCTGGGTGCTCAGTCCTCAGGGTGCTCAGTGCTCAGGGTGCTGGGTGCTCAGTGCTCGGGGTGCTCGGTGCTCAATACTCAGGGTGCTGTGTGCTCAGTACTCAGGGTGCTGGGTGCTCAGTACTCATTGTGCTGGGTGCTCAGTGCTCAGGGCGCTGGGTGCTCAGTGCTCGGGGTGCTGGGTGCTCAGTGCTCAGGGTGCTGGGTGCTCAGTGCTCAGGGCGCTCGGTGCTCAGTGCTCGGGGTGCTGGGTGCTCAGTGCTCGGGGTGCTGGGTGGTCAGTGCACAGTGCTCAAGGTGCTGGGTGCTCAGTGCTCAGTGCTCAGGGTGCTGGGTGCTAAGTACTCAGGGTGCTGTGTGCTCAGTACTCATTGTGCTGGGTGCTCAGTACTCAGGGTGCTGGGTGCTCATTCTCGGGGTGCTGGGTGCTCAGTGCTCGGGGTGCTGGGTGCTCAGTACTCAGGGTGCTGGGGGCTCAGTACTCAGGGTGCTAGGTGCTTAGTAATCACGGTGCTCAGTGCTCAGTACACAGGGTGCTGGGTGCTCAGTGCTCGGGGTGCTGGGTGCTCAGTGCTCAGTACTCAGGGTGCTGGGTGCTCAGTGCTCAGGGTGCTGAGTGCTCAGTACTCAGCGTGCTGGGTGCTCAGTACTCAGGGTGCTGGGTGTTCAGTGCTCAGGGTGCTGGGTGCTCAGTGCTCAGGGTGCTGGGTGCTCAGTGCTCGGGGAGCTCGGTGCTCAGTACTCAGGGTGCTGGGTGCTCAGTACTCAGTGTTCGGGGTACTGGGTGCTCCGTGCTCGGGGTGATCTGTTCTCAGTACTCAGGGTGCTGGGTGCTCAGTGCTCGGGGTGCTCGGTGCTCAGGGTGCTGGGTGCTCAGTCCTCAGGGTGCTCAGTGCTCAGGGTGCTGGGTGCTCAGTGCTCGGGGTGCTCGGTGCTCAGGGTGCTGGGTGCTCAGTCCTCAGGGTGCTCAGTGCTCAGGGTGCTGGGTGCTCAGTGCTCGGGGTGCTCGGTGCTCAGGGTGCTGGGTGCTCAGTCCTCAGTGTGCTCAGTGCTCAGGGTGCTGGGTGCTCAGTGCTCGGGGTGCTCGGTGCTCAGTACTCAGGGTGCTGGGTACTCAGTACTCATGGTGCTGGGTTCTCAGTGCTCAGGGTGCTGGGTGCTCAGTACTCAGGGTGCTCAGTGCTCAGTACTCGGGGTGCTGGGTGCTCAGTACTCAGGGCGCTCAGTGCTCAGTACTCGGGGTGCTGGGTGCTCAGTGCTCAGTGTGCTCAGTGCTCAGTGCTCGGGGTGCTGGGTGCTCAGTGCTCGGGGCGCTGGGTGCTCAGTGCTCGGGGTGCTGGGTGCTCAGTACTCAGGGTGCTGTGTGCTCAGTGCTCAGTACTCAGCGTGCTGGGTGCTCAGTGCTCAGAGTGTTGGGTGCTCAGTACTCAGGGTGCTGGGTGCTCAGTGCTCAGTGCTCAGGGTGCTCAGTGCTCAGGGTGCTCAGTGCTCAGGGTGCTGGGTGCTCAGGGTGCTGGGTGCTCAGTGCTCGGCGTGCTGGGTGCTCAGTGCTCAGTGCTCAGGGTGCTGGGTGCTCAGTGCTGAGTGCTCAAGGTGCTGGGTGTTCAGTACTCAGGGTGCTCGGTGCTCAGTGCTCAGGGTGCTGGGTGCTCAGTACTCAGGGTGCTGGGTGCTCAGTGCTCGGGGTGCTGGGTGCTCAGTGCTCAGGGTGATCAGTGCTCAGTACTCAGGGTGCTGGGTTCTCAGTGCTCTGGGTGCTGGGTGCTCAGTCCTCAGAGTGCTCAGTACTCAGGATGCTCTGTGCTCAGTGCTCAGTACTCAGGGTGCTCAGTACTCAGGGTGCTGGGTGCTCAGTGCTCGGGGTGCTGGGTGCTCAGTACTCAGGGTGCTGGGTGCTCAGTACTCGGGGTGCTGGGTGCTCAGTACTCAGGGTGCTGGGTGCTCAGTGCTCGGGGTGCTGGGTGCTCACTGCTCAGAGTGATCTGTGCTCAGTGCTCAGAGTGCTGGGTGCTCAGTCCTCCGGGTGCTCAGTGCTCAGGGTGCTGGGTGCTCATTGCTCGGTGTGCTCGGTGCTCAGTACTCAGGCTGCTGAGTGCTCAGTACTCAGGGTGCTGGGTGCTCAGTACTCAGGTAGCTGGTTGCTCAGTACTCAGGGTGCTGGGTGCTCAGTGCTCAGGGTGCTGGGTGCTCAGTGCTCGGGGTGCTGATTGCTCAGGGCTGTGGTGCTGGGTGCTCAGTGCTCAGTGCTCAGGGTGCTGGGTGCTCAGTGCTCAGTGCTCAGGGTGCTGGTTGCTCAGTACTCAGGGTGCTGGGTGCTCAGTACTCAGGGTGCTGGGTGCTCAGTGCTCAGGGTGCTCTGTGCTCAGTACTCAGGGTGCTGGTTGCTGAGTGCTTGGGGTGCTGCGTGCTCAGTGCTCAGGGAGCTGGGTGCTCAGTGCTCAGGGTGCTGGGTGCTCAGTACTCAGGGTGCTGGGTGCTCAGTGCTCGTTGTGCTCGGTGCTCAGTACTCAAGGTGCTGGGGGCTCAGTGCTCAGGGTGCTGGGTGCTCAGTCCTCGGGGTGCTCCGTGCTCAGTGATCAGGGTGCTGGGTGCTCAGCACTCAGGGTGCTCGGTGCTCAGTACTCAGGGTTTTCAGTGCTCAGTACTCAGGGTGCTGGGTGCTCAGTGCTCAGGGTGCTGGGTGCTCAGTACTCAGGGTGCTCAGTGCTCAGTACTCGGGGTGCTTGGTGCTCAGTACTCAGGGTGCTCAGTGCTCAGTACTCGGGGTGCTTGGTGCTCAGTGCTCAGGGTGCTCAGTGCTCAGTGCTCGGGGTGCTGGGTGCTCAGTGCTCGGGGCGCTGGGTGCTCAGTGCTCGGGGTGCTGGGTGCTCAGTACTCGGTGTGCTGGGTGCTCAGTGCTCAGGGTGCTCAGTGCTCAGTACTCAGTGCTCAGGGTGCTCAGTGCTCAGTGCTCAGGGTGCTGGGTGTTCAGTACTCAGGGTGCTGGGTGCTCAGTACTCAGGGTGCTGGGTGCTCAGTGCTCAGGGTGCTGGGAGCTCAGTAGTCTGGGTGTTGGGTGCTCAGTACTCAGGGTGCTGGGTGCTCCGTGCTCAGGGTGCTGGGTGCTCAGTGCTCAGGGTTCTGGGTGCTCAGTGCTCAGGGTGCTGGGTGCTCAGTACTCAGGGTGCTGGGTGCTTAGTGCTCGAGGTGCTCGGTGCTCAGTACTCAAGGTGCTGGGTGCTCAGTGCTCAGGGTGCTGGGTGCTCAGTACTCGGGGTGCTCCGTGCTCATGGTGCTGGGTGCTCAGTGCTCAGGGTGCTGGGTGCTCAGTGCTCGGGGTGCTGGGTGCTGAGTGCTCAGGGTGCTGGGTGCTCAGTGCTCGGGGTGCTCGGTGCTCAGTGCTCGGGGTGCTGGGTGCTGAGTGCTCAGGGTGCTGGGTGCTCAGTGCTCGGGGTGCTCGGTGCTCAGTGCTCAGGGTGCTCAGTGCTCAGTACACAGGGTGCTGGGTGCTCAGTGCTCGGGGTGCTGGGTGCTCAGTGCTCAGTACTCAGGGTGCTGCCTGCTCAGTGCTCAGGGTGCTGGGTGCTCAGTACTCAGCGTGCTGGGTGCTCAGTACTCAGGGTGCTGGGTGCTCAGTGCTCAGGGTGCTGGGTGCTCAGTGCACATGGTGCTGGGTGCTCAGTGATCGGGGTGCTGGGTGCTCAGTACTCAGGGTGCTCAGTGCTCGGTTAGCTCGGTGCTCAGTACTCAGGGTGCTGGGTGCTCAGTACTCAGTGCTCGGGGTCCTGGGTGCTCCGTGCTCGGGGTGCTGGGTGCTCAGTGCTCTGTGTGCTGGGTGCTCAGTACTCAGGGTGCTGGGTGCTCAGTACTCAGTGTGCTGGGTGCTCAGTGCTCAGGGTGCTGTGTGCTCAGTACTCAGGGTGCTGGGTGCTCAGTACTCAGGGTGCTCGGTGCTCAGTACTCAGGGTGCTGGGTCCTCAGTGCTCAGGGTGCTGGGTACTCAGTACTCAGGGTGCTGGGTGCTCAGTACTCAGGGTGCTGGGTGCTCAGTGCTCAGGGTGCTGGTTGCTCAGTGCTCAGGGTGCTGGGTGCTCAGTACTCAGGGTGCTGGGTGCTCAGTGCTCAGGGTGATCGGTGCTCAGTACTCAGGGTTCTCAGTACTCAGGGTGCTGGGTGCTCAGTGCTCAGGGTGCTGGGTGCTCAGTACTCAGGTTGCTGGGTGCTCAGTGCTCGGGGTGCTGGGTGCTCAGTGCTCAGGGTGATCGGTGCTCAGTACTCAGGGTGCTGGGTGCTCAGTGCTCAGGGAGCTGGGTGCTCAGTCCTCAGGGTGCTCAGTGCTCAGGGTGCTGGGTGCTCAGTACTCATGGTGCTGGGTGCTCAGTACTCAGGGGGCTGGGTGCTCAGTGCTCAGTGTGCTGGGTGCTCAGTGCTCAGGGCGCTGGGTGCTCAGTGCTTGGGGTGCTGGGTGCTCAGTGCTCGGGGTGCTGGGTGGTCAGTGCTCAGTGCTCAAGGTGCTGGGTGCTCAGTGCTCAGTGCTCAGGTTGCTGGGTGCTCAGTACTCAGGGTGCTGGGTGCTCAGTACTCAGGGTGCTGGGTGCTCAGTTCTCAGGGTGCTGGCTGATCAGTACTCTGGGTGTTGGGTGCGCAGTACTCAGGGTGCTCAGTGCTCAGTACTCGGGGTGCTGGGTGCTCAGTGCTCAGTGTGCTCAGTGCTCAGTGCTCAGGGTGCTGGGTGCTCAGTGCTCGGGGCGCTGGGTGCTCAGTGCTCGGGGTGCTGGGTGCTCAGTACTCAGGGTGCTGTGTGCTCAGTGCTCAGTACTCAGCGTGCTGGGTGCTCAGTGCTCAGAGTGTTGGGTGCTCAGTACTCAGGGTGCTGGGTGCTCAGTGCTCAGTGCTCAGGGTGCTCAGTGCTCAGGGTGCTCAGTGCTCAGGGTGCTGGGTGCTCAGGGTGCTGGGTGCTCAGTGCTCGGGGTGCTGGGTGCTCAGTTCTCAGTGCTCAGGGTGCTGGGTGCTCAGTGCTCAGTGCTCAGGGTGCTGGGTGTTCAGAACTCAGGGTGCTCGGTGCTCAGTGCTCAGGGTGCTAGGTGCTCAGTACTCAGGGTGCTGGGTGCTCAGTGCTAGGGGTGCTGGGTGCTCAGTACTCAGGGTGCTGGGTGCTCAGTACTCAGGGTGCTGGGTGCTCAGTGCTCAGGGTGCTGGGTGCTCAGTACTCAGGGTGCTCGGTGCTCAGTACTCAGGGTGCTCGGTGCTAAGTACTCAGGGTGCTGGGTGCTCAGTACTCAGGGTGCTGGGTGCTCAGTACTCAGGGTGCTGGGTGCTCAGTGCTCAGGGTGCTGGGTGCTCAGTGCTCTGGGTGCTGGGTGCTCAGTGCTCAGGGTGCTGGGTGCTCAGTGCTCAGGGTGCTGGGTGTTCAGTGATCGGGGTGATGGGTGCTGAGTGCTCAGGGTGCTGAGTGCTCAGTGCTCGGGGTGCTCGGTGCTCAGTGCTCAGGGTCCTGGGTGCTCAGTACTCAGGGTGCTAGGTGCTTAGTAATCAGGGTGCTCAGTGCTCAGTACACAGGGTGCTGGGTGCTCAGTGCTCGGGGTGCTGGGTGCTCAGTGCTCAGTACTCAGGGTGCTGGGTGCTCAGTGCTCAGGGTGCTGAGTGCTCAGTACTCAGCGTGCTGGGTGCTCAGTACTCAGGGTGCTGGGTGCTCAGTACTCAGTGTTCGGGGTACTGGGTGCTCCGTGCTCGGGGTGATCTGTTCTCAGTACTCAGGGTGCTGGGTGCTCAGTGCTCGGGGTGCTCGGTGCTCAGGGTGCTGGGTGCTCAGTCCTCAGGGTGCTCAGTGCTCAGGGTGCTGGGTGCTCAGTGCTCGGGGTGCTCGGTGCTCAGGGTGCTGGGTGCTCAGTCCTCAGGGTGCTCAGTGCTCAGGGTGCTGGGTGCTCAGTGCTCGGGGTGCTCGGTGCTCAGGGTGCTGGTTGCTCAGTCCTCAGGGTGCTCAGTGCTCAGGGTGCTGGGTGCTCAGTGCTCGGGGTGCTCGGTGCTCAGTACTCAGGGTGCTGGGTACTCAGTACTCATGGTGCTGGGTTCTCAGTGCTCAGGGTGCTGGGTGCTCAGTACTCAGGGTGCTCAGTGCTCAGTACTCGGGGTGCTGGGTGCTCAGTACTCAGGGCGCTCAGTGCTCAGTACTCGGGGTGCTGGGTGCTCAGTGCTCAGTGTGCTCAGTGCTCAGTGCTCGGGGTGCTGGGTGCTCAGTGCTCGGGGCGCTGGGTGCTCAGTGCTCGGGGTGCTGGGTGCTCAGTACTCAGGGTGCTGTGTGCTCAGTGCTCAGTACTCAGCGTGCTGGGTGCTCAGTGCTCAGAGTGTTGGGTGCTCAGTACTCAGGGTGCTGGGTGCTCAGTGCTCAGTGCTCAGGGTGCTCAGTTCTCAGGGTGCTCAGTGCTCAGGGTGCTGGGTGCTCAGGGTGCTGGGTGCTCAGTGCTCGGGGTGCTGGGTGCTCAGTGCTCAGTGCTCAGGGTGCTGGGTGCTCAGTGCTGAGTGCTCAAGGTGCTGGGTGTTCAGTACTCAGGGTGCTCGGTGCTCAGTGCTCAGGGTGCTGGGTGCTCAGTACTCAGGGTGCTGGGTGCTCAGTGCTCGGGGTGCTGGGTGCTCAGTGCTCAGGGTGATCAGTGCTCAGTACTCAGGGTGCTGGGTTCTCAGTGCTCTGGGTGCTGGGTGCTCAGTCCTCAGAGTGCTCAGTACTCAGGATGCTCTGTGCTCAGTGCTCAGTACTCAGGGTGCTCAGTACTCAGGGTGCTGGGTGCTCAGTGCTCGGGGTGCTGGGTGCTCAGTACTCAGGGTGCTGGGTGCTCAGTACTCGGGGTGCTGGGTGCTCAGTACTCAGGGTGCTGGGTGCTCAGTGCTCGGGGTGCTGGGTGCTCACTGCTCAGAGTGATCTGTGCTCAGTGCTCAGAGTGCTGGGTGCTCAGTCCTCCGGGTGCTCAGTGCTCAGGGTGCTGGGTGCTCATTGCTCGGTGTGCTCGGTGCTCAGTACTCAGGCTGCTGAGTGCTCAGTACTCAGGGTGCTGGGTGCTCAGTACTCAGGTAGCTGGTTGCTCAGTACTCAGGGTGCTGGGTGCTCAGTGCTCAGGGTGCTGGGTGCTCAGTGCTCGGGGTGCTGATTGCTCAGGGCTGTGGTGCTGGATGCTCAGTGCTCAGTGCTCAGGGTGCTGGGTGCTCAGTGCTCAGGGTGCTGGTTGCTCAGTACTCAGGGTGCTGGGTGCTCAGTACTCAGGGTGCTGGGTGCTCAGTGCTCAGGGTGCTCTGTGCTCAGTACTCAGGGTGCTGGTTGCTGAGTGCTTGGGGTGCTGCGTGCTCAGTGCTCAGGGAGCTGGGTGCTCAGTGCTCAGGGTGCTGGGTGGTCAGTACTCAGGGTGCTGGGTGCTCAGTGCTCATTGTGCTCGGTGCTCAGTACTCAAGGTGCTGGGTGCTCAGTGCTCAGGGTGCTGGGTGCTCAGTCCTCGGGGTGCTCCATGCTCAGTGATCAGGGTGCTGGGTGCTCAGTACTCAGGGTGCTCGGTGCTCAGTACTCAGGGTTTTCAGTGCTCAGTACTCAGGGTGCTGGGTGCTCAGTGCTCAGGGTGCTGGGTGCTCAGTACTCAGGGTGCTCAGTGCTCAGTACTCGGGGTGCTTGGTGCTCAGTACTCAGGGTGCTCAGTGCTCAGTACTCGGGGTGCTTGGTGCTCAGTGCTCAGGGTGCTCAGTGCTCAGTGCTCGGTGTGCTGGGTGCTCAGTGCTCGGGGCGCTGGGTGCTCAGTGCTCGGGGTGCTGGGTGCTCAGTACTCGGGGTGCTGGGTGCTCAGTGCTCAGGGTGCTCAGTGCTCAGTACTCAGTGCTCAGGGTGCTCAGTGCTCAGTGCTCAGGGTGCTGGGTGTTCAGTACTCAGGGTGCTGGGTGCTCAGTACTCAGGGTGCTGGGTGCTCAGTGCTCAGGGTGCTGGGAGCTCAGTAGTCTGGGTGTTGGGTGCTCAGTACTCAGGGTGCTGGGTGCTCAGTACTCAGTGTGCTGGGTGCTCAGTGCTCAGGGTGCTGTGTGCTCAGTACTCAGGGTGCTGGGTGCTCAGTACTCAGGGTGCTCGGTGCTCAGTACTCAGGGTGCTGGGTCCTCAGTGCTCAGGGTGCTGGGTACTCAGTACTCAGGGTGCTGGGTGCTCAGTACTCAGGGTGCTGGGTGCTCAGTGCTCAGGGTGCTGGTTGCTCAGTGCTCAGGGTGCTGGGTGCTCAGTACTCAGGGTGCTGGGTGCTCAGTGCTCAGGGTGATCGGTGCTCAGTACTCAGGGTGCTCAGTACTCAGGGTGCTGGGTGCTCAGTGCTCAGGGTGCTGGGTGCTCAGTACTAGGGTGCTGGGTGCTCAGTGCTCGGGGTGCTGGGTGCTCAGTGCTCAGGGTGATCGGTGCTCAGTACTCAGGGTGCTGGGTGCTCAGTGCTCAGGGAGCTGGGTGCTCAGTCCTCAGGGTGCTCAGTGCTCAGGGTGCTGGGTGCTCAGTACTCATGGTGCTGGGTGCTCAGTACTCAGGGGGCTGGGTGCTCAGTGCTCAGTGTGCTGGGTGCTCAGTGCTCAGGGCGCTGGGTGCTCAGTGCTCGGGGTGCTGGGTGGTCAGTGCTCAGTGCTCAAGGTGCTGGGTGCTCAGTGCTCAGTGCTCAGGGTGCTGGGTGCTCAGTACTCAGGGTGCTGGGTGCTCAGTACTCAGGGTGCTGGGTGCTCAGTTCTCAGGGTGCTGGGTGATCAGTACTCTGGGTGTTGGGTGCGCAGTACTCAGGGTGCTCAGTGCTCAGTACTCGGGGTGCTGGGTGCTCAGTGCTCAGTGTGCTCAGTGCTCAGTGCTCAGGGTGCTGGGTGCTCAGTGCTCGGGGCGCTGGGTGCTCAGTGCTCGGGGTGCTGGGTGCTCAGTACTCAGGGTGCTGTGTGCTCAGTGCTCAGTACTCAGCGTGCTGGGTGCTCAGTGCTCAGAGTGTTGGGTGCTCAGTACTCAGGGTGCTGGGTGCTCAGTGCTCAGTGCTCAGGGTGCTCAGTGCTCAGGGTGCTCAGTGCTCAGGGTGCTGGGTGCTCAGGGTGCTGGGTGCTCAGTGCTCGGGGTGCTGGGTGCTCAGTTCTCAGTGCTCAGGGTGCTGGGTGCTCAGTGCTCAGTGCTCAGGGTGCTGGGTGTTCAGTACTCAGGGTGCTCGGTGCTCAGTGCTCAGGGTGCTAGGTGCTCAGTACTCAGGGTGCTGGGTGCTCAGTGCTAGGGGTGCTGGGTGCTCAGTACTCAGGGTGCTGGGTGCTCAGTACTCAGGGTGCTGGGTGCTCAGTGCTCGGGGTGCTGGGTGCTCAGTGCTCAGGGTGATCAGTGCTCAGTACTCCGGGTGCTGGGTTCTCAGTGCTCTGGGTGCTGGGTGCTCAGTCCTCAGAGTGCTCAGTACTCAGGATGCTCTGTGCTCAGTGCTCAGTACTCAGGGTGCTCAGTACTCAGGGTGCTGGGTGCTCAGTGCTCGGGGTGCTGGGTGCTCAGTACTCAGGGTGCTGGGTGCTCAGTACTCGGGGTGCTGGGTGCTCAGTACTCAGGGTGCTGGGTGCTCAGTGCTCGGGGTGCTGGGTGCTCACTGCTCAGAGTGATCTGTGCTCAGTGCTCAGAGTGCTGGGTGCTCAGTCCTCCGGGTGCTCAGTGCTCAGGGTGCTGGGTGCTCATTGCTCGGTGTGCTCGGTGCTCAGTACTCAGGCTGCTGAGTGCTCAGTACTCAGGGTGCTGGGTGCTCAGTACTCAGGTAGCTGGTTGCTCAGTACTCAGGGTGCTGGGTGCTCAGTGCTCAGGGTGCTGGGTGCTCAGTGCTCGGGGTGCTGATTGCTCAGGGCTGTGGTGCT
Organism: Microtus oregoni; assembly: GCF_018167655.1. Taxonomy (NCBI): domain Eukaryota; kingdom Metazoa; phylum Chordata; class Mammalia; order Rodentia; family Cricetidae; genus Microtus; species Microtus oregoni. The sequence goes on along the minus strand of NW_024543260.1, from coordinate 802,438 downwards.
GGATGCTCAGTGCTCAGTGCTCAGGGTGCTGGGTGCTCAGTGCTCAGGGTGCTGGTTGCTCAGTACTCAGGGTGCTCGGTGCTCAGTGCTTGGGGTGCTGGGTGCTCAGTACTCAGGGTGCTGGGTGCTCAGTGCTCAGGGTGCTGGGTGCTCAGTGCTCAGGGTGCTGGGTGCTCAGTACTCAGTGCTCAGGATGCTGGGTGCTCAGTGCTCGGGCTGCTGGGTGCTCAGTGCTCAGGGTGCTGGGTGCTCAGTGCTAGGGGTGCTGGGTCCTCAGTGCTCGGGGTCTGGGTGCTCAGTACTCAGGGTGCTGGGTGCTCAGTACTCAGGGTGCTGGGTGCTCAGTGTTCAGGGTGCTTGGTGCTCAGTGCTCTGGGTGCTGGGTGCTCAGTGCTCAGGGTGCTGGGTGCTCAGTGCTCAGGGTGCTGGGTGCTCATTGATCGGGGTGATAGGTGCTGATTGCTCAGGGTGCTGGGTGCTCAGTGCTCGGGGTGCTCGGTGCTCAGTGCTCAGGGTCCTGGGTGCTCAGTACTCAGGGTGCTGGGTGCTTAGTACTCAGGGTGCTCAGTGCTCAGTACACAGGGTGCTGGATGCTCAGTGCTCGGGGTGCTGGGTGCTCAGTGCTCAGTACTCAGGGTGCTGGGTGCTCAGTGCTCAGGGTGCTGGGTGCTCAGTGCTCGGGGTGCTGGGTGCTCAGTGCTCAGGGTGATCGGTGCTCAGTACTCAGGGTGCTGGGTGCTCAGTGCTCAGGGTGCTGGGTGCTCAGTCCTCAGGGTGCTCAGTGCTCAGGGTGCTGGGTGCTCAGTGCTCGGGGTGCTCGGTGCTCAATACTCAGGGTGCTGTGTGCTCAGTACTCAGGGTGCTGGGTGCTCAGTACTCATTGTGCTGGGTGCTCAGTGCTCAGGGCGCTGGGTGCTCAGTGCTCGGGGTGCTGGGTGCTCAGTGCTCAGGGTGCTGGGTGCTCAGTGCTCAGGGCGCTTGGTGCTCAGTGCTCGGGGTGCTGGGTGCTCAGTGCTCGGGGTGCTGGGTGGTCAGTGCACAGTGCTCAAGGTGCTGGGTGCTCAGTGCTCAGTGCTCAGGGTGCTGGGTGCTAAGTACTCAGGGTGCTGTGTGCTCAGTACTCAGGGTGCTGGGTGCTCAGTACTCAGGGTGCTGGGTGCTCATTCTCGGGGTGCTGGGTGCTCAGTGCTCGGGGTGCTGGGTGCTCAGTACTCAGGGTGCTGGGGGCTCAGTACTCAGGGTGCTAGGTGCTTAGTAATCACGGTGCTCAGTGCTCAGTACACAGGGTGCTGGGTGCTCAGTGCTCGGGGTGCTGGGTGCTCAGTGCTCAGTACTCAGGGTGCTGGGTGCTCAGTGCTCAGGGTGCTGAGTGCTCAGTACTCAGCGTGCTGGGTGCTCAGTACTCAGGGTGCTGGGTGTTCAGTGCTCAGGGTGCTGGGTGCTCAGTGCTCAGGGTGCTGGGTGCTCAGTGCTCGGGGAGCTCGGTGCTCAGTACTCAGGGTGCTGGGTGCTCAGTACTCAGTGTTCGGGGTACTGGGTGCTCCGTGCTCGGGGTGATCTGTTCTCAGTACTCAGGGTGCTGGGTGCTCAGTGCTCGGGGTGCTCGGTGCTCAGGGTGCTGGGTGCTCAGTCCTCAGGGTGCTCAGTGCTCAGGGTGCTGGGTGCTCAGTGCTCGGGGTGCTCGGTGCTCAGGGTGCTGGGTGCTCAGTCCTCAGGGTGCTCAGTGCTCAGGGTGCTGGGTGCTCAGTGCTCGGGGTGCTCGGTGCTCAGGGTGCTGGGTGCTCAGTCCTCAGGGTGCTCAGTGCTCAGGGTGCTGGGTGCTCATTGCTCGGGGTGCTCGGTGCTCAGTACTCAGGGTGCTGGGTACTCAGTACTCATGGTGCTGGGTTCTCAGTGCTCAGGGTGCTGGGTGCTCAGTACTCAGGGTGCTCAGTGCTCAGTACTCGGGGTGCTGGGTGCTCAGTACTCAGGGCGCTCAGTGCTCAGTACTCGGGGTGCTGGGTGCTCAGTGCTCAGTGTGCTCAGTGCTCAGTGCTCGGGGTGCTGGGTGCTCAGTGCTCGGGGCGCTGGGTGCTCAGTGCTCGGGGTGCTGGGTGCTCAGTACTCAGGGTGCTGTGTGCTCAGTGCTCAGTACTCAGCGTGCTGGGTGCTCAGTGCTCAGAGTGTTGGGTGCTCAGTACTCAGGGTGCTGGGTGCTCAGTGCTCAGTGCTCAGGGTGCTCAGTGCTCAGGGTGCTCAGTGCTCAGGGTGCTGGGTGCTCAGGGTGCTGGGTGCTCAGTGCTCGGCGTGCTGGGTGCTCAGTGCTCAGTGCTCAGGGTGCTGGGTGCTCAGTGCTGAGTGCTCAAGGTGCTGGGTGTTCAGTACTCAGGGTGCTCGGTGCTCAGTGCTCAGGGTGCTGGGTGCTCAGTACTCAGGGTGCTGGGTGCTCAGTGCTCGGGGTGCTGGGTGCTCAGTGCTCAGGGTGATCAGTGCTCAGTACTCAGGGTGCTGGGTTCTCAGTGCTCTGGGTGCTGGGTGCTCAGTCCTCAGAGTGCTCAGTACTCAGGATGCTCTGTGCTCAGTGCTCAGTACTCAGGGTGCTCAGTACTCAGGGTGCTGGGTGCTCAGTGCTCGGGGTGCTGGGTGCTCAGTACTCAGGGTGCTGGGTGCTCAGTACTCGGGGTGCTGGGTGCTCAGTACTCAGGGTGCTGGGTGCTCAGTGCTCGGGGTGCTGGGTGCTCACTGCTCAGAGTGATCTGTGCTCAGTGCTCAGAGTGCTGGGTGCTCAGTCCTCCGGGTGCTCAGTGCTCAGGGTGCTGGGTGCTCATTGCTCGGTGTGCTCGGTGCTCAGTACTCAGGCTGCTGAGTGCTCAGTACTCAGGGTGCTGGGTGCTCAGTACTCAGGTAGCTGGTTGCTCAGTACTCAGGGTGCTGGGTGCTCAGTGCTCAGGGTGCTGGGTGCTCAGTGCTCGGGGTGCTGATTGCTCAGGGCTGTGGTGCTGGGTGCTCAGTTCTCAGTGCTCAGGGTGCTGGGTGCTCAGTGCTCAGTGCTCAGGGTGCTGGTTGCTCAGTACTCAGGGTGCTGGGTGCTCAGTACTCAGGGTGCTGGGTGCTCAGTGCTCAGGGTGCTCTGTGCTCAGTACTCAGGGTGCTGGTTGCTGAGTGCTTGGGGTGCTGCGTGCTCAGTGCTCAGGGAGCTGGGTGCTCAGTGCTCAGGGTGCTGGGTGCTCAGTACTCAGGGTGCTGGGTGCTCAGTGCTCGTTGTGCTCGGTGCTCAGTACTCAAGGTGCTGGGGGCTCAGTGCTCAGGGTGCTGGGTGCTCAGTCCTCGGGGTGCTCCGTGCTCAGTGATCAGGGTGCTGGGTGCTCAGTACTCAGGGTGCTCGGTGCTCAGTACTCAGGGTTTTCAGTGCTCAGTACTCAGGGTGCTGGGTGCTCAGTGCTCAGGGTGCTGGGTGCTCAGTACTCAGGGTGCTCAGTGCTCAGTACTCAGGGTGCTTGGTGCTCAGTACTCAGGGTGCTCAGTGCTCAGTACTCGGGGTGCTTGGTGCTCAGTGCTCAGGGTGCTCAGTGCTCAGTGCTCGGGGTGCTGGGTGCTCAGTGCTCGGGGCGCTGGGTGCTCAGTGCTCGGGGTGCTGGGTGCTCAGTACTCGGTGTGCTGGGTGCTCAGTGCTCAGGGTGCTCAGTGCTCAGTACTCAGTGCTCAGGGTGCTCAGTGCTCAGTGCTCAGGGTGCTGGGTGTTCAGTACTCAGGGTGCTGGGTGCTCAGTACTCAGGGTGCTGGGTGCTCAGTGCTCAGGGTGCTGGGAGCTCAGTAGTCTGGGTGTTGGGTGCTCAGTACTCAGGGTGCTGGGTGCTCCGTGCTCAGGGTGCTGGGTGCTCAGTGCTCAGGGTTCTGGGTGCTCAGTGCTCAGGGTGCTGGGTGCTCAGTACTCAGGGTGCTGGGTGCTTAGTGCTCGAGGTGCTCGGTGCTCAGTACTCAAGGTGCTGGGTGCTCAGTGCTCAGGGTGCTGGGTGCTCAGTACTCGGGGTGCTCCGTGCTCATGGTGCTGGGTGCTCAGTGCTCAGGGTGCTGGGTGCTCAGTGCTCGGGGTGCTGGGTGCTGAGTGCTCAGGGTGCTGGGTGCTCAGTGCTCGGGGTGCTCGGTGCTCAGTGCTCGGGGTGCTGGGTGCTGAGTGCTCAGGGTGCTGGGTGCTCAGTGCTCGGGGTGCTCGGTGCTCAGTGCTCAGGGTGCTCAGTGCTCAGTACACAGGGTGCTGGGTGCTCAGTGCTCGGGGTGCTGGGTGCTCAGTGCTCAGTACTCAGGGTGCTGCCTGCTCAGTGCTCAGGGTGCTGGGTGCTCAGTACTCAGCGTGCTGGGTGCTCAGTACTCAGGGTGCTGGGTGCTCAGTGCTCAGGGTGCTGGGTGCTCAGTGCACATGGTGCTGGGTGCTCAGTGATCGGGGTGCTGGGTGCTCAGTACTCAGGGTGCTCAGTGCTCGGTTAGCTCGGTGCTCAGTACTCAGGGTGCTGGGAGCTCAGTACTCAGTGCTCGGGGTCCTGGGTGCTCCGTGCTCGGGGTGCTGGGTGCTCAGTGCTCTGTGTGCTGGGTGCTCAGTACTCAGGGTGCTGGGTGCTCAGTACTCAGTGTGCTGGGTGCTCAGTGCTCAGGGTGCTGTGTGCTCAGTACTCAGGGTGCTGGGTGCTCAGTACTCAGGGTGCTCGGTGCTCAGTACTCAGGGTGCTGGGTCCTCAGTGCTCAGGGTGCTGGGTACTCAGTACTCAGGGTGCTGGGTGCTCAGTACTCAGGGTGCTGGGTGCTCAGTGCTCAGGGTGCTGGTTGCTCAGTGCTCAGGGTGCTGGGTGCTCAGTACTCAGGGTGCTGGGTGCTCAGTGCTCAGGGTGATCGGTGCTCAGTACTCAGGGTGCTCAGTACTCAGGGTGCTGGGTGCTCAGTGCTCAGGGTGCTGGGTGCTCAGTACTCAGGTTGCTGGGTGCTCAGTGCTCGGGGTGCTGGGTGCTCAGTGCTCAGGGTGATCGGTGCTCAGTACTCAGGGTGCTGGGTGCTCAGTGCTCAGGGAGCTGGGTGCTCAGTCCTCAGGGTGCTCAGTGCTCAGGGTGCTGGGTGCTCAGTACTCATGGTGCTGGGTGCTCAGTACTCAGGGGGCTGGGTGCTCAGTGCTCAGTGTGCTGGGTGCTCAGTGCTCAGGGCGCTGGGTGCTCAGTGCTTGGGGTGCTGGGTGCTCAGTGCTCGGGGTGCTGGGTGGTCAGTGCTCAGTGCTCAAGGTGCTGGGTGCTCAGTGCTCAGTGCTCAGGGTGCTGGGTGCTCAGTACTCAGGGTGCTGGGTGCTCAGTACTCAGGGTGCTGGGTGCTCAGTTCTCAGGGTGCTGGCTGATCAGTACTCTGGGTGTTGGGTGCGCAGTACTCAGGGTGCTCAGTGCTCAGTACTCGGGGTGCTGGGTGCTCAGTGCTCAGTGTGCTCAGTGCTCAGTGCTCAGGGTGCTGGGTGCTCAGTGCTCGGGGCGCTGGGTGCTCAGTGCTCGGGGTGCTGGGTGCTCAGTACTCAGGGTGCTGTGTGCTCAGTGCTCAGTACTCAGCGTGCTGGGTGCTCAGTGCTCAGAGTGTTGGGTGCTCAGTACTCAGGGTGCTGGGTGCTCAGTGCTCAGTGCTCAGGGTGCTCAGTGCTCAGGGTGCTCAGTGCTCAGGGTGCTGGGTGCTCAGGGTGCTGGGTGCTCAGTGCTCGGGGTGCTGGGTGCTCAGTTCTCAGTGCTCAGGGTGCTGGGTGCTCAGTGCTCAGTGCTCAGGGTGCTGGGTGTTCAGTACTCAGGGTGCTCGGTGCTCAGTGCTCAGGGTGCTAGGTGCTCAGTACTCAGGGTGCTGGGTGCTCAGTGCTAGGGGTGCTGGGTGCTCAGTACTCAGGGTGCTGGGTGCTCAGTACTCAGGGTGCTGGGTGCTCAGTGCTCAGGGTGCTGGGTGCTCAGTACTCAGGGTGCTCGGTGCTCAGTACTCAGGGTGCTCGGTGCTAAGTACTCAGGGTGCTGGGTGCTCAGTACTCAGGGTGCTGGGTGCTCAGTACTCAGGGTGCTGGGTGCTCAGTGCTCAGGGTGCTGGGTGCTCAGTGCTCTGGGTGCTGGGTGCTCAGTGCTCAGGGTGCTGGGTGCTCAGTGCTCAGGGTGCTGGGTGTTCAGTGATCGGGGTGATGGGTGCTGAGTGCTCAGGGTGCTGAGTGCTCAGTGCTCGGGGTGCTCGGTGCTCAGTGCTCAGGGTCCTGGGTGCTCAGTACTCAGGGTGCTAGGTGCTTAGTAATCAGGGTGCTCAGTGCTCAGTACACAGGGTGCTGGGTGCTCAGTGCTCGGGGTGCTGGGTGCTCAGTGCTCAGTACTCAGGGTGCTGGGTGCTCAGTGCTCAGGGTGCTGAGTGCTCAGTACTCAGCGTGCTGGGTGCTCAGTACTCAGGGTGCTGGGTGCTCAGTACTCAGTGTTCGGGGTACTGGGTGCTCCGTGCTCGGGGTGATCTGTTCTCAGTACTCAGGGTGCTGGGTGCTCAGTGCTCGGGGTGCTCGGTGCTCAGGGTGCTGGGTGCTCAGTCCTCAGGGTGCTCAGTGCTCAGGGTGCTGGGTGCTCAGTGCTCGGGGTGCTCGGTGCTCAGGGTGCTGGGTGCTCAGTCCTCAGGGTGCTCAGTGCTCAGGGTGCTGGGTGCTCAGTGCTCGGGGTGCTCGGTGCTCAGGGTGCTGGTTGCTCAGTCCTCAGGGTGCTCAGTGCTCAGGGTGCTGGGTGCTCAGTGCTCGGGGTGCTCGGTGCTCAGTACTCAGGGTGCTGGGTACTCAGTACTCATGGTGCTGGGTTCTCAGTGCTCAGGGTGCTGGGTGCTCAGTACTCAGGGTGCTCAGTGCTCAGTACTCGGGGTGCTGGGTGCTCAGTACTCAGGGCGCTCAGTGCTCAGTACTCGGGGTGCTGGGTGCTCAGTGCTCAGTGTGCTCAGTGCTCAGTGCTCGGGGTGCTGGGTGCTCAGTGCTCGGGGCGCTGGGTGCTCAGTGCTCGGGGTGCTGGGTGCTCAGTACTCAGGGTGCTGTGTGCTCAGTGCTCAGTACTCAGCGTGCTGGGTGCTCAGTGCTCAGAGTGTTGGGTGCTCAGTACTCAGGGTGCTGGGTGCTCAGTGCTCAGTGCTCAGGGTGCTCAGTGCTCAGGGTGCTCAGTGCTCAGGGTGCTGGGTGCTCAGGGTGCTGGGTGCTCAGTGCTCGGGGTGCTGGGTGCTCAGTGCTCAGTGCTCAGGGTGCTGGGTGCTCAGTGCTGAGTGCTCAAGGTGCTGGGTGTTCAGTACTCAGGGTGCTCGGTGCTCAGTGCTCAGGGTGCTGGGTGCTCAGTACTCAGGGTGCTGGGTGCTCAGTGCTCGGGGTGCTGGGTGCTCAGTGCTCAGGGTGATCAGTGCTCAGTACTCCGGGTGCTGGGTTCTCAGTGCTCTGGGTGCTGGGTGCTCAGTCCTCAGAGTGCTCAGTACTCAGGATGCTCTGTGCTCAGTGCTCAGTACTCAGGGTGCTCAGTACTCAGGGTGCTGGGTGCTCAGTGCTCGGGGTGCTGGGTGCTCAGTACTCAGGGTGCTGGGTGCTCAGTACTCGGGGTGCTGGGTGCTCAGTACTCAGGGTGCTGGGTGCTCAGTGCTCGGGGTGCTGGGTGCTCACTGCTCAGAGTGATCTGTGCTCAGTGCTCAGAGTGCTGGGTGCTCAGTCCTCCGGGTGCTCAGTGCTCAGGGTGCTGGGTGCTCATTGCTCGGTGTGCTCGGTGCTCAGTACTCAGGCTGCTGAGTGCTCAGTACTCAGGGTGCTGGGTGCTCAGTACTCAGGTAGCTGGTTGCTCAGTACTCAGGGTGCTGGGTGCTCAGTGCTCAGGGTGCTGGGTGCTCAGTGCTCGGGGTGCTGATTGCTCAGGGCTGTGGTGCTGGATGCTCAGTGCTCAGTGCTCAGGGTGCTGGGTGCTCAGTGCTCAGGGTGCTGGTTGCTCAGTACTCAGGGTGCTGGGTGCTCAGTACTCAGGGTGCTGGGTGCTCAGTGCTCAGGGTGCTCTGTGCTCAGTACTCAGGGTGCTGGTTGCTGAGTGCTTGGGGTGCTGCGTGCTCAGTGCTCAGGGAGCTGGGTGCTCAGTGCTCAGGGTGCTGGGTGGTCAGTACTCAGGGTGCTGGGTGCTCAGTGCTCATTGTGCTCGGTGCTCAGTACTCAAGGTGCTGGGTGCTCAGTGCTCAGGGTGCTGGGTGCTCAGTCCTCGGGGTGCTCCATGCTCAGTGATCAGGGTGCTGGGTGCTCAGTACTCAGGGTGCTCGGTGCTCAGTACTCAGGGTTTTCAGTGCTCAGTACTCAGGGTGCTGGGTGCTCAGTGCTCAGGGTGCTGGGTGCTCAGTACTCAGGGTGCTCAGTGCTCAGTACTCGGGGTGCTTGGTGCTCAGTACTCAGGGTGCTCAGTGCTCAGTACTCGGGGTGCTTGGTGCTCAGTGCTCAGGGTGCTCAGTGCTCAGTGCTCGGGGTGCTGGGTGCTCAGTGCTCGGGGCGCTGGGTGCTCAGTGCTCGGGGTGCTGGGTGCTCAGTACTCGGGGTGCTGGGTGCTCAGTGCTCAGGGTGCTCAGTGCTCAGTACTCAGTGCTCAGGGTGCTCAGTGCTCAGTGCTCAGGGTGCTGGGTGTTCAGTACTCAGGGTGCTGGGTGCTCAGTACTCAGGGTGCTGGGTGCTCAGTGCTCAGGGTGCTGGGAGCTCAGTAGTCTGGGTGTTGGGTGCTCAGTACTCAGGGTGCTGGGTGCTCAGTACTCAGTGTGCTGGGTGCTCAGTGCTCAGGGTGCTGTGTGCTCAGTACTCAGGGTGCTGGGTGCTCAGTACTCAGGGTGCTCGGTGCTCAGTACTCAGGGTGCTGGGTCCTCAGTGCTCAGGGTGCTGGGTACTCAGTACTCAGGGTGCTGGGTGCTCAGTACTCAGGGTGCTGGGTGCTCAGTGCTCAGGGTGCTGGTTGCTCAGTGCTCAGGGTGCTGGGTGCTCAGTACTCAGGGTGCTGGGTGCTCAGTGCTCAGGGTGATCGGTGCTCAGTACTCAGGGTGCTCAGTACTCAGGGTGCTGGGTGCTCAGTGCTCAGGGTGCTGGGTGCTCAGTACTCAGGGTGCTGGGTGCTCAGTGCTCGGGGTGCTGGGTGCTCAGTGCTCAGGGTGATCGGTGCTCAGTACTCAGGGTGCTGGGTGCTCAGTGCTCAGGGAGCTGGGTGCTCAGTCCTCAGGGTGCTCAGTGCTCAGGGTGCTGGGTGCTCAGTACTCATGGTGCTGGGTGCTCAGTACTCAGGGGGCTGGGTGCTCAGTGCTCAGTGTGCTGGGTGCTCAGTGCTCAGGGCGCTGGGTGCTCAGTGCTCGGGGTGCTGGGTGGTCAGTGCTCAGTGCTCAAGGTGCTGGGTGCTCAGTGCTCAGTGCTCAGGGTGCTGGGTGCTCAGTACTCAGGGTGCTGGGTGCTCAGTACTCAGGGTGCTGGGTGCTCAGTTCTCAGGGTGCTGGGTGATCAGTACTCTGGGTGTTGGGTGCGCAGTACTCAGGGTGCTCAGTGCTCAGTACTCGGGGTGCTGGGTGCTCAGTGCTCAGTGTGCTCAGTGCTCAGTGCTCAGGGTGCTGGGTGCTCAGTGCTCGGGGCGCTGGGTGCTCAGTGCTCGGGGTGCTGGGTGCTCAGTACTCAGGGTGCTGTGTGCTCAGTGCTCAGTACTCAGCGTGCTGGGTGCTCAGTGCTCAGAGTGTTGGGTGCTCAGTACTCAGGGTGCTGGGTGCTCAGTGCTCAGTGCTCAGGGTGCTCAGTGCTCAGGGTGCTCAGTGCTCAGGGTGCTGGGTGCTCAGGGTGCTGGGTGCTCAGTGCTCGGGGTGCTGGGTGCTCAGTTCTCAGTGCTCAGGGTGCTGGGTGCTCAGTGCTCAGTGCTCAGGGTGCTGGGTGTTCAGTACTCAGGGTGCTCGGTGCTCAGTGCTCAGGGTGCTAGGTGCTCAGTACTCAGGGTGCTGGGTGCTCAGTGCTAGGGGTGCTGGGTGCTCAGTACTCAGGGTGCTGGGTGCTCAGTACTCAGGGTGCTGGGTGCTCAGTGCTCAGGGTGCTGGGTGCTTAGTACTCAGGGTGCTCGGTGCTCAGTACTCAGGGTGCTCGGTGCTAAGTACTCAGGGTGCTGGGTGCTCAGTACTCAGGGTGCTGGGTGCTCAGTACTCAGGGTGCTGGGTGCTCAGTGCTCAGGGTGCTGGGTGCTCAGTGCTCTGGGTGCTGGGTGCTCAGTGCTCAGGGTGCTGGGTGCTCAGTGCTCAGGGTGCTGGGTGTTCAGTGATCGGGGTGATGGGTGCTGAGTGCTCAGGGTGCTGAGTGCTCAGTGCTCGGGGTGCTCGGTGCTCAGTGCTCAGGGTCCTGGGTGCTCAGTACTCAGGGTGCTAGGTGCTTAGTAATCAGGGTGCTCAGTGCTCAGTACACAGGGTGCTGTGTTCTCAGTGCTCGGGGTGCTGGGTGCTCAGTGCTCAGTACTCAGGGTGCTGGGTGCTCAGTGCTCAGGGTGCTGAGTGCTCAGTACTCAGCGTGCTGGGTGCTCAGTACTCAGGGTGCTGGGTGTTCAGTGCTCAGGGTGCTGGGTGCTCAGTGCTCAGGGTGCTGGGTGCTCAGTGCTCGGGGAGCTCGGTGCTCAGTACTCAGGGTGCTGGGTGCTCAGTACTCAGTGTTCGGGGTACTGGGTGCTCCGTGCTCGGGGTGATCTGTTCTCAGTACTCAGGGTGCTGGGTGCTCAGTGCTCGGGGTGCTCGGTGCTCAGGGTGCTGGGTGCTCAGTCCTCAGGGTGCTCAGTGCTCAGGGTGCTGGGTGCTCAGTGCTCGGGGTGCTCGGTGCTCAGGGTGCTGGGTGCTCAGTCCTCAGGGTGCTCAGTGCTCAGGGTGCTGGGTGCTCAGTGCTCGGGGTGCTCGGTGCTCAGGGTGCTGGTTGCTCAGTCCTCAGGGTGCTCAGTGCTCAGGGTGCTGGGTGCTCAGTGCTCGGGGTGCTCGGTGCTCAGTACTCAGGGTGCTGGGTACTCAGTACTCATGGTGCTGGGTTCTCAGTGCTCAGGGTGCTGGGTGCTCAGTACTCAGGGTGCTCAGTGCTCAGTACTCGGGGTGCTGGGCGCTCAGTACTCAGGGCGCTCAGTGCTCAGTACTCGGGGTGCTGGGTGCTCAGTGCTCAGTGTGCTCAGTGCTCAGTGCTCGGGGTGCTGCGTGCTCAGTGCTCGGGGCGCTGGGTGCTCAGTGCTCGGGGTGCTGGGTGCTCAGTACTCAGGGTGCTGTGTGCTCAGTGCTCAGTACTCAGCGTGCTGGGTGCTCAGTGCTCAGAGTGTTGGGTGCTCAGTACTCAGGGTGCTGGGTGCTCAGTGCTCAGTGCTCAGGGTGCTCAGTGCTCAGGGTGCTCAGTGCTCAGGGTGCTGGGTGCTCAGGGTGCTGGGTGCTCAGTGCTCGGGGTGCTGGGTGCTCAGTGCTCAGTGCTCAGGGTGCTGGGTGCTCAGTGCTGAGTGCTCAAGGTGCTGGGTGTTCAGTACTCAGGGTGCTCGGTGCTCAGTGCTCAGGGTGCTGGGTGCTCAGTACTCAGGGTGCTGGGTGCTCAGTGCTCGGGGTGCTGGGTGCTCAGTGCTCAGGGTGATCAGTGCTCAGTACTCAGGGTGCTGGGTTCTCAGTGCTCTGGGTGCTGGGTGCTCAGTCCTCAGAGTGCTCAGTACTCAGGATGCTCTGTGCTCAGTGCTCAGTACTCAGGGTGCTCAGTACTCAGGGTGCTGGGTGCTCAGTGCTCGGGGTGCTGGGTGCTCAGTACTCAGGGTGCTGGGTGCTCAGTACTCAGGGTGCTGGGTGCTCAGTACTCAGGGTGCTGGGTGCTCAGTGCTCGGGGTGCTGGGTGCTCACTGCTCAGAGTGATCTGTGCTCAGTGCTCAGAGTGCTGGGTGCTCAGTCCTCCGGGTGCTCAGTGCTCAGGGTGCTGGGTGCTCATTGCTCGGTGTGCTCGGTGCTCAGTACTCAGGCTGCTGAGTGCTCAGTACTCAGGGTGCTGGGTGCTCAGTACTCAGGTAGCTGGTTGCTCAGTACTCAGGGTGCTGGGTGCTCAGTGCTCAGGGTGCTGGGTGCTCAGTGCTCGGGGTGCTGATTGCTCAGGGCTGTGGTGCTGGGTGCTCAGTGCTCAGTGCTCAGGGTGCTGGGTGCTCAGTGCTCAGGGTGCTGGTTGCTCAGTACTCAGGGTGCTGGGTGCTCAGTACTCAGGGTGCTGGGTGCTCAGTGCTCAGGGTGCTCTGTGCTCAGTACTCAGGGTGCTGGTTGCTGAGTGCTTGGGGTGCTGCGTGCTCAGTGCTCAGGGAGCTGGGTGCTCAGTGCTCAGGGTGCTGGGTGCTCAGTACTCAGGGTGCTGGGTGCTCAGTGCTCATTGTGCTCGGTGCTCAGTACTCAAGGTGCTGGGTGCTCAGTGCTCAGGGTGCTGGGTGCTCAGTCCTCGGGGTGCTCCGTGCTCAGTGATCAGGGTGCTGGGTGCTCAGTACTCAGGGTGCTCGGTGCTCAGTACTCAGGGTTTTCAGTGCTCAGTACTCAGGGTGCTGGGTGCTCAGTGCTCAGGGTGCTGGGTGCTCAGTACTCAGGGTGCTCAGTGCTCAGTACTCGGGGTGCTTGGTGCTCAGTACTCAGGGTGCTCAGTGCTCAGTACTCGGGGTGCTTGGTGCTCAGTGCTCAGGGTGCTCAGTGCTCAGTGCTCGGGGTGCTGGGTGCTCAGTGCTCGGGGCGCTGGGTGCTCAGTGCTCGGGGTGCTGGGTGCTCAGTACTCGGGGTGCTGGGTGCTCAGTGCTCAGGGTGCTCAGTGCTCAGTACTCAGTGCTCAGGGTGCTCAGTGCTCAGTGCTCAGGGTGCTGGGTGTTCAGTACTCAGGGTGCTGGGTGCTCAGTACTCAGGGTGCTGGGTGCTCAGTGCTCAGGGTGCTGGGAGCTCAGTAGTCTGGGTGTTGGGTGCTCAGTACTCAGGGTGCTGGGTGCTCAGTACTCAGTGTGCTGGGTGCTCAGTGCTCAGGGTGCTGTGTGCTCAGTACTCAGGGTGCTGGGTGCTCAGTACTCAGGGTGCTCGGTGCTCAGTACTCAGGGTGCTGGGTCCTCAGTGCTCAGGGTGCTGGGTACTCAGTACTCAGGGTGCTGGGTGCTCAGTACTCAGGGTGCTGGGTGCTCAGTGCTCAGGGTGCTGGTTGCTCAGTGCTCAGGGTGCTGGGTGCTCAGTACTCAGGGTGCTGGGTGCTCAGTGCTCAGGGTGATCGGTGCTCAGTACTCAGGGTGCTCAGTACTCAGGGTGCTGGGTGCTCAGTGCTCAGGGTGCTGGGTGCTCAGTACTCAGGGTGCTGGGTGCTCAGTGCTCGGGGTGCTGGGTGCTCAGTGCTCAGGGTGATCGGTGCTCAGTACTCAGGGTCCTGGGTGCTCAGTGCTCAGGGAGCTGGGTGCTCAGTCCTCAGGGTGCTCAGTGCTCAGGGTGCTGGGTGTTCAGTACTCATGGTGCTGGGTGCTCAGTACTCAGGGGGCTGGGTGCTCAGTGCTCAGTGTGCTGGGTGCTCAGTGCTCAGGGCGCTGGGTGCTCAGTGCTCGGGGTGCTGGGTGGTCAGTGCTCAGTGCTCAAGGTGCTGGGTGCTCAGTGCTCAGTGCTCAGGGTGCTGGGTGCTCAGTACTCAGGGTGCTGGGTGCTCAGTACTCAGGGTGCTGGGTGCTCAGTTCTCAGGGTGCTGGGTGATCAGTACTCTGGGTGTTGGGTGCGCAGTACTCAGGGTGCTCAGTGCTCAGTACTCGGGGTGCTGGGTGCTCAGTGCTCAGTGTGCTCAGTGCTCAGTGCTCAGGGTGCTGGGTGCTCAGTGCTCGGGGCGCTGGGTGCTCAGTGCTCGGGGTGCTGGGTGCTCAGTACTCAGGGTGCTGTGTGCTCAGTGCTCAGTACTCAGCGTGCTGGGTGCTCAGTGCTCAGAGTGTTGGGTGCTCAGTACTCAGGGTGCTGGGTGCTCAGTGCTCAGTGCTCAGGGTGCTCAGTGCTCAGGGTGCTCAGTGCTCAGGGTGCTGGGTGCTCAGGGTGCTGGGTGCTCAGTGCTCGGGGTGCTGGGTGCTCAGTTCTCAGTGCTCAGGGTGCTGGGTGCTCAGTGCTCAGTGCTCAGGGTGCTGGGTGTTCAGTACTCAGGGTGCTCGGTGCTCAGTGCTCAGGGTGCTAGGTGCTCAGTACTCAGGGTGCTGGGTGCTCAGTGCTAGGGGTGCTGGGTGCTCAGTACTCAGGGTGCTGGGTGCTCAGTACTCAGGGTGCTGGGTGCTCAGTGCTCAGGCTGCTGGGTGCTCAGTACTCAGGGTGCTCGGTGCTCAGTACTCAGGGTGCTCGGTGCTAAGTACTCAGGGTGCTGGGTGCTCAGTACTCAGGGTGCTGGGTGCTCAGTACTCAGGGTGCTGGGTGCTCAGTGCTCAGGGTGCTGGGTGCTCAGTGCTCTGGGTGCTGGGTGCTCAGTGCTCAGGGTGCTGGGTGCTCAGTGCTCAGGGTGCTGGGTGTTCAGTGATCGGGGTGATGGGTGCTGAGTGCTCAGGGTGCTGAGTGCTCAGTGCTCGGGGTGCTCGGTGCTCAGTGCTCAGGGTCCTGGGTGCTCAGTACTCAGGGTGCTAGGTGCTTAGTAATCAGGGTGCTCAGTGCTCAGTACACAGGGTGCTGGGTGCTCAGTGCTCGGGGTGCTGGGTGCTCAGTGCTCAGTACTCAGGGTGCTGGGTGCTCAGTGCTCAGGGTGCTGAGTGCTCAGTACTCAGCGTGCTGGGTGCTCAGTACTCAGGGTGCTGGGTGTTCAGTGCTCAGGGTGCTGGGTGCTCAGTGCTCAGGGTGCTGGGTGCTCAGTGCTCGGGGAGCTCGGTGCTCAGTACTCAGGGTGCTGGGTGCTCAGTACTCAGTGTTCGGGGTACTGGGTGCTCCGTGCTCGGGGTGATCTGTTCTCAGTACTCAGGGTGCTGGGTGCTCAGTGCTCGGGGTGCTCGGTGCTCAGGGTGCTGGGTGCTCAGTCCTCAGGGTGCTCAGTGCTCAGGGTGCTGGGTGCTCAGTGCTCGGGGTGCTCGGTGCTCAGGGTGCTGGGTGCTCAGTCCTCAGGGTGCTCAGTGCTCAGGGTGCTGGGTGCTCAGTGCTCGGGGTGCTCGGTGCTCAGGGTGCTGGGTGCTCAGTCCTCAGGGTGCTCAGTGCTCAGGGTGCTGGGTGCTCAGTGCTCGGGGTGCTCGGTGCTCAGTACTCAGGGTGCTGGGTACTCAGTACTCATGGTGCTGGGTTCTCAGTGCTCAGGGTGCTGGGTGCTCAGTACTCAGGGTGCTCAGTGCTCAGTACTCGGGGTGCTGGGTGCTCAGTACTCAGGGCGCTCAGTGCTCAGTACTCGGGGTGCTGGGTGCTCAGTGCTCAGTGTGCTCAGTGCTCAGTGCTCGGGGTGCTGGGTGCTCAGTGCTCGGGGCGCTGGGTGCTCAGTGCTCGGGGTGCTGGGTGCTCAGTACTCAGGGTGCTGTGTGCTCAGTGCTCAGTACTCAGCGTGCTGGGTGCTCAGTGCTCAGAGTGTTGGGTGCTCAGTACTCAGGGTGCTGGGTGCTCAGTGCTCAGTGCTCAGGGTGCTCAGTGCTCAGGGTGCTCAGTGCTCAGGGTGCTGGGTGCTCAGGGTGCTGGGTGCTCAGTGCTCGGGGTGCTGGGTGCTCAGTGCTCAGTGCTCAGGGTGCTGGGTGCTCAGTGCTGAGTGCTCAAGGTGCTGGGTGTTCAGTACTCAGGGTGCTCGGTGCTCAGTGCTCAGGGTGCTGGGTGCTCAGTACTCAGGGTGCTGGGTGCTCAGTGCTCGGGGTGCTGGGTGCTCAGTGCTCAGGGTGATCAGTGCTCAGTACTCAGGGTGCTGGGTTCTCAGTGCTCTGGGTGCTGGGTGCTCAGTCCTCAGAGTGCTCAGTACTCAGGATGCTCTGTGCTCAGTGCTCAGTACTCAGGGTGCTCAGTACTCAGGGTGCTGGGTGCTCAGTGCTCGGGGTGCTGGGTGCTCAGTACTCAGGGTGCTGGGTGCTCAGTACTCGGGGTGCTGGGTGCTCAGTACTCAGGGTGCTGGGTGCTCAGTGCTCGGGGTGCTGGGTGCTCACTGCTCAGAGTGATCTGTGCTCAGTGCTCAGAGTGCTGGGTGCTCAGTCCTCCGGGTGCTCAGTGCTCAGGGTGCTGGGTGCTCATTGCTCGGTGTGCTCGGTGCTCAGTACTCAGGCTGCTGAGTGCTCAGTACTCAGGGTGCTGGGTGCTCAGTACTCAGGTAGCTGGTTGCTCAGTACTCAGGGTGCTGGGTGCTCAGTGCTCAGGGTGCTGGGTGCTCAGTGCTCGGGGTGCTGATTGCTCAGGGCTGTGGTGCTGGGTGCTCAGTGCTCAGTGCTCAGGGTGCTGGGTGCTCAGTGCTCAGTGCTCAGGGTGCTGGTTGCTCAGTACTCAGGGTGCTGGGTGCTCAGTACTCAGGGTGCTGGGTGCTCAGTGCTCAGGGTGCTCTGTGCTCAGTACTCAGGGTGCTGGTTGCTGAGTGCTTGGGGTGCTGCGTGCTCAGTGCTCAGGGAGCTGGGTGCTCAGTGCTCAGGGTGCTGGGTGCTCAGTACTCAGGGTGCTGGGTGCGCAGTGCTCATTGTGCTCGGTGCTCAGTACTCAAGGTGCTGGGTGCTCAGTGCTCAGGGTGCTGGGTGCTCAGTCCTCGGGGTGCTCCGTGCTCAGTGATCAGGGTGCTGGGTGCTCAGTACTCAGGGTGCTCGGTGCTCAGTACTCAGGGTTTTCAGTGCTCAGTACTCAGGGTGCTGGGTGCTCAGTGCTCAGGGTGCTGGGTGCTCAGTACTCAGGGTGCTCAGTGCTCAGTACTCGGGGTGCTTGGTGCTCAGTACTCAGGGTGCTCAGTGCTCAGTACTCAGGGTGCTTGGTGCTCAGTGCTCAGGGTGCTCAGTGCTCAGTGCTCGGGGTGCTGGGTGCTCAGTGCTCGGGGCGCTGGGTGCTCAGTGCTCGGGGTGCTGGGTGCTCAGTACTCGGGGTGCTGGGTGCTCAGTGCTCAGGGTGCTCAGTGCTCAGTACTCAGTGCTCAGGGTGCTCAGTGCTCAGTGCTCAGGGTGCTGGGTGTTCAGTACTCAGGGTGCTGGGTGCTCAGTACTCAGGGTGCTGGGTGCTCAGTGCTCAGGGTGCTGGGAGCTCAGTAGTCTGGGTGTTGGGTGCTCAGTACTTAGGGTGCTGGGTGCTCCGTGCTCAGGGTGCTGGGTGCTCAGTGCTCAGGGTTCTGGGTGCTCAGTGCTCAGGGTGCTGGGTGCTCAGTACTCAGGGTGCTGGGTGCTTAGTGCTCGAGGTGCTCGGTGCTCAGTACTCAAGGTGCTGGGTGCTCAGTGCTCAGGGTGCTGGGTGCTCAGTACTCGGGGTGCTCCGTGCTCATGGTGCTGGGTGCTCAGTGCTCAGGGTGCTGGGTGCTCAGTGCTCGGGGTGCTGGGTGCTGAGTGCTCAGGGTGCTGGGTGCTCAGTGCTCGGGGTGCTCGGTGCTCAGTGCTCGGGGTGCTGGGTGCTGAGTGCTCAGGGTGCTGGGTGCTCAGTGCTCGGGGTGCTCGGTGCTCAGTGCTCAGGGTGCTCAGTGCTCAGTACACAGGGTGCTGGGTGCTCAGTGCTCGGGGTGCTGGGTGCTCAGTGCTCAGTACTCAGGGTGCTGCCTGCTCAGTGCTCAGGGTGCTGGGTGCTCAGTACTCAGCGTGCTGGGTGCTCAGTACTCAGGGTGCTGGGTGCTCAGTGCTCAGGGTGCTGGGTGCTCAGTGCACATGGTGCTGGGTGCTCAGTGATCGGGGTGCTGGGTGCTCAGTACTCAGGGTGCTCAGTGCTCGGTTAGCTCGGTGCTCAGTACTCAGGGTGCTGGGTGCTCAGTACTCAGTGCTCGGGGTCCTGGGTGCTCCGTGCTCGGGGTGCTGGGTGCTCAGTGCTCTGGGTGCTGGGTGCTCAGTACTCAGGGTGCTGGGTGCTCAGTGCTCAGGGTGCTGTGTGCTCAGTACTCAGGGTGCTGGGTGCTCAGTACTCAGGGTGCTCGGTGCTCAGTACTCAGGGTGCTGGGTCCTCAGTGCTCAGGGTGCTGGGTACTCAGTACTCAGGGTGCTGGGTGCTCAGTACTCAGGGTGCTGGGTGCTCAGTGCTCAGGGTGCTGGTTGCTCAGTGCTCAGGGTGCTGGGTGCTCAGTACTCAGGGTGCTGGGTGCTCAGTGCTCAGGGTGATCGGTGCTCAGTACTCAGGGTGCTCAGTACTCAGGGTGCTGGGTGCTCAGTGCTCAGGGTGCTGGGTGCTCAGTACTCAGGGTGCTGGGTGCTCAGTGCTCGGGGTGCTGGGTGCTCAGTGCTCAGGGTGATCGGTGCTCAGTACTCAGGGTGCTGGGTGCTCAGTGCTCAGGGAGCTGGGTGCTCAGTCCTCAGGGTGCTCAGTGCTCAGGGTGCTGGGTGCTCAGTACTCATGGTGCTGGGTGCTCAGTACTCAGGGGGCTGGGTGCTCAGTGCTCAGTGTGCTGGGTGCTCAGTGCTCAGGGCGCTGGGTGCTCAGTGCTTGGGGTGCTGGGTGCTCAGTGCTCGGGGTGCTGGGTGGTCAGTGCTCAGTGCTCAAGGTGCTGGGTGCTCAGTGCTCAGTGCTCAGGGTGCTGGGTGCTCAGTACTCAGGGTGCTGGGTGCTCAGTACTCAGGGTGCTGGGTGCTCAGTTCTCAGGGTGCTGGGTGATCAGTACTCTGGGTGTTGGGTGCGCAGTACTCAGGGTGCTCAGTGCTCAGTACTCGGGGTGCTGGGTGCTCAGTGCTCAGTGTGCTCAGTGCTCAGTGCTCAGGGTGCTGGGTGCTCAGTGCTCGGGGCGCTGGGTGCTCAGTGCTCGGGGTGCTGGGTGCTCAGTACTCAGGGTGCTGTGTGCTCAGTGCTCAGTACTCAGCGTTCTGGGTGCTCAGTGCTCAGAGTGTTGGGTGCTCAGTACTCAGGGTGCTGGGTGCTCAGTGCTCAGTGCTCAGGGTGCTCAGTGCTCAGGGTGCTCAGTGCTCAGGGTGCTGGGTGCTCAGGGTGCTGGGTGCTCAGTGCTCGGGGTGCTGGGTGCTCAGTTCTCAGTGCTCAGGGTGCTGGGTGCTCAGTGCTCAGTGCTCAGGGTGCTGGGTGTTCAGTACTCAGGGTGCTCGGTGCTCAGTGCTCAGGGTGCTAGGTGCTCAGTACTCAGGGTGCTGGGTGCTCAGTGCTAGGGGTGCTGGGTGCTCAGTACTCAGGGTGCTGGGTGCTCAGTACTCAGGGTGCTGGGTGCTCAGTGCTCAGGGTGCTGGGTGCTCAGTACTCAGGGTGCTCGGTGCTCAGTACTCACGGTGCTCGGTGCTCAGTACTCAGGGTGCTGGGTGCTCAGTACTCAGGGTGCTGGGTGCTCAGTACTCAGGGTGCTGGGTGCTCAGTGCTCAGGGTGCTGGGTGCTCAGTGCTCTGGGTGCTGGGTGCTCAGTGCTCAGGGTGCTGGGTGCTCAGTGCTCAGGGTGCTGGGTGCTCAGTGATCGGGGTGATGGGTGCTGAGTGCTCAGGGTGCTGAGTGCTCAGTGCTCGGGGTGCTCGGTGCTCAGTGCTCAGGGTCCTGGGTGCTCAGTACTCAGGGTGCTAGGTGCTTAGTAATCAGGGTGCTCAGTGCTCAGTACACAGGGTGCTGGGTGCTCAGTGCTCGGGGTGCTGGGTGCTCAGTGCTCAGTACTCAGGGTGCTGGGTGCTCAGTGCTCAGGGTGCTGAGTGCTCAGTACTCAGCGTGCTGGGTGCTCAGTACTCAGGGTGCTGGGTGTTCAGTGCTCAGGGTGCTGGGTGCTCAGTGCTCAGGGTGCTGGGTGTTCAGTACTCAGGGTGCTCGGTGCTCAGTGCTCAGGGTGCTAGGTGCTCAGTACTCAGGGTGCTGGGTGCTCAGTGCTAGGGGTGCTGGGTGCTCAGTACTCAGGGTGCTGGGTGCTCAGTACTCAGGGTGCTGGGTGCTCAGTGCTCAGGGTGCTGGGTGCTCAGTACTCAGGGTGCTCGGTGCTCAGTACTCATGGTGCTCGGTGCTCAGTACTCAGGGTGCTGGGTGCTCAGTACTCAGGGTGCTGGGTGCTCAGTACTCAGGGTGCTGGGTGCTCAGTGCTCAGTGTGCTGGGTGCTCAGTGCTCTGGGTGCTGGGTGCTCAGTGCTCAGGGTGCTGGGTGCTCAGTGCTCAGGGTGCTGGGTGCTCAGTGATCGGGGTGATGGGTGCTGAGTGCTCAGGGTGCTGAGTGCTCAGTGCTCGGGGTGCTCGGTGCTCAGTGCTCAGGGTCCTGGGTGCTCAGTACTCAGGGTGCTAGGTGCTTAGTAATCAGGGTGCTCAGTGCTCAGTACACAGGGTGCTGGGTGCTCAGTGCTCGGGGTGCTGGGTGCTCAGTGCTCAGTACTCAGGGTGCTGGGTGCTCAGTGCTCAGGGTGCTGAGTGCTCAGTACTCAGCGTGCTGGGTGCTCAGTACTCAGGGTGCTGGGTGTTCAGTGCTCAGGGTGCTGGGTGCTCAGTGCTCAGGGTGCTGGGTGCTCAGTGCTCGGGGAGCTCGGTGCTCAGTACTCAGGGTGCTGGGTGCTCAGTACTCAGTGCTCGGGGTACTGGGTGCTCCGTGCTCGGGGTGATCTGTTCTCAGTACTCAGGGTGCTGGGTGCTCAGTGCTCGGGGTGCTGGGTGCTCAGTACTCGGGGTGCTCAGTACTCAGGGTACTGGGTGCTCAGTACTCAGGGTGCTGGGTGCTCAGAGCTCGGGGTGCTCGGTGCTCAGTACTCGGGGTGCTGGGTGCTCAGTGCTCAGGGTGCTGGGTGCTCAGTGCTCGGGGTGCTGGGTGCTCAGTGCTGAGGGTGCTGGCTGCTCAGTGCTCAGGGTGCTGGGTGCTCAGTACTCAGGGTGCTAGGTGCTCAGTACTCAGGGTGCTCAGTGCTTAGTACTCAGCGTGCTGGGTGCTGAGTGCTCAGGGTCCTCGGTGCTAAGTACTCAGGGTGTTCAGAGCTCAGTACTCAGCGTGCTTTGTGCTCAGTGCTCAGGGTGCTGGGTGCTCAGTACTCAGGGTGCTGGGTGCTCAGTGCTCGGGGTGCTCGGTGATCAGTACTCAGGGTGCTGGGTGCTCAGTGCTCAGGGTGCTGAGTACTCATTACTCAGGGTGCTGGGTGCTCAGTGCTCAGGGTGCTGGGTGCTCAGTGCTCAGGGTGCTGGGTGCTCAGTGCTCGGGGTGCTGGGTGCTCAGTGCTCGGGGTGCTGGGTGCTCAGTGCTCAGGGTGCTGGGTGCTCAGTACTCAGGGTGCTGGGTGCTCATTACTCAGGGTGCTGGGTGCTCAGTGCTCAGGGTGTTGGGTGCTCAGTCCTCCGGGTGCTGGGTGCTCACTACTCAGGGTGTTCGGTGCTTAGTACTCAGGGTGCTCAGTGCTCAGTACTCAGGGTGCTGGTTGCTCAGTGCTCGGGTGCTCGGTGCTCAGTACTCAGGGTGCTGGGTGCTCAGTACTCAGGGTGCTGGGTGCTCCGTACTCAGGGTGCTGGGTGCTCAGTACTCAGGGTGCTGGGTGCTCAGTACTCAGGGTGCTGGGTGCTCAGTGCTCAGGGTGCTGGGTGCTCAGTACTCAGGGTGCTGGGTGCTCAGTACTCAGGGTGCTCGGTGCTCAGTACTCAGGGTGCTGGGTGCTCAGTGCTCATGGTGCTTTGTACTCAGTACTCAGGGTTCTGGGTGCTCAGTACTCAGGGTGCTGGGTGCTCAGTGCTCAGGGTGCTGGGTGCTCAGTGCTCAGGGTGCTGTGTGCTCAGTACTCAGGGTGCTGGGTGCTCAGTGCTCAGGGTGATCAGTGCTCACTACTCAGGGTGCTCAGTACTCAGGGTGCTGTGTGCTCAGTGCTCAGGGTGCTGGGTGCTCAGTACTCAGGGTGCTCAGTGCTCAGGGTGCTGGGTGCTCAGGGTGCTGGGTGCTCAGTGCTCGGGGTGCTGGGTGCTCAGTGCTCAGTGCTCAGGGTGCTGGGTGCTCAGTCCTCAGGGTGCTGTGTGCTCAGTGCTCAGTACTCAGCGTGCTGGGTGCTCATTGCTCAGAGTGTTGGGTGCTCAGTACTCATGGTGCTGGGTGCTCAGTGCTCAGTGCTCAGGGTGCTCAGTGCTCAGGGTGCTCAGTGCTCAGGGTGCTGGGTGCTCAGGGTGCTGGGTGCTCAGTGCTCGGGGTGCTGGGTGCTCAGTGCTCAGTGCTCAGGGTGCTGGGTGCTCAGTGCTCAGTGCTCAGGGTGCTGGGTGTTCAGTACTCAGGGTGCTCGGTGCTCAGTGCTCAGGGTGCTAGGTGCTCAGTACTCAGGGTGCTGGGTGCTCAGTGCTCGGGGTGCTGGGTGCTCAGTGCTCAGGGTGATCAGTGCTCAGTACTCAGGGTGCTGGGTGCTCAGTACTCAGGGTGCTGGGTGCTCAGTGCTCAGGGTGCTGGGTGCTCAGTACTCAGGGTGCTGGGTGCTCAGTACTCAGGGTGCTCCGTGCTCAGTACTCAGGGTGCTGGGTGCTCAGTGCTCAGGGTGCTTTGTACTCTGTACTCACGGTGCTGGGTGCTCAGTACTCAGGGTGCTGGGTGCTCAGTGCTCCGGGTGCTCAGTGATCAGTACTCAGGGTGCTGGGTGCTCAGTGCTCAGGGTGCTGAGTACTCAGTACTCAGGGTGCTGGGTGCTCAGTGCTCAGGGTGCTGGGTGCTCAGTGCTCAGGGTGCTGGGTGTTCAGTGCTCAGGGTGCTGGGTGCTCAGTGCTCAGGGTGCTGGGTGCTCAGTGCTCGGGGAGCTCGGTGCTCAGTACTCAGGGTGCTGGGTGCTCAGTACTCAGTGTTCGGGGTACTGGGTGCTCCGTGCTCGGGGTGATCTGTTCTCAGTACTCAGGGTGCTGGGTGCTCAGTGCTCGGGGTGCTGGGTGCTCAGTACTCGGGGTGCTCAGTACTCAGGGTACTGGGTGCTCAGTACTCAGGGTGCTGGGTGCTCAGAGCTCGGGGTGCTGGGTGCTCAGTGCTCGGGGTGCTGGGTGCTCAGTGCTGAGGGTGCTGGCTGCTCAGTGCTCAGGGTGCTGGGTGCTCAGTACTCAGGGTGCTAGGTGCTCAGTACTCAGGGTGCTCAGTGCTTAGTACTCAGCGTGCTGGGTGCTGAGTGCTCAGGGTCCTCGGTGCTCAGTACTCAGGGTGTTCAGTGCTCAGTACTCAGCGTGCTTTGTGCTCAGTGCTCAGGGTGCTGGGTGCTCAGTACTCAGGGTGCTGGGTGCTCAGTGCTCGGGGTGCTCGGTGATCAGTACTCAGGGTGCTGGGTGCTCAGTGCTCAGGGTGCTGAGTACTCAGTACTCAGGGTGCTGGGTGCTCAGTGCTCAGGGTGCTGGGTGCTCAGTGCTCAGGGTGCTGGGTGCTCAGTGCTCGGGGTGCTGGGTGCTCAGTGCTCGGGGTGCTGGGTGCTCAGTGCTCAGGGTGCTGGGTGCTCAGTACTCAGGGTGCTGGGTGCTCAGTGCTCAGTGCTCAGGGTGCTCAGTGCTCAGGGTGCTCAGTGCTCAGGGTGCTGGGTGCTCAGGGTGCTGGGTGCTCAGTGCTCGGGGTGCTGGGTGCTCAGTTCTCAGTGCTCAGGGTGCTGGGTGCTCAGTGCTCAGTGCTCAGGGTGCTGGGTGTTCAGTACTCAGGGTGCTCGGTGCTCAGTGCTCAGGGTGCTAGGTGCTCAGTACTCAGGGTGCTGGGTGCTCAGTGCTAGGGGTGCTGGGTGCTCAGTACTCAGGGTGCTGGGTGCTCAGTACTCAGGGTGCTGGGTGCTCAGTGCTCAGGGTGCTGGGTGCTCAGTACTCAGGGTGCTCGGTGCTCAGTACTCATGGTGCTCGGTGCTCAGTACTCAGGGTGCTGGGTGCTCAGTACTCAGGGTGCTGGGTGCTCAGTACTCAGGGTGCTGGGTGCTCAGTGCTCAGTGTGCTGGGTGCTCAGTGCTCTGGGTGCTGGGTGCTCAGTGCTCAGGGTGCTGGGTGCTCAGTGCTCAGGGTGCTGGGTGCTCAGTGATCGGGGTGATGGGTGCTGAGTGCTCAGGGTGCTGAGTGCTCAGTGCTCGGGGTGCTCGGTGCTCAGTGCTCAGGGTCCTGGGTGCTCAGTACTCAGGGTGCTAGGTGCTTAGTAATCAGGGTGCTCAGTGCTCAGTACACAGGGTGCTGGGTGCTCAGTGCTCGGGGTGCTGGGTGCTCAGTGCTCAGTACTCAGGGTGCTGGGTGCTCAGTGCTCAGGGTGCTGAGTGCTCAGTACTCAGCGTGCTGGGTGCTCAGTACTCAGGGTGCTGGGTGTTCAGTGCTCAGGGTGCTGGGTGCTCAGTGCTCAGGGTGCTGGGTGCTCAGTGCTCGGGGAGCTCGGTGCTCAGTACTCAGGGTGCTGGGTGCTCAGTACTCAGTGCTCGGGGTACTGGGTGCTCCGTGCTCGGGGTGATCTGTTCTCAGTACTCAGGGTGCTGGGTGCTCAGTGCTCGGGGTGCTGGGTGCTCAGTACTCGGGGTGCTCAGTACTCAGGGTACTGGGTGCTCAGTACTCAGGGTGCTGGGTGCTCAGAGCTCGGGGTGCTCGGTGCTCAGTACTCGGGGTGCTGGGTGCTCAGTGCTCAGGGTGCTGGGTGCTCAGTGCTCGGGGTGCTGGGTGCTCAGTGCTGAGGGTGCTGGCTGCTCAGTGCTCAGGGTGCTGGGTGCTCAGTACTCAGGGTGCTAGGTGCTCAGTACTCAGGGTGCTCAGTGCTTAGTACTCAGCGTGCTGGGTGCTGAGTGCTCAGGGTCCTCGGTGCTAAGTACTCAGGGTGTTCAGAGCTCAGTACTCAGCGTGCTTTGTGCTCAGTGCTCAGGGTGCTGGGTGCTCAGTACTCAGGGTGCTGGGTGCTCAGTGCTCGGGGTGCTCGGTGATCAGTACTCAGGGTGCTGGGTGCTCAGTGCTCAGGGTGCTGAGTACTCAGTACTCAGGGTGCTGGGTGCTCAGTGCTCAGGGTGCTGGGTGCTCAGTGCTCAGGGTGCTGGGTGCTCAGTGCTCGGGGTGCTGGGTGCTCAGTGCTCGGGGTGCTGGGTGCTCAGTGCTCAGGGTGCTGGGTGCTCAGTACTCAGGGTGCTGGGTGCTCATTACTCAGGGTGCTGGGTGCTCAGTGCTCAGGGTGCTGGGTGCTCAGTCCTCCGGGTGCTGGGTGCTCACTACTCAGGGTGTTCGGTGCTTAGTACTCAGGGTGCTCAGTGCTCAGTACTCAGGGTGCTGGTTGCTCAGTGCTCGGGTGCTCGGTGCTCAGTACTCAGGGTGCTGGGTGCTCAGTACTCAGGGTGCTGGGTGCTCCGTACTCAGGGTGCTGGGTGCTCAGTACTCAGGGTGCTGGGTGCTCAGTACTCAGGGTCCTGGGTGCTCAGTGCTCAGGGTGCTGGGTGCTCAGTACTCAGGGTGCTGGGTGCTCAGTACTCAGGGTGCTCGGTGCTCAGTACTCAGGGTGCTGGGTGCTCAGTGCTCATGGTGCTTTGTACTCAGTACTCAGGGTTCTGGGTGCTCAGTACTCAGGGTGCTGGGTGCTCAGTGCTCAGGGTGCTGGGTGCTCAGTGCTCAGGGTGCTGTGTGCTCAGTACTCAGGGTGCTGGGTGCTCAGTGCTCAGGGTGATCAGTGCTCACTACTCAGGGTGCTCAGTACTCAGGGTGCTGTGTGCTCAGTGCTCAGGGTGCTGGGTGCTCAGTACTCAGGGTGCTCAGTGCTCAGGGTGCTGGGTGCTCAGGGTGCTGGGTGCTCAGTGCTCGGGGTGCTGGGTGCTCAGTGCTCAGTGCTCAGGGTGCTGGGTGCTCAGTCCTCAGGGTGCTGTGTGCTCAGTGCTCAGTACTCAGCGTGCTGGGTGCTCATTGCTCAGAGTGTTGGGTGCTCAGTACTCATGGTGCTGGGTGCTCAGTGCTCAGTGCTCAGGGTGCTCAGTGCTCAGGGTGCTCAGTGCTCAGGGTGCTGGGTGCTCAGGGTGCTGGGTGCTCAGTGCTCGGGGTGCTGGGTGCTCAGTGCTCAGTGCTCAGGGTGCTGGGTGCTCAGTGCTCAGTGCTCAGGGTGCTGAGTACTCAGTACTCAGGGTGCTGGGTGCTCAGTGCTCAGGGTGCTGGGTGCTCAGTGCTCAGGGTGCTGGGTGGTCAGTGCTCAGTGCTCAAGGTGCTGGGTGCTTAGTGCTCAGTGCTCAGGGTGCTGGGTGCTCAGTACTCAGGGTGCTGGGTGCTCAGTACTCAGGGTGCTGGGTGCTCAGTTCTCAGGGTGCTGGGTGATCAGTACTCTGGGTGTTGGGTGCGCAGTACTCAGGGTGCTCAGTGCTCAGTACTCGGGGTGCTGGGTGCTCAGTGCTCAGTGTGCTCAGTGCTCAGTGCTCAGGGTGCTGGGTGCTCAGTGCTCGGGGCGCTGGGTGCTCAGTGCTCGGGGTGCTGGGTGCTCAGTACTCAGGGTGCTGTGTGCTCAGTGCTCAGTACTCAGCGTGCTGGGTGCTCAGTGCTCAGAGTGTTGGGTGCTCAGTACTCAGGGTGCTGGGTGCTCAGTGCTCAGGGTGCTCAGTGCTCAGGGTGCTCAGTACTCAGGGTGCTGGGTGCTCAGGGTGCTGGGTGCTCAGTGCTCGGGGTGCTGGGTGCTCAGTTCTCAGTGCTCAGGGTGCTGGGTGCTCAGTGCTCAGTGCTCAGGGTGCTGGGTGTTCAGTACTCAGGGTGCTCGGTGCTCAGTGCTCAGGGTGCTAGGTGCTCAGTACTCAGGGTGCTGGGTGCTCAGTGCTCGGGGTGCTGGGTGCTCAGTACTCAGGGTGCTGGGTGCTCAGTACTCAGGGTGCTGGGTGCTCAGTGCTCAGGGTGCTGGGTGCTCAGTACTCAGGGTGCTCGTTGCTCAGTACTCAGGGTGCTCGGTGCTCAGTACTCAGGGTGCTGGGTGCTCAGTACTCAGGGTGCTGGGTGCTCAGTACTCAGGGTGCTGGGTGCTCAGTGCTCAGGGTGCTGGGTGCTCAGTGCTCTGGTTGCTGGGTGCTCAGTGCTCAGGGTGCTGGGTGCTCAGTGCTCAGGGTGCTGGGTGCTCAGTGCTCGGGGAGCTCGGTGCTCAGTACTCAGGGTGCTGGGTGCTCAGTACTCAGTGCTCGGGGTACTGGGTGCTCCGTGCTCGGGGTGATCTGTTCTCAGTACTCAGGGTGCTGGGTGCTCAGAGCTCGGGGTGCTCGGTGCTCAGTACTCGGGGTGCTGGGTGCTCAGTGCTCAGGGTGCTGGGTGCTCAGTGCTCGGGGTGCTGGGTGCTCAGTGCTGAGGGTGCTGGCTGCTCAGTGCTCAGGGTGCTGGGTGCTCAGTACTCAGGGTGCTAGGTGCTCAGTACTCAGGGTGCTCAGTGCTTAGTACTCAGCGTGCTGGGTGCTGAGTGCTCAGGGTCCTCGGTGCTCAGTACTCAGGGTGTTCAGTGCTCAGTACTCAGCGTGCTTTGTGCTCAGTGCTCAGGGTGCTGGGTGCTCAGTACTCAGGGTGCTGTGTGCTCAGTGCTCGGGGTGCTCGGTGATCAGTACTCAGGGTGCTGGGTGCTCAGTGCTCAGGGTGCTGAGTACTCAGTACTCAGGGTGCTGGGTGCTCAGTGCTCAGGGTGCTGGGTGCTCAGTGCTCAGGGTGCTGGGTGCTCAGTGCTCGGGGTGCTGGGTGCTCAGTGCTCGGGGTGCTGGGTGCTCAGTGCTCACGGTGCTGGGTGCTCAGTACTCAGGGTGCTGGGTGCTCATTACTCAGGGTGCTGGGTGCTCAGTGCTCAGGGTGCTGGGTGCTCAGTCCTCAGGGTGCTGGGTGCTCAGTACTCAGGGTGTTCGGTGCTTAGTACTCAGGGTGCTCAGTGCTCAGTACTCAGGGTGCTGGTTGCTCAGTGCTCGGGGTGCTAGGTGCTCAGTACTCAGGGTGCTGGGTGCTCAGTACTCAGGGTGCTGGGTGCTCTGTACTCAGGGTGCTGGGTGCTCAGTACTCAGGGTGCTCGGTGCTCAGTACTCTGGGTGCTGGGTGCTCAGTGCTCAGGGTGCTTTGTACTCAGTACTCAGGGTTCTGGGTGCTCAGTACTCAGGGTGCTGGGTGCTCAGTGCTCAGGGTGATCTGTTCTCAGTACTCAGGGTGCTGGATGCTCAGTGCTCGGGGTGCTGGGTGCTCAGTACTCGGGGTGCTCAGTACTCAGGGTACTGGGTGCTCAGTACTCAGGGTGCTGGGTGCTCAGTGCTCGGGGTGCTCGGTGCTCAGTACTCGGGGTGCTGGGTGCTCAGTACTCGGGGTGCTGGTTGCTCAGTGCTCAGGGTGCTGGGTGCTCAGTGCTCGGGGTGCTGGGTGCTCAGTGCTGAGGGTGCTGGCTGCTCAGTGCTCAGGGTGCTGGGTGCTCAGTACTCAGGGTGCTAGGTGCTCAGAACTCAGGGTGCTCAGTGCTCAGTACTCAGCGTGCTGGGTGCTCAGTGCTCAGGGTCCTCGGTGCTCAGTACTCAGGGTGCTCAGTGCTCAGTACTCAGCGTGCTTTGTGCTCAGTGCTCAGGGTGCTGGGTGCTCAGTACTCAGGGTGCTGGATGCTCAGTACTCAGGGTGCTGGGTGCTCAGTACTCAGGGTGCTGGGTGCTCAGTGCTCGGGGTGCTCGGTGATCAGTACTCAGGGTGCTGGGTGCTCAGTGCTCAGGGTGCTGAGTACTCAGTACTCAGGGTGCAGGGTGCTCAGTGCTCAGGGTGCTGGGTGCTCAGTGCTCAGGGTGCTGGGTGGTCAGTGCTCAGTGCTCAAGGTGCTGGGTGCTCAGTGCTCAGTGCTCAGGGTGCTGGGTGCTCAGTACTCAGGGTGCTGGGTGCTCAGTACTCAGGGTGCTGGGTGCTCAGTTCTCAGGGTGCTGGGTGATCAGTACTCTGGGTGTTGGGTGCGCAGTACTCAGGGTGATCAGTGCTCAGTACTCGGGGTGCTGGGTGCTCAGTGCTCAGTGTGCTCAGTGCTCAGTGCTCAGGGTGCTGGGTGCTCAGTGCTCGGGGCGCTGGGTGCTCAGTGCTCGGGGTGCTGGGTGCTCAGTACTCAGGGTGCTGTGTGCTCAGTGCTCAGTACTCAGCGTGCTGGGTGCTCAGTGCTCAGAGTGTTGGGTGCTCAGTACTCAGGGTGCTTGGTGCTCAGTGCTCAGTGATCAGGGTGCTCAGTGCTCAGGGTGCTCAGTGCTCAGGGTGCTGGGTGCTCAGGGTGCTGGGTGCTCAGTGCTCGGGGTGCTGGGTGCTCAGTTCTCAGTGCTCAGGGTGCTGGGTGCTCAGTGCTCAGTGCTCAGGGTCCTCGGTGCTCAGTACTCAGGGTTTTCAGTGCTCAGTACTCAGCGTGCTTTGTGCTCAGTGCTCAGGGTGCTGGGTGCTCAGTACTCAGGGTGCTGTGTGCTCAGTGCTCGGGGTGCTCGGTGATCAGTACTCAGGGTGCTGGGTGCTCAGTGCTCAGGGTGCTGAGTACTCAGTACTCAGGGTGCTGGGTGCTCAGTGCTCAGGGTGCTGGGTGCTCAGTGCTCAGGGTGCTGGGTGCTCAGTGCTCGGGGTGCTGGGTGCTCAGTGCTCGGGGTGCTGGGTGCTCAGTGCTCACGGTGCTGGGTGCTCAGTACTCAGGGTGCTGGGTGCTCATTACTCAGGGTGCTGGGTGCTCAGTGCTCAGGGTGCTGGGTGCTCAGTCCTCAGGGTGCTGGGTGCTCAGTACTCAGGGTGTTCGGTGCTTAGTACTCAGGGTGCTCAGTGCTCAGTACTCAGGGTGCTGGTTGCTCAGTGCTCGGGGTGCTCGGTGCTCAGTACTCAGGGTGCTGGGTGCTCAGTACTCAGGGTGCTGGGTGCTCCGTACTCAGGGTGCTGGGTGCTCAGTACTCAGGGTGCTCGGTGCTCAGTACTCAGGGTGCTGGGTGCTCAGTGCTCAGGGTGCTTTGTACTCAGTACTCAGGGTTCTGGGTGCTCAGTACTCAGGGTGCTGGGTGCTCAGTGCTCAGGGTGATCTGTTCTCAGTACTCAGGGTGCTGGATGCTCAGTGCTCGGGGTGCTGGGTGCTCAGTACTCGGGGTGCTCAGTACTCAGGGTACTGGGTGCTCAGTACTCAGGGTGCTGGGTGCTCAGTGCTCGGGGTGCTCGGTGCTCAGTACTCGGGGTGCTGGGTGCTCAGTACTCGGGGTGCTGGTTGCTCAGTGCTCGGGGTGCTGGGTGCTCAGTGCTGAGGGTGCTGGCTGCTCAGTGCTCAGGGTGCTGGGTGCTCAGTACTCAGGGTGCTAGGTGCTCAGAACTCAGGGTGCTCAGTGCTCAGTACTCAGCGTGCTGGGTGCTCAGTGCTCAGGGTCCTCGGTGCTCAGTACTCAGGGTGCTCAGTGCTCAGTACTCAGCGTGCTTTGTGCTCAGTGCTCAGGGTGCTGGGTGCTCAGTACTCAGGGTGCTGGATGCTCAGTACTCAGGGTGCTGGGTGCTCAGTACTCAGGGTGCTGGGTGCTCAGTGCTCGGGGTGCTCGGTGATCAGTACTCAGGGTGCTGGGTGCTCAGTGCTCAGGGTGCTGAGTACTCAGTACTCAGGGTGCAGGGTGCTCAGTGCTCAGGGTGCTGGGTGCTCAGTGCTCAGGGTGCTGGGTGGTCAGTGCTCAGTGCTCAAGGTGCTGGGTGCTCAGTGCTCAGTGCTCAGGGTGCTGGGTGCTCAGTACTCAGGGTGCTGGGTGCTCAGTACTCAGGGTGCTGGGTGCTCAGTTCTCAGGGTGCTGGGTGATCAGTACTCTGGGTGTTGGGTGCGCAGTACTCAGGGTGCTCAGTGCTCAGTACTCGGGGTGCTGGGTGCTCAGTGCTCAGTGTGCTCAGTGCTCAGTGCTCAGGGTGCTGGGTGCTCAGTGCTCGGGGCGCTGGGTGCTCAGTGCTCGGGGTGCTGGGTGCTCAGTACTCAGGGTGCTGTGTGCTCAGTGCTCAGGGTGATCGGTGCTCAGTACTCAGGGTGCTCAGTACTCAGGGTGATGGGTGCTCAGTACTCAGGGTGCTGGGTGCTCAGTGCTCAGGGTGCTGGGTGCTCAGTGCTCAGGGTGCTGGGTGCTCAGTACTCAGGGTGCTGGGTGCTCAGTGCTCAGGGTGATCGGTGCTCAGTACTCAGGGTGCTCAGTACTCAGGGTGATGGGTGCTCAGTACTCAGGGTGCTGGGTGCTCAGTGCTCAGGGTGCTGGGTGCTCAGTGCTCTGGGTGCTGGGTGCTCAGTGCTCAGGGTGCTGGGTGCTCAGTGCTCAGGGTGCTGGGTGCTCAGTGCTCAGGGTGCTGGGTGCTCAGTGCTCTGGGTGCTGGGTGCTCAGTGCTCGGGGTGCTGGGTGCTCAGTACTCAGGGTGCTGTGTGCTCAGTGCTCAGTACTCAGCGTGCTGGGTGCTCAGTGCTCAGAGTGTTGGGTGCTCAGTACTCAGGGTGCTTGGTGCTCAGTGCTCAGTGATCAGGGTGCTCAGTGCTCAGGGTGCTCAGTGCTCAGGGTGCTGGGTGCTCAGGGTGCTGGGTGCTCAGTGCTCGGGGTGCTGGGTGCTCAGTTCTCAGTGCTCAGGGTGCTGGGTGCTCAGTGCTCAGTGCTCAGGGTGCTGGGTGTTCAGTACTCAGGGTGCTCGGTGCTTAGTGCTCAGGGTGCTAGGTGCTCAGTACTCAGGGTGCTGGGTGCGCAGTACTCAGGGTGCTGGGTGCTCAGTGCTCAGGGTGCTGAGTGCTCAGTACTCAGCGTGCTGGGTGCTCAGTACTCAGGGTGCTGGGTGTTCAGTGCTCAGGGTGCTGGGTGCTCAGTGCTCAGGGTCCTGGGTGCTCAGTGCTCGGGGAGCTCGGTGCTCAGTACTCAGGGTGCTATGTGCTCAGTACTCAGTGCTCGGGGTACTGGGTGCTCCGTGCTCGGGGTGATCTGTTCTCAGTACTCAGGGTGCTGGGTGCTCAGTGCTCGGGGTGCTGGGTGCTCAGTACTCGGGGTGCTCAGTACTCAGGGTACTGGGTGCTCAGTACTCAGGGTGCTGGGTGCTCAGAGCTCGGGGTGCTCGGTGCTCAGTACTCGGGGTGCTGGGTGCTCAGTGCTCAGGGTGCTGGGTGCTCAGTGCTCGGGGTGCTGGGTGCTCAGTGCTGAGGGTGCTGGCTGCTCAGTGCTCAGGGTGCTGGGTGCTCAGTACTCAGGGTGCTAGGTGCTCAGTACTTAGGGTGCTCAGTGCTTAGTACTCAGCGTGCTGGGTGCTGAGTGCTCAGGGTCCTCGGTGCTAAGTACTCAGGGTGTTCAGTGCTCAGTACTCAGCGTGCTTTGTGCTCAGTGCTCAGGGTGCTGTGTGCTCAGTACTCAGGGTGCTGGGTGCTCAGTGCTCGGGGTGCTCGGTGATCAGTACTCAGGGTGCTGGGTGCTCAGTGCTCAGGGTGCTGAGTACTCAGTACTCAGGGTGCTGGGTGCTCAGTGCTCAGGGTGCTGGGTGCTCAGTCCTCAGGGTGCTGGGTGCTCAGTGCTCGGGGTGCTGGGTGCTCAGTGCTCGGGGTGCTGGGTGCTAAGTGCTCAGGGTGCTGGGTGCTCAGTACTCAGGGTGCTGGGTGCTCATTACTCAGGGTGCTGGGTGCTCAGTGCTCAGGGTGCTGGGTGCTCAGTCCTCAGGGTGCTGGGTGCTCACTACTCAGGGTGTTCGGTGCTTAGTACTCAGGGTGCTCAGTGCTCAGTACTCCGGGTGCTGGTTGCTCAGTGCTCGGGTGCTCGGTGCTCAGTACTCAGGGTGCTGGGTGCTCAGTACTCAGGGTGCTGGGTGCTCCGTACTCAGGGTGCTGGGTGCTCAGTACTCAGGGTGCTGGGGGCTCAGTACTCAGGGTGCTGGGTGCTCAGTGCTCAGAGTGCTGGGTGCTCAGTGCTCAGGGTGCTGGGTGCTCAGTACTCAGGGTGCTGGGTGCTCAGTGCTCAGGGTGATCAGTGCTCAGTACTCAGGGTGCTCAGTACTCAGGGTGCTGTGTGCTCAGTGCTCAGGGTGCTGGGTGCTCAGTGCTCAGTACTCAGGGTGCTGGGTGCTCAGTGCTCAGGGTGCTGGGTGCTCAGTGCTCAGGGTGCTGTGTGCTCAGTACTCAGGGTGCTGGGTGCTCAGTGCTCAGGGTGATCAGTGCTCAGTACTCAGGGTGCTCAGAACTCAGGGTGCTGTGTGCTCAGTGCTCAGGGTGCTGGGTGCTCAGTACTCAGGGTGCTCAGTGCTCAGGGTGCTGGGTGCTCAGGGTGCTGGGTGCTCAGTGCTCGGGTTGCTGGGTGCTCAGTGCTCAGTGCTCAGGGTGCTGGGTGCTCAGTGCTCAGGGTGCTGTGTGCTCAGTGCTCAGTACTCAGCGTGCTGGGTGCTCATTGCTCAGAGTGTTGGGTGCTCAGTACTCAGGGTGCTGGGTGCTCAGTGCTCAGTGCTCAGGGTGCTCAGTGCTCAGGGTGCTCAGTGCTCAGGGTGCTGGGTGCTCAGGGTGCTGGGTGCTCAGTGCTCGGGGTGCTGGGTGCTCAGTGCTCAGTGCTCAGGGTGCTGGGTGCTCAGTGCTCAGTGCTCAGGGTGCTGGGTGTTCAGTACTCAGGGTGCTCGGTGCTCAGTGCTCAGGGTGCTAGGTGCTCAGTACTCAGGGTGCTGGGTGCTCAGTGCTCGGGGTGCTGGGTGCTCAGTGCTCAGGGTGATCAGTGCTCAGTACTCAGGGTGCTGGGTGCTCAGTACTCAGGGTGCTGGGTGCTCAGTGCTCAGGGTGCTGGGTGCTCAGTACTCAGGGTGCTGGGTGCTCAGTACTCAGGGTGCTCCGTGCTCAGTACTCAGGGTGCTGGGTGCTCAGTGCTCAGGGTGCTTTGTACTCAGTACTCTGGGTTCTGGGTGCTCAGTACTCAGGGTGCTGGGTGCTCAATGCTCAGGGTGCTGGGTGCTCAGTGCTCAGGGTGCTGGGTGCTCAGTACTCAGGGTGCTGGGTGCTCAGTGCTCAGGGTGATCGGTGCTCAGTACTCAGGGTGCTCAGTACTCAGGGTGATGGGTGCTCAGTACTCAGGGTGCTGGGTGCTCAGTGCTCAGGGTGCTGGGTGCTCAGTGCTCTGGGTGCTGGGTGCTCAGTGCTCAGGGTGCTGGGTGCTCAGTGCTCAGGGTGCTGGGTGCTCAGTGCTCTGGGTGCTGGGTGCTCAGTGCTCAGGGTGCTGGGTGCTCAGTGCTCGGGGAGCTCGGTGCTCAGTACTCAGGGTGCTGGGTGCTCAGTACTCAGTGCTCGGGGTCCTGGGTGCTCCGTGCTCGGGGTGCTGGGTGCTCAGTACTCAGGGTGCTGGGTGCTCATTCTCGGGGTGCTGGGTGCTCAGTGCTCGGTGTGCTGGGTGCTCAGTGCTCAGGGTGCTGGGGGCTCAGTACTCAGGGTGCTGTGTGCTCAGTGCTCAGTACTCAGCGTGCTGGGTGCTCATTGCTCAGAGTGTTGGGTGCTCAGTACTCAGGGTGCTGGGTGCTCAGTGCTCAGTGCTCAGGGTGCTCAGTGCTCAGGGTGCTCAGTGCTCAGGGTGCTGGGTGCTCAGGGTGCTGGGTGCTCAGTGCTCGGGGTGCTGGGTGCTCAGTGCTCAGTGCTCAGGGTGCTGGGTGCTCAGTGCTCAGTGCTCAGGGTGCTGGGTGTTCAGTACTCAGGGTGCTCGGTGCTCAGTGCTCAGGGTGCTAGGTGCTCAGTACTCAGGGTGCTGGGTGCTCAGTGCTCGGGGTGCTGGGTGCTCAGTGCTCAGGGTGATCAGTGCTCAGTACTCAGGGTGCTGGGTGCTCAGTACTCAGGGTGCTGGGTGCTCAGTGCTCAGGGTGCTGGGTGCTCAGTACTCAGGGTGCTGGGTGCTCAGTACTCAGGGTGCTCCGTGCTCAGTACTCAGGGTGCTGGGTGCTCAGTGCTCAGGGTGCTTTGTACTCAGTACTCTGGGTTCTGGGTGCTCAGTACTCAGGGTGCTGGGTGCTCAATGCTCAGGGTGCTGGGTGCTCAGTGCTCAGGGTGCTGGGTGCTCAGTACTCAGGGTGCTGGGTGCTCAGTGCTCAGGGTGATCGGTGCTCAGTACTCAGGGTGCTCAGTACTCAGGGTGATGGGTGCTCAGTACTCAGGGTGCTGGGTGCTCAGTGCTCAGGGTGCTGGGTGCTCAGTGCTCTGGGTGCTGGGTGCTCAGTGCTCAGGGTGCTGGGTGCTCAGTGCTCAGGGTGCTGGGTGCTCAGTGCTCAGGGTGCTGGGTGCTCAGTGCTCAGGGTGCTGGGTGCTCAGTGCTCGGGGAGCTCGGTGCTCAGTACTCAGGGTGCTGGGTGCTCAGTACTCAGTGCTCGGGGTCCTGGGTGCTCCGTGCTCGGGGTGCTGGGTGCTCAGTACTCAGGGTGCTGGGTGCTCATTCTCGGGGTGCTGGGTGCTCAGTGCTCGGTGTGCTGGGTGCTCAGTGCTCAGGGTGCTGGGGGCTCAGTACTCAGGGTGCTGGGTGCTCAGTACTCAGGGTGCTCGGTTCTCAGTACTCAGGGTGCTGGGTGCTCATTCTCGGGGTGCTGGGTGCTCAGTGCTCGGGTTGCTGGGTGCTCAGTACTCAGGGTGCTGGGGGCTAAGTACTCAGGGTGCTGGGTGCTCAGTACTCAGGGTGATCTGTTCTCAGTACTCAGGGTGCTGGGTGCTCAGTGCTCGGGGTGCTGGGTGCTCAGTACTCGGGGTGCTCAGTACTCAGGGTACGGGGTGCTCAGTACTCAGGGTGCTGGGTGCTCAGTGCTCGGGGTGCTCGGTGCTCAGTACTCGGGGTCCTGGGTGCTCAGTACTCGGGGTGCTGGGTGCTCAGTGCTCAGGGTGCTGGGTGCTCAGTGCTCAGGGTGCTGGGTGCTCAGTGCTGAGGGTGCTGGCTGCTCAGTGCTCAGGGTGCTGGGTGCTCAGTACTCAGGGTGCTAGGTGCTCAGTACTCAGGGTGCTCAGTGCTCAGTACTCAGCGTGCTGGGTGCTCAGTGCTCAGGGTCCTCGGTGCTCAGTACTCAGGGTGCTCAGTGCTCAGTACTCAGCGTGCTTTGTGCTCAGTGCTCAGGGTGCTGGGTGCTCAGTACTCAGGGTGCTGGGTGCTCAGTACTCAGGGTGCTGGGTGCTCAGTACTCAGGGTGCTGGGTGCTCAGTGCTCGGGGTGCTCGGTGATCAGTACTCAGGGTGCTGGGTGCTCAGTGCTCAGGGTGCTGAGTACTCAGTACTCAGGGTGCTGGGTGCTCAGTGCTCAGGGTGCTGGGTGCTCAGTGCTCAGGGTGCTGGGTGGTCAGTGCTCAGTACTCAAGGTGCTGGGTGCTCAGTGCTCAGTGCTCAGGGTGCTGGGTGCTCAGTACTCAGGGTGCTGGGTGCTCAGTACTCAGGGTGCTGGGTGCTCAGTTCTCAGGGTGCTGGGTGATCAGTACTCTGGGTGTTGGGTGCGCAGTACTCAGGGTGCTCAGTGCTCAGTACTCGGGGTGCTGGGTGCTCAGTGCTCAGTGTGCTCAGTGCTCAGTGCTCAGGGTGCTGGGTGCTCAGTGCTCGGGGCGCTGGGTGCTCAGTGCTCGGGGTGCTGGGTGCTCAGTACTCAGGGTGCTGTGTGCTCAGTGCTCAGTACTCAGCGTGCTGGGTGCTCAGTGCTCAGAGTGTTGGGTGCTCAGTACTCAGGGTGCTGGGTGCTCAGTGCTCAGTGCTCAGGGTGCTCAGTGCTCAGGGTGCTCAGTGCTCAGGGTGCTGGGTGCTCAGGGTGCTGGGTGCTCAGTGCTCGGGGTGCTGGGTGCTCAGTTCTCAGTGCTCAGGGTGCTGGGTGATCAGTGCTCAGTGCTCAGGGTGCTGGGTGTTCAGTACTCAGGGTGCTCGGTGCTCAGTGCTCAGGGTGCTAGGTGCTCAGTACTCAGGGTGCTGGGTGTTCAGTGCTCGGGGTGCTGGGTGCTCAGTACTCAGGGTGCTGGGTGCTCAGTACTCAGGGTGCTGGGTGCTCAGTGCTCAGGGTGCTGGGTGCTCAGTACTCAGGGTGCTCGGTGCTCAGTACTCAGGGTGCTCGGTGCTCAGTACTCAGGGTGCTGGGTGCTCAGTACTCAGGGTGCTGGGTGCTCAGTACTCAGGGTGCTGGGTGCTCAGTGCTCAGGGTGCTGGGTGCTCAGTGCTCTGGTTGCTGGGTGCTCAGTGCTCAGGGTGCTGGGTGCTCAGTGCTCAGGGTGCTGGGTGCTCAGTGATCGGGGTGATGGGTGCTGAGTGCTCAGGGTGCTGAGTGCTCAGTGCTCGGGGTGCTCGGTGCTCAGTGCTCAGGGTCCTGGGTGCTCAGTACTCAGGGTGCTAGGTGCTTAGTAATCAGGGTGCTCAGTGCACAGTACACAGGGTGCTGGGTGCTCAGTGCTCGGGGTGCTGGGTGCTCAGTGCTCAGTACTCAGGGTGCTGGGTGCTCAGTGCTCAGGGTGCTGAGTGCTCAGTACTCAGCGTGCTGGGTGCTCAGTACTCAGGGTGCTGGGTGTTCAGTGCTCAGGGTGCTGGGTGCTCAGTGCTCAGGGTGCTGGGTGCTCAGTGCTCGGGGAGCTCGGTGCTCAGTACTCAGGGTGCTGGGTGCTCAGTACTCAGTGCTCGGGGTACTGGGTGCTCCGTGCTCGGGGTGATCTGTTCTCAGTACTCAGGGTGCTGGGTGCTCAGAGCTCGGGGTGCTCGGTGCTCAGTACTCGGGGTGCTGGGTGCTCAGTGCTCAGGGTGCTGGGTGCTCAGTGCTCGGGGTGCTGGGTGCTGAGTGCTGAGGGTGCTGGCTGCTCAGTGCTCAGGGTGCTGGGTGCTCAGTACTCAGGGTGCTAGGTGCTCAGTACTCAGGGTGCTCAGTGCTTAGTACTCAGCGTGCTGGGTGCTGAGTGCTCAGGGTCCTCGGTGCTCAGTACTCAGGGTGTTCAGTGCTCAGTACTCAGCGTGCTTTGTGCTGAGTGCTCAGGGTGCTGGGTGCTCAGTACTCTGGGTGCTGAGTGCTCAGTGCTCGGGGTGCTCGGTGATCAGTACTCAGGGTGCTGGGTGCTCAGTGCTCAGGGTGCTGAGTACTCAGTACTCAGGGTGCTGGGTGCTCAGTGCTCAGGGTGCTGGGTGCTCAGTGCTCAGGGTGCTGGGTGCTCAGTGCTCGGGGTGCTGGGTGCTCAGTGCTCGGGGTGCTGGGTGCTCAGTGCTCAGGGTGCTGGGTGCTCAGTACTCAGGGTGCTGGGTGCTCATTACTCAGGGTGCTGGGTGCTCAGTGCTCAGGGTGCTGGGTGCTCAGTCCTCAGGGTGCTGGGTGCTCAGTACTCAGGGTGTTCGGTGCTTAGTACTCAGGGTGCTCAGTGCTCAGTACTCAGGGTGCTGGTTGCTCAGTGCTCGGGGTGCTCGGTGCTCAGTACTCAGGGTGCTGGGTGCTCAGTACTCAGGGTGCTGGGTGCTCCGTACTCAGGGTGCTGGGTGCTCAGTACTCAGGGTGCTGGGTGCTCAGTACTCAGGGTGCTGGGTGCTCAGTGCTCAGGGTGCTGGGTGCTCAGAACTCAGGGTGCTGGGTGCTCAGTACTCAGGGTGCTCGGTGCTCAGTACTCAGGGTGCTGGGTGCTCAGTGCTCAGGGTGCTTTGTACTCAGTACTCAGGGTTCTGGGTGCTCAGTACTCAGGGTGCTGGGTGCTCAGTGCTCAGGGTGATCTGTTCTCAGTACTCAGGGTGCTGGGTGCTCAGTGCTCGGGGTGCTGGGTGCTCAGTACTCGGGGTGCTCAGTACTCAGGGTACTGGGTGCTCAGTACTCAGGGTGCTGGGTGCTCAGTGCTCGGGGTGCTCGGTGCTCAGTACTCGGGGTGCTGGGTGCTCAGTACTCGGGGTGCTGGTTGCTCAGTGCTCAGGGTGCTGCGTGCTCAGTGCTCGGGGTGCTGGGTGCTCAGTGCTGAGGGTGCTGGCTGCTCAGTGCTCAGGGTGCTGGGTGCTCAGTACTCAGGGTGCTAGGTGCTCAGAACTCAGTGTGCTCAGTGCTCAGTACTCAGCGTGCTGGGTGCTCAGTGCTCAGGGTCCTCGGTGCTCAGTACTCAGGGTGCTCAGTGCTCAGTACTCAGCGTGCTTTGTGCTCAGTGCTCAGGGTGCTGGGTGCTCAGTACTCAGGGTGCTGGGTGCTCAGTACTCAGGGTGCTGGGTGCTCAGTACTCAGGGTGCTGGGTGCTCAGTGCTCGGGGTGCTCGGTGATCAGTACTCAGGGTGCTGGGTGCTCAGTGCTCAGGGTGCTGAGTACTCAGTACTCAGGGTGCTGGGTGCTCAGTGCTCAGGGTGCTGGGTGCTCAGTGCTCAGGGTGCTGGGTGGTCAGTGCTCAGTGCTCAAGGTGCTGGGTGCTCAGTGCTCAGTGCTCAGGGTGCTGGGTGCTCAGTACTCAGGGTGCTGGGTGCTCAGTACTCAGGGTGCTGGGTGCTCAGTTCTCAGGGTGCTGGGTGATCAGTACTCTGGGTGTTGGGTGCGCAGTACTCAGGGTGCTCAGTGCTCAGTACTCGGGGTGCTGGGTGCTCAGTGCTCAGTGTGCTCAGTGCTCAGTGCTCAGGGTGCTGGGTGCTCAGTGCTCGGGGCGCTGGGTGCTCAGTGCTCGGGTTGCTGGGTGCTCAGTACTCAGGGTGCTGTGTGCTCAGTGCTCAGTACTCAGCGTGCTGGGTGCTCAGTGCTCAGAGTGTTGGGTGCTCAGTACTCAGGGTGCTTGCTGCTCAGTGCTCAGTGCTCAGGGTGCTCAGTGCTCAGGGTGCTCAGTGCTCAGGGTGCTGGGTGCTCAGGGTGCTGGGTGCTCAGTGCTCGGGGTGCTGGGTGCTCAGTTCTCAGTGCTCAGGGTGCTGGGTGCTCAGTGCTCAGTGCTCAGGGTGCTGGGTGTTCAGTACTCAGGGTGCTCGGTGCTCAGTGCTCAGGGTGCTAGGTGCTCAGTACTCAGGGTGCTGGGTGCTCAGTGCTCGGGGTGCTGGGTGCTCAGTACTCAGGGTGCTGGGTGCTCAGTACTCAGGGTGCTGGGTGCTCAGTGCTCAGGGTGCTGGGTGCTCAGTACTCAGGGTGCTCGGTGCTCAGTACTCAGGGTGCTCGGTGCTCAGTACTCAGGGTGCTGGGTGCTCAGTACTCAGGGTGCTGGGTGCTCAGTACTCAGGGTGCTGGGTGCTCAGTGCTCAGGGTGCTGGGTGCTCAGTGCTCTGGTTGCTGGGTGCTCAGTGCTCAGGGTGCTGGGTGCTCAGTGCTCAGGGTGCTGGGTGCTCAGTGATCGGGGTGATGGGTGCTGAGTGCTCAGGGTGCTGAGTGCTCAGTGCTCGGGATGCTTGGTGCTCAGTGCTCAGGGTCCTGGGTGCTCAGTACTCAGGGTGCTAGGTGCTTAGTAATCAGGGTGCTCAGTGCTCAGTACACAGGGTGCTGGGTGCTCAGTGCTCGGGGTGCTGGGTGCTCAGTGCTCAGTACTCAGGGTGCTGGGTGCTCAGTGCTCAGGGTGCTGAGTGCTCAGTACTCAGCGTGCTGGGTGCTCAGTACTCAGGGTGCTGGGTGTTCAGTGCTCAGGGTGCTGGGTGCTCAGTGCTCAGGGTGCTGGGTGCTCAGTGCTTGGGGAGCTCGGTGCTCAGTACTCGGGGTGCTCAGTACTAAGGGTACTGGGTGCTCAGTGCTCGGGGTGCTGGGTGCTCAGTGCTCAGTACTCAGGGTGCTGGGTGCTCAGTGCTCAGGGTGCTGAGTGCTCAGTACTCAGCGTGCTGGGTGCTCAGTACTCAGGGTGCTGGGTGCTCAGTGCTCGGGGTGCTGGGTGCTCAGTGCTCAGTACTCAGGGTGCTGGGTGCTCAGTGCTCGGGGTGCTGGGTGTTCAGTGCTCAGGGTGCTGGGTGCTCAGTGCTCAGGGTGCTGGGTGCTCAGTGCTCGGGGTGCTGGGTGCTCAGTACTCGGGGTGCTCAGTACTCAGGGTACTGGGTGCTCAGTACTCAGGGTGCTGGGTGCTCAGTGCTCGGGGTGCTCGGTGCTCAGTACTCGGGGTCCTGGGTGCTCAGTACTCGGGGTGCTGGGTGCTCAGTGCTAAGGGTGCTGGGTGCTCAGTGCTCGGGGTGCTGGGTGCTCAGTGCTGAGGGTGCTGGCTGCTCAGTGCTCAGGGTGCTGGGTGCTCAGTACTCAGGGTGCTAGGTGCTCAGTACTCAGGGTGCTCAGTGCTCAGTACTCAGCGTGCTGGGTGCTCAGTGCTCAGGGTCCTCGGTGCTCAGTACTCAGGGTGCTCAGTGCTCAGTACTCAGCGTGCTTTGTGCTCAGTGCTCAGGGTGCTGGGTGCTCAGTACTCAGGGTGCTGGGTGCTCAGTACTCAGGGTGCTGGGTGCTCAGTACTCAGGGTGCTGGGTGCTCAGTGCTCGGGGTGCTCGGTGATCAGTACTCAGGGTGCTGGGTGCTCAGTGCTCAGGGTGCTGAGTACTCAGTACTCAGGGTGCTGGGTGCTCAGTGCTCAGGGTGCTGGGTGCTCAGTGCTCAGGGTGCTGGGTGGTCAGTGCTCAGTGCTCAAGGTGCTGGGTGCTCAGTGCTCAGTGCTCAGGGTGCTGGGTGCTCAGTACTCAGGGTGCTGGGTGCTCAGTACTCAGGGTGCTGGGTGCTCAGTGCTCAGTGCTCAGGGTGCTGGGTGCTCAGTACTCAGGGTGCTGGGTGCTCAGTACTCAGGGTGCTGGGTGCTCAGTTCTCAGGGTGCTGGGTGATCAGTACTCTGGGTGTTGGGTGCGCAGTACTCAGGGTGCTCAGTGCTCAGTACTCGGGGTGCTGGGTGCTCAGTGCTCAGTGTGCTCAGTGCTCAGTGCTCAGGGTGCTGGGTGCTCAGTGCTCGGGGCGCTGGGTGCTCAGTGCTCGGGGTGCTGGGTGCTCAGTACTCAGGGTGCTGTGTGCTCAGTGCTCAGTACTCAGCGTGCTGGGTGCTCAGTGCTCAGAGTGTTGGGTGCTCAGTACTCAGGGTGCTGGGTGCTCAGTGCTCAGTGCTCAGGGTGCTCAGTGCTCAGGGTGCTCAGTGCTCAGGGTGCTGGGTGCTCAGGGTGCTGGGTGCTCAGTGCTCGGGGTGCTGGGTGCTCAGTTCTCAGTGCTCAGGGTGCTGGGTGATCAGTGCTCAGTGCTCAGGGTGCTGGGTGTTCAGTACTCAGGGTGCTCGGTGCTCAGTGCTCAGGGTGCTAGGTGCTCAGTACTCAGGGTGCTGGGTGTTCAGTGCTCGGGGTGCTGGGTGCTCAGTACTCAGGGTGCTGGGTGCTCAGTACTCAGGGTGCTGGGTGCTCAGTGCTCAGGGTGCTGGGTGCTCAGTACTCAGGGTGCTCGGTGCTCAGTACTCAGGGTGCTCGGTGCTCAGAACTCAGGGTGCTGGGTGCTCAGTACTCAGGGTGCTGGGTGCTCAGTACTCAGGGTGCTGGGTGCTCAGTGCTCAGGGTGCTGGGTGCTCAGTGCTCTGGTTGCTGGGTGCTCAGTGCTCAGGGTGCTGGGTGCTCAGTGCTCAGGGTGCTGGGTGCTCAGTGATCGGGGTGATGGGTGCTGAGTGCTCAGGGTGCTGAGTGCTCAGTGCTCGGGGTGCTCGGTGCTCAGTGCTCAGGGTCCTGGGTGCTCAGTACTCAGGGTGCTAGGTGCTTAGTAATCAGGGTGCTCAGTGCACAGTACACAGGGTGCTGGGTGCTCAGTGCTCGGGGTGCTGGGTGCTCAGTGCTCAGTACTCAGGGTGCTGGGTGCTCAGTGCTCAGGGTGCTGAGTGCTCAGTACTCAGCGTGCTGGGTGCTCAGTACTCAGGGTGCTGGGTGTTCAGTGCTCAGGGTGCTGGGTGCTCAGTGCTCAGGGTGCTGGGTGCTCAGTGCTCGGGGAGCTCGGTGCTCAGTA
The DNA here is from genome assembly GCF_018167655.1 of Microtus oregoni. Lineage (NCBI taxonomy): Eukaryota > Metazoa > Chordata > Mammalia > Rodentia > Cricetidae > Microtus > Microtus oregoni. The sequence goes on along the minus strand of NW_024543260.1, from coordinate 759,776 downwards.
CTCAGGGTGCTGGGTGCTCAGTACTCAGTGCTCGGGGTACTGGGTGCTCCGTGCTCGGGGTGATCTGTTCTCAGTACTCAGGGTGCTGGGTGCTCAGAGCTCGGGGTGCTCGGTGCTCAGTACTCGGGGTGCTGGGTGCTCAGTGCTCAGGGTGCTGGGTGCTCAGTGCTCGGGGTGCTGGGTGCTGAGTGCTGAGGGTGCTGGCTGCTCAGTGCTCAGGGTGCTGGGTGCTCAGTACTCAGGGTGCTAGGTGCTCAGTACTCAGGGTGCTCAGTGCTTAGTACTCAGCGTGCTGGGTGCTGAGTGCTCAGGGTCCTCGGTGCTCAGTACTCAGGGTGTTCAGTGCTCAGTACTCAGCGTGCTTTGTGCTCAGTGCTCAGGGTGCTGGGTGCTCAGTACTCTGGGTGCTGGGTGCTCAGTGCTCGGGGTGCTCGGTGATCAGTACTCAGGGTGCTGGGTGCTCAGTGCTCAGGGTGCTGAGTACTCAGTACTCAGGGTGCTGGGTGCTCAGTGCTCAGGGTGCTGGGTGCTCAGTGCTCAGGGTGCTGGGTGCTCAGTGCTCGGGGTGCTGGGTGCTCAGTGCTCGGGGTGCTGGGTGCTCAGTGCTCAGGGTGCTGGGTGCTCAGTACTCAGGGTGCTGGGTGCTCATTACTCAGGGTGCTGGGTGCTCAGTGCTCAGGGTGCTGGGTGCTCAGTCCTCAGGGTGCTGGGTGCTCAGTACTCAGGGTGTTCGGTGCTTAGTACTCAGGGTGCTCAGTGCTCAGTACTCAGGGTGCTGGTTGCTCAGTGCTCGGGGTGCTCGGTGCTCAGTACTCAGGGTGCTGGGTGCTCAGTGCTCAGGGTGCTGGGTGCTCCGTACTCAGGGTGCTGGGTGCTCAGTACTCAGGGTGCTGGGTGCTCAGTACTCAGGGTGCTGGGTGCTCAGTGCTCAGGGTGCTGGGTGCTCAGAACTCAGGGTGCTGGGTGCTCAGTACTCAGGGTGCTCGGTGCTCAGTACTCAGGGTGCTGGGTGCTCAGTGCTCAGGGTGCTTTGTACTCAGTACTCAGGGTTCTGGGTGCTCAGTACTCAGGGTGCTGGGTGCTCAGTGCTCAGGGTGATCTGTTCTCAGTACTCAGGCTGCTGGGTGCTCAGTGCTCGGGGTGCTGGGTGCTCAGTACTCGGGGTGCTCAGTACTCAGGGTACTGGGTGCTCAGTACTCAGGGTGCTGGGTGCTCAGTGCTCGGGGTGCTCGGTGCTCAGTACTCGGGGTGCTGGGTGCTCAGTACTCGGGGTGCTGGTTGCTCAGTGCTCAGGGTGCTGCGTGCTCAGTGCTCGGGGTGCTGGGTGCTCAGTGCTGAGGGTGCTGGCTGCTCAGTGCTCAGGGTGCTGGGTTCTCAGTACTCAGGGTGCTAGGTGCTCAGAACTCAGTGTGCTCAGTGCTCAGTACTCAGCGTGCTGGGTGCTCAGTGCTCAGGGTCCTCGGTGCTCAGTACTCAGGGTGCTCAGTGCTCAGTACTCAGCGTGCTTTGTGCTCAGTGCTCAGGGTGCTGGGTGCTCAGTACTCAGGGTGCTGGGTGCTCAGTACTCAGGGTGCTGGGTGCTCAGTACTCAGGGTGCTGGGTGCTCAGTGCTCGGGGTGCTCGGTGATCAGTACTCAGGGTGCTGGGTGCTCAGTGCTCAGGGTGCTGAGTACTCAGTACTCAGGGTGCTGGGTGCTCAGTGCTCAGGGTGCTGGGTGCTCAGTGCTCAGGGTGCTGGGTGGTCAGTGCTCAGTGCTCAAGGTGCTGGGTGCTCAGTGCTCAGTGCTCAGGGTGCTGGGTGCTCAGTACTCAGGGTGCTGGGTGCTCAGTACTCAGGGTGCTGGGTGCTCAGTTCTCAGGGTGCTGGGTGATCAGTACTCTGGGTGTTGGGTGCGCAGTACTCAGGGTGCTCAGTGCTCAGTACTCGGGGTGCTGGGTGCTCAGTGCTCAGTGTGCTCAGTGCTCAGTGCTCAGGGTGCTGGGTGCTCAGTGCTCGGGGCGCTGGGTGCTCAGTGCTCGGGTTGCTGGGTGCTCAGTACTCAGGGTGCTGTGTGCTCAGTGCTCAGTACTCAGCGTGCTGGGTGCTCAGTGCTCAGAGTGTTGGGTGCTCAGTACTCAGGGTGCTTGCTGCTCAGTGCTCAGTGCTCAGGGTGCTCAGTGCTCAGGGTGCTCAGTGCTCAGGGTGCTGGGTGCTCAGGGTGCTGGGTGCTCAGTGCTCGGGGTGCTGGGTGCTCAGTTCTCAGTGCTCAGGGTGCTGGGTGCTCAGTGCTCAGTGCTCAGGGTGCTGGGTGTTCAGTACTCAGGGTGCTCGGTGCTCAGTGCTCAGGGTGCTAGGTGCTCAGTACTCAGGGTGCTGGGTGCTCAGTGCTCGGGGTGCTGGGTGCTCAGTACTCAGGGTGCTGGGTGCTCAGTACTCAGGGTGCTGGGTGCTCAGTGCTCAGGGTGCTGGGTGCTCAGTACTCAGGGTGCTCGGTGCTCAGTACTCAGGGTGCTCGGTGCTCAGTACTCAGGGTGCTGGGTGCTCAGTACTCAGGGTGCTGGGTGCTCAGTACTCAGGGTGCTGGGTGCTCAGTGCTCAGGGTGCTGGGTGCTCAGTGCTCTGGTTGCTGGGTGCTCAGTGCTCAGGGTGCTGGGTGCTCAGTGCTCAGGGTGCTGGGTGCTCAGTGATCGGGGTGATGGGTGCTGAGTGCTCAGGGTGCTGAGTGCTCAGTGCTCGGGGTGCTTGGTGCTCAGTGCTCAGGGTCCTGGGTGCTCAGTACTCAGGGTGCTAGGTGCTTAGTAATCAGGGTGCTCAGTGCTCAGTACACAGGGTGCTGGGTGCTCAGTGCTCGGGGTGCTGGGTGCTCAGTGCTCAGTACTCAGGGTGCTTTGTGCTCAGTGCTCAGGGTGCTGAGTGCTCAGTACTCAGCGTGCTGGGTGCTCAGTACTCAGGGTGCTGGGTGTTCAGTGCTCAGGGTGCTGGGTGCTCAGTGCTCAGGGTCCTGGGTGCTCAGTGCTCGGGGAGCTCGGTGCTCAGTACTCAGGGTGCTATGTGCTCAGTACTCAGTGCTCGGGGTACTGGGTGCTCCGTGCTCGGGGTGATCTGTTCTCAGTACTCAGGGTGCTGGGTGCTCAGTGCTCGGGGTGCTGGGTGCTCAGTACTCGGGGTGCTCAGTACTCAGGGTACTGGGTGCTCAGTACTCAGGGTGCTGGGTGCTCAGAGCTCGGGGTGCTCGGTGCTCAGTACTCGGGGTGCTGGGTGCTCAGTGCTCAGGGTGCTGGGTGCTCAGTGCTCGGGGTGCTGGGTGCTCAGTGCTGAGGGTGCTGGCTGCTCAGTGCTCAGGGTGCTGGGTGCTCAGTACTCAGGGTGCTAGGTGCTCAGTACTCAGGGTGCTCAGTGCTTAGTACTCAGCGTGCTGGGTGCTGAGTGCTCAGGGTCCTCGGTGCTCAGTACTCAGGTTGTTCAGTGCTCAGTACTCAGCGTGCTTTGTGCTCAGTGCTCAGGGTGCTGGGTGCTCAGTACTCAGGGTGCTGGGTGCTCAGTGCTCGGGGTGCTCGGTGATCAGTACTCAGGGTGCTGGGTGCTCAGTGCTCAGGGTGCTGAGTACTCAGTACTCAGGGTGCTGGGTGCTCAGTGCTCAGGGTGCTGGGTGCTCAGTGCTCAGGGTACTGGGTGCTCAGTGCTCGGGGTGCTGGGTGCTCAGGGCTCGGGGTGCTGGGTGCTCAGTGCTCAGGGTGCTGGGTGCTCAGTACTCAGGGTGCTGGGTGCTCATTACTCAGGGTGCTGGGTGCTCAGTGCTCAGGGTGCTGGGTGCTCAGTCCTCAGGGTGGTGGGTGCTCAGTACTCAGGGTGTTCGGTGCTTAGTACTCAGGGTGCTCAGTGCTCAGTACTCAGGGTGCTGGTTGCTCAGTGCTCAGGGTGCTCGGTGCTCAGTACTCAGGGTGCTGGGTGCTCAGTACTCAGGGTGCTGGGTGCTCCGTACTCAGGGTGCTGGGTGCTCAGTACTCAGGGTGCTGGGTGCTCAGTACTCAGGGTGCTGGGTGCTCAGTGCTCAGGGTGCTGGGTGCTCAGTACTCAGGGTGCTGGGTGCTCAGTACTCAGGGTGCTCGGTGCTCAGTACTCAGGGTGCTGGGTGCTCAGTGCTCAGGGTGCTTTGTACTCAGTACTCAGGGTTCTGGGTGCTCAGTACTCAGGGTGCTCGGTGCTCAGTGCTCAGGGTGCTGGGTGCTCAGTGCTCAGGGTGCTGTGTGCTCAGTACTCAGGGTGCTGGGTGCTCAGTGCTCAGGGTGATCAGTGCTCAGTACTCAGGATGCTCAGTACTCAGGGTGCTGTGTGCTCAGTGCTCAGGGTGCTGGGTGCTCAGTACTCAGGGTGCTCATTGCTCAGGGTGCTGGGTGCTCAGGGTGCTGGGTGCTCAGTGCTCGGGGTGCTGGGTGCTCAGTGCTCAGTGCTCAGGGTGCTGGGTGCTCAGTGCTCAGGGTGCTGTTTGCTCAGTGCTCAGTACTCAGCGTGCTGGGTGCTCATTGCTCAGAGTGTTGGGTGCTCAGTACTCAGGGTGCTGGGTGCTCAGTGCTCAGTGCTCAGGGTGCTCAGTGCTCAGGGTGCTCAGTGCTCAGGGTGCTGGGTGCTCAGGGTGCTGGGTGCTCAGTGCTCGGGGTGCTGGGTGCTCAGTGCTCAGTGCTCAATGTGCTGGGTGCTCAGTGCTCAGTGCTCAGGGTGCTGGGTGTTCAGTACTCAGGGTGCTCGGTGCTCAGTGCTCAGGGTGCTAGGTGCTCAGTACTCAGGGTGCTGGGTGCTCAGTGCTCGGGGTGCTGGGTGCTCAGTGCTCAGGGTGATCAGTGCTCAGTACTCAGGGTGCTGGGTGCTCAGTACTCAGGGTGCTGGGTGCTCAGTGCTCAGGGTGCTGGGTGCTCAGTACTCAGGGTGCTGGGTGCTCAGTACTCAGGGTGCTCCGTGCTCAGTACTCAGGGTGCTGGGTGCTCAGTGCTCAGGGTGCTTTGTACTCAGTACTCAGGGTTCTGGGTGCTCAGTACTCAGGGTGCTGTGTGCTCAATGCTCAGGGTGCTGGGTGCTCAGTGCTCAGGGTGCTGGGTGCTCAGTACTCAGGGTGCTGGGTGCTCAGTGCTCAGGGTGATCGGTGCTCAGTACTCAGGGTGCTCAGTACTCAGGGTGCTGGGTGCTCAGTACTCAGGGTGCTGGGTGCTCAGTGCTCAGGGTGCTGGGTGCTCAGTGCTCTGGGTGCTGGGTGCTCAGTGCTCAGGGTGCTGGGTGCTCAGTGCTCAGGGTGCTGGGTGCTCAGTGCTCAGGGTGCTGGGTGCTCAGTGCTCAGGGTGCTGGGTGCTCAGTGCTCGGGGAGCTCGGTGCTCAGTACTCAGGGTGCTGGGTGCTCAGTACTCAGTGTGCTGGGTGCTCATTCTCGGGGTGCTGGGTGCTCAGTGCTCGGTGTGCTGGGTGCTCAGTGCTCAGGGTGCTGGGGGCTCAGTACTCAGGGTGCTGGGTGCTCAGTACTCAGGGTGCTCGGTTCTCAGTACTCAGGGTGCTGGGTGCTCATTCTCGGGGTGCTGGGTGCTCAGTGCTCGGGTTGCTGGGTGCTCAGTACTCAGGGTGCTGGGGGCTCAGTACTCAGGGTGCTGGGTGCTCAGTACTCAGGGTGCTCGGTTCTCAGTACTCAGGGTGCTGGGTGCTCATTCTCGGGGTGCTGGGTGCTCAGTGCTCGGGTTGCTGGGTGCTCAGTACTCAGGGTGCTGGGGGCTCAGTACTCAGGGTGCTGGGTGCTCAGTACTCAGGGTGCTCGGTTCTCAGTACTCAGGGTGCTGGGTGCTCATTCTCGGGGTGCTGGGTGCTCAGTGCTTGGGGAGCTCGGTGCTCAGTACTCAGGGTGCTGGGTGCTCAGTACTCAGGGTGCTCAGTGCTTAGTACTCAGCGTGCTGGGTGCTGAGTGCTCAGGGTCCTCGGTGCTCAGTACTCAGGGTGTTCAGTGCTCAGTACTCAGCGTGCTTTGTGCTCAGTGCTCAGGGTGCTGGGTGCTCAGTACTCTGGGTGCTGGGTGCTCAGTGCTCGGGGTGCTCGGTGATCAGTACTCAGGGTGCTGGGTGCTCAGTGCTCAGGGTGCTGAGTACTCAGTACTCAGGGTGCTGGGTGCTCAGTGCTCAGGGTGCTGGGTGCTCAGTGCTCGGGGTGCTGGGTGCTCAGTGCTCGGGGTGCTGGGTGCTCAGTGCTCAGGGTGCTGGGTGCTCAGTACTCAGGGTGCTGGGTGCTCATTACTCAGGGTGCTGGGTGCTCAGTGCTCAGGGTGCTGGGTGCTCAGTCCTCAGGGTGCTGGGTGCTCAGTACTCAGGGTGTTCGGTGCTTAGTACTCAGGGTGCTCAGTGCTCAGTACTCAGGGTGCTGGTTGCTCAGTGCTCGGGGTGCTCGGTGCTCAGTACTCAGGGTGCTGGGTGCTCAGTACTCAGGGTGCTGGGTGCTCCGTACTCAGGGTGCTGGGTGCTCAGTACTCAGGGTGCTGGGTGCTCAGTACTCAGGGTGCTGGGTGCTCAGTGCTCAGGGTGCTGGGTGCTCAGAACTCAGGGTGCTGGGTGCTCAGTACTCAGGGTGCTCGGTGCTCAGTACTCAGGGTGCTGGGTGCTCAGTGCTCAGGGTGCTTTGTACTCAGTACTCAGGGTTCTGGGTGCTCAGTACTCAGGGTGCTGGGTGCTCAGTGCTCAGGGTGATCTGTTCTCAGTACTCAGGCTGCTGGGTGCTCAGTGCTCGGGGTGCTGGGTGCTCAGTACTCGGGGTGCTCAGTACTCAGGGTACTGGGTGCTCAGTACTCAGGGTGCTGGGTGCTCAGTGCTCGGGGTGCTCGGTGCTCAGTACTCGGGGTGCTGGGTGCTCAGTACTCGGGGTGCTGGTTGCTCAGTGCTCAGGGTGCTGCGTGCTCAGTGCTCGGGGTGCTGGGTGCTCAGTGCTGAGGGTGCTGGCTGCTCAGTGCTCAGGGTGCTGGGTTCTCAGTACTCAGGGTGCTAGGTGCTCAGAACTCAGTGTGCTCAGTGCTCAGTACTCAGCGTGCTGGGTGCTCAGTGCTCAGGGTCCTCGGTGCTCAGTACTCAGGGTGCTCAGTGCTCAGTACTCAGCGTGCTTTGTGCTCAGTGCTCAGGGTGCTGGGTGCTCAGTACTCAGGGTGCTGGGTGCTCAGTACTCAGGGTGCTGGGTGCTCAGTACTCAGGGTGCTGGGTGCTCAGTGCTCGGGGTGCTCGGTGATCAGTACTCAGGGTGCTGGGTGCTCAGTGCTCAGGGTGCTGAGTACTCAGTACTCAGGGTGCTGGGTGCTCAGTGCTCAGGGTGCTGGGTGCTCAGTGCTCAGGGTGCTGGGTGGTCAGTGCTCAGTGCTCAAGGTGCTGGGTGCTCAGTGCTCAGTGCTCAGGGTGCTGGGTGCTCAGTACTCAGGGTGCTGGGTGCTCAGTACTCAGGGTGCTGGGTGCTCAGTTCTCAGGGTGCTGGGTGATCAGTACTCTGGGTGTTGGGTGCGCAGTACTCAGGGTGCTCAGTGCTCAGTACTCGGGGTGCTGGGTGCTCAGTGCTCAGTGTGCTCAGTGCTCAGTGCTCAGGGTGCTGGGTGCTCAGTGCTCGGGGCGCTGGGTGCTCAGTGCTCGGGTTGCTGGGTGCTCAGTACTCAGGGTGCTGTGTGCTCAGTGCTCAGTACTCAGCGTGCTGGGTGCTCAGTGCTCAGAGTGTTGGGTGCTCAGTACTCAGGGTGCTTGCTGCTCAGTGCTCAGTGCTCAGGGTGCTCAGTGCTCAGGGTGCTCAGTGCTCAGGGTGCTGGGTGCTCAGGGTGCTGGGTGCTCAGTGCTCGGGGTGCTGGGTGCTCAGTTCTCAGTGCTCAGGGTGCTGGGTGCTCAGTGCTCAGTGCTCAGGGTGCTGGGTGTTCAGTACTCAGGGTGCTCGGTGCTCAGTGCTCAGGGTGCTAGGTGCTCAGTACTCAGGGTGCTGGGTGCTCAGTGCTCGGGGTGCTGGGTGCTCAGTACTCAGGGTGCTGGGTGCTCAGTACTCAGGGTGCTGGGTGCTCAGTGCTCAGGGTGCTGGGTGCTCAGTACTCAGGGTGCTCGGTGCTCAGTACTCAGGGTGCTCGGTGCTCAGTACTCAGGGTGCTGGGTGCTCAGTACTCAGGGTGCTGGGTGCTCAGTACTCAGGGTGCTGGGTGCTCAGTGCTCAGGGTGCTGGGTGCTCAGTGCTCTGGTTGCTGGGTGCTCAGTGCTCAGGGTGCTGGGTGCTCAGTGCTCAGGGTGCTGGGTGCTCAGTGATCGGGGTGATGGGTGCTGAGTGCTCAGGGTGCTGAGTGCTCAGTGCTCGGGGTGCTTGGTGCTCAGTGCTCAGGGTCCTGGGTGCTCAGTACTCAGGGTGCTAGGTGCTTAGTAATCAGGGTGCTCAGTGCTCAGTACACAGGGTGCTGGGTGCTCAGTGCTCGGGGTGCTGGGTGCTCAGTGCTCAGTACTCAGGGTGCTTTGTGCTCAGTGCTCAGGGTGCTGAGTGCTCAGTACTCAGCGTGCTGGGTGCTCAGTACTCAGGGTGCTGGGTGTTCAGTGCTCAGGGTGCTGGGTGCTCAGTGCTCAGGGTCCTGGGTGCTCAGTGCTCGGGGAGCTCGGTGCTCAGTACTCAGGGTGCTATGTGCTCAGTACTCAGTGCTCGGGGTACTGGGTGCTCCGTGCTCGGGGTGATCTGTTCTCAGTACTCAGGGTGCTGGGTGCTCAGTGCTCGGGGTGCTGGGTGCTCAGTACTCGGGGTGCTCAGTACTCAGGGTACTGGGTGCTCAGTACTCAGGGTGCTGGGTGCTCAGAGCTCGGGGTGCTCGGTGCTCAGTACTCGGGGTGCTGGGTGCTCAGTGCTCAGGGTGCTGGGTGCTCAGTGCTCGGGGTGCTGGGTGCTCAGTGCTGAGGGTGCTGGCTGCTCAGTGCTCAGGGTGCTGGGTGCTCAGTACTCAGGGTGCTAGGTGCTCAGTACTCAGGGTGCTCAGTGCTTAGTACTCAGCGTGCTGGGTGCTGAGTGCTCAGGGTCCTCGGTGCTCAGTACTCAGGGTGTTCAGTGCTCAGTACTCAGCGTGCTTTGTGCTCAGTGCTCAGGGTGCTGGGTGCTCAGTACTCAGGGTGCTGGGTGCTCAGTGCTCGGGGTGCTCGGTGATCAGTACTCAGGGTGCTGGGTGCTCAGTGCTCAGGGTGCTGAGTACTCAGTACTCAGGGTGCTGGGTGCTCAGTGCTCAGGGTGCTGGGTGCTCAGTGCTCAGGGTACTGGGTGCTCAGTGCTCGGGGTGCTGGGTGCTCAGGGCTCGGGGTGCTGGGTGCTCAGTGCTCAGGGTGCTGGGTGCTCAGTACTCAGGGTGCTGGGTGCTCATTACTCAGGGTGCTGGGTGCTCAGTGCTCAGGGTGCTGGGTGCTCAGTCCTCAGGGTGGTGGGTGCTCAGTACTCAGGGTGTTCGGTGCTTAGTACTCAGGGTGCTCAGTGCTCAGTACTCAGGGTGCTGGTTGCTCAGTGCTCAGGGTGCTCGGTGCTCAGTACTCAGGGTGCTGGGTGCTCAGTACTCAGGGTGCTGGGTGCTCCGTACTCAGGGTGCTGGGTGCTCAGTACTCAGGGTGCTGGGTGCTCAGTACTCAGGGTGCTGGGTGCTCAGTGCTCAGGGTGCTGGGTGCTCAGTACTCAGGGTGCTGGGTGCTCAGTACTCAGGGTGCTCGGTGCTCAGTACTCAGGGTGCTGGGTGCTCAGTGCTCAGGGTGCTTTGTACTCAGTACTCAGGGTTCTGGGTGCTCAGTACTCAGGGTGCTCGGTGCTCAGTGCTCAGGGTGCTGGGTGCTCAGTGCTCAGGGTGCTGTGTGCTCAGTACTCAGGGTGCTGGGTGCTCAGTGCTCAGGGTGATCAGTGCTCAGTACTCAGGATGCTCAGTACTCAGGGTGCTGTGTGCTCAGTGCTCAGGGTGCTGGGTGCTCAGTACTCAGGGTGCTCATTGCTCAGGGTGCTGGGTGCTCAGGGTGCTGGGTGCTCAGTGCTCGGGGTGCTGGGTGCTCAGTGCTCAGTGCTCAGGGTGCTGGGTGCTCAGTGCTCAGGGTGCTGTTTGCTCAGTGCTCAGTACTCAGCGTGCTGGGTGCTCATTGCTCAGAGTGTTGGGTGCTCAGTACTCAGGGTGCTGGGTGCTCAGTGCTCAGTGCTCAGGGTGCTCAGTGCTCAGGGTGCTCAGTGCTCAGGGTGCTGGGTGCTCAGGGTGCTGGGTGCTCAGTGCTCGGGGTGCTGGGTGCTCAGTGCTCAGTGCTCAATGTGCTGGGTGCTCAGTGCTCAGTGCTCAGGGTGCTGGGTGTTCAGTACTCAGGGTGCTCGGTGCTCAGTGCTCAGGGTGCTAGGTGCTCAGTACTCAGGGTGCTGGGTGCTCAGTGCTCGGGGTGCTGGGTGCTCAGTGCTCAGGGTGATCAGTGCTCAGTACTCAGGGTGCTGGGTGCTCAGTACTCAGGGTGCTGGGTGCTCAGTGCTCAGGGTGCTGGGTGCTCAGTACTCAGGGTGCTGGGTGCTCAGTACTCAGGGTGCTCCGTGCTCAGTACTCAGGGTGCTGGGTGCTCAGTGCTCAGGGTGCTTTGTACTCAGTACTCAGGGTTCTGGGTGCTCAGTACTCAGGGTGCTGTGTGCTCAATGCTCAGGGTGCTGGGTGCTCAGTGCTCAGGGTGCTGGGTGCTCAGTACTCAGGGTGCTGGGTGCTCAGTGCTCAGGGTGATCGGTGCTCAGTACTCAGGGTGCTCAGTACTCAGGGTGCTGGGTGCTCAGTACTCAGGGTGCTGGGTGCTCAGTGCTCAGGGTGCTGGGTGCTCAGTGCTCTGGGTGCTGGGTGCTCAGTGCTCAGGGTGCTGGGTGCTCAGTGCTCAGGGTGCTGGGTGCTCAGTGCTCAGGGTGCTGGGTGCTCAGTGCTCAGGGTGCTGGGTGCTCAGTGCTCGGGGAGCTCGGTGCTCAGTACTCAGGGTGCTGGGTGCTCAGTACTCAGTGTGCTGGGTGCTCATTCTCGGGGTGCTGGGTGCTCAGTGCTCGGTGTGCTGGGTGCTCAGTGCTCAGGGTGCTGGGGGCTCAGTACTCAGGGTGCTGGGTGCTCAGTACTCAGGGTGCTCGGTTCTCAGTACTCAGGGTGCTGGGTGCTCATTCTCGGGGTGCTGGGTGCTCAGTGCTCGGGTTGCTGGGTGCTCAGTACTCAGGGTGCTGGGGGCTCAGTACTCAGGGTGCTGGGTGCTCAGTACTCAGGGTGCTCGGTTCTCAGTACTCAGGGTGCTGGGTGCTCATTCTCGGGGTGCTGGGTGCTCAGTGCTCGGGTTGCTGGGTGCTCAGTACTCAGGGTGCTGGGGGCTCAGTACTCAGGGTGCTGGGTGCTCAGTACTCAGGGTGCTCGGTTCTCAGTACTCAGGGTGCTGGGTGCTCATTCTCGGGGTGCTGGGTGCTCAGTGCTTGGGGAGCTCGGTGCTCAGTACTCAGGGTGCTGGGTGCTCAGTACTCAGTGCTCGGGGTACTGGGTGCTCCGTGCTCGGGGTGATCTGTTCTCAGTACTCAGGGTGCTGGGTGCTCAGTGCTCGGGGTGCTGGGTGCTCAGTACTCGGGGTGCTCAGTACTCAGGGTACTGGGTGCTCAGTACTCAGGGTGCTGGGTGCTCAGAGCTCGGGGTGCTCGGTGCTCAGTACTCGGGGTGCTGGGTGCTCAGTGCTCAGGGTGCTGGGTGCTCAGTGCTCGGGGTGCTGGGTGCTCAGTGCTGAGGGTGCTGGCTGCTCAGTGCTCAGGGTGCTGGGTGCTCAGTACTCAGGGTGCTAGGTGCTCAGTACTCAGGGTGCTCAGTGCTTAGTACTCAGCGTGCTGGGTGCTGAGTGCTCAGGGTCCTCGGTGCTCAGTACTCAGGGTGTTCAGTGCTCAGTACTCAGCGTGCTTTGTGCTCAGTGCTCAGGGTGCTGGGTGCTCAGTACTCAGGGTGCTGGGTGCTCAGTGCTCGGGGTGCTCGGTGATCAGTACTCAGGGTGCTGGGTGCTCAGTGCTCAGGGTGCTGAGTACTCAGTACTCAGGGTGCTGGGTGCTCAGTGCTCAGGGTGCTGGGTGCTCAGTGCTCAGGGTACTGGGTGCTCAGTGCTCGGGGTGCTGGGTGCTCAGGGCTCGTGGTGCTGGGTCCTCAGTGCTCAGGGTGCTGGGTGCTCAGTACTCAGGGTGCTGGGTGCTCATTACTCAGGGTGCTGGGTGCTCAGTGCTCAGGGTGCTGGGTGCTCAGTCCTCAGGGTGCTGGGTGCTCAGTACTCAGGGTGTTCGGTGCTTAGTACTCAGGGTGCTCAGTGCTCAGTACTCAGGGTGCTCTTTGCTCAGTGCTCAGGGTGCTCGGTGCTCAGTACTCAGGGTGCTGGGTGCTCAGTACTCAGGGTGCTGGGTGCTCCGTACTCAGGGTGCTGGGTGCTCAGTACTCAGGGTGCTGGGTGCTCAGTACTCAGGGTGCTGGGTGCTCAGTGCTCAGGGTGCTGGGTGCTCAGTACTCAGGGTGCTGGGTGCTCAGTACTCAGGGGGCTCGGTGCTCAGTACTCAGGGTGCTGGGTGCTCAGTGCTCAGGGTGCTTTGTACTCAGTACTCAGGGTTCTGGGTGCTCAGTACTCAGGGTGCTGGGTGCTCAGTGCTCAGGGTGCTGGGTGCTCAGTGCTCAGGGTGCTGTGTGCTCAGTACTCAGGGTGCTGGGTGCTCAGTGCTCAGGGTGATCAGTGCTCAGTACTCAGGATGCTCAGTACTCAGGGTGCTGTGTGCTCAGTGCTCAGGGTGCTGGGTGCTCAGTACTCAGGGTGCTCAGTGCTCAGGGTGCTGGGTGCTCAGGGTGCTGGGTGCTCAGTGCTCGGGGTGCTGGGTGCTCAGTGCTCAGTGCTCAGGGTGCTGGGTGCTCAGTGCTCAGGGTGCTGTTTGCTCAGTGCTCAGTACTCAGCGTGCTGGGTGCTCATTGCTCAGAGTGTTGGGTGCTCAGTACTCAGGGTGCTGGGTGCTCAGTGCTCAGTGCTCAGGGTGCTCAGTGCTCAGGGTGCTCAGTGCTCAGGGTGCTGGGTGCTCAGGGTGCTGGGTGCTCAGTGCTCGGGGTGCTGGGTGCTCAGTGCTCAGTGCTCAATGTGCTGGGTGCTCAGTGCTCAGTGCTCAGGGTGCTGGGTGTTCAGTACTCAGGGTGCTCGGTGCTCAGTGCTCAGGGTGCTAGGTGCTCAGTACTCAGGGTGCTGGGTGCTCAGTGCTCGGGGTGCTGGGTGCTCAGTGCTCAGGGTGATCAGTGCTCAGTACTCAGGGTGCTGGGTGCTCAGTACTCAGGGTGCTGGGTGCTCAGTGTTCAGGGTGCTGGGTGCTCAGTACTCAGGGTGCTGGGTGCTCAGTACTCAGGGTGCTCCGTGCTCAGTACTCAGGGTGCTGGGTGCTCAGTGCTCAGGGTGCTTTGTACTCAGTACTCAGGGTTCTGGGTGCTCAGTACTCAGGGTGCTGTGTGCTCAATGCTCAGGGTGCTGGGTGCTCAGTGCTCAGGGTGCTGGGTGCTCAGTACTCAGGGTGCTGGGTGCTCAGTGCTCAGGGTGATCGGTGCTCAGTACTCAGGGTGCTCAGTACTCAGGGTGCTGGGTGCTCAGTACTCAGGGTGCTGGGTGCTCAGTGCTCAGGGTGCTGGGTGCTCAGTGCTCTGGGTGCTGGGTGCTGAGTGCTCAGGGTGCTGGGTGCTCAGTGCTCAGGGTGCTGGGTGCTCAGTGCTCAGGGTGCTGGGTGCTCAGTGCTCAGGGTGCTGGGTGCTCAGTGCTCGGGGAGCTCGGTGCTCAGTACTCAGGGTGCTGGGTGCTCAGTACTCAGTGCTCGGGGTCCTGGGTGCTCCGTGCTCGGGGTGCTGGGTGCTCAGTACTCAGTGTGCTGGGTGCTCATTCTCGGGGTGCTGGGTGCTCAGTGCTCGGTGTGCTGGGTGCTCAGTGCTCAGGGTGCTGGGGGCTCAGTACTCAGGGTGCTGGGTGCTCAGTACTCAGGGTGCTCGGTTCTCAGTACTCAGGGTGCTGGGTGCTCATTCTCGGGGTGCTGGGTGCTCAGTGCTCGGGTTGCTGGGTGCTCAGTACTCAGGGTGCTGGGGGCTCAGTACTCAGGGTGCTGGGTGCTCAGTACTCAGGGTGATCTGTTCTCAGTACTCAGGGTGCCGGGTGCTCAGTGCTCGGGGTGCTGGGTGCTCATTACTCGGGGTGCTCAGTACTCAGGGTACTTGGTGCTCAGTACTCAGGGTGCTGGGTGCTCAGTACTCGGGGTGCTGGGTGCTCAGTGCTCAGGGTGCTGGGTGCTCAGTGCTCGGGGTGCTGGGTGCTCAGTGCTGAGGGTGCTGGCTGCTCAGTGCTCAGGGTGCTATGTGCTCAGTATTCAGGGTGCTAGGTGCTCAGTACTCAGGGTGCTCAGTGCTCAGTACTCAGCGTGCTGGGTGCTCAGTGCTCAGGGTCCTCGGTGCTCAGTACTCAGGGTGCTCAGTGCTCAGTACTCAGCGTGCTTTGTGCTCAGTGCTCAGGGTGCTGGGTGCTCAGTACTCAGGGTGCTGGGTGCTCAGTACTCAGGGTGCTGGGTGCTCAGTACTCAGGGTGCTGGGTGCTCAGTGCTCGGGGTGCTCGGTGATCAGTACTCAGGGTGCTGGGTGCTCAGTGCTGAGGGTGCTGAGTACTCAATACTCAGGGTGCTGGGTGCTCAGTGCTCAGGGTGCTGGGTGCTCAGTGCTCAGGGTGCTGGGTGCTCAGTGCTCGGGGTGCTGGGTGCTCAGTGCTCGGGGTGCTGGGTGCTCAGTGCTCGGGGTGCTGGGTGCTCAGTGCTCAGGGTGCTGGGTGCTCAGTACTCAGGGTGCTGGGGGCTCAGTACTCAGGGTGCTGGGTGCTCAGTGTTCAGGGTGCTGGGTGCTCAGTCCTCAGGGTGCTGGGTGCTCAGTACTCAGGGTGTTCGGTGCTCAGTACTCAGGGTGCTCAGTGCTCAGTACTCAGGGTGCTGGTTGCTCAGTGCTCGGGGTGCTCGGTGCTCAGTACTCAGGGTGCTGGGTGCTCAGTACTCAGGGTGCTGGGTGCTCAGTACTCAGGGTGCTGGGTGCTCAGTACTCAGGGTGCTGGGTGCTCAGTACTCAGGGTGCTGGGTGCTCAGTGCTCAGGGTGCTGGGTGCTCAGTACTCAGGGTGCTTGGTGCTCAGTACTTAGTGTGCTCGGTGCTCAGTACTCAGGGTGCTGGGTGCTCAGTGCTCAGGGTGCTTTGTACTCAGTACTCAGGGTTCTGGGTCCTCAGTACTCAGGGTGCTGGGTGCTCAGTGCTCAGGGTTCTGGGTGCTCAGTGCTCAGGGTGCTGGGTGCTCAGTACTCAGGGTGCTGGGTGCTCAGTGCTCAGGGTGATCGGTGCTCAGTACTCAGGGTGCTCAGTACTCAGGGTGCTGGGTGCTCAGTGCTCAGGGTGCTGGGTGCTCAGTACTCAGGGTGCTGGGTGCTCAGTGCTCGGTGTGCTGGGTGCTCAGTGCTCAGGGTGCTCAGTGCTCAGGGTGCTGGGTGCTCAGTGCTCGGGGTGCTTGGTGCTCAGGGTGCTGGGTGCTCAGTCCTCAGGGTGCTCAGTGCTCAGGGTGCTGGGTGCTCAGTGCTCGGGGTGCTCGGTGCTCAGTACTCAGGGTGCTGGGTGCTCAGTGCTCAGGGCCCTGGGTGCTCAGTTCTCGGGGTGCTGGGTGCTCAGTGCTCTGTGTGCTGGGTGGTCAGTGCTCAGTGCTCAGGGTGCTGGGTGCTCAGTGCTCAGTGCTCAGGGTGCTGGGTGCTCAGTACTCAGGGTGCTGGGTGCTCAGTACTCAGCGTGCTGGGTGCTCAGTGATCAGGGTGCTGGGTGCTCAGTACTCTGGGTGTTGGGTGCTCAGTACTCAGGGTGCTGGGTGCTCAGTGCTCGGGGTGCTCGGTGCTCAGTACTCAAGGTGCTGGGTGCTCAGTGCTCAGGGTGCGGGGTGCTCAGTCCTCGGGGTGCTCCGTGCCCAGTGCTCAGGGGGCTGGGTGCTCAGTACTCAGGGTGCTCGGTGCTCAGTACTCAGGGTTCTCAGTGCTCAGGGTGCTGGGTGCTCAGTACTCAGGGTGCTCAGTGCTCAGTACTCGGGGTGCTGGGTGCTCAGTACTCAGGGCGCTCAGTGCTCAGTACTCGGGGTGCTGGGTGCTCAGTGCTCAGTGTGCTCAGTGCTCAGTGCTCGGGGTGCTGGGTGCTCAGTGCTCGGGGCGCTGGGTGCTCAGTGCTCGGGGTACTGGGTGCTCAGTACTCAGGGTGCTGTGTGCTCAGTGCTCAGTACTCAGCGTGCTGGGTGCTCAGTGCTCAGAGTGTTGGGTGCTCAGTACTCAGGGTGCTGGGTGCTCAGTGCTCAGTGCTCAGGGTGCTCAGTGCTCAGGGTGCTGGGTGCTCAGGGTGCTGGGTGCTCAGTGCTCGGGGTGCTGGGTGCTCAGTGCTCAGTGCACAGGGTGCTGGGTGCTCAGTGCTGAGTGCTCAGGGTGCTGTGTGTTCAGTACTCAGGGTGCTCGGTGCTCAGTGCTCAGGGTGCTGGGTGCTCAGTACTCAGGGTGCTGGGTGCTCAGTGCTCGGGGTGCTGGGTGCTCAGTGCTCAGGGTGATCAGTGCTCAGTACTCAGGGTGCTGGGTTCTCAGTTCTCTGGGTGCTGGGTGCTCAGTCCTCAGGGTGCTCAGTACTCAGGATGCTCTGTGCTCAGTGCTCAGTACTCAGGGTGCTCAGTACTCAGGGTGCTGGGTGCTCAGTGCTCGGGGTGCTGGGTGCTCAGTACTCAGGGTGCTGGGTGCTCAGTACTCGGGGTGCTGGGTGCTCAGTACTCAGGGTGCTGGGTGCTCAGTGCTCGGGGTGCTGGGTGCTCACTGCTAAGAGTGATCGGTGCTCAGTGCTCAGGGTGCTGGCTGCTCAGTCCGCCGGGTGCTCAGTGCTCAGGGTGCTGGGTGCTCATTGCTCGGTGTGCTCGGTGCTCAGTACTCAGGGTGCTGAGTGCTCAGTACTCAGGGTGCTGGGTGCTCAGTACTCAGGTTGCTGGTTGCTCAGTACTCAGGCTGCTGGGTGCTCAGTGCTCAGGGTGCTGGGTGCTCAGTGCTCGGAGTGCTGGGTGCTCAGGGCTGTGGTGCTGGGTGCTCAGTGCTCAGTGCTCAGGGTGCTGGGTGCTCAGTGCTCAGTGCTCAGGGTGCTGGTTGCTCAGTACTCAGGGTGCTGGGTGCTCAGTACTCAGGGTGCTGGGTGCTCAGTGCTCAGGGTGCTCTGTGCTCAGTACTCAGGGTGCTGGGTGCTCAGTGCTCCTGGTGCTGGGTGCTCAGTGCTCGGGGTGCTGGGTGCTCAGTGCTCGGGGTGCTGGGTGCTCAGTGCTCAGGGTGCTGGGTGCTCAGTACTCAGGGTGCTGGGGGCTCAGTACTCAGGGTGCTGGGTGCTCAGTGTTCAGGGTGCTGGGTGCTCAGTCCTCAGGGTGCTGGGTGCTCAGTACTCAGGGTGTTCGGTGCTCAGTACTCAGGGTGCTCAGTGCTCAGTACTCAGGGTGCTGGTTGCTCAGTGCTCGGGGTGCTCGGTGCTCAGTACTCAGGGTGCTGGGTGCTCAGTACTCAGGGTGCTGGGTGCTCAGTACTCAGGGTGCTGTGTGCTCAGTACTCAGGGTGCTGGGTGCTCAGTACTCAGGGTGCTGTGTGCTCAGTGCTCAGGGTGCTGTGTGCTCAGTACTCAGGGTGCTTGGTGCTCAGTACTTAGTGTGCTCGGTGCTCAGTACTCAGGGTGCTGGGTGCTCAGTGCTCAGGGTGCTTTGTACTCAGTACTCAGGGTTCTGGGTGCTCAGTACTCAGGGTGCTGGGTGCTCAGTGCTCAGGGTGCTGGGTGCTCAGTGCTCAGGGTGCTGGGTGCTCAGTACTCAGGGTGCTGGGTGCTCAGTGCTCAGGGTGATCGGTGCTCAGTACTCAGGGTGCTCAGTACTCAGGGTGCTGGGTGCTCAGTGCTCAGGGTGCTGGGTGCTCAGTACTCAGGGTGCTGGGTGCTCAGTGCTCGGTGTGCTGGGTGCTCAGTGCTCAGGGTGCTCAGTGCTCTGGGTGCTGGGTGCTCAGTGCTCGGTGTGCTCGGTGCTCAGGGTGCTGGGTGCTCAGTCCTCAGGGTGCTCAGTGCTCAGGGTGCTGGGTGCTCAGTGCTCGGGGTGCTCGGTGCTCAGTAATCAGGGTGCTGGGTGCTCAGTACTCATGGTGCTGGGTGCTCAGTACTCAGGGGGCTGGGTGCTCAGTGCTCAGGGTGCTGGGTGCTCAGTGCTCAGGGCGCTTTGTGCTCAGTGCTCGGGGTGCTGGGTGCTCAGTGCTCGGGGTGCTGGGTGGTCAGTGCTCAGTGCTCAGGGTGCTGGGTGCTCAGTGCTCAGTGCTCAGGGTGCTGGGTGCTCAGTACTCAGGGTGCTGGGTGCTCAGTACTCAGGGTGCTGGGTGCTCAGTGATCAGGGTGCTGGGTGCTCAGTACTCTGGGTGTTGGGTGCTCAGTACTCAGGGTGCTGGGTGCTCAGTGCTCGGGGTGCTCGGTGCTCAGTACTCAAGGTGCTGGGTGCTAAGTGCTCAGGGTGCGGGGTGCTCAGTCCTCGGGGTGCTCCATGCTCAGTGCTCAGGGGGCTGGGTACTCAGTACTCAGGGTGCTCGGTGCTCAGTATTCAGGGTTCTCAGTGCTCAGGGTGCTGGGTGCTCAGTACTCAGTGTTCTCAGTGCTCAGTGTGCTCAGTGCTCAGTTCTCGGGGTGCTGGGTGCTCAGTGCTCGGGGCGCTGGGTGCTCAGTGCTCGGGGTGCTGGGTGCTCAGTACTCAGGGTGCTGTGTGCTCAGTGCTCAGTACTCAGCGTGCTGGGTGCTCAGTGCTCAGAGTGTTGGGTGCTCAGTACTCAGGGTCCTGGGTGCTCAGTGCTCAGTGCTCAGGGTGCTCAGTGCTCAGGGTGCTCAGTGCTCAGGGTGCTGGGTGCTCAGGGTGCTGGGTGCTCAGTGCTCGGGGTGCTGGGTGCTCAGTGCTCAGTGCTCAGGGTGCTGGGTGCTCAGTGCTGAGTGCTCAGGGTGCTGGGTGTTCAGTACTCAGGGTGCTCGGTGCTCAGTGCTCAGGGTGCTGGGTGCTCAGTACTCAGGGTGCTGGGTGCTCAGTGCTCGGGGTGCTGGGTGCTCAGTGCTCAGGGTGATCAGTGCTCAGTACTCAGGGTGCTGGGTTCTCAGTGCTCTGGGTGCTGGGTGCTCAGTCCTCAGGGTGCTCAGTACTCAGGATGCTCTGTGCTCAGTGCTCAGTACTCAGGGTGCTCAGTACTCAGGGTGCTGGGTGCTCAGTGCTCGGGGTGCTGGGTGCTCAGTACTCAGGGTGCTGGGTGCTCAGTACTCGGGGTGCTGGGTGCTCAGTACTCAGGGTGCTGGGTGCTCAGTGCTCGGGGTGCTGGGTGCTCACTGCTCAGAGTGATCGGTGCTCAGTGCTCAGGGTGCTGGGTGCTCAGTCCTCCGGGTGCTCAGTGCTCAGGGTGCTGGGTGCTCATTGCTCGGTGTGCTCGGTGCTCAGTACTCAGGGTGCTGACTGCTCAGTACTCAGGGTGCTGGGTGCTCAGTACTCAGGTTGCTGGTTGCTCAGTACTCAGGGTGCTGGGTGCTCAGTGCTCAGGGTGCTGGGTGCTCAGTGCTCGGGGTGCTGGGTGCTCAGGGCTGTGGTGCTGGGTGCTCAGTGCTCAGGGTGCTGGGTGCTCAGTGCTCAGTGCTCAGGGAGCTGGGTGCTCAGTGCTCAGGGTGCTGGGTGCTCAGTGCTCAGGGTGCTCTGTGCTCAGTACTCAGGGTGCTGGGTGCTCAGTGCTTGGGGTGCTGAGTGCTCAGTGCTCAGGGAGCTGGGTGCTCAGTGCTCAGGGTGCTGGGTGCTCAGTACTCAGGGTGCTGGGTGCTCAGTGCTCGTTGTGCTCGGTGCTCAGTACTCAAGGTGCTGGGTGCTCAGTGCTCAGGGTGCTGGGTGCTCAGTCCTCGGGGTGCTCCGTGCTCAGTGATCAGGGTGCTGGGTGCTCAGTACTCAGGGTGCTCGGTGCTCAGTACTCAGGGTTTTCAGTGCTCAGTACTCAGGGTGCTGGGTGCTCAGTGCTCAGGGTGCTGGGTGCTCAGTACCCAGGGTGCTCAGTGCTCAGTACTCGGGGTGCTTGGTGCTCAGTACTCAGGGTGCTCAGTGCTCAGTACTCCGGGTGCTGGGTGCTCAGTGCTCAGGTTGCTCAGTGCTCAGTGCTCGGGGTGCTGGGTGCTCAGTACTCAGGATGCTCGGTGCTCAGTGCTCAGTAATCAGGGTGCTCTGTACTCAGGGTGCTGGGTGCTCAGTGCTCGGGGTGCTGGGTGCTCAGTACTCGGGGTGCTGGGTGCTCAGTGCTCATGGTGCTCAGTGCTCAGTACTCAGTGCTCAGGGTGCTCAGTGCTCAGTGCTCAGGGTGCTGGGTGTTCAGTACTCAGGGTGCTGGGTGCTCAGTACTCAGGGTGCTGGCTGCTCAGTGCTCAGTGTGCTGGGAGCTCAGTAGTCTGGGTGTTGGGTGCTCAGTACTCAGGGTGCTGGGTGCTCCGTGCTCAGGGTGTTCTGTGCTCAGTGCTCAGGGTTCTGGGTCCTCAGTGCTCAGGGTGCTGGGTGCTCAGTACTCAGGGTGCTGGGTGCTTAGTGCTCGAGGTGCTCGGTGCTCAGTACTCAAGGTGCTGGGTGCTCAGTGCTCAGGGTGCTGGTTGCTCAGTACTCGGGGTTCTCCGTGCTCATGGTGCTGGGTGCTCAGTGCTCAGGGTGCTTGGTGCTCAGTGCTCGGGGTGCTGGGTGCTGAGTGCTCAGGGTGCTGGGTGCTCAGTGCTCGGGGTGCTCGGTGCTCAGTGCTCAGGGTGCTGGGTGCTCAGTACTCAGGGTGCTGGGTGCTTAGTACTCAGGGTGCTCAGTGCTCAGTACACAGGGTGCTGGGTGCTCAGTGCTCGGGGTGCTGGGTGCTCAGTGCTCAGTACTCAGGGTGCTGGGTGCTCAGTGCTCAGGGTGCTGGGTGCTCAGTACTCAGCGTGCTGGGTGCTCAGTACTCAGGGTGCTGGGTGCTCAGTGCTCAGGGTGCTGGGTGCTCAGTGCTCAGGGTGCTGGGTGCTCAGTGATCGGGGTGCTGGGTGCTCAGTACTCAGGGTGCTCAGTGCTCGGTTAGCTCGGTGCTCAGTACTCAGGGTGCTGGGTGCTCAGTACTCAGTGCTCGGGGTCCTGGGTGCTCCATGCTCGGGGTGCTGGGTGCTCAGTGCTCTGGGTGCTGGGTGCTCAGTACTCAGGGTGCTGGGTGCTCAGTACTCAGGGTGCTGGGTGCTCAGTGCTCAGGGTGCTGTGTGCTCAGTACTCAGGGTGCTGGGTGCTCAGTACTCAGGGTGCTGGGTGCTCAGTACTCAGGGTGCTGGGTCCTCAGTGCTCAGGGTGCTGGGTGCTCAGTACTCAGGGTGCTGGGTGCTCAGTGCTCAGGGTGATCGGTGCTCAGTACTCAGGGTGCTCAGTACTCAGGGTGCTGGGTGCTCAGTGCTCAGGGTGCTGGGTGCTCAGTACTCAGGGTGCTGGGTGCTCAGTGCTCGGGGTGCTGGGTGCTCAGTGCTCAGGGTGATCGGTGATCAGTACTCAGGGTGCTGGTTGCTCAGTGCCCGGGTGCTGGGTGCTCAGTCCTCAGGGTGCTCAGTGCTCAGGGTGCTGGGTGCTCAGTACTCATGGTGCTGGGTGCTCAGTACTCAGGGGGCTGGGTGCTCAGTGCTCAGTGTGCTGGGTGCTCAGTGCTCAGGGCGCTGGGTGCTCAGTGCTCGGGGTGCTGGGTGCTCAGTGCTCGGGGTGCTGGGTGGTCAGTGCTCAGTGCTCAAGGTGCTGGGTGCTCAGTGCTCAGTGCTCAGGGTGCTGGGTGCTCAGTACTCAGGGTACTGGGTGCTCAGTACTCAGGGTGCTGGGTGCTCAGTTCTCAGGGTGCTGGGTGATCAGTACTCGGGGTGTTGGGTGCTCAGTACTCAGGGTGCTCAGTGCTCAGTACTCGGGGTGCTGGGTGCTCAGTGCTCAGTGTGCTCAGTGCTCAGTGCTCAGGGTGCTGGGTTCTCAACGCTCGGGGCGCTGGGTGCTCAGTGCTCGGGGTGCTGGGTGCTCTGTACTCAGGGTGCTGTGTGCTCAGTGCTCAGTACTCAGCGTGCTGGGTGCTCAGTGCTCAGAGTGTTAGGTGCTCAGTACTCAGGGTGCTGGGTGCTCAGTGCTCAGTGCTGAGGGTGCTCAGTGCTCAGGGTGCTCAGTGCTCAGGGTGCTGGGTGCTCAGGGTGCTGGGTGCTCAGTGCTCGGGGTGCTGGGTGCTCAGTTCTCAGTGCTCAGGGTGCTGTGTGCTCAGTGCTCAGTGCTCAGGGTGCTGGGTGTTCAGTACTCAGGGTGCACAGTGCTCAGTGCTCAGGGTGCTAGGGGCTCAGTACTCAGGGTTCTGGGTGCTCAGTGCTCGGGGTGCTGGGTGCTCAGTACTCAGGGTGCTGGGTGCTCAGTACTCAGGGTGCTGGGTGCTCAGTGCTCAGGGTGCTGGGTGCTCAGTACTCAGGGTGCTCGGTGCTCAGTACTCAGGGTGCTCGGTGCTCAGTACTCAGGGTGCTGGGTGCTCAGTACTCAGGGTGCTGGGTGCTCAGTACTCAGGGTGCTGGGTGCTCAGTGCTCAGGGTGCTGGGTGCTCAGTGCTCTGGGTGCTGGGTGCTCAGTGCTCAGAGTGCTGGGTGCTCAGTGCTCAGGGTGCTGGGTGCTCAGTGATCGGGGTGATGGGTGCTGAGTGCTCAGGGTGCTGAGTGCTCAGTGCTCGGGGTGCTCGGTGCTCAGTGCTTAGGGTCCTGGGTGCTCAGTACTCAGGGTGCTGGGTGCTTAGTAATCAGGGTGCTCAGTGCTCAGTACACAGGGTGCTGGGTGCTCAGTGCTCGGGGTGCTGGGTGCTCAGTGCTCAGTACTCAGGGTGCTGGGTGCTCAGTGCTCAGGGTGCTGAGTGCTCAGTACTCAGGGTGCTGGGTGCTCAGTATTCAGGGTGCTTGGTGCTCAGTACTCAGGGTGCTGGGTGCTCAGTGCTCGGGGTGCTCGGTGATCAGTACTCAGGGTGCTGGGTGCTCAGTACTCAGGGTGCTGGGTGTTCAGTGCTCAGGGTGCTGGGTGCTCAGTGCTCAGGGTGCTGGCTGCTCAGTACTCAGTGCTCGGGGTCCTGGGTGCTCCGAGCTCGGGGTGATCTGTTCTCAGTACTCAGGGTGCTGGGTGCTCAGTGCTCGGGGTGCTGGGTGCTCAGTACTCGGGGTGCTCAGTACTCAGGGTACTGGGTGCTCAGTACTCAGTGTGCTGGGTGCTCAGAGCTCGGGGTGCTCGGTGCTCAGTACTCGGGGTGCTGGGTGCTCAGTGCTCAGGGTGCTGGGTGCTCAGTGCTCGGAGTGCTGGGTGCTCAGTGCTGAGGGTGCTGGCTGCTCAGTGCTCAGGGTGCTGGGTGCTCAGTACTCAGGGTGCTAGGTGCTCAGTACTCAGGGTGCTCAGTGCTCAGTACTCAGCGTGCTGGGTGCTCAGTGCTCAGGGTCCTCGGTGCTCAGTACTCACGGTGTTCAGTGCTCAGTACTCAGCGTGCTTTGTGCTCAGTGCTCAGGGTGCTGGGTGCTCAGTACTCAGGGTGCTGGGTGCTCAGTATTCAGGGTGCTGGGTGCTCAGTACTCAGGGTGCTGGGTGCTCAGTGCTCGGGGTGCTCGGTGATCAGTACTCAGGGTGCTGGGTGCTCATTACTCAGGGTGCTGGGTGCTCTGTGCTCAGGGTGCTGGGTGCTCAGTGCTCGGGGTGCTCGGTGATCAGTACTCAGGGTGCTGGGTGCTCTGTGCTCAGGGTGCTGAGTACTCAGTACTCAGGGTGCTGGGTGCTCAGTGCTCGGGGTGCTGGGTGCTCAGTGCTCAGGGTGCTGGGTGCTCAGTACTCAGGGTGCTGGGTGCTCATTACTCAGGGTGCTGGGTGCTCAGTGCTCAGGGTGCTGGGTGCTCAGTCCTCAGGGTGCTGGGTGCTCAGTACTCAGGGTGTTCGGTGCTTAGTACTCAGGGTGCTCCGTGCTCAGTACTCAGGGTGCTGGTTGCTCAGTGCTCGGGGTGCTCGGTGCTCAGTACTCACGGTGCTGGGTGCTCAGTACTCAGGGTGCTGGGTGCTCCTTACTCAGGGTGCTGGGTGCTCAGTACTCAGGGTGCTGGGTGCTCAGTACTCAGGGTGCTGGGTGCTCAGTGCTCAGGGTGCTGGGTGCTCAGTACTCAGGGTGCTGGGTGCTCAGTACACAGGGTGCTCGGTGCTCAGTACTCAGGGTGCTGGGTGCTCAGTGCTCAGGGTGCTTTGTACTCAGTACTCAGGGTTCTGGGTGCTCAGTACTCAGGGTGCTGGGTGCTCAGTGCTCAGGGTGCTGGGTGCTCAGTGCTCAGGGTGCTGTGTGCTCAGTACTCAGGGTGCTGGGTGCTCAGTGCTCAGGGTGATCGGTGCTCAGTACTCAGGGTGCTCAGTACTCAGGGTGCTGTGTGCTCAGTGCTCAGGGTGCTGGGTGCTCAGTACTCAGGGTGCTCAGTGCTCAGGGTGCTGGGTGCTCAGGGTGCGTGGTGCTCAGTGCTCGGGATGCTGGGTGCTCAGTGCTCAGTGCTCAGGGTGCTGGGTGCTCAGTGCTCAGGGTTCTGTGTGCTCAGTGCTCAGTACTCAGCGTGCTGGGTGCTCAGTGCTCAGAGTGTTGGGTGCTCAGTACTCAGGGTGCTGGGTGCTCAGTGCTCAGTGCTCAGGGTGCTCAGTGCTCAGGGTGCTCAGTGCTCTGGGTGCTGGGTGCTCAGGGTGCTGGGTGCTCAGTGCTCGGGGTGCTGGGTGCTCAGTGCTCAGTGCTCAGGGTGCTGGGTGCTCAGTGCTCAGTGCTCAGGTTGCTGGGTGTTCAGTACTCAGGGTGCTGGGTGCTTAGTGCTCGAGGTGCTCGGTGCTCAGTACTCAAGGTGCTGGGTGCTCAGTGCTCAGGGTGCTTTGTGCTCAGTACTAGGGGTTCTCCGTGCTCATGGTGCTGGGTGCTCAGTGCTCAGGGTGATCGGTGCTCAGTACTCAGGGTGCTCAGTACTCAGGGTGCTGTGTGCTCAGTGCTCAGGGTGCTGGGTGCTCAGTACTCAGGGTGCTCAGTGCTCAGGGTGCTGGGTGCTCAGGGTGCCTGGTGCTCAGTGCTCGGGATGCTGGGTGCTCAGTGCTCAGTGCTCAGGGTGCTGGGTGCTCAGTGCTCAGGGTGCTGTGTGCTCAGTGCTCAGTACTCAGCGTGCTGGGTGCTCAGTGCTCAGAGTGTTGGGTGCTCAGTACTCAGGGTGCTGGGTGCTCAGTGCTCAGTGCTCAGGGTGCTCAGTGCTCAGGGTGCTCAGTGCTCTGGGTGCTGGGTGCTCAGGGTGCTGGGTGCTCAGTGCTCGGGGTGCTGGGTGCTCAGTGCTCAGTGCTCAGGGTGCTGGGTGCTCAGTGCTCAGTGCTCAGGTTGCTGGGTGTTCAGTACTCAGGGTGCTGGGTGCTTAGTGCTCGAGGTGCTCGGTGCTCACTACTCAAGGTGCTGGGTGCTCAGTGCTCAGGGTGCTGGGTGCTCAGTACTAGGGGTTCTCCGTGCTCATGGTGCTTGGTGCTCAGTGCTCGGGGTGCTGGGTGCTGAGTGCTCAGGGTGCTGGGTGCTCAGTACTCAGGGTGCTGGGTGCTCAGTGCTCAGGGTGCTGGGTGCTCAGTACTCAGCGTGCTGGGTGCTCAGTACTCAGGGTGTTGGGTGCTCAGTGCTCAGGGTGCTGGGTGCTCAGTGCTCAGGGTGCTGGGTGCTCAGTGATCGGGGTGCTGGGTGCTCAGTACTCAGGGTGCTCAGTGCTCGGTTAGCTCGGTGCTCAGTACTCAGGGTGCTGGGTGCTCAGTACTCAGTGCTCGGGGTCCTGGGTGCTCCATGCTCGGGGTGCTGGGTGCTCAGTGCTCTGGGTGCTGGGTGCTCAGTACTCAGGGTGCTGGGTGCTCAGTACTCAGGGTGCTGGGTGCTCAGTGCTCAGGGTGCTGTGTGCTCAGTACTCAGGGTGCTGGGTGCTCAGTACTCAGGGTGCTCGGTGCTCAGTACTCAGGGTGCTGGGTCCTCAGTGCTCAGGGTGCTGGGTACTCAGTACTCAGGGTGCTGGGTGCTCAGTACTCAGGGTGCTGGGTGCTCAGTGCTCAGGGTGCTGGGTGCTCAGTGCTCAGGGTGCTGGGTGCTCAGTACTCAGGGTGCTGGGTGCTCAGTGCTCAGGGTGATCGGTGCTCAGAACTCAGGGTGCTCAGTACTCAGGGTGCTGGGTGCTCAGTGCTCAGGGTGCTGGGTGCTCAGTACTCAGGGTGCTGGGTGCTCAGTGCTCGGGGTGCTGGGTGCTCAGTGCTCAGGGTGATCGGTGCTCAGTACTCAGGGTGCTGGGTGCTCAGTGCTCAGGGTGCTGGGTGCTCAGTCCTCAGGGTGCTCAGTGCTCAGGGTGCTGGGTGCTCAGTACTCATGGTGCTGGGTGCTCAGTACTCAGGGGGCTGGGTGCTCAGTGCTCAGTGTGCTGGGTGCTCAGTGCTCAGGGCGCTGGGTGCTCAGTGCTCGGGGTGCTGGGTGCTCAGTGCTCGGGGTGCTGGGTGGTCAGTGCTCAGTGCTCAAGGTGCTGGGTCCTCAGTGCTCAGTGCTCAGGGTGCTGGGTGCTCAGTACTCAGGGTGCTGGGTGCTCAGTACTCAGGGTGCTGGGTGCTCAGTTCTCAGGGTGCTGGGTGATCAGTACTCGGGGTGTTGGGTGCTCAGTACTCAGGGTGCTCAGTGCTCAGTACTCGGGGTGCTGGGTGCTCAGTGCTCAGTGTGCTCAGTGCTCAGTGCTCAGGGTGCTGGGTTCTCAACGCTCGGGGCGCTGGGTGCTCAGTGCTCGGGGTGCTGGGTGCTCTGTACTCAGGGTGCTGTGTGCTCAGTGCTCAGTACTCAGCGTGCTGGGTGCTCAGTGCTCAGAGTGTTGGGTGCTCAGTACTCAGGGTGCTGGGTGCTCAGTGCTCAGTGCTGAGGGTGCTCAGTGCTCAGGGTGCTCAGTGCTCAGGGTCCTGGGTGCTCAGGGTCCTGGGTGCTCAGTGCTCGGGGTGCTGGGTGCTCAGTTCTCAGTGCTCAGGGTGCTGTGTGCTCAGTGCTCAGTGCTCAGGGTGCTGGGTGTTCAGTACTCAGGGTGCTCGGTGCTCAGTGCTCAGGGTGCTAGGTGCTCAGTACTCAGGGTTCTGGGTGCTCAGTGCTCGGGGTGCTGGGTGCTCAGTACTCAGGGTGCTGGGTGCTCAGTACTCAGGGTGCTGGGTGCTCAGTGCTCAGGGTGCTGGGTGCTCAGTACTCAGGGTGCTCGGTGCTCAGTACTCAGGGTTCTCGGTGCTCAGTACTCAGGGTGCTGGGTGCTCAGTACTCAGGGTGCTGGGTGCTCAGTACTCAGGGTGCTGGGTGCTCAGTGCTCAGGGTGCTGGGTGCTCAGTGCTCTGGGTGCTGGGTGCTCAGTGCTCAGAGTGCTGGGTGCTCAGTGCTCAGGGTGCTGGGTGCTCAGTGATCGGGGTGATGGGTGCTGAGCGCTCAGGGTGCTGAGTGCTCAGTGCTCGGGGTGCTCGGTGCTCAGTGCTTAGGGTCCTGGGTGCTCAGTACTCAGGGTGCGGGGTGCTTAGTAATCAGGGTGCTCAGTGCTCAGTACACAGGGTGCTGGGTGCTCAGTGCTCGGGGTGCTGGGTGCTCAGTGCTCAGTACTCAGGGTGCTGGGTGCTCAGTGCTCAGGGTGCTGAGTGCTCAGTACTCAGGGTGCTGGGTGCTCAGTATTCAGGGTGCTGGGTGCTCAGTACTCAGGGTGCTGGGTGCTCAGTGCTCGGGGTGCTCGGTGATCAGTACTCAGGGTGCTGGGTGCTCAGTACTCAGGGTGCTGGGTGTTCAGTGCTCAGGGTGCTGGGTGCTCAGTGCTCAGGGTGCTGGGTGCTCAGTGCTCGGGGAGCTCGGTGATCAGTACTCAGGGTGCTGGGTGCTCAGTACTCAGGGTGCTGGGTGTTCAGTGCTCAGGGTGCTGGGTGCTCAGTGCTCAGGGTGCTGTGAGCTCAGTACTCAGGGTGCTGGGTGCTCAGTGCTCAGGGTGATCGGTGCTCAGTACTCAGGGTGCTCAGTACTCAGGGTGCTGTGTGCTCAGTGCTCAGGGTGCTGGGTGCTCAGTACTCAGGGTGCTCAGTGCTCAGGGTGCTGGGTGCTCAGGGTGCCTGGTGCTCAGTGCTCGGGATGCTGGGTGCTCAGTGCTCAGTGCTCAGGGTGCTGGGTGCTCAGTGCTCAGGGTGCTGTGTGCTCAGTGCTCAGTACTCAGCGTGCTGGGTGCTCAGTGCTCAGAGTGTTGGGTGCTCAGTACTCAGGGTGCTGGGTGCTCAGTGCTCAGTGCTCAGGGTGCTCAGTGCTCAGGGTGCTCAGTGCTCTGGGTGCTGGGTGCTCAGGGTGCTGGGTGCTCAGTGCTCGGGGTGCTGGGTGCTCAGTGATCAGTGCTCAGGGTGCTGGGTGCTCAGTGCTCAGTGCTCAGGTTGCTGGGTGTTCAGTACTCAGGGTGCTCGGTGCTCAGTGCTCAGGGTGCTAGGTGCTCAGTACTCAGGGTGCTGGGTGCTCAGTGCTCGGGGTGCTGGGTGCTCAGAGCTCAGGGTGATCAGTGCTCAGTACTCAGTGTGCTGGGTGCTCAGTACTCAGGGTGCTGGGTGCTCAGTGCTCAGGGTGCTGGGTGCTCAGTACTCAGGGTGCTGGGTGCTCAGTACTCAGGGTGCTCCGTGCTCAGTACTCAGGGTGCTGGGTGCTCAGTGCTCAGGGTGCTTTGTACTCAGTACTCAGGGTTCTGGGTGCTCAGTACTCAGGGTGCTGGGTGCTCAATGCTCAGGGTGCTGGGTGCTCAGTGCTCAGGGTGCTGGGTGCTCAGTACTCAGTGTGCTGGGTGCTCAGTGCTCAGGGTGATCGGTGCTCAGTACTCAGGGTGCTCAGTACTCAGGGTGCTGGGTGCTCAGTACTCAGGGTGCTGGGTGCTCAGCGCTCAGGGTGCTGGGTGCTCAGTGCTCTGGGTGCTGGGTGCTCAGTGCTCAGGGTGCTGGGTGCTCAGTGCTCAGGGTGCTGGGTGCTCAGTGATCGGGGTGATGGGTGCTGAGTGCTCAGGGTGCTGGGTGCTCAGTGCTCGGGGTGCTCGGTGCTCAGTGCTCAGGGTCCTGGGTGCTCAGTACTCAGGGTGCTAGGTGCTTAGTAATCAGGGTTCTCAGTGCTCAGTACACAGGGTGCTGGGTGCTCAGTGCTCGGGGTGCTGGGTGCTCAGTGCTCAGTACTCAGGGTGCTGGGTGCTCAGTTCTCAGGGTGCTGAGTGCTCAGTACTCAGCGTGCTGGGTGCTCAGTACTCAGGGTGCTGGGTGCTCAGTGCTCAGGGTGCTGGGTGCTCAGTGCTCAGGGTGCTGGGTGCTCAGTGCTCGGGGAGCTCGGTGCTCAGTACACCGGGTGCTGGGTGTTCAGTACTCAGTGCTCGGGGTCCTGGGTGCTCCGTGCTCGGGGTGCTGGGTGCTCAGTACTCAGGGTGCTGGGTGCTCATTCTCGGGGTGCTGGGTGCTCAGTGCTCGGGGTGCTGGGTGCTCAGTACTCAGGGTGCTGGGGGCTCAGTACTCACGGTGCTGGGTGCTCAGTACTCAGGGTGCTCGGTTCTCAGTTCTCAGGGTGCTGGGTGCTCAGTGCTCGGGGTGCTGGGTGCTCAGTACTCGGGGTGCTCAGTACTCAGGGTACTGGGTGCTCAGTACTCAGGGTGCTGGGTGCTCAGTGCTCGGGGTGCTCGGTGCTCAGTACTCGGGGTGCTGGGTGCTCAGTACTCGGGGTGCTGGGTGCTCAGTGCTCAGGGTGCTGGGTGCTCAGTGCTCGGGGTGCTGGGTGCTCAGTGCTGAGGGTGCTGGCTGCTCAGTGCTCAGTGTGCTGGGTGCTCAGTACTCAGGGTGCTAGGTGCTCAGTACTCATTGTGCTCAGTGCTCAGTACTCAGCGTGCTGGGTGCTCAGTGCTCAGGGTCCTCGGTGCTCAGTACTAAGGGTGCTCAGTGCTCAGTACTCAGCGTGCTTTGTGCTCAGTGCTCAGGGTGCTGGGTGCTCAGTACTCAGGGTGCTGGGTGCTCAGTACTCAGGGTGCTGGGTGCTCAGTACTCAGGGTGCTGGGTGCTCAGTGCTCGGGGTGCTCGGTGATCAGTACTCAGGGTGCTGGGTGCTCAGTGCTCAGGGTGCTGAGTACTCAGTACTCAGGGTGCTGGGTGCTCAGTGCTCAGGGTGCTGGGTGCTCAGTGCTCAGGGTGCTGGGTGCTCAGTGCTCGGGGTGCTGGGTGCTCAGTGCTCAGGGTGCTGGGTGCTCAGTGCTCGGGGTGCTGGGTGCTCAGTGCTCAGGGTGCTGGGTGCTCAGTACTCAGGGTGCTGGGGGCACAGTACTCAGGGTGCTGGGTGCTCATTGTTCAGGGTGCTGGGTGCTCAGTCCTCAGGGTGCTGTGTGCTCAGTACTCAGGGTGTTCGGTGCTCAGTACTCAGGGTGATCAGTGCTCAGTACTCAGGGTGCTGGTTGCTCAGTGCTTGGGGTGCTCGGTGCTCAGTCCTCAGGGTGCTGGGTGCTCAGTACTCAGGGTGCTGGGTGCTCAGTACTCTGGGTGCTGGGTGCTCAGTACTCAGGGTGCTGGGTGCTCAGTACTCAGGGTGCTGGGTGCTCAGTGCTCAGGGTGCTGGGTGCTCAGTACTCAGGATGCTTGGTGCTCAGTACTTAGTGTGCTCGGTGCTCAGTACTCAGGGTGCTGGGTGCTCAGTGCTCAGGGTGCTTTGTACTCAGTACTCAGGGTTCTGGGTGCTCAGTACTCAGGGTGCTGGGTGCTCAGTGCTCAGGGTGCTGGGTGCTCAGTACTCAGGGTGCTGGGTGCTCAGTGCTCAGGGTGATCGGTGCTCAGTACTCAGGGTGCTCAGTACTCAGGGTGCTGGGTGCTCAGTGCTCAGGGTGCTGGGTGCTCAGTACTCAGGGTGCTGGGTGCTCAGTGCTCGGGGTGCTGGGTGCTCAGTACTCAGGGTGCTGGGTGCTCAGTACTCAGGGTGCTGGGTGCTCAGTACTCAGGGTGCTGGGTGCTCAGTACTCAGGGTGCTGGGTGCTCAGTGCTCAGGGTGCTGGGTGCTCAGTACTCAGGATGCTTGGTGCTCAGTACTTAGTGTGCTCGGTGCTCAGTACTCAGGGTGCTGGGTGCTCAGTGCTCAGGGTGCTTTGTACTCAGTACTCAGGGTTCTGGGTGCTCAGTACTCAGGGTGCTGGGTGCTCAGTGCTCAGGGTGCTGGGTGCTCAGTACTCAGGGTGCTGGGTGCTCAGTGCTCAGGGTGATCGGTGCTCAGTACTCAGGGTGCTCAGTACTCAGGGTGCTGGGTGCTCAGTGCTCAGGGTGCTGGGTGCTCAGTACTCAGGGTGCTGGGTGCTCAGTGCTCGGGGTGCTGGGTGCTCAGTGCTCAGGGTGCTCAGTGCTCAGGGTGCTGGGTGCTCAGTGCTCGGGGTGCTCGGTGCTCAGGGTGCTGGGTGCTCAGTCCTCAGGGTGCTCAGTGCTCAGGGTGCTGGGTGCTCAGTGCTCGGGGTGCTCGGTGCTCAGTACTCAGGGTGCTGGGTGCTCAGTACTCATGGTGCTGGGTGCTCAGTACTCAGGGGGCTGGGTGCTCAGTGCTCAGGGTGCCGGGTGCTCAGTGCTCAGGGCGCTAGGTGCTCAGTGCTCGGGGTGCTGGGTGCTCAGTGCTCGGGGTGCTGGGTGGTCAGTGCTCAGTGCTCAGGGTGCTGGGTGCTCAGTACTCAGGGTGCTGGGTGCTCAGTACTCAGGGTGCTGGGTGCTCAGTACTCAGGGTGCTGGGTGCTCAGTGATCAGGGTGCTGGGTGCTCAGTACTCTGGGTGTTGGGTGCTCAGTACTCAGGGTGCTGGGTGCTCAGTGCTCGGGGTGCTCGGTGCTCAGTACTCAAGGTGCTGGGTGCTCAGTGCTCAGGGTGCGGGGTGCTCAGTCCTCGGGGTGCTCCGTGCTCAGTGCTCAGGGGGCTGGGTGCTCAGTACTCAGGGTGCTCGGTGCTCAGTACTCAGGGTTCTCAGTGCTCAGGTTGCTGGGTGCTCAGTACTCAGGGTGCTCAGTGCTCAGTACTCGGGGTGCTGGGTGCTCAGTACTCAGGGTGCTCAGTGCTCAGTACTCGGTGTGCTGGGTGCTCAGTGCTCAGTGTGCTCAGTGCTCAGTGCTCGGGGTGCTGGGTGCTCAGTGCTCGGGGCGCTGGGTGCTCAGTGCTCGGGGTGCTGGGTGCTCAGTACTCAGGGTGCTGTGTGCTCAGTGCTCAGTACTCAGAGTGCTGGGTGCTCAGTGCTCAGAGTGTTGGGTGCTCAGTACTCAGGGTGCTGGGTGCTCAGTGCTCAGTGCTCAGGGTGCTCAGTGCTCAGGGTGCTCAGTGCTCAGGGTGCTGGGTGCTCAGGGTGCTGGGTGCTCAGTGCTCGGTGTGCTGGGTGCTCAGTGCTCAGTGCTCAGGGTGCTGGGTGCTCAGTGCTGAGTGCTCAGGGTGCTGGGTGTTCAGTACTCAGGGTGCTCGGTGCTCAGTGCTCAGGGTGCTGGGTGCTCAGTGCTCGGGGTGCTGGGTGCTCAGTGCTCGGGGTGCTGGGTGCTCAGTGCTCAGGGTGATCAGTGCTCAGTACTCAGGGTGCTGGGTTCTCATTGCTCTGGGTGCTGGGTGCTCAGTCCTCAGGGTGCTCAGTACTCAGGATGATCTGTGCTCAGTTCTCAGTACTCAGGGTGCTCAGTACTCAGGGTGCTGTGTGCTCAGTGCTCGGGGTGCTGGGTGCTCAGTACTCAGGGTGCTGGGTGCTCAGTACTCGGGGTGCTGGGTGCTCAGTACTCAGGGTGCTGGGTGCTCAGTGCTCGGGGTGCTGGGTGCTCAGTACTCAGGGTGCTGGGTGCTCAGTGCTCAGGGTGCTGGGTGCTCAGTCCTCCGGGTGCTCAGTGCTCAGGGTGCTGGGTGCTCATTGCTCATTGTGCTCGGTGCTCAGTACTCAGGGTGCTGAGTGCTCAGTACTCAGGGTGCTGGGTGCTCAGTACTCAGGTTGCTGGTTGCTCTGTACACAGTGTGCTGGGTGCTCAGTGCTCAGGGTGCAGGGTGCTCAGTGCTCGGGGTGCTGGGTGCTCAGGGCTGTGGTGCTGGGTGCTCAGTGCTCAGTGGTCAGGGTGCTGGGTGCTCAGTGCTCAGTGCTCAGGGTGCTGGTTGCTCAGTACTCAGGGTGCTGGGTGCTCAGTACTCAGGGTGCTGGGTGCTCAGTGCTCAGGGTGCTCTGTGCTCAGTACTCAGGGTGCTGGGTGCTCCGTGCTTGGGGTGCTGCGTGCTCAGTGCTCAGGGAGCTGGGTGCTCAGTGCTCAGGGTGCTGGGTGCTCAGTACTCAGGGTGCTGGGTGCTCAGTGCTCGTTGTGCTCGGTGCTCAGTACTCAAGGTGCTGGGTGCTCAGTGCTCAGGGTGCTTGGTGCTCAGTCCTCGGGGTGCTCCGTGCTCAGTGATCAGGGTGCTAGGTGCTCAGTACTCAGGGTGATCGGTGCTCAGTACTCAGGGTTTTCAGTGCTCAGTACTCAGGGTGCTGGGTGCTCAGTGCTCAGGGTGCTGGGTGCTCAGTACTCAGGGTGCTCAGTGCTCAGTACTCGGGGTGCTTGGTGCTCAGTACTCAGGGTGCTCAGTGCTCAGTACTCGGGGTGCTGGGTGCTCAGTGCTCAGGGTGCTGAGTGCTCAGTGCTCGGGGCGCTGGGTGCTCAGTGCTCGGGGTGCTGGGTGCTCAGTACTCGGGGTGCTGGGTGCTCAGTGCTCAGGGTGCTCAGTGCTCAGTACTCAGTGCTCAGGGTGCTCAGTGCTCAGTGCTCAGGGTGCTGGGTGTTCAGTACTCAGGGTGCTGGGTGCTCAGTACTCAGGGTGCTGGGTGCTCAGTGCTCAGGGTGCTGGGAGCTCAGTAGTCTGGGTGTTGGGTGCTCAGTACTCAGGGTGCTGGGTGCTCCGTGCTCAGGGTGCTGGGTGCTCAGTGCTCAGGGTTCTGGGTGCTCAGTGCTCAGGGTGCTGGGTGCTCAGTACTCAGGGTGCTGGGTGCTTAGTGCTCGAGGTGCTCGGTGCTCAGTACTCAAGGTGCTGGGTGCTCAGTGCTCAGGGTGCTGGGTGCTCAGTACTCGGGGATCTCCGTGCTCATGGTGCTGGGTGCTCAGTGCTCAGGGTGCTGGGTGCTCAGTGCTCGGGGTGCTGGGTGCTGAGTGCTCAGGGTGCTAGGTGCTCAGTGCTCGGGGTGCTCGGTGCTCAGTGCTCAGGGTGCTGGGTGCTCAGTACTCAGGGTGCTGGGTGCTTACTACTCAGGGTGCTCAGTGCTCAGTACACAGGGTGCTGGGTGCTCAGTGCTCGGGGTGCTGGGTGCTCAGTGCTCAGTACTCAGGGTGCTGGGTGCTCAGTGCTCAGGGTGCTGGGTGCTCAGTACTCAGCGTGCTGGGAGCTCAGTACTCAGGGTGCTGGCAGCTCAGTGCTCAGGGTGCTGGGTGCTCAGTGCTCAGGGTGCTGGGTGCTCAGTGATCGGGGTGCTGGGTGCTCAGTACTCAGGGTGCTCAGTGCTCGGTTAGCTCGGTGCTCAGTACTCAGGGTGCTGGGTGCTCAGTACTCAGTGCTCGGGGTCCTGGGTGCTCCGTGCTCGGGGTGCTGGGTGCTCAGTGCTCTGGGTGCTGGGTGCTCAGTACTCAGGGTGCTGGGTGCTCAGTACTCAGGGTGCTGGGTGCTCAGTGCTCAGGGTGCTGTGTGCTCAGTACTCAGGGTGCTGGGTGCTCAGTACTCAGGGTGCTCGGTGCTCAGTACTCAGGGTGCTGGGTCCTCAGTGCTCAGGGTGCTGGGTACTCAGTACTCAGGTTGCTGGGTGCTCAGTACTCAGGGTGCTGGGTG
Organism: Microtus oregoni; assembly: GCF_018167655.1. Classification (NCBI taxonomy): domain Eukaryota; kingdom Metazoa; phylum Chordata; class Mammalia; order Rodentia; family Cricetidae; genus Microtus; species Microtus oregoni. The sequence goes on along the minus strand of NW_024543260.1, from coordinate 724,864 downwards.
CTCAGTGCTCAGGGTGCTGGGTGCTCAGTGCTCAGGGTGCTGGGTGCTCAGTACTCAGGGTGCTGGGTGCTCAGTGCTCAGGGTGATCGGTGCTCAGTACTCAGGGAGCTCAGTACTCAGGGTGCTGGGTGCTCAGTGCTCAGGGTGCTTGGTGCTCAGTACTCAGGGTGCTGGGTGCTCAGTGCTCAGGGTGCTGAGTACTCAGTACTCAGGGTGCTGGGTGCTCAGTGCTCAGGGTGCTGGGTTTTCAGTGCTCAGGGTGCTGGGTGCTCAGTGCTCGGGGTGCTGGGTGCTCAGTGCTCGGGGTGCTGGGTGCTCAGTGCTCGGGGTGCTGGGTGCTCAGTGCTCGGGGTGCTGGGTGCTCAGTGCTCAGGGTGATCGGTGCTCAGTACTCAGTGTGCTGGGTGCTCAGTGCTCAGGGTGCTGGGTGCTCAGTCCTCAGGGTGCTCAGTGCTCAGGGTGCTGGGTGCTCAGTACTCATGGTGCTGGGTGCTCAGTACTCAGGGGGCTGGTTGCTCAGTGCTCAGTGCTCAGTGTGCTGGGTGCTCAGTGCTCAGGGCGCTGGGTGCTCAGTGCTCGGGGTGCTGGGTGCTCAGTGCTCGGGGTGCTGGGTGGTCAGTGCTCAGTGCTCAAGGTGCTGGGTGCTCAGTGCTCAGTGCTCAGGGTGCTGGGTGCTCAGTACTCAGGGTGCTGGGTGCTCAGTACTCAGGGTGCTGGGTGCTCAGTTCTCAGGGTGCTGGGTGATCAGTACTCTGGGTGTTGGGTGCTCAGTACTCAGGGTTCTCAGTGCTCAGTACTCGGGGTGCTGGGTGCTCAGTGCTCAGTGTGCTCAGTGCTCAGTGCTCAGGGTGCTGGGTGCTCAGTGCTCGGGGCGCTGGGTGCTCAGTGCTCGGGGTGCTGGGTGCTCAGTACTCAGGGTGCTGTGTGCTCAGTGCTCAGTACTCAGCGTGCTGGGTGCTCAGTGCTCAGAGTGTTGGGTGCTCAGTACTCAGGGTGCTGGGTGCTCAGTGCTCAGTGCTGAGGGTGCACAGTGCTCAGGGTGCTCAGTGCTCAGGGTGCTGGGTGCTCAGGGTGCTGGGTGCTCAGTGCTCGGGGTGCTGGGTGCTCAGTTCTCAGTGCTCAGGGTGCTGGGTGCTCAGTGCTCGGGGTGCTGGGTGCTCAGTACTCAGGGTGCTGGGTGCTCAGTACTCAGGGTGCTGGGTGCTCAGTCCTCAGGGTGCTAAGTGCTCAGGGTGCTGGGTGCTCAGTGCTCAGGGTGCTGGGTGCTCTGTGCTCAGGGTGCTCGGTGCTCAGTGCTCAGGTTGCTGGGTGCTCAATACTCAGGGTGCTGGGTGCTCAGTACTCAGGGTGCTCAGTGCTCAGTAATCAGGGAGCTCAGTGTTCAGGGTGCTGGGTGCTCAGTGCTCGGGGTGCTGGGTACTCAGTCCTCAGGGTGCTGGGTGCTCAGTGCTCAGGGTGCTCGGTGCTCAGTGCTCAGGGTGCTGGGTGCTCAGTACTCACGGTGCTGGGTGCTCAGTGCTCGGGGTGCTGGGGGCTCAGTACTCAGGGTGCTGGGTGCTCAGTGCTCAGGGTGCTGGGTGCTCAGTGCTCAGGGTGCTCGGTGCTTAGTACTCATGGTGCTCGGTGCTCGGGGTGCTGGGTGCTCAGTGCTCGGTGTGCTGGGTGCTCAGTGCTCGGGGTGCTGGGTGCTGAGTGCTCGGTGTGCTGGGTGCTCAGTGCTCGGGGTGCTGGGTGCTCAGTGCTCGGGGTGCTGGGTGCTCAGTACTCAGGGTGCTCGGTGCTCAGTACTCAGGGTGCTGGGTGCTCAGTGCTCAGGGTGCTGGGTGCTCAGTACTCAGGAAGCTGGGTGCTCGGTGCTCAGTACACTGGGTGCTCAGTACTCAGGGTGCTGGGTGCTCAGTACTCAGGGTGATCGGTGCTCAATACTCAGGGTGCTGGGTGCTCAGTTCTCGGGGTGCCGGGTGCTCATTAATCAGGGTGCTCAGTGCTCAGTACTCAGCGTGCTGGGTGCTCAGTGCTCAGGGTGCTCGGTGCTCAGTACTCAGGGTGCTCAGTGCTCAGTACTCAGTGTGCTGGGTGCTCAGTGCTCAGGGTGCTGGGTGCTCAGTACTCAGGGTGCTTTGTGCTTAGTACTCAGGGTGCTCGGTCCTCAGTGCTCAGGGTGCTGGGTGCTCAGTACTCAGGGTGCTGGGTGCTCAGTGGTCAGGGTGCTCAGTGCTCAGCACTCAGGGTGCTCGGTGCTCAGTGATCAGGGTGCTCAGTGCTCAGTACTCAGGGTGCTCAGTGCTCTGGGTGCTGGGTGCTCAGTGCTCAGGGTGCTGGGTGCTCAGTGCTCAGGGTGCTGGGTGCTCAGTACTCAGGGTGCTCAGTGCTCAGGGTGCTGGGTGCTCAGTGCTCGGGGTGCTGGGTACTCAGTGCTCAGTACACAGGGTGCTGAGTGCTCAGTGCTCGGGGTGCTGGGTGCTCAGTGCTCATTACTCAGAGTGCTCAGTGCTCAGGGTGCTGGGTGCTCAGTACTCAGGGTGCTGGGTGCTCAGTGCTCAGGGTGCTGGGTGCTCAGTACTCAGGGTGCTGGGTCCTCAGTGCTCAGGGTGCTGGGTGCTCAATGCTCAGGGTGCTCAGTACTCAGGGTGCTGTGTGTTCAGTGCTCAGGGTACTGGGTGCTCAGTACTCAGGGTGCTCGGTGCTTAGTACTCAGGGTGCTGGGTGCTCAGTACTCCGGGTGCTCATTGCTCAGGGTGCTGGGTGCTCAGTACTCAGGGTGCTGGGTGCTCAGTACTCAGGGTGTTCAGTGCTCAGTACTCAGGGTGCTCAGTGCTCAGGGTGCTGGGTGCTCAGTGCTCGGGGTGCTGGGTGCTCAGTGCTCACGGTGCTGTGTGCTCAGTACTCAGGGTGCTCAGTACTCAGGGTGCTTGGTGCTCAGTGCTCAGGGTGCTTGGTGCTCAGTGCTCAGGTTGCTGGGTGCTCAATACTCAGGGTGCTGGGTGCTCAGTACTCAGGGTGCTCTGTGCTCAGTACTCAGGGTGCTCAGTGCTCAGGGTGCTGGGTGCTCAGTGCTCGGGGTGCTGGGTGCTCAGTGCTCGGGGTGCTGGTTGCTCAGTACTCAGGGTGCTCGGTGCTCAGTACTCAGGGTGCTGGGTGCTCAGTGCTCAGGGTGCTGGGTGCTCAGTACTCAGGGTGCTGGGTGCTCTGTGCTCAGTACACTGGGTGCTCAGTACTCAGGGTGCTGGGTGCTCAGTACTCAGGGTGCTCGGTGCTCAATACTCAGGGTGCTGGGTGCTCAGTTCTCGGGGTGCTGGGTGCTCATTAATCAGGGTGCTGGGTGCTCAGTACTCAGGGTTCTCAGTGCTTGGGGTGCTGGGTGCTCAGTTCTCAGGGTGCTCAGTGCTTGGGGTGAAGGGTGCTCAGTACTCAGGGTGCTGGTTGCTCAGTGCTCAGGGTGCTGGGTGCTGAGTACTCAGGGTGCTGGGTGATCAGTACTCAGGGTGCTGTGTGCTCAGTGCTCGGGGTGCTGGGTGCTCAGTGCTCGGGTTGCTGGGTGCTTAGTGCTCGGGGTGCTGGGTGCTCAGTGCTCAGGGTGCTGGGTGCTCAGTGCTCAGGGTGCTGGGTGCTCAGTGCTCGGGGTGCTGGGTGCTCAGTGCTCGGTGTCCTCGGTGCTCAGTGCTCGGGGTGGTGGGTGCTCAGTACTCGGGGAGCTCAGTGCTCAGTACTCAGAGTGCTGGGTGCTCAGTGCTCAGGGTGCTGGGTGCTCAGTGCTCGGGGTGCTGGGTGCTCGGTGCTCAGGTTGGTGGGTGCTCAGTACTCGGGGTGCTGGGTGCTCAGTACTCAGGGTGCTGGGTGCTCATTGCTCGGGGTGCTGGGTCCTCAGTGCTACGGGTGCTGGGTGCTCAGTGCTCGGGGTGCTGGGTGCTCAGTGCTCGGGGCGCTGGGTGCTCAGTGCTCGGGGTGCTCGGTGCTCAGTACTCAGGGTGCTGGGTGCTCAGTGCTCAGGGTGCTCGGTGCTCAGTACTCAGGGTGCTGGGTGCTCAGTGCTCAGGGTGATCGGTGCACAGTACTCAGGGTGCTCAGTACTCAGGGTGCTGGGTGCTCAGTACTCAGGGTGCTGGCTGCTCATTCTCGTGGTGCTGGGTGCTCAGTGCTCGGGGTGCTGGGTGCTCAGTACTCGGGGTGCTGGGTGCTCAGTGCTCAGCGTGCTGCGTGCTCAGTACTCAGGGTGCTCGGTTCTCAGTACTCAGAGTGATGGGTGCTCATTCTCGGTGTGCTGGGTGCTCAGTGCTCAGGGTGCTGGGTGCTCAGTGCTCAGGGTCCTCTATGCTCAGTACTCAGGGTGCTCAGTACTCAGTGTGCTTTGTGCTCAGTGCTCAGGGTGCTGGGTGCTCAGTACTCAGGGTGCTGGGTGCTCAGTGCTCGGGGTGCTGGGTGCTCAGTACTCGGGGTGCTGGGTGCTCATTACTCAGGGTGCTGGGTGCTCAGTGCTCAGGGTGCTCGCTGCTCAGTACACTTTTTGCTGGGTGCTCAGTACTCAGGGTGTTCAGTGCTCAGTACTCAGGGTGCTCAGTGCTCAGGGTGCTTGGTGCTCAGTGCTCAGGGTGCTTGGTGCTCAGTGCTCAGGTTGCTGGGTGCTCAATACTCAGTGTGCTGGGTGCTCAGTACTCAGGGTGCTCTGTGCTCAGTACTCAGGGTGCTCAGTGCTCAGGGTGCTGGGTGCTCAGTGCTCAGGGTGCTGGGTGCTCTGTGCTCAGGGTGCTCGGTGCTCAGTGCTCAGGTTGCTGGGTGCTCAATACTCAGGGTGCTGGGTGCTCAGAACTCAGGGTGCTCAGTGCTCAGTAATCAGGGAGCTCAGTGTTCAGGGTGCTGGGTGCTCAGTGCTCGGGGTGCTGGGTACTCAGTCCTCAGGGTGCTGGGTGCTCAGTGCTCAGGGTGCTCGGTGCTCAGTGCTCAGGGTGCTGGGTGCTCAGTACTCACGGTGCTGGGTGCTCAGTGCTCGGGGTGCTGGGGGCTCAGTACTCAGGGTGCTGGGTGCTCAGTGCTCAGGGTGCTGGGTGCTCAGTGCTCAGGGTGCTCGGTGCTTAGTACTCATGGTGCTCGGTGCTCGGGGTGCTGGGTGCTCAGTGATCGGTGTGCTGGGTGCTCAGTGCTCGGGGTGCTGGGTGCTGAGTGCTCGGTGTGCTGGGTGCTCAGTGCTCGGGGTGCTGGGTGCTCAGTGCTCGGGGTGCTGGGTGCTCAGTACTCAGGGTGCTGGGTCCTCAGTGCTCAGGGTGCTGGGTGCTCAATGCTCAGGGTGCTCAGTACTCAGGGTGCTGTGTGTTCAGTGCTCAGGGTACTGGGTGCTCAGTACTCAGGGTGCTCGGTGCTTAGTACTCAGGGTGCTGGGTGCTCAGTACTCCGGGTGCTCATTGCTCAGGGTGCTGGGTGCTCAGTACTCAGGGTGCTGGGTGCTCAGTACTCAGGGTGTTCAGTGCTCAGTACTCAGGGTGCTCAGTGCTCAGGGTGCTGGGTGCTCAGTGCTCGGGGTGCTGGGTGCTCAGTGCTCACGGTGCTGTGTGCTCAGTACTCAGGGTGCTCAGTACTCAGGGTGCTTGGTGCTCAGTGCTCAGGGTGCTTGGTGCTCAGTGCTCAGGTTGCTGGGTGCTCAATACTCAGGGTGCTGGGTGCTCAGTACTCAGGGTGCTCTGTGCTCAGTACTCAGGGTGCTCAGTGCTCAGGGTGCTGGGTGCTCAGTGCTCAGGGTGCTGGGTGCTCTGTGCTCAGGGTGCTCGGTGCTCAGTGCTCAGGTTGCTGGGTGCTCAATACTCAGGGTGCTGGGTGCTCAGTACTCAGGGTGCTCAGTGCTCAGTAATCAGGGAGCTCAGTGTTCAGGGTGCTGGGTGCTCAGTGCTCGGGGTGCTGGGTACTCAGTCCTCAGGGTGCTGGGCGCTCAGTGCTCAGGGTGCTCGGTGCTCAGTGCTCAGGGTGCTGGGTGCTCAGTACTCACGGTGCTGGGTGCTCAGTGCTCGGGGTGCTGGGGGCTCAGTACTCAGGGTGCTGGGTGCTCAGTGCTCAGGGTGCTGGGTGCTCAGTGCTCAGGGTGCTCGGTGCTTAGTACTCATGGTGCTCGGTGCTCGGGGTGCTGGGTGCTCAGTGCTCGGTGTGCTGGGTGCTCAGTGCTCGGGGTGCTGGGTGCTGAGTGCTCGGTGTGCTGGGTGCTCAGTGCTCGGGGTGCTGGGTGCTCAGTGCTCGGGGTGCTGGGTGCTCAGTACTCAGGGTGCTCGGTGCTCAGTACTCAGGGTGCTGGGTGCTCAGTGCTCAGGGTGCTGGGTGCTCAGTACTCAGGAAGCTGGGTGCTCGGTGCTCAGTACACTGGGTGCTCAGTACTCAGGGTGCTGGGTGCTCAGTACTCAGGGTGCTCGGTGCTCAATACTCAGGGTGCTGGGTGCTCAGTTCTCGGGGTGCCGGGTGCTCATTAATCAGGGTGCTCAGTGCTCAGTACTCAGCGTGCTGGGTGCTCAGTGCTCAGGGTGCTCGGTGCTCAGTACTCAGGGTGCTCAGTGCTCAGTACTCAGTGTGCTGGGTGCTCAGTGCTCAGGGTGCTGGGTGCTCAGTACTCAGGGTGCTTTGTGCTTAGTACTCAGGGTGCTCGGTCCTCAGTGCTCAGGGTGCTGGGTGCTCAGTACTCAGGGTGCTGGGTGCTCAGTGGTCAGGGTGCTCAGTGCTCAGCACTCAGGGTGCTCGGTGCTCAGTGATCAGGGTGCTCAGTGCTCAGTACTCAGGGTGCTCAGTGCTCTGGGTGCTGGGTGCTCAGTGCTCAGGGTGCTGGGTGCTCAGTGCTCAGGGTGCTGGGTGCTCAGTACTCAGGGTGCTCAGTGCTCAGGGTGCTGGGTGCTCAGTGCTCGGGGTGCTGGGTACTCAGTGCTCAGTACACAGGGTGCTGAGTGCTCAGTGCTCGGGGTGCTGGGTGCTCAGTGCTCATTACTCAGAGTGCTCAGTGCTCAGGGTGCTGGGTGCTCAGTACTCAGGGTGCTGGGTGCTCAGTGCTCAGGGTGCTGGGTGCTCAGTACTCAGGGTGCTGGGTCCTCAGTGCTCAGGGTGCTGGGTGCTCAATGCTCAGGGTGCTCAGTACTCAGGGTGCTGTGTGTTCAGTGCTCAGGGTACTGGGTGCTCAGTACTCAGGGTGCTCGGTGCTTAGTACTCAGGGTGCTGGGTGCTCAGTACTCCGGGTGCTCATTGCTCAGGGTGCTGGGTGCTCAGTACTCAGGGTGCTGGGTGCTCAGTACTCAGGGTGTTCAGTGCTCAGTACTCAGGGTGCTCAGTGCTCAGGGTGCTGGGTGCTCAGTGCTCGGGGTGCTGGGTGCTCAGTGCTCACGGTGCTGTGTGCTCAGTACTCAGGGTGCTCAGTACTCAGGGTGCTTGGTGCTCAGTGCTCAGGGTGCTTGGTGCTCAGTGCTCAGGTTGCTGGGTGCTCAATACTCAGGGTGCTGGGTGCTCAGTACTCAGGGTGCTCTGTGCTCAGTACTCAGGGTGCTCAGTGCTCAGGGTGCTGGGTGCTCAGTGCTCGGGGTGCTGGGTGCTCAGTGCTCGGGGTGCTGGTTGCTCAGTACTCAGGGTGCTCGGTGCTCAGTACTCAGGGTGCTGGGTGCTCAGTGCTCAGGGTGCTGGGTGCTCAGTACTCAGGGTGCTGGGTGCTCTGTGCTCAGTACACTGGGTGCTCAGTACTCAGGGTGCTGGGTGCTCAGTACTCAGGGTGCTCGGTGCTCAATACTCAGGGTGCTGGGTGCTCAGTTCTCGGGGTGCTGGGTGCTCATTAATCAGGGTGCTGGGTGCTCAGTACTCAGGGTTCTCAGTGCTTGGGGTGCTGGGTGCTCAGTTCTCAGGGTGCTCAGTGCTTGGGGTGAAGGGTGCTCAGTACTCAGGGTGCTGGTTGCTCAGTGCTCAGGGTGCTGGGTGCTGAGTACTCAGGGTGCTGGGTGATCAGTACTCAGGGTGCTGTGTGCTCAGTGCTCGGGGTGCTGGGTGCTCAGTGCTCGGGTTGCTGGGTGCTTAGTGCTCGGGGTGCTGGGTGCTCAGTGCTCAGGGTGCTGGGTGCTCAGTGCTCAGGGTGCTGGGTGCTCAGTGCTCGGGGTGCTGGGTGCTCAGTGCTCGGTGTCCTCGGTGCTCAGTGCTCGGGGTGGTGGGTGCTCAGTACTCGGGGAGCTCAGTGCTCAGTACTCAGAGTGCTGGGTGCTCAGTGCTCAGGGTGCTGGGTGCTCAGTGCTCGGGGTGCTGGGTGCTCGGTGCTCAGGTTGGTGGGTGCTCAGTACTCGGGGTGCTGGGTGCTCAGTACTCAGGGTGCTGGGTGCTCATTGCTCGGGGTGCTGGGTCCTCAGTGCTACGGGTGCTGGGTGCTCAGTGCTCGGGGTGCTGGGTGCTCAGTGCTCGGGGCGCTGGGTGCTCAGTGCTCGGGGTGCTCGGTGCTCAGTACTCAGGGTGCTGGGTGCTCAGTGCTCAGGGTGCTCGGTGCTCAGTACTCAGGGTGCTGGGTGCTCAGTGCTCAGGGTGATCGGTGCACAGTACTCAGGGTGCTCAGTACTCAGGGTGCTGGGTGCTCAGTACTCAGGGTGCTGGCTGCTCATTCTCGTGGTGCTGGGTGCTCAGTGCTCGGGGTGCTGGGTGCTCAGTACTCGGGGTGCTGGGTGCTCAGTGCTCAGCGTGCTGCGTGCTCAGTACTCAGGGTGCTCGGTTCTCAGTACTCAGAGTGATGGGTGCTCATTCTCGGTGTGCTGGGTGCTCAGTGCTCAGGGTGCTGGGTGCTCAGTGCTCAGGGTCCTCTATGCTCAGTACTCAGGGTGCTCAGTACTCAGTGTGCTTTGTGCTCAGTGCTCAGGGTGCTGGGTGCTCAGTACTCAGGGTGCTGGGTGCTCAGTGCTCGGGGTGCTGGGTGCTCAGTACTCGGGGTGCTGGGTGCTCATTACTCAGGGTGCTGGGTGCTCAGTGCTCAGGGTGCTCGCTGCTCAGTACACTTTTTGCTGGGTGCTCAGTACTCAGGGTGTTCAGTGCTCAGTACTCAGGGTGCTCAGTGCTCAGGGTGCTTGGTGCTCAGTGCTCAGGGTGCTTGGTGCTCAGTGCTCAGGTTGCTGGGTGCTCAATACTCAGTGTGCTGGGTGCTCAGTACTCAGGGTGCTCTGTGCTCAGTACTCAGGGTGCTCAGTGCTCAGGGTGCTGGGTGCTCAGTGCTCAGGGTGCTGGGTGCTCTGTGCTCAGGGTGCTCGGTGCTCAGTGCTCAGGTTGCTGGGTGCTCAATACTCAGGGTGCTGGGTGCTCAGAACTCAGGGTGCTCAGTGCTCAGTAATCAGGGAGCTCAGTGTTCAGGGTGCTGGGTGCTCAGTGCTCGGGGTGCTGGGTACTCAGTCCTCAGGGTGCTGGGTGCTCAGTGCTCAGGGTGCTCGGTGCTCAGTGCTCAGGGTGCTGGGTGCTCAGTACTCACGGTGCTGGGTGCTCAGTGCTCGGGGTGCTGGGGGCTCAGTACTCAGGGTGCTGGGTGCTCAGTGCTCAGGGTGCTGGGTGCTCAGTGCTCAGGGTGCTCGGTGCTTAGTACTCATGGTGCTCGGTGCTCGGGGTGCTGGGTGCTCAGTGATCGGTGTGCTGGGTGCTCAGTGCTCGGGGTGCTGGGTGCTGAGTGCTCGGTGTGCTGGGTGCTCAGTGCTCGGGGTGCTGGGTGCTCAGTGCTCGGGGTGCTGGGTGCTCAGTACTCAGGGTGCTGGGTCCTCAGTGCTCAGGGTGCTGGGTGCTCAATGCTCAGGGTGCTCAGTACTCAGGGTGCTGTGTGTTCAGTGCTCAGGGTACTGGGTGCTCAGTACTCAGGGTGCTCGGTGCTTAGTACTCAGGGTGCTGGGTGCTCAGTACTCCGGGTGCTCATTGCTCAGGGTGCTGGGTGCTCAGTACTCAGGGTGCTGGGTGCTCAGTACTCAGGGTGTTCAGTGCTCAGTACTCAGGGTGCTCAGTGCTCAGGGTGCTGGGTGCTCAGTGCTCGGGGTGCTGGGTGCTCAGTGCTCACGGTGCTGTGTGCTCAGTACTCAGGGTGCTCAGTACTCAGGGTGCTTGGTGCTCAGTGCTCAGGGTGCTTGGTGCTCAGTGCTCAGGTTGCTGGGTGCTCAATACTCAGGGTGCTGGGTGCTCAGTACTCAGGGTGCTCTGTGCTCAGTACTCAGGGTGCTCAGTGCTCAGGGTGCTGGGTGCTCAGTGCTCAGGGTGCTGGGTGCTCTGTGCTCAGGGTGCTCGGTGCTCAGTGCTCAGGTTGCTGGGTGCTCAATACTCAGGGTGCTGGGTGCTCAGTACTCAGGGTGCTCAGTGCTCAGTAATCAGGGAGCTCAGTGTTCAGGGTGCTGGGTGCTCAGTGCTCGGGGTGCTGGGTACTCAGTCCTCAGGGTGCTGGGTGCTCAGTGCTCAGGGTGCTCGGTGCTCAGTGCTCAGGGTGCTGGGTGCTCAGTACTCACGGTGCTGGGTGCTCAGTGCTCGGGGTGCTGGGGGCTCAGTACTCAGGGTGCTGGGTGCTCAGTGCTCAGGGTGCTGGGTGCTCAGTGCTCAGGGTGCTCGGTGCTTAGTACTCATGGTGCTCGGTGCTCGGGGTGCTGGGTGCTCAGTGCTCGGTGTGCTGGGTGCTCAGTGCTCGGGGTGCTGGGTGCTGAGTGCTCGGTGTGCTGGGTGCTCAGTGCTCGGGGTGCTGGGTGCTCAGTGCTCGGGGTGCTGGGTGCTCAGTACTCAGGGTGCTCGGTGCTCAGTACTCAGGGTGCTGGGTGCTCAGTGCTCAGGGTGCTGGGTGCTCAGTACTCAGGAAGCTGGGTGCTCGGTGCTCAGTACACTGGGTGCTCAGTACTCAGGGTGCTGGGTGCTCAGTACTCAGGGTGCTCGGTGCTCAATACTCAGGGTGCTGGGTGCTCAGTTCTCGGGGTGCCGGGTGCTCATTAATCAGGGTGCTCAGTGCTCAGTACTCAGCGTGCTGGGTGCTCAGTGCTCAGGGTGCTCGGTGCTCAGTACTCAGGGTGCTCAGTGCTCAGTACTCAGTGTGCTGGGTGCTCAGTGCTCAGGGTGCTGGGTGCTCAGTACTCAGGGTGCTTTGTGCTTAGTACTCAGGGTGCTCGGTCCTCAGTGCTCAGGGTGCTGGGTGCTCAGTACTCAGGGTGCTGGGTGCTCAGTGGTCAGGGTGCTCAGTGCTCAGCACTCAGGGTGCTCGGTGCTCAGTGATCAGGGTGCTCAGTGCTCAGTACTCAGGGTGCTCAGTGCTCTGGGTGCTGGGTGCTCAGTGCTCAGGGTGCTGGGTGCTCAGTGCTCAGGGTGCTGGGTGCTCAGTACTCAGGGTGCTCAGTGCTCAGGGTGCTGGGTGCTCAGTGCTCGGGGTGCTGGGTACTCAGTGCTCAGTACACAGGGTGCTGAGTGCTCAGTGCTCGGGGTGCTGGGTGCTCAGTGCTCATTACTCAGAGTGCTCAGTGCTCAGGGTGCTGGGTGCTCAGTACTCAGGGTGCTGGGTGCTCAGTGCTCAGGGTGCTGGGTGCTCAGTACTCAGGGTGCTGGGTCCTCAGTGCTCAGGGTGCTGGGTGCTCAATGCTCAGGGTGCTCAGTACTCAGGGTGCTGTGTGTTCAGTGCTCAGGGTACTGGGTGCTCAGTACTCAGGGTGCTCGGTGCTTAGTACTCAGGGTGCTGGGTGCTCAGTACTCCGGGTGCTCATTGCTCAGGGTGCTGGGTGCTCAGTACTCAGGGTGCTGGGTGCTCAGTACTCAGGGTGTTCAGTGCTCAGTACTCAGGGTGCTCAGTGCTCAGGGTGCTGGGTGCTCAGTGCTCGGGGTGCTGGGTGCTCAGTGCTCACGGTGCTGTGTGCTCAGTACTCAGGGTGCTCAGTACTCAGGGTGCTTGGTGCTCAGTGCTCAGGGTGCTTGGTGCTCAGTGCTCAGGTTGCTGGGTGCTCAATACTCAGGGTGCTGGGTGCTCAGTACTCAGGGTGCTCTGTGCTCAGTACTCAGGGTGCTCAGTGCTCAGGGTGCTGGGTGCTCAGTGCTCGGGGTGCTGGGTGCTCAGTGCTCGGGGTGCTGGTTGCTCAGTACTCAGGGTGCTCGGTGCTCAGTACTCAGGGTGCTGGGTGCTCAGTGCTCAGGGTGCTGGGTGCTCAGTACTCAGGGTGCTGGGTGCTCTGTGCTCAGTACACTGGGTGCTCAGTACTCAGGGTGCTGGGTGCTCAGTACTCAGGGTGCTCGGTGCTCAATACTCAGGGTGCTGGGTGCTCAGTTCTCGGGGTGCTGGGTGCTCATTAATCAGGGTGCTGGGTGCTCAGTACTCAGGGTTCTCAGTGCTTGGGGTGCTGGGTGCTCAGTTCTCAGGGTGCTCAGTGCTTGGGGTGAAGGGTGCTCAGTACTCAGGGTGCTGGTTGCTCAGTGCTCAGGGTGCTGGGTGCTGAGTACTCAGGGTGCTGGGTGATCAGTACTCAGGGTGCTGTGTGCTCAGTGCTCGGGGTGCTGGGTGCCCAGTGCTCGGGTTGCTGGGTGCTTAGTGCTCGGGGTGCTGGGTGCTCAGTGCTCAGGGTGCTGGGTGCTCAGTGCTCAGGGTGCTGGGTGCTCAGTGCTCGGGGTGCTGGGTGCTCAGTGCTCGGTGTCCTCGGTGCTCAGTGCTCGGGGTGGTGGGTGCTCAGTACTCGGGGAGCTCAGTGCTCAGTACTCAGAGTGCTGGGTGCTCAGTGCTCAGGGTGCTGGGTGCTCAGTGCTCGGGGTGCTGGGTGCTCGGTGCTCAGGTTGCTGGGTGCTCAGTACTCGGGGTGCTGGGTGCTCAGTACTCAGGGTGCTGGGTGCTCATTGCTCGGGGTGCTGGGTCCTCAGTGCTACGGGTGCTGGGTGCTCAGTGCTCGGGGTGCTGGGTGCTCAGTGCTCGGGGCGCTGGGTGCTCAGTGCTCGGGGTGCTCGGTGCTCAGTACTCAGGGTGCTGGGTGCTCAGTGCTCAGGGTGCTCGGTGCTCAGTACTCAGGGTGCTGGGTGCTCAGTGCTCAGGGTGATCGGTGCACAGTACTCAGGGTGCTCAGTACTCAGGGTGCTGGGTGCTCAGTACTCAGGGTGCTGGCTGCTCATTCTCGTGGTGCTGGGTGCTCAGTGCTCGGGGTGCTGGGTGCTCAGTACTCGGGGTGCTGGGTGCTCAGTGCTCAGCGTGCTGCGTGCTCAGTACTCAGGGTGCTCGGTTCTCAGTACTCAGAGTGATGGGTGCTCATTCTCGGTGTGCTGGGTGCTCAGTGCTCAGGGTGCTGGGTGCTCAGTGCTCAGGGTCCTCTATGCTCAGTACTCAGGGTGCTCAGTACTCAGTGTGCTTTGTGCTCAGTGCTCAGGGTGCTGGGTGCTCAGTACTCAGGGTGCTGGGTGCTCAGTGCTCGGGGTGCTGGGTGCTCAGTACTCGGGGTGCTGGGTGCTCATTACTCAGGGTGCTGGGTGCTCAGTGCTCAGGGTGCTCGCTGCTCAGTACACTTTTTGCTGGGTGCTCAGTACTCAGGGTGCTGGGTGCTCAGTGCTCGGGGTGCTCGGTGCTCAGTGCTCAGGGTGCTCAGTGCTCAGTAATCAGGGAGCTCAGTGTTCAGGGTGCTGGGTGCTCAGTGCTCGGGGTGCTGGGTACTCAGTCCTCAGGGTGCTGGGTGCTCAGTGCTCAGGGTGCTCGGTGCTCAGTGCTCAGGGTGCTGGGTGCTCAGTACTCACGGTGCTGGGTGCTCAGTGCTCGGGGTGCTGGGGGCTCAGTACTCAGGGTGCTGGGTGCTCAGTGCTCAGGGTGCTGGGTGCTCAGTGCTCAGGGTGCTCGGTGCTTAGTACTCATGGTGCTCGGTGCTCGGGGTGCTGGGTGCTCAGTGCTCGGTGTGCTGGGTGCTCAGTGCTCGGGGTGCTGGGTGCTGAGTGCTCGGTGTGCTGGGTGCTCAGTGCTCAGGGTGCTGGGTGCTCAGTGCTCGGGGTGCTGGGTGCTCAGTACTCAGGGTGCTGGGTCCTCAGTGCTCAGGGTGCTGGGTGCTCAATGCTCAGGGTGCTCAGTACTCAGGGTGCTGTGTGTTCAGTGCTCAGGGTACTGGGTGCTCAGTACTCAGGGTGCTCGGTGCTTAGTACTCAGGGTGCTGGGTGCTCAGTACTCCGGGTGCTCATTGCTCAGGGTGCTGGGTGCTCAGTACTCAGGGTGCTGGGTGCTCAGTACTCAGGGTGTTCAGTGCTCAGTACTCAGGGTGCTCAGTGCTCAGGGTGCTGGGTGCTCAGTGCTCGGGGTGCTGGGTGCTCAGTGCTCACGGTGCTGTGTGCTCAGTACTCAGGGTGCTCAGTACTCAGGGTGCTTGGTGCTCAGTGCTCAGGGTGCTTGGTGCTCAGTGCTCAGGTTGCTGGGTGCTCAATACTCAGGGTGCTGGGTGCTCAGTACTCAGGGTGCTCTGTGCTCAGTACTCAGGGTGCTCAGTGCTCAGGGTGCTGGGTGCTCAGTGCTCAGGGTGCTGGGTGCTCTGTGCTCAGGGTGCTCGGTGCTCAGTGCTCAGGTTGCTGGGTGCTCAATACTCAGGGTGCTGGGTGCTCAGTACTCAGGGTGCTCAGTGCTCAGTAATCAGGGAGCTCAGTGTTCAGGGTGCTGGGTGCTCAGTGCTCGGGGTGCTGGGTACTCAGTCCTCAGGGTGCTGGGTGCTCAGTGCTCAGGGTGCTCGGTGCTCAGTGCTCAGGGTGCTGGGTGCTCAGTACTCACGGTGCTGGGTGCTCAGTGCTCGGGGTGCTGGGGGCTCAGTACTCAGGGTGCTGGGTGCTCAGTGCTCAGGGTGCTGGGTGCTCAGTGCTCAGGGTGCTCGGTGCTTAGTACTCATGGTGCTCGGTGCTCGGGGTGCTGGGTGCTCAGTGATCGGTGTGCTGGGTGCTCAGTGCTCGGGGTGCTGGGTGCTGAGTGCTCGGTGTGCTGGGTGCTCAGTGCTCGGGGTGCTGGGTGCTCAGTGCTCGGGGTGCTGGGTGCTCAGTACTCAGGGTGTTGGGTCCTCAGTGCTCAGGGTGCTGGGTGCTCAATGCTCAGGGTGCTCAGTACTCAGGGTGCTGTGTGTTCAGTGCTCAGGGTACTGGGTGCTCAGTACTCAGGGTGCTCGGTGCTTAGTACTCAGGGTGCTGGGTGCTCAGTACTCCGGGTGCTCATTGCTCAGGGTGCTGGGTGCTCAGTACTCAGGGTGCTGGGTGCTCAGTACTCAGGGTGTTCAGTGCTCAGTACTCAGGGTGCTCAGTGCTCAGGGTGCTGGGTGCTCAGTGCTCGGGGTGCTGGGTGCTCAGTGCTCACGGTGCTGTGTGCTCAGTACTCAGGGTGCTCAGTACTCAGGGTGCTTGGTGCTCAGTGCTCAGGGCGCTTGGTGCTCAGTGCTCAGGTTGCTGGGTGCTCAATACTCAGGGTGCTGGGTGCTCAGTACTCAGGGTGCTCTGTGCTCAGTACTCAGGGTGCTCAGTGCTCAGGGTGCTGGGTGCTCAGTGCTCAGGGTGCTGGGTGCTCTGTGCTCAGGGTGCTCGGTGCTCAGTGCTCAGGTTGCTGGGTGCTCAATACTCAGGGTGCTGGGTGCTCAGTACTCAGGGTGCTCAGTGCTCAGTAATCAGGGAGCTCAGTGTTCAGGGTGCTGGGTGCTCAGTGCTCGGGGTGCTGGGTACTCAGTCCTCAGGGTGCTGGGTGCTCAGTGCTCAGGGTGCTCGGTGCTCAGTGCTCAGGGTGCTGGGTGCTCAGTACTCACGGTGCTGGGTGCTCAGTGCTCGGGGTGCTGGGGGCTCAGTACTCAGGGTGCTGGGTGCTCAGTGCTCAGGGTGCTGGGTGCTCAGTGCTCAGGGTGCTCGGTGCTTAGTACTCATGGTGCTCGGTGCTCGGGGTGCTGGGTGCTCAGTGCTCGGTGTGCTGGGTGCTCAGTGCTCGGGGTGCTGGGTGCTGAGTGCTCGGTGTGCTGGGTGCTCAGTGCTCGGGGTGCTGGGTGCTCAGTGCTCGGGGTGCTGGGTGCTCAGTACTCAGGGTGCTCGGTGCTCAGTACTCAGGGTGCTGGGTGCTCAGTGATCAGGGTGCTGGGTGCTCAGTACTCAGGAAGCTGGGTGCTCGGTGCTCAGTACACTGCGTGCTCAGTACTCAGGGTGCTGGGTGCTCAGTACTCAGGGTGCTCGGTGCTCAATACTCAGGGTGCTGGGTGCTCAGTTCTCGGGGTGCCGGGTGCTCATTAATCAGGGTGCTCAGTGCTCAGTACTCAGCGTGCTGGGTGCTCAGTGCTCAGGGTGCTCGGTGCTCAGTACTCAGGGTGCTCAGTGCTCAGTACTCAGTGTGCTGGGTGCTCAGTGCTCAGGGTGCTGGGTGCTCAGTACTCAGGGTGCTTTGTGCTTAGTACTCAGGGTGCTCGGTCCTCAGTGCTCAGGGTGCTGGGTGCTCAGTACTCAGGGTGCTGGGTGCTCAGTGGTCAGGGTGCTCAGTGCTCAGCACTCAGGGTGCTCGGTGCTCAGTGATCAGGGTGCTCAGTGCTCAGTACTCAGGGTGCTCAGTGCTCTGGGTGCTGGGTGCTCAGTGCTCAGGGTGCTGGGTGCTCAGTGCTCAGGGTGCTGGGTGCTCAGTACTCAGGGTGCTCAGTGCTCAGGGTGCTGGGTGCTCAGTGCTCGGGGTGCTGGGTACTCAGTGCTCAGTACACAGGGTGCTGAGTGCTCAGTGCTCGGGGTGCTGGGTGCTCAGTGCTCATTACTCAGAGTGCTCAGTGCTCAGGGTGCTGGGTGCTCAGTACTCAGGGTGCTGGGTGCTCAGTGCTCAGGGTGCTGGGTGCTCAGTACTCAGGGTGCTGGGTCCTCAGTGCTCAGGGTGCTGGGTGCTCAATGCTCAGGGTGCTCAGTACTCAGGGTGCTGTGTGTTCAGTGCTCAGGGTACTGGGTGCTCAGTACTCAGGGTGCTCGGTGCTTAGTACTCAGGGTGCTGGGTGCTCAGTACTCCGGGTGCTCATTGCTCAGGGTGCTGGGTGCTCAGTACTCAGGGTGCTGGGTGCTCAGTACTCAGGGTGTTCAGTGCTCAGTACTCAGGGTGCTCAGTGCTCAGGGTGCTGGGTGCTCAGTGCTCGGGGTGCTGGGTGCTCAGTGCTCACGGTGCTGTGTGCTCAGTACTCAGGGTGCTCAGTACTCAGGGTGCTTGGTGCTCAGTGCTCAGGGTGCTTGGTGCTCAGTGCTCAGGTTGCTGGGTGCTCAATACTCAGGGTGCTGGGTGCTCAGTACTCAGGGTGCTCTGTGCTCAGTACTCAGGGTGCTCAGTGCTCAGGGTGCTGGGTGCTCAGTGCTCGGGGTGCTGGGTGCTCAGTGCTCGGGGTGCTGGTTGCTCAGTACTCAGGGTGCTCGGTGCTCAGTACTCAGGGTGCTGGGTGCTCAGTGCTCAGGGTGCTGGGTGCTCAGTACTCAGGGTGCTGGGTGCTCTGTGCTCAGTACACTGGGTGCTCAGTACTCAGGGTGCTGGGTGCTCAGTACTCAGGGTGCTCGGTGCTCAATACTCAGGGTGCTGGGTGCTCAGTTCTCGGGGTGCTGGGTGCTCATTAATCAGGGTGCTGGGTGCTCAGTACTCAGGGTTCTCAGTGCTTGGGGTGCTGGGTGCTCAGTTCTCAGGGTGCTCAGTGCTTGGGGTGAAGGGTGCTCAGTACTCAGGGTGCTGGTTGCTCAGTGCTCAGGGTGCTGGGTGCTGAGTACTCAGGGTGCTGGGTGATCAGTACTCAGGGTGCTGTGTGCTCAGTGCTCGGGGTGCTGGGTGCTCAGTGCTCGCGTTGCTGGGTGCTTAGTGCTCGGGGTGCTGGGTGCTCAGTGCTCAGGGTGCTGGGTGCTCAGTGCTCAGGGTGCTGGGTGCTCAGTGCTCGGGGTGCTGGGTGCTCAGTGCTCGGTGTCCTCGGTGCTCAGTGCTCGGGGTGGTGGGTGCTCAGTACTCGGGGAGCTCAGTGCTCAGTACTCAGAGTGCTGGGTGCTCAGTGCTCAGGGTGCTGGGTGCTCAGTGCTCGGGGTGCTGGGTGCTCGGTGCTCAGGTTGCTGGGTGCTCAGTACTCGGGGTGCTGGGTGCTCAGTACTCAGGGTGCTGGGTGCTCATTGCTCGGGGTGCTGGGTCCTCAGTGCTACGGGTGCTGGGTGCTCAGTGCTCGGGGTGCTGGGTGCTCAGTGCTCGGGGCGCTGGGTGCTCAGTGCTCGGGGTGCTCGGTGCTCAGTACTCAGGGTGCTGGGTGCTCAGTGCTCAGGGTGCTCGGTGCTCAGTACTCAGGGTGCTGGGTGCTCAGTGCTCAGGGTGATCGGTGCACAGTACTCAGGGTGCTCAGTACTCAGGGTGCTGGGTGCTCAGTACTCAGGGTGCTGGCTGCTCATTCTCGTGGTGCTGGGTGCTCAGTGCTCGGGGTGCTGGGTGCTCAGTACTCGGGGTCCTGGGTGCTCAGTGCTCAGCGTGCTGCGTGCTCAGTACTCAGGGTGCTCGGTTCTCAGTACTCAGAGTGATGGGTGCTCATTCTCGGTGTGCTGGGTGCTCAGTGCTCAGGGTGCTGGGTGCTCAGTGCTCAGGGTCCTCTATGCTCAGTACTCAGGGTGCTCAGTACTCAGTGTGCTTTGTGCTCAGTGCTCAGGGTGCTGGGTGCTCAGTACTCAGGGTGCTGGGTGCTCAGTGCTCGGGGTGCTGGGTGCTCAGTACTCGGGGTGCTGGGTGCTCATTACTCAGGGTGCTGGGTGCTCAGTGCTCAGGGTGCTCGCTGCTCAGTACACTTTTTGCTGGGTGCTCAGTACTCAGGGTGCTGGGTGCTCAGTGCTCGGGGTGCTCGGTGCTCAGTGCTCAGGATGCTCGGTGCTCAGTACTTTTAGTGCTGGGTGCTCAGTACTCAGGGTGCTGCGTGCTCAGTGCTCGGGGTGGTCGGTGCTCAGTACTCAGGGTGCCGGGTGCTCAGTGCTCAGGATGCTGGGTGCTCAGTACTCAGGGTGCTCAGTACTCAGTACTCAGGGTGCTGGGTGCTCAGTGCTTGGGGTGCTGGGTGCTCAGTGCTCAGGGTGCTGGGTGCTCAGTGCTCGGGGTGCTGGGTGCTCAGTACTCGGAGTGCTCGGTGCTCAGTACTCAGGGTGCTGGGTGCTAAGTGCTCAGTTGCTGGGTGCTAAGTACTCAGGTTTCTGGGTGCTCAGTACTCAGGTTGCACAGTACTCAGGATGCTGGGTGCTCAGTACTCAGGGTGCTCAGTACTCAGGATGCTGGGTGCTCAGTACTCAGGGTGCTGGGTGCTCAGTACTCAGGGTGCTGGGTGCTCAGTCCTCAGGGTGCTAAGTGCTCAGGGTGCTGGGTGCTCAGTGCTCAGGGTGCTGGGTGCTCAGTGCTCAGGGTGATTGGTGCTCAGTGCTCAGGTTGCTGGGTGCTCAATACTCAGGGTTCTGGGTGCTCAGTACTCAGGGTGCTCAGTGCTCAGTAATCAGGGTGCTCAGTGCTCAGGGTGCTGGGTGCTCAGTGCTCGGGGTGCTGGGTACTCAGTCCTCAGGGTGCTGGGTGCTCAGTGCTCAGGGTGCTCGGTGCTCAGTGCTCAGGGTGCTGGGTGCTCAGTACTCACGGTGCTGGGTGCTCAGTGCTCGGGGTGCTGGGGGCTCAGTACTCAGGGTGCTGGGTGCTCAGTGCTCAGGGTGCTGGGTGCTCAGTGCTCAGGGTGCTCGGTGCTTAGTACTCATGGTGCTCGGTGCTCGGGGTGCTGGGTGCTCAGTGC
Source organism: Microtus oregoni (assembly GCF_018167655.1). Taxonomy (NCBI): domain Eukaryota; kingdom Metazoa; phylum Chordata; class Mammalia; order Rodentia; family Cricetidae; genus Microtus; species Microtus oregoni. Next base: position 705,197 of record NW_024543260.1, on the reverse strand, counting down.
TCGGTGTGCTGGGTGCTCAGTGCTCGCGGTGCTGGGTGCTGAGTGCTCGGTGTGCTGGGTGCTCAGTGCTCGGGGTGCTGGGTGCTCAGTGCTCGGGGTGCTGGGTGCTCAGTACTCAGGGTGCTCGGTGCTCAGTACTCAGGGTGCTGGGTGCTCGGTGCTCAGGGTGCTGGGTGCTCAGTACTCAGGGTGCTGGGTGCTCGGTGCTCAGTACACTGGGTGCTCAGTACTCAGGGTGCTGGGTGCTCAGTACTCAGGGTGCTCGGTGCTCAATACTCAGGGTGCTGGGTGCTCAGTTCTCGGGGTGCTGGGTGCTCATTAATCAGGGTGCTCAGTGCTCAGTACTCAGCGTGCTGGGTGCTCAGTGCTCAGGGTGCTCGGTGCTCAGTACTCAGGGTGCTCAGTGCTCAGTACTCAGTGTGCTGGGTGCTCAGTGCTCAGGGTGCTGGGTGCTCAGTACTCAGGGTGCTTTGTGCTTAGTACTCAGGGTGCTCCGTCCTCAGTGCTCAGGGTGCTGGGTGCTCAGTACTCAGGGTGCTGGGTGCTCAGTGGTCAGGGTGCTCAGTGCTCAGCACTCAGGGTGCTCGGTGCTCAGTGCTCAGGGTGCTCAGTGCTCAGTACTCAGGGTGCTCAGTGCTCTGGGTGCTGGGTGCTCAGTGCTCAGGGTGCTGGGTGCTCAGTGCTCAGGGTGCTGGGTGCTCAGTACTCAGGGTGCTCAGTGCTCAGGGTGCTGGGTGCTCAGTGCTCGGGGTGCTGGGTACTCAGTGCTCAGTACACAGGGTGCTTAGTGCTCAGTGCTCGGGGTGCTGGGTGCTCAGTGCTCATTACTCAGGGTGCTGGGTGCTCAGTGCTCAGGGTGCTGGGTGCTCAGTACTCAGGGTGCTGGGTGCTCAGTGCTCAGGGTGCTGGGTGCTCAGTACTCAGGGTGCTGGGTCCTCAGTGCTCAGGGTGCTGGGTGCTCAATGCTCGGGGTGCTCAGTACTCAGGGTGCTGTGTGTTCAGTGCTCAGGGTACTGGGTGCTCAGTACTCAGGGTGCTCGGTGCTAAGTACTCAGGGTGCTGGGTGCTCAGTACTCCGGGTGCTCATTGCTCAGGGTGCTGGGTGCTCAGTACTCAGGGTGCTGGGTGCTCAGTACTCAGGGTGCTCAGTGCTCAGTAGTCAGGGTGCTCAGTGCTCAGTACTCAGGGTGCTCAGTACTCAGGGTGCTGGGTGCTCAGTGCTCGGGGTGCTGGGTGCTCAGTGCTCACGGTGCTGTGTGCTCAGTACTCAGGGTGCTCAGTACTCAGGGTGCTTGGTGCTCAGTGCTCAGGGTGCTCGGTGCTCAGTGCTCAGGTTGCTGGGTGCTCAATACTCAGGGTGCTGGGTGCTCAGTACTCAGGGTGCTCAGTGCTCAGTACTCAGGGTGCTCAGTGCTCAGGGTGCTGGGTGCTCAGTGCTCGGGGTGCTGGGTGCTCAGTGCTCGGGGTGCTGGGTGCTCAGTACTCAGGGTGCTCGGTGCTCAGTACTCAGGGTGCTGGGTGCTCAGTGCTCAGGGGGCTGGGTGCTCAGTACTCAGGGTGCTGGGTGCTCGGTGCTCAGTACACTGGGTGCTCAGTACTCAGGGTGCTGGGTGCTCAGTACTCAGGGTGCTCGGTGCTCAATACTCAGGGTGCTGGGTGCTCAGTTCTCGGGGTGCTGGGTGCTCATTAATCAGGGTGCTGGGTGCTCAGTACTCAGGGTGCTCAGTGCTTGCGGTGCTGGGTGCTCAGTTCTCAGGGTGCTTAGTGCTTGGGGTGCAGGGTGGTCAGTACTCAGGGTGCTGGTTGCTCAGTGCTCAGGGTGCTGGGTGCTGAGTACTCAGGGTGCTGGGTGCTCAGTACTCAGGGTGCTGGGTGCTCAGTGCTCGGGGTGCTGGGTGCTCAGTGCTCGGGTTGCTGGATGCTTAGTGCTCAGGGTGCTGGGTGCTCAGTGCTCAGGGTGCTGGGTGCTCAGTGCTCAGGGTGCTGGGTGCTCAGTGCTCGGGGTGCTGGGTGCTCAGTGCTCGGTGTCCTCGGTGCTCAGTGCACGGGGTGGTGGGTGCTCAGTACTCGGGGAGCTCAGTGCTCAGTACTCAGGGTGCTGGGTGCTCAGTGCTCAGGGTGCTGGGTGCTCAGTGCTCGGGGTGCTGGGTGCTCGGTGCTCAGGTTGCTGGGTGCTCAGTACTCGGGGTGCTCAGTGCTCAGTGCTCGGGGCGCTGGGTGCTCAGTGCTCGGGGTGCTCGGTGCTCAGTACTCAGGGTGCTGGGTGCTCAGTGCTCAGGGTGCTCGGTGCTCAGTACTCAGGGTGCTGGGTGCTCAGTGCTCAGTGTGCTCAGTGCTCAGTACGGTGGGTGCTCAGTACTCAGGGTGTTGG